>NC_141695.1:279139747-279775869 GCF_964263255.1 Lissotriton vulgaris | reverse complement strand
CCTCTCACCTCCTCTCTCCTCCTTTGTCTATTATTCCAGACCCTCAACCCTTAACCCTCAACTCTCAACCCATCCTCAGCTTCCCGGCCAGCAAAAAGATCTTTTACACACCGGACTTGTCAGCATTAAGTCATACTATCTAGAAATTCCTTGGCCTTTATCTCAGAGGTGAAAAATTTGGTCTGACCATTTTACAGTAATTTCAGTTTAGCTGGGTTATTAAGGTATACTTGTGCTTTCTTCTCCATAAAGGGTTTTATAAGCTGTCGAAGGCGCCACCTCCTTTCCACCGTAGTGTGGCAAAAGTCCGGTCTAACAAAATAGGAGATGGAGTCTCTGGTACGTCGAGCTTCAGGCCTGACTTTATCTGAAATGGCTTGTCGGAGAAGAAAGTTACCAAAAAATACCAGGACTGCTCGTGGATAGCTTCCCTGTTTCTGGGTGGGTTTTAAAGTGAATGGTGTTCTATGTGCACGTTGCACTTCTAACTCCCAATTCCATGAAGAGAGCTCAGGGAGTGTGTCTTTAAAGAGCTGAATGATGAAGGCTCGCATGTCAGTACCTTCGATATTTTCAGGTATTCCGAGGACACGTAGGTTATTACGACGAAGATGATTTTCCATGTCCTCGAGCTTCCACCTAACATGGTTTAACTCTGCTTCATGTGATTCAACCTGTTCCTGAGTGGCTGTAGCCTCAGCCTCATTGATGACTATGCGATCTTCCATTTCTGTCATTCGAGTGTTAAAGGTGCCAACAGATTTTGACAGTTTACGTACTACGCCCTGTACCTTATGAAGAGCTAGTTGCGCCTTGCGTCCATCCCTTGATGTTTCCTCACGATGGGAGGCGATAGCCTGGAGGACTGTATCCATCACAGTGGAGAGTGTAGCATCTTGCTGATGTACAGACCCCCGTTGTGTAGAGCGTGAGCTAGAGGGATGTTCTTGAGAGGCAAGTACCATAGAGGGGGAGTAGTCCCATGTTAACCCCAAGGCCCTTTTCATCCGCAAGGCAGTTCTCTTATTCTCCCTGGATTCGCCAGTTCTCGCCTCATGATCACTTTCCGTCCCAGACTCGGTATTAGTTTCGATGTCTAGCTCAGAGTCATCTGACCACCTTGCATCTTCGATCCCTTCGGAAATTGAATAAAAATCAGAGGGATCCCTATCAGTGTCAGTAGGATCAGGGGTTATCTCATCTCTGCCAGCTTTCTCACTGCAATCTGGATGTCCCAGCAAACTCTCCAAATTCTTTGAGACGTCTCTAGCCTCTAATACCAGCGTATCGATCGTTGGAGCACTAAGTGCAGCCTGAGTCTGTCCATCCTGCGGCGTTTGACCACCCTGCACACCCACAGTCTCAGGAATATTAAGGACTGTCGAGGCAGAATCAAGTACTGTTACTGGTAGGGCTATCGGTGTCAAAGTTATCGGTGTTGTCAGGGCTACCAGAGCAGTAGAGAGGGGTAAAACATCGCAAGAGGGATGACCTTCCATACCTTGCATTCCAGCGTTAGAGTCTGCTATTCCTGCCACCATAGACTCCTGGAGCCTCACAGAAGTATTCTCTGCAACCGCTGAGGTGATTGTGAGAGTGTCAGCATTTCCCTCTTTTCCAGCCTTTCCATTCCTAGGTTGTCCACTTGATGTCACTGTCGAGCCAGGGAGAACATTCTGAGCACTCGGAGCTGTTGGTTGAGCTGCTGGTTGAAGCGGAGTAACTGTCGGCACCCGAGCTGAAAGAACCGGGGCAGGAGTCTTCCGGAGCAGCTCGATTACAGAGGGGCCAGAAACGGGTGTTACAGGTAGCTGTTTAGACCCTTTTACAGGTTTACTGACAGTGATATCGGAGTCAGTAAAATCGCCGCTCCCCTCAAGTCCCAAAGCGCCTCCTCGCTTTGACATCAGCTCTCTGTCACGGAGAGCTTGCTTTGCCGCTCTAGTCTTAGCTGCAGCGGCAGCTACCATTGCAGAGTACTTCGGCGCCATTCCGTTAGAGTTACTTTGTGAAGGCGGAGTCACGTTAGAGAGATGAGTTGTTTGGGCTGACCCTGGGGGGCTAATTTGCTTCTTTTGTGCGGCTGCCTCGCCGGATTACATGCGAGCGATCAGCCTCAGCACGAAGATTCCGATCAGCGAGGTGCAGAATGAAAAACGCAGCTGCAAGGCAGTCGGGTCCAGCGTATCCATTAAAAGCCTGTTCTCTGCTCGATTCCCAGCCATTTTATCGTTGTCATCAAGAAAAAGAAGCGGCAAAAAGAAAATGGGTAAGTCCTTTCTGCTTTTACTGTCGCTTTGCACCTGTTAGTTACTTAAACGAGCAAAAAACACCTCCATTTCTTGTCACAGACCAGGTACTGGCCTGGGAGGTGCCTCACAGCGGTCTAGCACACCGCCGCCATCTTGCCTCCCCAGAGTTAACTTGTCCAATTTCATCTGGGTGTGGGTCCTGAGTCTCATAGGTCACACCAGGCTAGAAGGGCAGAGGCTTGCAAGGGTAGAACCCCCCCCATCGGTGTGGTTCACAGCAGTGTTCCATGGGTGGAGTGTGGGGGTTATGTTGCCTGAACACCCCCCTTCAGGGTGCCATTGAGTCCATTGGTAGTCTCCCACATCTGCAGGCAGTGGCGTGGGGCAAGGGTCCCTCAGCACCATCCAGACCACATGACCAAGGTGAGGGCCCCCCAACAATGACACCGCCACACCAGGGGCCCCTACTAAGCAGAGACCCACCTGGGCCCAAGAAAGCAAGGGCACCAGGAGTCCAGGCATGTCCAGGGAATAACAGCACACGAGATTGGTGCCAGCAGCGTCTCAAGTCTAAGCAAAGACCGGGCCACAGTCCATTGCACAAAGGACTTAGGCCTATGTCGGGACAGGGGCAGTACGAGCCACTGGGACTTAAGGGTGAAGCACAAGCCACCACAATCAACTTGTGGCCCATGGATTACAGTCTCTCCCGACACCTCAGATCACGGTCCACACCGTACCCGCAGATCTGGGAGAGGGGCGGGAAGGGCAAATGCAGCAAGGCAAGGCCAACCACAATCACCTCCATCAAAGCCACTGAGACTTATGGACTGTGTCCAACTTAGCAACGCCAAGGAGTTCAAGTTCAAGTTCAAGTTCAGGAATTTATATAGCGCACTACTCACCCAGAGGGTCTCAAGGCGCTTGGGGGAGGGGGTTCATTATTTATCGAATAGCCAGGTTTTAAGTTCCTTTCTGAAGGAAATGTGGTTCTGTGTAAGGCGGAGGTGAGTGGGGAGAGAATTCCAGGTTTTGTCCGCTAAGTAGGAGAAGGATCTTCCTCCCATGGTGGATCTGTGGATGCGTGGAATTGCGGCGAGTGCTTGATTGGAGGATCGTAGTTGGCGGGTGGGTGTGTAGAAGGACAGTCGTGTGTTGAGGCATTCGGGTCCTAGTTTGTAGAGGGCCTTGTGTGCGTGGGTGAGGAGACGGAACGTTATTCTCTTGTTGACGGGAAGCCAGTGGAGGTCTTTCAGGTGACCGGTAATGTGAGCTTGGCGAGGGATGTCCAGTATGAGTCTGGCTGATGCGTTTTGGATGCATTGGAGTTTTTTCTGTAATTTGGCTGTGGTTCCGGCGTAGAGGGTGTTCCCATAGTCCAGTCGGCTAGTGACCAGTGCGTGGGTGACAGTCTTTCTTGTTTCTGTGGGGATCCAACTGCAGATTTTTTTGAGCATGCGAAGTACGTTGGAGCAAGAGGATGAGACGGCGTTGACTTGTCTGGTCATCGAGAGGGAGGAGTCTAGGATGAAGCCTAAGTTACGTCCGTGGTCTGTAGGTATGGGTGCTGTGCCCAGGGCCGGTGGCCACCATGAGTCGTCCCAGGCAGAGGGGGATGATCCTAGGATGAGGACTTCCGTTTTGTCTGAGCTTAGTTTTAGGCGGCTGTTTTTCATCCATTCGGCTACATCTTTCATGCCTTCGTGAAGATTGGTTTTGGCGGTGTTAGGGTCTTTGATGAGGGAAAGGATCAGCTGTGTGTCATCAGCGTAGGAGATGATGTTGAGGTTGTGGTGTCGCGCGATGGATGCGAGGGGACTCATGTAAACGTTGAAGAGGGTGGGACTGAGTGATGAACCTTGTGGTACTCCGCAGATGACTTCGATGGCCTCTGATTTGAATGGGGGAGGCGGACTCTCTGGGTTCTCCCGGGGAGGAACGAGATGATCCAGTCCAAAGCTTTTCCTTGTATGCCGATGTTGCTGAGGCGTTGTATGAGGGTGCTATGACAGACTGTGTCGAAGGCGGCGGAGAGGTCGAGTAGGATGAGGGCAACTGTTTCTCCATTGTCCAGTAGCTTTCAGATGTCGTCTGTCGCTGCAATGAGGGCGGTTTCGGTGCTGTGTTTGGCTCGGAAGCCGGACTGTGAGGTGTCGAGGGAATTGTTGGATTCAAGAAAGGCGGCGAGCTGGCTATTGACGGCTTTCTCAATGACTTTGGCAGGGAATGGGAGGAGGGAAATGGGGCGGTAGTTCCTAAGTTCAGAAGGGTCTGCTGTGGGTTTCTTCAGGAGGGCGCTGAGTTCGGCGTCTTTCCAGCTTTCTGGGAAGGTAGCTTAGTTGAAGGAGCAGTTGATGACATCACGGAGATGGGGTGCGATGATGGAGTCTGCTTTGTTGAAGATGTGGTGGGGACAGGGGTCGGTTGGCGAACCTGAATGGATGGAGTTCATTAGGCGGATGGTGTCTTCAGTGGTGATTGGGTTCCAGGCGGTAAGGTTGTTAGAGATCGGTTTAGGTTCGGAGGTGGGTGGAGTGGACTGTTCTTTGTATATGTTCTCAAAGCTGTTATGTATGTCGGCGATTTTGTTGTAGAAGAAGGAGGATAATAAATCGCAGAGGTCTTGGGAGGGAGTAATGTCGTTTGAGCCTGCGGTGGGGTTGGTAAATTCTTTGACGATGTTGAATAGTTCCTTGCTGTTTTGGGCGTTGTTGTCGAGTCGATCCTTGAATGCTGATTTCTTGGTGGATCGGATCAATTGGTGGTGTTTGCGGGTGGCTGCCTTGAAGGTGGTCAGGTTGTCAGTGGTTGGGTTTTTTCTCCATGTTTTCTCGAGGGTACGGCATAGCTTCTTGGATTTCTTAAGGTCGTCGTTGAACCAGGGGGCCTTTTTGCTACCCTGTTTGGTTTGGTGCTTTTTCAAGGGTGCTAATTCGGCAGCGCTGTGAGTGATCCATTGTTTGAGTTTGGTGGCAGCTTGGTTTGGGTCCGATGAAAGGGCGGGAGGGTTTTGGTTGAGCAATGTGAGGAGTTGGTCGGTGGTGATTTTGTTCCAGTTTCTTCGAGGGATCGGTTGTGGGGGGTTGTGGGTCGTGGTAGTTTTGTAGCTGAAGTGAACACAGCTGTGGTCCGTCCAATGGAGAGCTGTGGTGTGATCGAAGGAGATGTGTTTGCTGGAGGTGAAGATTGAGTCGAGCGTATGTCCGGCTACGTGGGTGGGGGTGTCAACCAGTTGTTTGAGTCCGAGATTGGCTAGGTTGTCTAGAAGGGTGGTGGTGTGGCTGTCGTTTTTCTTTTCCAGGTGGAAGTTGATGTCTCCCAGTAGGATGTAGTTCTCGGAGTTAAGGGCATGTGGGCTGTTGAAGTCAGTGATGTCTTCGCTGAATTGTGTGCGGGTTCCTGGTGGTCTATAGATGAGGGTGCCTCTTAGTGTGGTCCTGGGGTCGGTGTGGATCTGGAAGTGGAGGTGTTCGGCGGTTACAAGGTTGTCGTCGGAGCTGGTCGTGATTCGGATGGTGTTCTTATGGACGATGGCGATGCCTCCTCCTGTTTGGTTGGTGCGGTCTTTTCGGATGATCTTGTAAGCGTCCGGGATGGCTATGGCGATGTCGGGTGCTGATGATGCGTTCCTCCAGGTTTCTGTAAGGAAGGCGATGTCCGGTGAAGCAGTGTCGAGTAGGTCCCAGAGTTCAGTGGCGTGTCTGTGGACCGAGCGGGTGTTCAGCAGGATGCACTTCAGGTGGTTAGAGTCGGGCGGTGTTTAGAAGAGGAGGATTTGGTGTGGGTCTTGATGCAGGTGAACTTGCAGGAGTGGCAGGCGAAGGGGCAGTGGGTGCGTCCTGGGGCAGCTTCGCAGCATTGTGGTGTGCGTCCGGGGTCAAGGGCAAAGAGGGTGGCGGCGTCATACGTTAAGCGGGAGGAATGGATTTTGCGGGGACCAGGGG
Source organism: Lissotriton vulgaris (assembly GCF_964263255.1). Lineage (NCBI taxonomy): Eukaryota > Metazoa > Chordata > Amphibia > Caudata > Salamandridae > Lissotriton > Lissotriton vulgaris. Next base: position 279,769,673 of record NC_141695.1, on the reverse strand, counting down.
GTATGGCCCTGGGCGCGGTCCAGGCGCGGACGGGCGTAGACGGGCTTAACTTTGGCGCACCTTCGGCGCGCATGGGGCGCGACCGCTGTGCGTAAACGCTGCGCGCAAAAAGCATCTGTTATATGTGGATAGTGGAAGGGGAGGGGCGAGGGAGGGTCAGCTGGGAGGCGGGAGCAGGGAGGAGACCCGGGCAGGGAGGCACACAACAACAACAACAAAAACAAAATGGCAGGCAGCCTAAAACGAGATAGAAGCCAATGCGAAGCAAATGTCAGTGGCGCCGGTATAGTCAGGCACACCTTAAAATCTACAGGCAGGCAGATGAACTTGTACTAGCAGCGCACTTTCACAGTCTAGCCACATGATGTCTGAATAGATAAAAAATTAAACAAGCAGTCAAGGCAGTCTAGCGCTACAATGTTACCGTGAATGAAACGAAAGGCAGGCAATTAAGGCACTCTAGCGCTATGATATCACTATGACTGAGAAACAAGGCAATTAAGGCAGTCTAGCAATTCTAGTGAGCAGATTGATTCAGCAAGTGCCGCAGCGATGTGCTACGATACCAGGCTGCAAGGCAGGCAGGGCGGGGAGCAGCGTGGGGGAGCGACCGCGTCTGCAGGATACAGGACGGTCACAGTGCTAATGCGAGAGAGCGGGCCTGATAGAATCAGTGGGAGGGAGGGTCAGCTGGGAGGCGGGAGCGGGGCGGAGACCCGGGCAGGGAGGCACACAACAACAACGAAAAAAACAAAATGGCAGGCAGCCTAAAACGAGATAGAAGCCAATGCGAAGCAAATGGCAGTGGCACCGGTACAGTCAGGCACACCTTAAAATCTACAGGCAGGCAGATGAACTTGTACTAGCAGCGCACTTTCACAATCTAGCCACACAATGTCTGAATAGATAAAAAATTAAACAAGCAGTCAAGGCAGTCTAGCGCTACAATGTTACCGTGAATGAAACGAAAGGCAGGCAATTAAGGCACTCTAGCGCTACGATATCACTGTGACTGAGAAACAAGGCAATTAAGGCAGTCTAGCAATTCTAGTGAGCAGATTGATTCAGCAAGCGCCGCAGCGATGTTCTACGATACGAGGCTGCAAGGCACTAGACAGCATATTAGTTCTCAGCTGTGAGGCAGCTCATCGAGCTGCCATAATGTCACCACTGTCTTGGGCCCCCTCCAACTTTAGTTCAGCCCGGAGGGCCAGGGCAGCTTCTGGGACCCCAGGGCACAGAAAGGCCTACCCTTACCATCTAGTGTGCAAAACGGAGTGCGTTGATGGGCAGTACTGGGTGTTGGAGGGTGCAGGATGCTGGAGGAGGTCACAGAGCATATCTAAAGTGCACCCGGTATCTTGGCCAGCTTATCCTGCCTCCACCATGTTCATTTTTATAAATATGTTGGTTCATTTTTACATTTTTATTATTAATTTTGTTGTACTAGTGGGTTGTTGCTTTTTGTTTGGGAATTAGATGACATGTTTTTAAAATAAAAATAAGTTTATATTAATCCTTATTCATTTGTAATTATTAAAGATTTGATTTGTTATTACTTATGTGAATGTTTTGCATATTTTTATTTCTGGACGTACGTTAATAAAGAATGTTTTACAGTTTATCTAAATGATTTTATCTTTGTTAGTGATCTATATAGTAGCATGTTGTTGGTTTTGTTGGAAAATAGAGTTGAAAGTTAAATATACTATCATTTTTTTATGCTAATCATTATCAAATATTAAGTAAACTGTTTTTCTTTGTAAATGTTCTAATAAGTTATTCTTTTTTAAATGTATATTTAAATGTTTATTTATTTGTCATATATTTTACTAGCAAGTTGTTGGTTTTGTAATGGAATATGGTGGGAAGGTCTTGATATTATAATATTTGTTAAACACATTGTTAATATTAATCTAATTGATTAATTGATTAATTGATAATTTATTTTCAGTTCATTTTGGAAATGTTTTGTACATTATTTGGGTTAGGGAAAACAAAGTCAATTTTATTTAAATGTATTTTGTTTGTTACATTTTAGTAAGTATTTGTAGTTTATAATATGTACATTTAAATTTATAATATTATTTTTTAATTTTAGGTACTTATATATTTTGTACAAAATGCTAAGGGGGTGAAATGTTATCCGAAGTTCCTCTAATGTCCTATATGCTCTGTTTCTATGGTTACACTGGAGTGAGAATATTAGTTCTACGCCTTACAAAATCCACAACTTTCCCTACTATTGTGTAGATTGCAATGGGAATGCTAAAGCTATCCTTATTGCAGTCTGATACTTTTCATACTGATGGTTAAAAGGGAGTGGAAACATCAATTCTAAACTTACTGGGATGACAGGTGTTAGAAATGGGGGTCTCTAGGTGGCAGAGGTAGGTACCTTTGTCCAAATAGGGACCCTTGCTTCTAGTCAGGGTAAGGGGGATACACACTTTAGATAACCCCTGCTCACCCCCTTGGTAGCTTGGCATGAGCAGACAGGCTTATCCCAAAAGTAATGTGTTAAGTATTTGTACCAACACTCACAGTAACACACTGAAAACACCCAAAAAGGACACTACACCTCTTTAGAAAAATAAAGTACCCTTATCTAAACTAAACAAGACCAAAGCAGCAAAAATCCAACATTCACAGTTAAAAATATGACTTTCCCAAAAGGTTTCAAGAACTTGTACCATAGAAAACTATGGATGAGTGACTTTTCAGCATAGTACCTGTAGGTATGTCAAAGTTCACCAAGCCAAACAGGCGCAGCATTGAAAAACAAAGAGATGCAACACTCTTGAGACCCTGAGGAGGCAATGCGGCAGTCCCGCTGCACGCGGAGGAAAGGTTGCATTGATTCTGGTCTGTTGGGGGAGTGATGCGTCCATTCTTTGTGCCGGGTCTGCCTTGCAGATGATGCATAGGGGAAGCGTGATGCATGGATCTTCAAGATGCGTCGGCATTCGATGCAGCAGCGTTGTGCTGCGTCTGTCCTCTTCAGCCGCAATCCCTCATTGCGTCGATTCTTGCCGTGACAACAGGCGCTGCTACCGCTTTCACAGCTGCCCAGTGATGTGTGGAAATTCTTCTCAGGCCCTGTAGATGCGTCGCAAAAACAGCCACAAGAAGAGCGATGCATCAATTTCTGTTGTTCTTTGAGTTTCTTCATTCTTCCAGTTCCCAAACAGCAGCAACAGCCTCCAGAGGCAAAACCTGGCACAGGCACCTCAAGGCAGGTCAGAACTCAACAGCAAATTTAAGGGGAGCTGGGGGTGAAGCCTTTGTGTCCCTGAGACTTCTGAACAGTAGGCAAGCTCACTAAGGCCCTTGGAGATCTCCTTAAAGCAGGGGACACAGCACACAACAAAGTCCTTTTCCTTTCCTTGGCAGAAACAGTAACTGCAGGCCGAACCCAGACACACAACAGGGGTAGTACTTCTCCTCAGTCTCTCCAGCTCTTCTCCTTGGCGAAGGTTCCTCTTAAATTCAAGGAATGATCTAAAGTTCAGGGGATTTAGGTGATAATTATACCCCAAAATGTATTTGTTCTCTTTGTGCAAGGGGCTCTGAGCCCAGTTCAAACCAGTTCTGGGGGCACTCTGCCAATGCACAACAACATCCTTTGTTAGTGTAAGCCTTGGCTCCAGACACACAGCAGGGGGGCAGAGCCTGCATTGTGGAAGGCAGGCACAGCCCTATTCAGGTACAGGTGCTACTCCTCCCAACACTGCAAATGCAGATCAGGCCTATTCAGCCTTGTTCTGACTCACCCAGACTCCTGGAGTCACCCAGGCCCCTGTCACTCCAAAGCCAGACAGTCAATCCACAAACAGGCAGAGGTGCACAGGAAGGTTGAACAAGAAAATAGCCACTTTCTAAAAGTGATAGTTTCAAACATACAATTTAAAAATCATCTTTACTAAAAGATGTGTTATTAAATCCTGAGTTCAGGGATGCCAGACTCTATTTTCTCATCATACTCCTATGGGAAGGTATGCTTTTAAAACATTACAAAGCCTTCCCCATTCTGTCCTATGGGCAAGATAGCCTTTCAATAGCGAAACCTACATTGGCAGTATTTCACTATCAGGACATGTTACACACACCAGTACATGTCCTACCTTTCACATACACTGCACCCTGCCCAGGGGGGTACCTTGGGCCTACCATAGGGGTGTCGTATGAGTAAAGAAAGGTAAGGCTAAGGTCTGGCAAGTGGGTGCAATGGCCAGGTCGACATGGCAGTTAACAAACTTCTCACAGGCACTGCGATGGCAGGCCTGAGCCATTTTTCAGGGCTACTTATGTAGGTGGCACAATCAGTGCTGCACGTTCACTATTAGCATTTGATTTACCCGCCCTGGCTCATTTAGTGCACTTTACTAGTGACCTACTGGTAAAACAAATATGCCATTCAGGGAGATCCAATCACAATATCAATTTACACAGGGAGCACTTGCACTTTGACACTGATCAGCAGTGGCAAAGTTCCCAAAGCCTCTAAGCCAGCAAAAACGAAATCCAGCACAGCATCAAAAACACAGGAGGTAAAAGGCCAAAAGTCAGGAAAACCACACCAAGGATGCCAGGTCTAACACCACCCTTTCCCTACTGTTGTTTAGAGCGTAGCGGGAAAAGTAAATCTACTCCCTCTGAAGTTAAACACTTTAATTGGAGTGGGAATAGAAACGTAACCTCTGATGAGCCCAGTTCATTCCCTACTGTTTAATAGAATGGAGTTGAAATTGTACATTTTTTGGGAGGAAATACATACTTTTTAATTTGATATAATGTTTGTTAATTAGCATTTCTAGTATTTAAAAGTGTAGGTTTTTAAAAGAAAAATCTATTGTTTATGGTTTATATTCTTTTATAAAAGTGTATTTTTCAACTTAATTGTTTTTCATTTAGTATGTTACTTAAATTAATTGTAACATTTTACCATATATATTCATATAGTTGTTTTTGACCGTTAACATTGTTTTGGATTTAATTTGTTTATATACACATATGTGAGGATGCTTTGGCCTTTGGTGGCATTTTGGGAAACGTGCCTGATTAAAGCTGTGGCCCTAGGGTCAGAAAAGTCCAGCCAGAACTGCCAAGCCAGGTCCTCCCTGAACTTGAACACAAGTAAACCGTAGTTGCCAGTGACTGAGAATAATTAAAACATTTCATCCATCATATTTTTGTATATTTTAGTGTGTTGGCCTAAGTGGGACAGATATGCCCAGACCTGGGTCCCATGCACTCTGTGTCACTGGAGCCATGGTGTACCCTGTTGATGAGCCCATAACTAGGGCACATCGGTCCTGAGTTGCCTGTGTTGCCGATTCTGGGAGGACCTGGCTTGGAAGCTCAGGCAGGACTGTTCCGTCTAAGGCAGGGAAGAGTGATTTGCATATAGCTGGGTCCAAACTGAGATGACATGGTGTGCAAAACAATGATGGATTGGGTTTTGGCCCCAAGTAATTGCCAGGGTGTGAGATTAGTGGACTGGCAATACCGGGCATCAGGCATTTCCCTGGGAGCTTGAAGGGTGAGGGGCTGGTTTTGTCACTGGTGGGACTAGACTTGTTACTTGGGCACCAGTTTTACCGCAGTTTTGTAATGTCTACCCCCCAGTAACAAAATTAAGAGGCCAGCGTAAACTCAGACCTCAATTCTGTTTCCAGACTCGCTATGTTTTGAAAAATGCTATGGTTTTAAAGGCACCCTCTGCAGAGTTCCTTGTATATCCCAGTGTTTTCAGCATGATAAAAGTGTCAAGATATCGCTGGTGATTAATCTTCCAGCTGAGAGAGATCACAGTTTCATCTAGTTGCAATTTAGACTCATCTAAGGTAGCACAGAGGGTTACTATGTCTAATGCAAAGAACATGTACCATGCAGATCACAGAACTGTATTTTAGATGCATATCTGAGTGGGTTACTATTTTTGTCACAAAGGTCCGTTTGTACTGTGCAGTTCCTAAATTACACTCATAATCTAGCACAGTGAGAAATGAAGTGCCATCGAAGAGCTGCATGAAAACTGCTTGGGACAAGTTAGAACGATATGTTGTTTCCAAGTCTTTCACTACCCTAGTGTTGCTTAAAGTGTTTGTTTGGGCAGGAATACATTCTTATTAGTAAAGCCAGCATGTGTTACAGATCAAGCACTCTTACAAAATGCCTACCAGCAGGAATGAAATTTAAATCCTACATCTTATATTGCTCTTTGTCTTGTGTAACATTTTATATACACTGATTTAGATGTGTATTTTTCATTGTCTCTATGTGTGTGAGATGCCAAGTGTCCCGACACCCTTCACTGGTAGGAAACGTAGTATAAAACAAATTAAATACATGTGAGAGAGGAGCTAGGGAGAGATGAGTGGCACTGTCGGGAGGTGAATTAGAGGGAATGATTGAAGGGCCCCAACAATGATTGTTGTAACCTGGTGCACTGTAAGGTCATCATTTACTATGCTTTCAAAGCTAATAGAACTGACTATATAGTGAAACATTTATTTTAGAATGCACAATTTTTGCCATTTTTCTCCACATTTCATAGGGAGAACCCCTCCCAGCCACTCTTGTAGTGACCAGGCGTGCTTGCTGTACTCACTCACTATGCAACATGTGGGGGTCGGTCGGACAAAAAATTAGCAAGGGATGTTCTCGTTTCCCAGTCCGACCCTGTTTAGTGGGGGTCAGACGTTCCAGCTGCAGATTTCAAGAATTGAAAATAACGCTCACTTTCACTTCCAGTGTGAAAAACTACACAAACATGTTTAAATGCATGACAGAAATTCATCCAGCAATATCCTGAACGGAGTGGGATAGCCCACTGGGTGTTGCCGCAGAGTTGTGCCCTCTATTGAGCAGCTAAATAGATAGTTGTTTTTCGAAAATCGAATAAAGTTCAGTTAAAGTCATTGGGGCATATTACCAACAACTAGCGACAATTATCGCTATGTTGGCTTAGCGGCAATATTTTTATCGCCGAGCTGCGGCGATTTTTATTGCTTAGGAACCTTGCTATTATCAAGGTTTATCTCCTAAGCGATAAAAATCGGCCGAAATGCATGAATATCGCTGAAAAGTCCGCGATATTCATGCATTACAGAGCTAATGCTCTTAGCCATGTTATCCACCTACCATTGGATAACATGGCTAAGAACTGCTCAGGGGCAGGAGTTAGCTTTTGGAGATATTCGCGCTTAGCACGAATATCTCCAAAAGTTGGTAATAGGAGATAGCGATGTTAGCGACTGTTTCCAGTCGCTAACATCTTGGCACGCCCACTTTGCATGTCATTAGTGATAAATTTCACTGACATGCAAAGCGGGGCCCAAGATGGTCGCTATCTCCTACTAGCTGTCGCTAACTGGTGTTAGCGACAGCTAGGTAATAGGGAGATCATTTTATCTCCGCCTTCTTGGCTTTTAAAGCTAAAAAAGCGGAGATAAACCCCCTTGATGATATGCCCCATTGTATTTTCTGGTAATGGTCCAGAACATTCTAAAGTTTAAGACCGATGAGTTACTAATCACCAGACCTTGAAAAGATCATTCACAAACCAGATGTAAGATACAAGAGACGACTGTGGTGCCAAATCCTGTAGATTTCACTGGGAACCACTGAGGATTTCGAGGGTATTTCACATGAAAAAGTTGCACAAATTCAGATAATTTCTGGTAGCCTCATTTTAATACTGACAGATTCAGATGTAGGATTGTTCTTCTACAAGCATGATATTTTGTTTAAAATCTGTTGATCATTAAAATGAGCAAGCAAAGATATGGCAAATACTTTGAAGTTGCGGTAGTAGAGCTAAGCAAATCCTAAATTTTGCAGTAAAAACCACCAGCAAACAAAACTTTCCTAGAAATTTTTCATGCAGAAATATTTTTGAGATGGCAAACTTTGGAGTACGTGAAGCTGTCGATAAAAGTACACTTCAATAATTCACAAAGTGCAATGCATTTCCAGTGTCTTCCATTCACAAAGCTCCAGTGTAAATGTTTTCTACACTTTTAATAGGCTTTTTAGTAGGTACCCAAGTAGCATGTTACAGTACCAGTCTTCCAGTAAATTCACGATGAGCATTGTAGTTGAGGCAGCATCTATATCTGCATGTCAGTGGGGGAGCTTCATCCCTTCGGGTGCACCGTACTCGTGGAGCATACACATCTCACACTATGGGCCCGATTCTGAGGCGGTTTACAGAGCTTTAGACCCAAATGGGTTTGGGAATGGATTCCTACCGAATCGGATCAGTTGATTCCAATCTTCATATACAACTAAAACATAAAATCTGCTGTGGAAGCAACTATGTGCCAATATAAGATGTAGGCCACCTCCAGGGAATCAATATTTGTGGGTTTCATGAATGAAGATGCATTGTGCCACATGTCGCCTTTAGTGAGCTCAATGATTCTATGCTCTTGCATTGATGTTTTTAGGAGTATTTAGCTGCACCTTGCCTGGCATTCAGCTGAGTTAATTTTCCATCAGCCAACTGCACTCCATGGAAAGTGACACTGTACCTGGTTCCCAAAACTAACCCAAGATAATCAGGGCATTACCTACCACAAGTACCTGTGGTTCCAGCACTCTCTCTAATGGAAACAAGTGGCACCTATCCATATTAGAGCCAAACCTAAGATCCTCAGAAATGAATCTCATTTTTATTCACTGTGAGCAGGCATAAATGAAGTACACTACAATTCACCCGAGGTGAATGTCCAAGGTTGATCCTGAGAGTCACTTTACTGCCATAAGATTTGTTAAACTGGTCTGGGCAGAAACCCTGGTAACATCTGGAATTAAGGCACAACCTTTTCTGTAGTTCTTGGTACCAGTCCACACCTAAGATAGGTATTCTTGTTTTACAACAGATGAAACCATTCCACGGAGACCCAAGCTCCGGCTCTTAGGTTCACATTCAAGATGTGGTGAATCCAGTTTTTCTCCATGATAGTGGACGAGAGAAATCAAATCCTATTCCGAACCTTTAAAATTAGGACAGAAAATAGACCCAAATATTAAGCGGGCCATTTATGGGTTAAAGGAGCATGCACCCAAAATTGGAGGATGAGTGGTCCGGCTCTCTCTCTGTGGGGGACCCACTGTGTTTCTCACATTGAGGTCACTGCTCTCTCACCCTCACAGGTTGGATTAAGTGAAAGGAACGATATTAGAAGTCCAACCCCATTTTGCATCTGATGCCATGCCACCTATGCGTTTTCCTGCCTGGGGGCGCAATGCACAGAATAGCTGTCTTGGGCATGTAAATCAAACTTGAGTGCTCGAAGAAAACCCTCAATAAGTGTGGGGTATTTATTTAACATTTCCTAAAAAGGAACTTCTGCTTTGGAATTTTCCAGTCCACAATTGATGATCTAAGAAGATTTAATACAGTGTAGCAACCCAATAAACGATTATAAAAAAAGATATATATCATTGTGAGTGATGAAGATTATATCTAAGAATAGCTGGTTGTGCATAAACAAGTTGACAGGATAGAAGGTGAAAAAAGGGGGAGAAAGGAAGGGGAGGAGGAGCACGACAGATAGAGTATAAATAAATAGACATGGGAGAAGGTAGCGGAGCAAGAAGGAACGGGGATAGGAGACACTGGAGAAAATGGTGAAGGGATTAAAGATGGGGAAAAAAGAAGGATGTGGGGGGATGATTCGCCATTATGGATTGTTTATGTGCAGGAGTGGACATCTTTCTGCACATAAACAATCATTCCCTCAACACAGGCACCCTTGCATTATGGTGCATGTTTTCCGTAAGTCCTCTTTTCTCCAAATCTCTAAGTAACAGTGATTGTGGCGAGGGTTAATTATGCGTGACAGCATTAATAACAGCTGACCTTAGAAGATATGGGGCATGGGTTACTTAATTTCTTCCCCCTTGTGGGGTAAGACCATTCTTTGATCAACATCGGTTTTCTTACTTGTAATGTACTACTCTCTGTGATTTCCTTCAACGATTGCGTGTTCACAATTCCTCCTCTCTGCCTTTTACAATCTTTTTAGGATTAATAGGGATCATTTATGACCTTTACTAATATCAGTTTATTATTTTTTCTACACAGATTCACTGCCCCCCTCCGTGCCCTTGTCCTGATGAAGACCCTCTAGCAAGGTTTCACTCCATGCCTGCATCAGTTTGGGTCGAAACGTCGACACTTCCTCCTATGTTCAGCCTCTTTCCCGATTTATCATTTGTGATTCTGTTTTTTTACGGCATGAGTTCATTTTAATTAATCAATGAATTGTATTTTTCAGTGTGTTAATTAATTATTATTTCTGGTTCATTGAGGTCATAGTGACCACTGTTATACTACCCATTCAGTACCTTCACTATCCCATCACTACCCTTCCCTGTCCATTTCTTTAGGGACATTAAATGTGATTAACTATGAACTTATTTTATGAATGATTTTTTATGGTACACGTTGTGAATAAAGCAATGGTGGTATAAAACATTTTTTGTATTCTCTTAAGCTGTTTAGTTATGGTTTATTCGCTCTAGTATCTGGGACAACCCTGTTTGTATCAATTATTTACCCAGGTCCCAGCGACATATTGGGTTAACCTGTGTTTTTACAGCAAAGACTGCAATGGATGGCATAGGCAGTTTTACGGTGCAGTGTGTCTGTAGCTCACTGAAACTAGGCATAACAACAGGAAAAAACAAGCATTGGAAAATCCAAAATGTTCAATTTAATCCCTTATATATATCAAGATTGGCAATTGCGATTTCAAAATTGCAATTTTTACAGTCACAATTTGGAAATCACTATTCCAAATGGATCATAGTCATTCAATTGATTTTACTATTCCTTAGGATTAGCAATCACAATTTAGTGATTACCAAATTGCAATTCCATAAAGGGCTAATCGCAAATTTGCAAATGTCGCTTTCTGAACCAAGCTCCATAGGAGGAGGCAGGCTGTGTCAGCAGAGCAACTATGACCCTGTGTGAATGTGTTTGACGCAACCTGCTCACTATGGCCACAGATGAAATGATAAGAATGCAAGAGGGCGCAAGAGAAAGCAGAAATTCGATGTAAATTAACTTGATGTACTCACTGAAGTGAACATCATGCTAAGATTTTTGTAAAGAGCTCACTATAAGTTCCAGAGCACAAAATCTGTAAGAACATCCAGGTGAAGATCATTGCGGTTAGTGTTACACAGCACTCTTCTGGAGAGATTTGCAAGCGCTGGTATGATCTTCAGACACAGACAAAAGAAAAGGTGGCTAACAGACCTGCAGAGGCATGCTGAACAAGTGGAGGACCATTCACTCAGCCACCAAATAGCCCTCTTCTTGACATGATTGTGATTGTGTTGCCGCCAGAAGCTATAATTGGGGTATCTGAAATTGATACCTCTGCCACACCCAATATAAGAAAAGCTAAGATTTTTTTAGCTACATATAAATATGTGTACAAATTGGGTACAAAGTAGTACAATTAGAAATATAGACTTACCAATTAAAGAAATCTACTCCAGCCGGCAAATAATCAGTAGCTCCCAAAAGCATTATGGGATTTGTAGTTGTATATGCGATAAGAATAATAAAATTGTAAAATCAAGCGTTTTGAAGAATTTTGGGTGTCCAAATTTGTATAGGAAGTGATCTATTCTACCTGTCATATTTTGTAAGTGATCGGGGTAAAACTGGTAGGTCTTAAGAAGAGGTCTCATATTTTTAAATTGGAAAGCCCTGTAATATTCAAAGAGGTCGGGGCTGGCAATTCCCCCCTGATCTTTTCTTGGCCTTAGTTTTTTCCATGCGATCCTTGTTCCTTTGGATGACCAAATGAAGCTTGCAATTTCTCCTGATCACTTACAAAATATGACAAAAAGATAAAATTAAAGATACTAGTCAATGCAGCAAAATTATGGTATCAAGTCAGAAGTACTTTGAACATACCTTACTATAGTTCGTTGGCCCACATTTGGGAATCTCCGGGCACACCGGACTGCTTGAAAGACTCCATGGCCTTGCCCCTTAAAGCGTCAGGAATCAAAAAGTGGGGCCAGCTGATGACAGAAAACTCCTTAATCTCCTGGGACCAAATAGATACAATTTCAAGCTCATCTGTGTCTAAATTCAAATATTATCAACTCAATAGCTGGGCTAAATCACTCACGGAGAAAAAAAAGGGTAATGAGGACATGGAGAAAGAAATGGTGAAAATCATCCCAATAAAAAAGGAAATATCCAGATGGTATTGGGCCCTAATTACAGCAGGAGAAGAAGATTATCTAATCCCAGAAACAGTCTGGAGGGAAGACATACCAGAACTAGACTTACAAAATATCTGGCAAAGATCACTGGAAAAATGTTGGACGACCATAAAACCGGCCAACTTGAAGAGAAACCACCTATTCACCATGCACAGGGCCTATTGGACACCGAAAAATTCAAGGGGGCCAGCATAAAGACCTGCCCTAAATGTGGTTTGGAAAGGGCGAATGATCTCCATATGTTCAAAGAGTGCCCCCTCCTTGACTCCTTCTGGTAGGAAGTCGGTAAGACGATGAGTCTAGTATTGGGAAAACAGTTGGAAGTAAGTATAACTTTTATTATCTTTGGGATCGGCTTCAATATTGGTCGGGGTAAGTTAACAAAAAAACAAGAAAACCTGCTGTTTGTATTGGTATTACTAGCAAGGAGAGAGATATGCATAAACTGGGTCAAGCCAACACCTCCTTTACATGGGGAATGGCTAAACTCTATAATAAAAATAAACAGAAGCGATAGAAAAGGGAAACCCAGTAAAAAGTTTAAATTTTGGGAAATCTGGGAAAATTACTATGAATCAGACACCTAACTGCACTAATATGGCCCCGGGAAACAAAGTCCAATGATTAAAGCGGTGACAATAATTCAGACTGGAAAGATTCCCGTCGAGTAGCCAGGATGGCTAGCTCACCCCACAAAAAACGGAATTATTGATTATGATAAAGGACACAGGAGACCCCGAACTAATAACATCCGCTAAAGGGAAACTCCCCACCTCAGGACGGCTAACAAGGGGCAGTGAAGGTGCAATAGTTAAAAGGAACGGGCTCCCGACAAACTCCTTACACATATAATCGCAATATGAGGACAAAAAAAAAAAAAATCAAGCGTTTTGTAGTCTTGCCTAAAGTGACATACCAAATGTCATTAAAGAACTCCATAATGATGTAGAATGTTATTTGAAAAAAACTTTAGGTAAAATAATTCAAAAAATACATATATTTTAACTAAACTATTTATCATATATTTGTCAGAACTACCTGCAACAACTGCAGAAGAAACTGAGCAGGAGGAAATGCAGGACACTCAGCCACATATTCCGCCTGAAAACATTCTGACTCCAACACCTTCACCACCCAGTAGCAGATAAACAGTGTCTCCACTCCCTGATTTTGTTACAACAGACATGCCTAATGCTCCTTCTGACTTGAGATCTACACAAAGGCACCAGTCCCTTCTTCAGCGCCGAAACATAGAATTGGTTTCGGAAGGGCTTCTGAGGAAGTAGACTGTTCTAATTTATTTGGTGGTTTGGAAGCATCCATGATATCAGTGCTGTTCCTGCAGTGTAAGAATATAAATTGATTAAAGACACGGTTGCTGTCAATGCATCAAAACATTTTTGACTTTAAAGATGGCATCAAGCTTCTGAACACAATTGTCGAGAAGGGCCAAAAAGAAGCTGCTGAATTGATAAGGAGCTGGCAAATGCCATTAGGTACTTATGCACAGTAATGGAGCAACATAATTTACATTGGGGCGGGAGGACCACAGAATTTTCACTTCATGAAATTCTGCAGAGCTACATGATATCTATGGGAGATTCCGCAGAGTTCCACAAACGGACTGAACTCAATTTGTTGTTCTGATTGTACTGTTTTTTAGCTTGACCAGCTTTTTCTGTGTTACAAATTCAGTGCAAACAACACCGCGTGGCATGCCAGAAAGCACTGATTCTTTACTGGAGCTCAAGTGGACTTTCTACTCGGGCAGCAGCATTGTATCCATGAACACTCGTGGCCTCCCTCAACCACCCTAGATTGCCCTTGCCTGCCCACTTTGAGAACATCTCCTGGGTGCCCTCTAGTGGCCATAAATGGCACTAGGCAATGCGAATACAACTTACCGTTAGTGAACGGGGTTTGAGGAAAAACTCCACCACCTAGCGATCGGTGAAGCTTTGCTGGAACTATGCATTACACAGTGGAGTGGACAAAGCTCCATGATATCCGCCAACGGAGCAACATTTATCAGTCATTCCCAAATGTAACACACCAACGGTACCATCATCAACTCATAATCAGATTGAATGATTTCACTAGATCTGCCCATCGCCTGACAAATACTACTGCAATATTATCTCACCTCACAGTCACCATGCAAGTTGATATGGCACATTGTAGTGGAGATATCACACAAAGTTTAGTGCAAGTCACCAATGAGATTGAAAACATGCAAACAGAACACATCTATAAAAAATATGTTTACATTTATAATGTATGAGTTGACAGTTTTGCTTTGGTACAGATTGTGCATTTCATATTGTGCATCGACAATGAAAATATTACATGATAGATATATGAAGTTAAGGTAATAAAAGATCATGTACAAATACAATCCTAAATCCATTTATTTCCTTACTTATTTTAAAAATAATTGTGTGTAATCTCTGCACTCAGTTCTCTACCTTTTCCTGCCCTTGATCCATCTGTAGGTTGAAGGGGTGGGACTTTCTGTTTCTCATCATCCAACTCTGAGTCTGATAGACAAGGAGTATGTTGTGGAGTATAGCACAATTTTGCAGCAGATTTCAGATATGTATTGTAGTGTTCCACCACGCTTGTTAAGACATCTAAACTTACTTTCTTGCAGCTCAAAAGTCCACTCTCTTTCACATTTCTGGTTGTTTCATGTGTAGAATTGTAATGGTGTTGACTTGCAAAAGCAGGGTTCAAATAAGGTGTTAAAATAAATGAATGCAAAGTATACGCAATGTCTCATGGACAGATTTAAAAATGTTGTAGTGACAATTTACATTTAAATCTCTGCTAAATACGGAACAGATCTATGAATATTTACCTAGTAAATATCCTTCACCAAGAAGTCATGTGTAAATTCCACTATGGTGAATTATGAAAGAATCATGTGTACTTCTGAAAAAATCTGGCTACAGTCTCAGTAATTATATTAGAGACATTGCATACCACTTGAATGTCAATGAATGAGGATTCTTCCGATTTCTATGAACATATTAATTCTCTAATGGAGCATGTTAGATCTGGCATTTCTTGGCGTGATTACCCCTGACTTTTTGCCTCAACCTCCTCTATTTTTGATGCTGTGATGGATTTTCTTTGACTGGCTTAGATGTTTTGAGCACTTTGCAACTGCTGATCAGTGTCAAGTGCAAGTTCCCTCTGTGTAAAGTGTAATGGTAATTGGTTGCCCATGATTGGTATGTTTGCCTTACTAGTAAAGTCCCTAGTAAAGTGCATTATGTGTGCCAGGGTTGGTAATGCAAATTCTACTAGTGGGCCTGCATCACTTATTATGCCACCCACATAAGTAGCCTTAAAGAGGGAACTCACACAGTTGCTTAAACTGCCATGTTGTCCTGACAAGTGCACCCACTTGCCAGGCCTTACCCGTCCCTTTCTAAGCACATCAGACACCCCTATGGTCGGTCCATGGTACCCCCTGGGCAGGGTGCAGTGTATGTGAAAGTTAGGACATGTACTGGGGTGTGTACAATGTCCTGACAGCGAAATACTCTCCATTTCATTTTTCACTGTTGAAAGGCCATTCCTACTCATAGGACAGAATAGGGAGGCTGTGTAATATGTTTCCAGCCTACCTTCCCACAGGCTTAAGAGGAAGAGGTGAAGTTTAGTACGCCTGAACTCACAATTCAATAACACATATTTTTGTGCAGGGGTTTTTTGCATTGTATGTTTAGAAACCACTCTTTTAGAAGTGGCTGGGTTTTTGTGCTTTAACATTTGTGTGTGTCTCTGCCTGGTTGTGGATTGACTGTCTGGATCTGAAAGTGATAGGATCTGGGGAATGTCTTGACCCTGGGGAGGAGGTGAGACAGCAACAGGCTGACCTGCATCTGTAGTGTGGGACGGAGGAGTAGCCCCTAGAGATGAAGAGGCCTGGGCTGCAGCCATAAAACAATGGCTCCAATCCCTGCTGAGTGATTAAAGATCCAGACCCCCACGATCAAAGGAAAATGCTGTCACTGACAGGGAGACACCCAGAACTGGTTTAGACAGGGGTCAGAGCCCCCCTGAACACAAAGACCTCAAAGACATTTAGGGGTATAACTATGAGAGCTGAAACCCCTGAACATTAGAATTGGAATAGAATTGTTCAAGACTGAACAGGACTGAAACTACTTTGTGGTCAAGGGGAACCTCTGCCAAGGAAGAAACAGCTGAATAGACTGAAGGAAAGGGCTGACCCTTGCTGTGTGTTATGAGCTGGCCTGCAATTTGCTGCTTTAACCAAGGAGAGGCTAAAGGGACTTTGCTGTGTGCTGTGTCCCCCTGCTTGAAAGGACTTTGCTGTGCTGTGTCCTGAAGTAACTTAACCCCAAGGGCCAGAGGTGCGCGGGCTCCTTGTTGTGAAAACTCAGGAACACAAAAGTTTCCAGAAGTGTCTCAGGGATACTGTGTGCGTGTGCTTTGTGCAGCCTGAAACCTTCATAAGCCCTGTCCTGTGATCGTGGGCACCTGGAGTCCAAGCGAGTCTCAGCGACGCTGTGTGCATGTGCTTTTTGCAGCCTGAGCCCTTTGTGAGGATTGTCCTGTGACCGTGTGTACCGGTAGTCCAAGTGAGTCTCAGCGATGCTGTGTGTGTGTGCTTCATGCAGCCTGAGACCTTCGTAAGGATTGCCCTGTGACCGTTTACACCAGACGTTCAAGAGTGTCTCATCGATGCTGTGTGTGTGTGCTTCTTGCAGTCTGAGACCTTTGGAAGAATTGCCCTCTGATCGTGGCCACCAGAAGTTTAAGTGTGTCTCAGCAACGCTGTGTGCGTGTGCTTCGTGCAGCCTGAGACCTTCTGAAGAATTGCCCTGTGATCAGGGGCACCAGGTGTCCTAGTGAGTCTCAGCAACGCTGTGTGCATGTGCTTCGTGCAGACTGAGACGTTTGTGAGGATTGCCTTGTGATCGTGTTCACCCGGAACTCAAGTGAGTTTCAGCAACACTGTGTGCTTCTTGCAGCCAGTGAACCTTTGTGAGGATTGCCCTGTGACCGTGCACAACTGAGGCTCAAGGGAGTCTCAGCAACACTGTGTGCGTGTGCCGTGTTGCAGCCTGAGATCTCCGTTATTGTCATCGGCCCGGAATCAACTGAGTCGCATTGGAGGCCCAAGTCGTCGAGAGGCAGAAAGGAGAGCAAGGTTGCACCCCCACCCCAGGTAACGTGTGTCGGCACCTGGGGCGGGGTGGGGGATCAGAGAGAGACGCTCTCAGCCTCTCGCCTTCTTGTAGCACGAGCCCCTGTTCCAGCTCGTATCCCGGCCCGTACATGCCAAGGAGTGGCAGTACCGGGGCTGGATCGTGGAGCTGCAGTGTGGTTTACACCAGATCCATGTTGGGGGCATATGTTGACGGAAACTGACTGCGAGTCAGTATGAGGGGCAGAGAGACTGTCTGAAGCACCGTGATCGGCGCTGGAGTGTATTACGCATTGCATTAATTCTGCATAACGAACTGCCTGATTGTTGTATTACGCATTGCATTTGTTTGCATCTTGAACTGCATTATTTTTATATTGCAAAGTGCCTGAATCTTACAATATGAACTGCGTAGCATTGCATTTGGAATGCATAGGATTACCTAGAATTGCTCATTAATACCGCCAGAACTTACAAGAGCTGACTTGCCTAATAACCGGCTAGGAGGTATACTACAGATCACCATATGTTGTATTTTTATCGTATATCTTTTTATATAAAAATAAACTTGCTTTTCTATGAAACTTGTGTGGAGTCCTTTTGTGGTGTCATCATTGGTTCATGGGAGTGTGGTTGCAAATACTTTACACATTTGACTTGAAGATAAGCCTGGCTGCTCGGTCCAAGCTTCCAAGGGGGTGAGCAGGGATTATCAGTATTATTAATATACAGCTTATAGAGCGCCTGGTTACTCCAACGGAGTGTCCCCGTGCTAGAACACCAATTAGAACCCAACAGCTGGACTAGAGGCACCCGCTCACCCAACAGCCAGAGCCCCCCATGAACAGCTACAGAGGACCTATTTCAGGCCACCAGGAGGATAGTGGAATAGCCACGTCTTAAGTCTCGGACGGACACATCCTTAGGTCAGCAGGGAGGTCATTCCATGCCTTTGCCGCAAGGAAGCTAAAGGAACTCCCACCAGCCCGTACCTTCCAAACCTTAGCCACAGTCAACTTTGCCGTGCTCAAGGACCTTAGGCAACGTGCAGTTCTGTAGGCGGTAAGGAGGGGGTGCAAAAAGCTAGAACCTTTCTTATTGAAGATCATGTGGCTGAAACACAAAGTCTTAAAGGTGACTCTGGCCTGTATGGGTAGCCAGTGTAATGTCCTCAAAGCCTCCCCCTCAAAGCCCATCTAGGAATGTTCAGAATTAGGCGAGCTGCAGCATTCTGAACCTGCTGCTGGACGTTCAAATTTTTTGGGGTCACCCTTAGGTACAAGATATTACAGTAATCTAGATGGGACGTAACAAGGGCCTGTATAATGGTAAGTCTAGCATCTAATGGGAGAAGATCCAGGATTTTTTGCAGCTTCCTAAGAATGCCAAAACAGGCGCCAGCCACCGCTGATATCTGTTCGGAGAATGAAATGGAGTTCTTGAACCAAACTCCAAAATTCTTGACCTTGGTCTTAGGGGTTGGAGATGGTCCCAGCTCCTCCGGCCACCACAAGTGTGACCAAAGAGAAGGCTGCTTACCGACTACCATCACCTCTGTCTTACCCGTATTCAGCTGCAAACAGCTGAGCTTCACCCAATCGGCAAGCGCCCCCAGGCAAACCTTGAACGTGGCAGCCTCTTCTACCTCCTTTTGCTCCAGGATGAGAAGGTGTCCTTTCTTTCCCTGACGTGGAAGCGAGGGTCCCTACTTGGCCTTAGGTACCTACCTCAGCTAACTAGGGAATCCCGGTTCTAACATTGGAGGCAGCGCTTGGGACCTACCATTGATGGTCAGCGGGTTTGGAATTTGAACGTCTATTTGCGAATTCACTCACAGTGATTGGTGTACATCACTAGGTTAGCGCAGACCACAAAGTAATCACATATTGTGTTTTGATTTTTTGGTTTTCTTTTTGAGTGACCTTTAAGCCACACATCATTTCTCAGAGGAGTTAAGTAGCCAGTGAGGCTGCAGAATTTGAGTTCATCATTGAGGCATTGCTTACCTACAAAGTTGATCATTGAGGCAATTCTGCAGAGCTTTGCGATGTCCCATGAAAAGTAGCGCCAAGAAGCAGGAGCTGCAAATGGCCTTGAGGGCCTGGTGGGAAGCCAAGAGGCTCAGGAGACAGGTGACGTTGAGGTGGATAAGGATGACCCAGGGAATGGACTTGGTCCACAGGATTTGCCAGTAGAGAGACCAGCCTCAGGGGCTGGTAGTAACCATTCAGGGAGGAGTTTTTCCCCAAAGGTGCTGGAAGAAAACCAAAGCATCAGATAGCATGAATTGGAGGTTTTAAAACTTAAAACCCAAGCAGAAGAGAAGAAGCTGCTCATTTAAAGTGAAAAGCGAGCAGGGGAGAGCCGATACGCTCTCGCCTTGGAAGAGAAAAAGATTCTCTTATCTCATGAGTTAAGCATGAAGGAACAGTACATGAAGGTTTATCAGGCAGTCCAGTTCAAATGGGCGCAGCACACAACCAGTGCCAGTGGAGAAGGTGTACATTCCCAAATACTTAGTGCAAGATTACCAAAGCGGTGATGACATTAATGCGTGGTTCATGGCATATGAGAGCGCACTGAAGATTAATTAGGTGCCTGAGAAGCATTGGGGGGCTGGCCTATGGAAACATTTGAGGCTTCTGTGAGGGATGTTTTACCCCCTTTAGAGAGGATGGGAACACTGACTTACGCCAACATGAAGGAGGCTTTATGCCTCTGGTATGGGCTCACTCCTGAATAGTACAGGCAGAAATTGAGGAACTTCAAGAAACTGGAATCCAGTACTTGGGTTGAGTGTGTGAATGTGTAGACGCGTGCACTGGATGGTTGGATGAAGGGCAGTAAGGTAACTGATTTTAAGGGCTTATGCGATTTAATCAGTTGGGAGCACTTGAGTAGTCTGTGTGTTCCAGAGCTGCGCCAGCATCTTTTGGACAGTAAGCTGACTGATCCCGGTAAGCTTGCTGGAGAGGCAGACCGCTGGACCAGCACCAGGGTCCACAAGAGCATTGGAGGTACCACTACCAAAAATGTACAGGGTCCCCCGCAGAAGGTGGGGGAGGATAAGGGTAACCACAAGGGATTCTCTAAAG
Organism: Lissotriton vulgaris; assembly: GCF_964263255.1. Taxonomy (NCBI): domain Eukaryota; kingdom Metazoa; phylum Chordata; class Amphibia; order Caudata; family Salamandridae; genus Lissotriton; species Lissotriton vulgaris. The sequence goes on along the minus strand of NC_141695.1, from coordinate 279,749,132 downwards.
GTCCTCAAAGTAGTTCTTAGGTGAAGGGGTCCTAGTCCCCCAAGGCTAAGAAATCCTGGCCCCATAAGGGCAAGCAGGACACTAGAGGTCCTCCTACTTGTTTTTTCTGTAAAGAAGTGGGTCATATTGCCCCTAAATGCCCCAAGAAGTCATCTGCACCCACGGTGCTCCAACACTGGGTTTAGTGAGTGTAGAATTGGGTGAGGAAAAAGTATGAGCAAATTTTGCGGATTCGCGGTCCACGAATTTGTTGAAATGGCAAAACAATATGCGAGTTCACGGATTTTCCCGTGAACTCACAGATTTTTCTGCCATTTGCACAAATAATGTGACCACGTGTGTCTGTAACTTTGCCACCGCACCGAAAGATGCCTATGTCCCTTGAGTGAGCTGTCCATCATAGTGCAGAAAGGGCGGGAAGACATTGCATACCCTAGTGTGTGTGTGGCGGGGCCAAACGGGCGGGGCTTCTAAGCGAGTTCACATGCCTCTTGTTGATAAAGGGTCAGAGACCGATCAGAGCAGTAGATGAGAAGAAAGCAGCCTCCTGGTCACAGGAAGTACACAGGGATTGCGCTCAAGAAACTCATGGATTGAAAGTCCTCCATCAAGGATTACATCTAATTGTAGGCGGTAGATATAGGGAGGAAGTACACCTGCCTACCCTAGTCCATGCTCACTAGTTGTTTGGGCTGATTATTTGAGCTTCAACTTGGGCATGTGTCAAAAAATTGCAGAAAATTCGCAAATTCCGTGAGCATAACAGATTTTGCGCCCATACTTAGTGAGGAATTGAGTCCTTGGAATGGGGAGGAGCAAGCAGTTATGACCCTGGTCTCATTAGAAGACCAAGGGATAGTCCAGGAAGTTTCTCTGCCTAGGAATACTAAGACGGACAGGCAGTGGGTGACACTCAATGGAAGGAGGGTGGAGGCTCTGAGAGACACAGGAGCCAGTTTGACATCTGTCAGGTGTCAGTAGATGTCTGAGGAGCAGGCAATTCCCGATGTTCTTCACCCTGTAGTTGCTGCAGACAACTCTGTGCACCTCTGCAAGGTGGCGCTAGTTCCCTTTGAGTGGGGGGGGGGGGGTTCAGGTTCCTTGAAGGTGATTGTAAGTCCTACCATGACCGTAGACTGTCTGCTGGGGAATGACCTGGAGAGTTCCCCTGGAAGGAGGTTGAGTGCCAGGCGCATTTGGTGATGTTGGGTCTGCCTGAGTAGGCTTGTGTGACCACTTGGTCTATGGCAGCCAGTAAAGGTGTTTAAGAGTTCCTGGTGCCTGAAGCAGTGGCCCAGGTGCCTGCCTTAAAGAGAAGAGGCATAAGGAACGGAAAACCAGCCCCAAGGTTCCCATGGTCCATGATGAGGCAAACCTTGAGGGGGATGCCCTAGAGCCCACATCTTTCATTTAAAGAACAAGCCAGGAAACCTGCAGCCACTTTTTTTGGCCTGTTAATATCCATACGCAAAATCCTGCCTCAACTTCCTGATAGAGCCAAACAGATCCTAGTTCAAGCCTTGCTTTTATCTAGGCTTGACTATGGTAACGTGCTCTATCTGGGAGCCACAGCCTCTGTGATCTGCAAACTCCAGGTAGTCCAAAATTCAGCAGCTAGACTGCTGACGAGCACCAACTACCGCTCCTCAGCCAAACCAGCGCTAAGATCACTCCATTGGCTACCGATAAAAGAACGGATACACCTTAAGGCCCTTTGTATTGTCCATAAAAATCTCCAAGGCAAAGGCCCCCCGATCCTTACCAACCTGATTAAACCATACAAAATGCCCAGGAACCTGCGTTCCAATGATCTCAATCTGGCAGAAGTCAACAGAATCAATAAGGCTTGCTCTGGTGGTCGCCTTTTCTCTTATAATACCTCAAAGTTATGGAACTCCCTGCCCCTCTCCCTTCGTCAGGAACCCAATCTCCTCACATTTCGCAAGAAAATAAAAACATGGCTTTTTCCCGGAAACTAACTAAATAATTAGATCCCATCTTTCATTCTCAGACCTCCTGTCGGCGCGGCTTCAAGCGCTGGGATGCTTCCGGGTAGCCATGCGCTATAAAAGAACTACTTTCATTTAATTTCATTCATTCATTCATTTCATTCATTCACATGGGAGCAAGTAGCTGAACTGGGGGATCTACCTGAGCTGGACAAATGGCAGCAGGAGGGAGGGCCCTCCAGGGAGGAATACTTTGAGGAGCAGAAGAAATGTCCTTCTCTTGTAGGTTTGCAGCAGCAGGCAGCAAACCAGGTAGCAGGTGATCAGTCCGGGCCACACTTGATTTACTGGGTGAATGATCTCCTATATAGTGAGCCATAGGTTGCTGAGCCTGGTCAGCCCGTGAGCTCTTCAGAGCCTTCCTACTGGGGTTGGCTCATGATGTACCTTTAGCAGGACATTTGGGGCAGGACGAGACCTTTGAGAGGCTTGTCACCCACTTCTACAGACCTCAAATGTGCAAGAGTTTGGATACTCATTGCAGGACATGTCAGACTGACCAGGTGAGTGGTAAGACTGGAAGAAAGTGCAAGGCTCCCCTCTAACCTTTCCCTGTAGTCGGTACCCACTTTGAAAGGGTGGGTATTGACTAGGCCTGACCATAAAATTCCGCTCCACTCACGGAATTCGCGGAAGTTAGTCAATTTCGCGTTCCACGGAGAACGCAGAATTGAAAACAAGTATGCTGCGTAGCGGAAGTATTTTCTTGTTTGCGCTTAAAAAATGCATTCTAGAGTGCTCGATAGCGACTTTCCAGGATTTGGTAGCCAACCACGCGATCCTGAGAGAGTTGGCAATCACAAACACGTCATTCGCCGAACCATCAAACACCGCAAGAGTGTGCGATTGTAAACACGTCATTCGCCGCGCCATCATGCACCGCGAGAGAGATTGCGATCATGAACACATCATTCAGGTGTGCCATCGGACATCTGGTGGAATGTTGGTGAAGCTCGCGATCCGGAGTACGCAAAATTTTCAATCTGGAGAAGCATAATATCTCGAGCATGATGATTTGGATGAAAAAAACTCCCCATATTGATATTTGGCTGTCCTTTTTTGTCAAATTTCTTTGGGGGAGAGAGAGTAAGTGCCGCAGAGTCTCCTACTTCCTGTTCCAGTCCAGCAGGCTCCTCCCAGTGCTTTGTACATCTCCTGTTCATTTTTCATTTGGATTTGAGCTGGAAGAAACACTCTTTGTGTCTGCTGCATCCTAATCATTGGATTTTAGGACTTTTGAATTTGAGATTTTACAAGTAAGTTGGTGTTGTTTGATTGGGGCATTGCAGTTGCTGCAACTACAATTTTGGTCTTTTTGATCATTTAAAAAAAATGTTTTGGGTAGCCAAGAGGCCCAAAGTCATGGGTGGGTGCATGATTAAACAACTGTCCCTTTGCTGTGTGATGTATTTATTTATTTCAAACATCATTTAGGGCATGGATGGCATTTTATTGAATTGCAAAATTTGTATTTTTGGGTGTATTTCAGTTTTTGGGTGTGTGTTAAATAAATGCCTTAGTTGTGTGTTGTGTGCTGCAGACCTTGTTTAGCCCTGTGGATTTTCGTTTTTGCATTTTATTGCATTAAAAGGCAAAGCAGTGTGGTTTAGCATGCAGCCTGTGCCTGGCTATGATATGCCTGTTTTCAATACAGTGTTTTCCAGGCCTCCTGCTTGTTGTTTGTGGTTTGTGAGTGTCCATGGTGGCTGGTTTGCCATTTCTGGTGGGAGTTATAAGTGTGCTGCTTTTGCCATATACGCCTGCATGGGTTTCCTTTGTGGCTTAGACTTCTTGTTGTGGTGGGCCTGGCCATGAGCCTGGAGGCCATTTTGAAGCCCGATAGTGTGCTTTTATCCTTAGGCCTGCAAGTTTGTGGCCTAGTCTGCCAACAAGCCTTTCATCCAGTAGGCTCAGATGTAGTCAGGGGTGTATGAAACAACTGTTTCTGTGTGTTCTGTTGAATTTAAATATCATTTAGGGCATGGATAGCATTGGATTGAATTGCAAACTGTGTATTTTTGGGTGTATTTCATTGTTTGGGTATGTGTTAAATAAATGCCTTTGTTGTGTGGGTGGTGAGTTGTGTACCTTGTAGACCTTGTTTAACCCTGTGGATTTTTGTTTTTGCATTTTATTGCATACAGGCAAAGCAGTGTGGTTTGGCATGCAGCGTTTGCCTTGCTATTATAGCCTTTTTTTCAGTACATTGTTTTCCAGGCCTCCTGCTTGTTGCTTGTGATTTGTGAGTGTCCATGTGGCTGGAAGCCATTTCTGGTGGGAGTTATAAGTGTGCTGCTTTTGCCATTTAGGCCTGCATGGTTTTTCTCTTAGCTTACTGCTTCCATCCATCCCCTTTGCCAGCTGCAGTACCTTGAATGATGTGATGGGGAAATATTTTAATGCCAAACAGGGGCCACTTCCATTACATTTGTATTTTTGTTGTTGTTCCTCTTCTTTCCTATCCTTCCTGTGAGTGTACACAGTATACCATGAACGTTCTTATTGACAAAGTCTCACAAATGGCTACACTAAGTTATATATTTTATTTGTTTGTTTGTACCAGTAATAATTGAACCACAACAACAAATGCAATAATTCACTGATGTTCTTCTCCTGGCTTCTTTGCTTTTAGGTGCACAATAAGACAGAGGAGGAGGTGTCATCATCATCACCCTTTGTACTGCCAGACAGAAGTCCTGTTGCACACCACGTCATGTCCATGTGTGACCACAGACATCTCTGCAACTTGTGCACCTGCATCCTGCTGACATCTGAAGAAGATGGCCCCAAAGAAAGGTACCAGGTCCTCCAGTACCAAGAAAGTTTCCAGTGAGAAGATGAAGGAACAGAAGAAGGAAGTGGAACTTGCCAAGACTGGTGTGCCGCCCGATGTGTTTTTTTGGGAAAAAAGTATGCCTGCAGCAGCGGTGTCCGGCGGGGACCGAGCTGGGAGTAGCACCTCCGCATCAGCAGGCCCACCCCACCAACCAAGGCCCAAGCCCATGAGTCTGACAGAGGTAGCCAGTCAACTAACGAGCAGTGATGTTGAAATGTCATTATCACAAAGTAGTACTCAATCAATGCACTCGCAGGCGGAAACTCAGCAGATAGGTAGGCAACCACAGCCGCAACTACAGCCGCAACCGTAGTCGCAACCGCAGCCACAACCACAGCTGCAACCACAGCCACAACCACAGCAACAACCAATAGTAGTTGTTTCATCTAAAATAGGGGCAGATCAGAAAATCGAGCTTTTTCCTGACGAAAAGGAGCAAGTCACTGTTTCAGAAGATCCATTGTCTTCCAGACCCCAGCAAGGAAAAGGAGAGTTCGTCCATCAACTTCTTCTTCAAGACCCACTTCTGGTGATCTAGATGCCACTTGGAAGCCACCAGCTCAGTCTGAGAGTGATGCAAGCCACAAGACAAGGCAAGTGAAAAGAAAGTTTTCATAAAAGCCTTAGAGTTATGGAGGTAGATGTAGACAAGGGGGATAGTAATCATGAACATCACTCCCGGCCCAGGTGAGATGGATACCAACATTATTAGACTACCCAAAATCGCTGCAAGGGATGTAGCATGGATACCACCAACACAGGTAACACCAACACATTTGCCTCTGCAAAGGAATGGCAGGGACCTACATCCAGCTCAACCACCACCTCAGTAGATAGAGGTAGTGTAACTGGATACCCAGGATACCCTTTCGGGTGACAGCTGTGCTTAATAAGCATTAAATACATACATACATGCATACATACGTACTGAGTCACATTCCAGGCACACCCTTCAGTTCATCTGGTATTGAAAGTGGCACCTACAGCAGCGCCTGAAAGTTCTCCTCCCCAGTTTGGGACTTCTTTTTGGTTGACAGAAAGGAGGAAAACATTGCTATATGCTCAATTTGTCGGCAGGCTGTTGGGCGGGGTAAGCTTGGCACAAACTATGATACCGGAGGCCAAACACGTCATCTAAAAAAACACCATAGTATCATGTGGGAAGCTCACCTACTTCGCTTAGAAAAAGTAAAACTGGACACATTGCTGTTGTTGGGAATGAAGAAGTAGGGGAAGATATGATGGCGGGGGAAGGTCAACAAGAGGGAGACAACAAGAGTGATTCACTCGCTGCTCCAGCCTTGAGTGATCGCTCCCCTCGCTGCTCCTCACAGCGTGGTATTGTATTGCTGCATTGGAACCAAACAGTGTTATCTGCATAGCGCTTTGTAACCAAGTTGTATTATTTGCATAGCTCGAATTTTTTGTAAGCTTCGTTATTTCATAGCGCTATTATCCCACAGCGCTTAGATTGCTTTAATTGCATTGTTGTGTGGGATTTCCCCCGGCGCCCTGCTCTGACCTCCCCTCCATTTTGTTAGTGCCGTTGTTGTGTTCCCCTGAGCCCGCCACGCCTCCCAGCTGAGCCGCCCTCCCACAAGCACTGAAAAGCATTCCCCAAACCTCGCAGCGCTGTGATTCACTCGCTGCTCCAGCCTTGAGTGATCGCTCCCCTCGCTGCTCCTCACAGCGTGGTATTGTATTGCTGCATTGGAACCAAACAGTGTTATCTGCATAGCGCTTTGTAACCAAGTTGTATTATTTGCATAGCTCGAATTTTTTGTAAGCTTCGTTATTTCATAGCGCTATTATCCCACAGCGCTTAGATTGCTTTAATTGCATTGTTGTGTGGGATTTCCCCCGGCGCCCTGCTCTGACCTCCCCTCCATTTTGTTAGTGCTGTTGTTGTGTTCCCCTGAGCCCGCCACGCCTCCCAGCTGAGCCGCCCTCCCACAAGCACTGAAAAGCATTCCCCAAACCTCGCAGCGCTGTGATTCACTCGCTGCTCCAGCCTTGAGTGATCGCTCCCCTCGCTGCTCCTCACAGCGTGGTATTGTATTGCTGCATTGGAACCAAACAGTGTTATCTGCATAGCGCTTTGTAACCAAGTTGTATTATTTGCATAGCTCAAATTTTTTGTAAGCTTCGTTATTTCATAGCGCTATTATCCCACAGCGCTTAGATTGCTTTAATTGCATTGTTGTGTGGGATTTCCCCCGGCGCCCTGCTCTGACCTCCCCTCCATTTTGTTAGTGCCGTTGTTGTGTTCCCCTGAGCCCGCCACGCCTCCCAGCTGAGCCGCCCTCCCACAAGCACTGAAAAGCATTCCCCAAACCTCGCAGCGCTGTGATTCACTCGCTGCTCCAGCCTTGAGTGATCGCTCCCCTCGCTGCTCCTCACAGCGTGGTATTGTATTGCTGCATTGGAACCAAACAGTGTTATCTGCATAGCGCTTTGTAACCAAGTTGTATTATTTGCATAGCTCGAATTTTTTGTAAGCTTCGTTATTTCATAGCGCTATTATCCCACAGCGCTTAGATTGCTTTAATTGCATTGTTGTGTGGGATTTCCCCCGGCGCCCTGCTCTGACCTCCCCTCCATTTTGTTAGTGCTGTTGTTGTGTTCCCCTGAGCCCGCCACGCCTCCCAGCTGAGCCGCCCTCCCACAAGCACTGAAAAGCATTCCCCAAACCTCGCAGCGCTGTGATTCACTCGCTGCTCCAGCCTTGAGTGATCGCTCCCCTCGCTGCTCCTCACAGCGTGGTATTGTATTGCTGCATTGGAACCAAACAGTGTTATCTGCATAGCGCTTTGTAACCAAGTTGTATTATTTGCATAGCTCGAATTTTTTGTAAGCTTCGTTATTTCATAGCGCTATTATCCCACAGCGCTTAGATTGCTTTAATTGCATTGTTGTGTGGGATTTCCCCCGGCGCCCTGCTCTGACCTCCCCTCCATTTTGTTAGTGCTGTTGTTGTGTTCCCCTGAGCCCGCCACGCCTCCCAGCTGAGCCGCCCTCCCACAAGCACTGAAAAGCATTCCCCAAACCTCGCAGCGCTGTGATTTACTCGCTGCTCCAGCCTTGAGTGATCGCTCCCCTCGCTGCTCCTCACAGCGTGGTATTGTATTGCTGCATTGGAACCAAACAGTGTTATCTGCATAGCGCTTTGTAACCAAGTTGTATTATTTGCATAGCTCGAATTTTTTGTAAGCTTCGTTATTTCATAGCGCTATTATCCCACAGCGCTTAGATTGCTTTAATTGCATTGTTGTGTGGGATTTCCCCCGGCGCCCTGCTCTGACCTCCCCTCCATTTTGTTAGTGCTGTTGTTGTGTTCCCCTGAGCCCGCCACGCCTCCCAGCTGAGCCGCCCTCGCCCCTCCCCCTCCACCATCCATATATGACAGGAGTTCCCACGCGCAGCGTTCACGCGCAGCGACCGCGCCCAACCCGCGCCGAAGGTGCGCCAAAGGTAAGCCCGTCTACGCCCGTCCGCGCCTGGACCGCGCCCAGCGCCAGACCCCCTGCTCCTCGCGCTCCCCAGCCCCCCCGCACTACCTACGATGCCGCCACCCTCCTAGCCCTTAACCCTGGTCGCGCCCCCAACTGCGTCCAAGCCGCTCCTGGACGCACCCATGGACCGTTCTCCTGCTTCTCCTGCAAATTCAGCGGCACCAACAACATCTCCGCCACGACCACACCACAGATTCCAGACCCCAACCACCTAGAATGCATCCTTCTCAACACCCGCTCGGTCCACAGGCACGCCATTGACCTTTGGAACCTCCTAGACACCATCTCACCTGACGTCGCCTTCCTAACGGAAACATGGATGAACGCTTCCTCCGCCCCCGACATCGCCATCGCTATCCCTGATGACTATAAGATCACACGCAAGGACCGCACCGGCCATACAGGAGGAGGAATCGCTATCGTCCATAAGAAATCCATCCGCATCTCCACCAGCTCCGACGCCAACCTCGCTAACTCCGAACACCTTCACTTCCAGATCCACATCGACCCCAAGACAACTCTCAGAGGCACCCTCCTCTACAGACCACCAGGACCCCGCGCTAAATTCAGTGAAGACATCACAGACTTCATCACCCCACACGCGCTCCCCTCCAAAGACTACATCCTTCTGGGAGACCTCAACTTCCACCTTGAAAAGATCAACGACCGCAACACCGACACCCTCTTAGACAACCTCGCCAACCTCGGACTTAAACAACTGGTCACTTCCCCCACCCACATCGCAGGTCACACACTCGACCCCATCTTCACCTCCAGCGACCATGTCTCCTTCAGCCACACTACGGATCTCATCTGGACTGACCACAGCTGCGTTCACTTCACCTACAACAAGCCGAAACCCATCATCCACCTCCAACCAACTCTACAAAGAAACTGGAATAAAACCACCACGGATCAGATCTCCACATCGCTCCTTCGAACCTCCCCAGCCCTCTCTTCTAACGCCAACGAAGCCGCCTCCAACCTCACCCTTTGGTTATCCAACACCGCCGACACCTTAGCACCACTGAAAAAACGTCAACACAAACTTGGCAACAAGAAGGCCTCATGGTTCAACGATGATCTCAAGAAGTCCAAGAAACTGTGCCGCTCCCTTGAAAAGGCCTGGAAAAAAGACCCATCCACCAGCAACAAGGACGCCTTCAAAAGCGCCACCCGTACTCACCACCAACTGATCCGAAAAGCCAAGAAAACAGCATTCAAGGATCGACTTGACAACAACGCCCACAACAGCAAGGAACTTTTCAACATCGTCAAGGAATTTTCCAACCCCTCGGCCAACTCCAACGACATCACCCCCTCTCAAGCCCTCTGCGACTCCCTAGCCTCTTTTTTCCACAACAAGATTGCTGACATCCACAACAGCTTTGACAACCAACCCGGAAGCCAACCCGCCCTACCATCAGCTGACCATCTTCCCCCCGTAAACACCCTTAACGCCTGGAACCCAATCTCCACTGAAGACACCATCCGCCTGATGAATTCCATCCACTCTGGATCCCCCACAGACCCATGCCCTCACCACATCTTCAACAAAGCAGACTCCATCATAGCCCCTCACCTCCGAGACGTCATCAACTGCTCCTTCAACTCTGCTACCTTCCCAGAAGACTGGAAACACGCTGAACTCACCGCCCTTCTGAAAAAACCAACAGCAGACCCCACCGAACTTAAAAACTACCGCCCCATCTCGCTTCTTCCATTCCCGGCCAAAGTCATCGAGAAAGCCGTCAACATCCAGCTCGCCGCATTCCTCGAAACCAACAAATCCCTCGACTCCTCACAATCCGGCTTCCGTGCCAAGCACAGCACCGAAACCGCCCTCATCGCAGCAACAGACGACATTCGAACTCTACTGGACAATGGAGACACAGCCGCCCTCATCCTCCTCGACCTCTCTGCAGCCTTCGACACAGTTTGCCACAGCACCCTTTTACAACGCCTCAGAAACATCGGAATCCAAGGAAAAGCACTGGAATGGATCACCTCGTTCCTCACCGGAAGAACCCAGAGAGTCCGCCTCCCACCATTCAAGTCCGAGGCCTCTGAAATCATTTGCGGCGTACCTCAAGGATCTTCACTCAGTCCCACCCTCTTCAACGTATACATGAGCCCCCTAGCGACCATCGCCCGCCAACACAACCTCAACATCATCTCCTACGCGGACGACACTCAACTGATCCTTTCTCTCACCAAGGACCCCAGCACCGCCAAAACTAACCTACACGAAGGAATGAAAGAAGTCGCCGAATGGATGAAACAAAGCCGTCTGAAACTGAATTCAGACAAAACAGAAGTCCTCATCTTAGGTACATCCCCCTCCGCATGGGACGACTCCTGGTGGCCGGAAGCCCTCGGAAAAGCACCCATCCCAACAGACCACGCACGGAACCTTGGCGTCATCCTGGATTCTTCACTCTCCATGAACAGACAAGTCAACGCCGTATCCTCTTCCTGCTTTAACATTCTTCGCATGCTCAGAAAAACATTTCGCTGGATCCCCTCCGAAACAAGGAAAACAGTCACCCACGCTCTAGTCACGAGCCGACTGGACTACGGAAACACCCTATACGCAGGCACCACCGCTAAACTCCAGAAGAAACTACAACGAATCCAAAACGCCTCAGCCAGGCTCATACTAGACATCCCACGCAACGAACACATTTCTGGGCACCTGAAAGACCTCCACTGGCTACCCGTCAATAAGAGGATCACTTTCCGACTGCTTACCCACGCACACAAATCACTCTACGACATCGGACCAGATTGCCTCAACTCTCGACTGTCCTTCTACACCCCCTCTCGCCAACTTCGCTCTTCCAGCCAAGCCTTCGCCACTGTACCTCGCATCAACAAGACCACCATGGGAGGCAGATCCTTTTCATACCTGGCTGCCAAAACATGGAACTCACTCCCCGCTTACCTCCGCCTCACCCAGAATCACCTAGCGTTCAGAAAGCAGCTTAAAACGTGGATATTTGACAAATAATCCCCTCCCCCTCCTAAGCGCCTTGAAACCCTCTGGGTATGTAGTGCGCTATACAAATTTTATGACTTGACTTGACTTGACATTTCTAGCCCTGTCCCCAGCAGGGTAGTGGTTCCGCCCACATCCTCAGCAACATCTCAGTGACACCGTAGTAAGAGTCAGGCTGAGAAACCAAGGCAACCAAATGTTGCAATGAGAAAAAGTATGTATTTGTTGAGCTTAACTGGGTTCAAGAAGACAGCTGCACTACAAAGGAAAATATTCCAGCCTACCATTGACAGCATGCTTAGGTCGGCGGGGCAATACCAACACATTCACCCAACGGCACGGTTGTACAATTCAAAGCTGGCTAAAATGTTAGCGCTAGACCTTCTCCCTTTTTCATTTGTGGAAGGGGTGGGTTTCCTTGAGTTTGTGTCAGCCATCTGCCCTAAATGGAAGGTTTCCAGCCGGTCCTTTTGCGCCAGAGCTGCTGTTCCAGGACTAGATCACGATGTGCTGGAATTGGTTGGACAAGCTTTGCAGCAGAGTGCTGTTCACAATATCACCTGACAACAGACAAGTGGACCAGTTGCCAGGCCACTGAATACATGTGCATCACTGCACACTGGGTCTCTTTTGTGGGGGTGCTGTTGACACAGCTGAGATTTTTAATGCTACTCGGACACATGCAACTGTAGCCATGTTCGCCATGGAGAAATCTTATACTGCTGCAAACATTTTGGAAGAGTTGAACAGCAAGGTCTTTCAATGGCTGCACCCAAGAGGGCGTAACATTGGTTTTGTTGCCAAGGATAATGGCAGTAATGTACTTAAGGCCATGGAGGTTGGTGCCTATTTCAGGGTTCCGTGTTTGGCGCACTGCATTAACATTATAGTTCAAGACTGTCTGAAAAAAGAACCCATAGTCAGCAACTTACTGACCACCTGTCGCAGAATATACACTCATTTCAGCCATTCTTTTAAAGCCCTGAAGTAGCTGAGGATCATTCAACGTGACTATAGAATGCCAGTCAAAGCACTCATCCAGGAGGTGGCAACACGTTGGAACTCAACATATTACATGCTTGACCATCTGTTTGAGCAGTACAGACCAATCAATAAATGTGTCATGCGAAGGGCAAAATACTGATGTGGAAGGCATGACCCTTCAGATGGACCAAAGGTGCCTAGTTAAATGCCTGACAGAGATGCTTCTTCCTTTCAAGGTCTTCACACATTAAGTCAGAAAGGAGGATTCTGCTATGGGCCAAGCTATGCCATTGTTGCACATGCTAGAGCAACAGCTGAAGGAGGTGTTTGAAGCATACATAGGTGTGAAGGAAACACAAGAAGCACATGAGTTGGTGAAGAGCTTATCATGTTGCTTAACTGAAAATGTAAGGGTGCAAACTAAGATTTTGTACAAGAACATTACCTTTGTCCCACAATTCTGGATCCACAGTACAAAAGAGCACTGAACAGTAGGACATTACTCCCTTTTTTAGAAATGGATGTTGCCCAGCACAAAATTTGGATAGCTGAGGCATCCATTAAATTGGAAAATGAACGGCTGGTAATTAAAGGCCCGCTACTCAAACCCACAACACGTACTGCAGCAGAGCATCCGGCATCAAGTTCAACTTCAGAGCCTAAGGGCAGTGCATTTGGTTCACAGCTGTCACCAACAGCAAGAACCAGATCACCAGCCCCAGTAAAAATGGCCCAGGACTAGTATTTACAGCAAAGACTTGCTAGGTCCAGTGCTGATGCAAAGACAAAAGAGGCTGAACAAAGTGTAGCATCCCTGAACAACGAGCGGATGGTCCAGGCCTACTTTGATGACCAAAGAGAGGTCTACATTGATCAAAACCTATTGCGGTATTGGTATGGCAAAAGAGGCCAATGGCCAGTGTTCAGCAGGCTGGCGATACACTATCTGGCTTGCTCTGTCACAAGTGTCTCTTCTGAACGTGTTTTCAGTGCTGCTGGTTCCATTGTAACAGTGAAAAGGACCAGTCTCTCACCCACAAACGTGGAGAGGTTAACCATGATCAAAATGAATCAGCAATTTATACCACTAAATTACACAGTACATGAATCAACACAGGAAAATGAGGACAGCGGCTTAGGTGACGGAAGTAGCATGTTAGATGATGATTACCTACATCTGGCTGAACCTCCAGAGTTTGAGGACAAGCTTTACTTCCCTGCAACTAGGCTTCCACCTCTTACTGTTGTCCTCCCTTATTTACTTTCATTTGATTGTCTGTCTTTCTGGTTGGAAACTTTGAATCACAACAAATCCATCACCACCGTCTTCTAGTCTTTTATTGCCATATATGAGTTTTAGCTGTCTGCAATTCAGTCCACTCCTCCTAGTCCAGCTCCTCCATCCTCCTGATTCGCCCTAAATCTATTGCCCCCAAGCCAGATGATGATTAGATGTAGCATAATAGAAGAAAAAGAAAATCTTACCTCGTTGAGTCCCTACAAAAGAAGTGGAACAGGAATATGACTACTTTAGCTATCCTCCTTTCCGAACTGAGAGAAACTGCCCATTAACTGAAGATGAGAAGGAACAGGTAATGAATAATGACATGCATTGGACGCTGACTAAGTGATTCGTGTTGTTGTTCTTTGCAGCGTATGAAGTTAATTCATTATGTATGATTATCTAATCTTAACACTAAAAGTAACTCAGGGCAATGTTTGTTTCCCTTCATGTTTTTTAATAACAAATTTGTACTTCTACTGCAGGCCGATCTATTGCATTTTGAATATGGAAAGAGAACTCAATCCATACACTGTACACTGAGTTGGACAACACACTATGATGATGAACGCAATCACTCCGGGATGATTGATGGAATAACTCAGGGCGTTTCATGAGTGGCATAAAAGGTAAACAAGTCAACAACAACCATTGCAGACCTACATGTCTGTGTAGTGGTGGAATAGAGTGTGGTGATATGACTGACAGTGGTGCATTGATTTAGTCACTCAATTTATAAAATGCTATATTGCTGTATATCTGCTTTGTCTGCCTCTGTCAAAAAATGTACGCTGAACGTAGGAGGGTCACGGGTGCCCTGGGCCTGCTCTGTCCTGTTGTTGTTGGAGGTTAATGCTAGAAACAGACAAGAGTAGACATGATGGATCCATGCCACCTCTGAAAGTTTTCTTGTTGCACTCCACCGTAATTTATGCATTTTTTTTTCTACTTGATTTTTCAATATCCCTTTTGTTTTTCCATCTACAATTACAGGCCGGCCCTTACCCTGTGCTATACTGGGGGAAAAAACTCGCTCTTTCCTTACCAATGAAAGTACATCTGCCAGGCAGGCCGTGGCATCACCCAAGATTGATGCAACTCCCCATTTTGACCAGGATAACATACAGTAACAGTATCAACTGTCATCATCTTTTAAATATTTTGATTAATTTGTTTGTCTCAATCATTACTACTGTTTGTTGTTGTTAATATTATGTTTGCTCTCTGCTTATAATTCAATTAAATCCCTACAGCTGTTTTTGAATTTTCTTTGCTATCTTTAATAGTAAGCCCGGGCCGGTACAACAGAACAGAAACTGAATGTTATTTGGGTCTCTCGGAGGGCAGACAGGCAAGGCAAATTGCACAATATACTGCTGCCCTGTACTGTCTAATTGTCTAGTAGTAGTTAGTAAGTACTACTTATAATTAACCATCAAGGTATCATCATCATGCATGCATTTCCTTTTTCTCCCTTAACAGATTTATGGATATGGTATTCTGCCAAGATTGTGTTTTGTTGTTGTCCATGCGTACTGTTTTTCTTTGTCAAACCTTTCCCCAACCCCCCATTCCCAACTATTCATCAACCCCTAACCCCTCTTCCCCCGGGCTGTGTGACTTATTGAGGTGTGACTAAATTAAATGCACACCAATAATTTATCACACGCTTGCTGGGGTGGATATGGCAAAAGCAACACTAATTCAATTTCAAGGCAGGGCAAGGATCTTCATCTGCTTGCCCACCCATGAGCAGTATATTTGCGAGGTAATTTTTTTAACAAAGGAACCTCATCCATCAGCATTATTTGCTGGCATTGATTGGATTTGTTGCCATTTTCCTACACAGCACTAATGGTTATGCTTTTGTAGATTGTACTGTAGGCCTAGTCGAGTGACTCGACACAACTAGAGTTTGTAACTCTATGTACTAGGCTATCTCTGCCACCATTATGTTTTATTATATTTTAGCATATTATTGTTTAGCAGTAAGTTCTGTGCTGTACTTCTTTCTACTACTCCTCCCATAGTCTCTCTCAGGCGACTGTCACATTTTCTTTTTTTTGCAAATGCTAATACCAGTGTCTAATACTATTACCACCACAACCATGGCATGTTGGTAAAGAATACCATCATCACCATGCAGGCATCGCTGTGCCTAAGTTAAACATCAAACACAGGTAAGAGAAGAAGCTTGGGGGAGGCATAATTAATAATGGATATTTTTTCATTAATTCAATTTCACACACCCCTTTGAGTCGAGTTGCAGAATGCATAGACTGGGAGGAGAGATTGGGACAGTCACTCAGTTAGGGGTACCGCATCTATCTCTTTGTGTCTTACAAAGTCAACCAATTATTTCAATCAAACACTGGCTGTGGCCCTGCACCAGCAAGGAAACAGTGTGATATAAAACAGTAACCCCACCCACAAAACATTAACATTACCAAAATTACATATAAAGTATCAATATATAATTTAATCCCATAACAAAAATAAACTATGTAAGAAATCTCACAACACCTGACCCACCCCTCTCCCTAACCCCAACCAATGTCCATTGTCCGAAACGAAAAATTCTAACAAATTAAATGTCCAATTGTCTAAATAAAGTGAAAACGCCCGATTCCCACCCACCAAAATAAGCAATGAAAAACGGGGTCTGTTCATCGGTGGGCTCACCTCTCCAGGACACAAATACACTCCTCTAGCCTCTGCATTACTTTATTGTGCGGCAATTGCATCCACGGGGGACAGCAGTGCTATTAAAGGAAGTGCTAAACGGAAGAATGACCAGATAGATTATTTTACCCTTACACAACACCTAGCAAACAAATCCTAAGTGAGCACAATTTTCATTTCATCATTTTTACTTTTAGCATATATTTGTTTCATAGCATTTCATCATATCCAAAAAATAATACAACTGTAACACTTTTTTCACCTTCAATACATAGACATTCAAAAATAAAAAACATAATACAAACAGTAAATGATAAACATCTGTACCAAACATAGACACCATATAAACCAAGTGGAATGCCTCCAACTATTTAGTTTAGAGGGCACCAGTCCTTATGTGATATATACATAAACAAGCGGACAACAAATAGTTAAAAAAGGGCCTGCTTGTTTTCTGTGCTGAAGACTATTGATATCAAGGGTCGAATTTCCAGGGGGAATACATACTATTAGTCATTCCCTGTAGCACCCATTATTATTCTTGCTTCAGCAGCGGGCGGCTGGTGGGTGGTGCCGTAACACTGGAGGGGGGTAGCTGGGGCCCGTGGCATTTAAGGAGGCTGCAGCTGCTGCCACCTTCTCCTCCTTCTCCTCTGCCAGAACCACCAGCCGCCGGTATTTCGTTTGTTTGGCCTTCAGCTTCCGGCACCAGGCCTTAGCTCCCAACTCCTTCCTTTCTGGTTTCCGTTTGGAAGGACTAGCTATATCAAGAAGAATAAACAAGACTATTGTAAAATATACTGTTACAGTAGCACTAGCAAGCACACTACATAACATTTGTGGTATGTATCTATTCTCCCATTTCCTCGGCCTCTAACATTTGGGAGAGATTCAGGCATTCAACCACCCATGCATCTGATTCCTATCACCCATGCAAGCATCCCTCGTATACTTCTCTGGCAATCATAAATATAAAATCTTGCCCATCCTTCCTCCTTCGACCCTTCTTTCCCTTTTCGTTCAATCCAGCCATCAAGGTCAACTGATCTGACTTTTAGTCTTCTCCATCAAACTTTCACAGCTG
This sequence comes from Lissotriton vulgaris, assembly GCF_964263255.1. Lineage (NCBI taxonomy): Eukaryota > Metazoa > Chordata > Amphibia > Caudata > Salamandridae > Lissotriton > Lissotriton vulgaris. The sequence goes on along the minus strand of NC_141695.1, from coordinate 279,731,745 downwards.
TGTTGAAGTCAGATCAAAGAGGCCATTGGTTACTCAACAGTACACTCCCGCCGCTAATGCTATTGCTAAAGCTAAGTAAAGGGTGTCTTCTTCAACGGTTCACAACAACCTCTTACCTAATAAGCCTCAACAGTACAGTACACAGTACACCCTTACAGTGAGTGTAATGTCAATAAGTAAGGATTAGGAATATAACTTACCACCGCCCACCACTGCTGCTGGCTCACCCCCTGCAGCTCTTCTTGCAACTGCCGCATCTCATCCTGCACCCTCAGCGGCTGTGTTGCATTTGCCGCTGGCCCCGGTACTGGTGGTCAGTAGTACGCCTAGAAAAAACATTAAACATTTTTTAGATGCAATATACACCTCCCCCTATTTTTCACTAGCAAGATTGAAAAAAAAGGTAATATATACATAAACAACATATTCACTAGTACAAATCAGGTAGTAGAGTAGACATTAGTAGTGTTATATGGTCCCTAGGGTCATTCTAGTCTTTGCTAAGTTATCCTGAACAATTTTAGCTTTGTGTCTTTTATTTCTGCGCAAGTTACCTCGCAGCTTGTTGTGTAAGATGCCTTTTAGCCCACATGTATTTTTAAGAGAAAACAATGGGTTTTGGTGGCCTAAAAAGGTCCTTCTGTTATGAAATATAGTTTATGTTATTTGAATCAATCCTGGGAGAGAGGCTTTTTTGTAGGATAGCATATAAAAGGATACTTTATTTTATTTGCAAACATATATTTCAGGTGCTCACATTGGTGACAAAGTGCATAGGGTGACTGAGTGACAAAATACAATAAAAACTATATACAAATGTCACACAAACAAGGATGTATTCCACAAAATTATATACAATGGGGCAAGGGAATTTCCTTGGTAGGGTCGACGGCGTTTCGATCTATATGATTTTAGATCATCATCAGGACATGGTGAGCTTGTTTACAAGGTTGGTAGAACACATTTCCATCCAGTTAGACAAAATGGTAAGTTAGTTGCTCAGTCGGTAGATTAGTATCAAGTGTCTTCAGAAAATTATATCACTTATTTTCTTAAGTCTAAGTTTTTTGATGACGGCCACAATCCATAGTATTATGGTGTTGTATCATGTATCATGCAAGGCAGACGGTGAAGGTTTTTGTTTCCTTTTGTCTATAACAGTTAGTTATGCATCGTCCTGGCGGGAGTCGATCACCGTGTCCGCGGTTCCGATGTGTCTGCCTCGCTGCTCCGGCGTTTAGTTTAGTTTGAGCCCACATGAGCTCATACTGCTACTGTCTGAGCACTGCGTACAAGGTCGAAAAACAAGCCACTTTGTTAAGGAGTTCTGGTGTTAGTCCATATTGCTTATCCATAAAAATGCTGCACTTTTTGGCATGACTGAGAAATGCTTGCAATATACTAAATGTACCATTTTTCTCATAACAGACAGAAGATTCCCTTCTACGAACCGGGGCTTTGCAGAGCTTATGATGTTCAAGTTCAAGTTCAAGTTCAGAAATTTGTATAGCGCACTACTCACCCAGAGGGTCTCAAGGCGCTTGAGGGAGGAGGGGTCCCCAGAATTCGCTCAGAGATCTTCATTTATAATTTTATATAAACTATATTCCTACCAAGGGGAGGGTGGTTCTTCCACCGCTTGGGCAAGTTAGCGATATATTTCCCCGCGAGCCTACAAAAACCCACAGCGAACGGGCGGGACAGGCAACTCCGCATCTTTGCAGATTTTCTATGTGTTCGCAGAGATTTTTTACAATTTTGCAAATTCCGCCCACCCCTAGTTTTGACATTGTTCAATTATCATGATTTCGCCTATTGTCTTCTATGGACTTGTAGGTGTAAGTGTAACTAAGTGTAACAATGTTTATTGTTTTAATCTTATGCATTTTGCTGTTGGTGCTGCATTATAGAACAGACAGAGTTTGTCAGTTGAAAATAAACCTTTTGAACTTACATAGACTCAGTGGTATTTGGTGTGGACTTACATGAGTGAGTGAACGAAAGGGTATGCATTGCTTCAGTGACTGAGAGGGCAGGAGTGTAATGTTCTGGGTTGTCTACTCATTGGGTATCTTGGGGGGGTTCAGAGAGCTAATGAGACACTAAAACTAGTCGGTCAGGGGATTGTGGTGGGTTCTGATTGAGGTGTGAGGAAAGTCTAACCTCATATCACCAACGTTCTATTTTCTGGTGCAAAGTTCTGTATGTGCAGAATCCCTACAACAGTAGTAGTATGTCCTATCCTATCAAAAATAGTTAATTCTGGTTGGGCATTTTGTTGGTGGGTATTGTTGAAAAGTCTCAAGATTAAGAAGACTAGAAGTAGTAGAAGAGAACAACTCAAAGGACTGGACTCAATGGCTAGAGCTATTGGTGAATCTGAGTTTTATTTAAAACCTTTTAAATAAAGAGTGGCCAACTGGGCAAGCTTAGCTACAGACAGAATAATAGTAGTAGTACAGAGAGTCATAGCAGAGGCAGTTAGAGGCAGGGATAACAAGAATTTAGGAACAGATAGCCTAGATCGAAGAAAAATTTATAAAAAAATAGAATTAGGAAACCAAAATAATATTTCAGAAAAAATAAAGTGCAGGAAAAGTTAGGTAAATATAATTATTAATATTAACCACTGGAGGACTTACTGGGGCTATCAGCAGAGCCCCTGGTAGAGGAGTGGTCCTTGCCCTGGGTGGCATGTTGTTCTGGTTCTGCTGACTCAGACCCTGTTTTCTTGCCCCTCTGTGCTGATCATGTAATATTTAATAAAGAAAGAGACAAAAAAATAATGTTTGCTGTGAAACAAATAAAATATTTGAAAATACGCTCTAAAAACACTTTTGTGAACAACAAGTGCAATAAAATTGACCTATCTAATCTGATCGACTAGTAGTATTGCGAGATTCACCGACCCTCTAGTAAGTCTAAGTACCACCTGACCTAGCCCACCTATTTCAGACTGGCCAATTGTTCACTAAACCTGCATTTCCATTTATTTTAGTCCTCAAAAATGTATAGATGGAAGACACATGCATACATTTTGAAAATACATCAAACTGTTAGTTGGTTGCTGCTGATGTTCTGCTAGTGAGGTTAAGCCTATTAACACTCACTTAAAAAACTACAAAAGTTTCTACTAAAGACTGAGGTAAGCACACTCAGCAGCATGTGACGTGACAGAGGATGCGTCACACAGACCACTTCAAAATTACCAACTAATACTAATAACTAAACCTATCTATCCACCACTATCTCTTCTTAGTGGCAGGAGGAGAAAGGAAGCACTAGAGTCTCTCTAGCATTACCTAATTTAAGTTATCTAAAGTAAACTCTAACATAATCAGGCCAAGCAAGCACAAAGTTGCAAACAAGGAAGATTAGTAGTGCCGAGCACCTGTGTCATAACAATCACAGAAGATTTTTAAACGTAATTTACCTGCAATGTAAGCAGCAGTATTCTTTCTGGTGGGAAAAAAATATATATTTGCAATATATAACACAGAGCAGAAGAACAAAAAGTAGTAATATTAAATAGCTATCTCACCAAGACTGGGACCTCCACTCCAAGCAGGTCCAGCAGGTCCTGCTCATGGTCCAGAATATCGGACCACCGGTGCGTCAGCTGCTTATTAGTGCGCTGGACACTTGAGTAGCAAAACACTGCCCGAAGCACCTTGCCCCACGGCTGCCGATGCTCTCAGAGTCTGTACCCAGGCCTGCCTCCTGTTGCCAGCGTTAAGTTTAGGTGGTGCTGCACAAAAAAATCCAGTGCAGCCACCGCCACCTCCACCTCACTCAATAAGGCCCTTGCCTGCACCTCTTTTTGGCATCTCCTTCTGCAAGGAAGGCGGTCGCGGCTCTGGCTTCGGCTACGAACCCTGTGGCCCTTTGCCATGGTTCTAAGTAGGCGGGGTGGCGGAAAAGAAAACACAGGAATTAAAAAAGTAAGTAAAAGGAATTTAAAAAGCAGATAATAGAAAAAGAGTGAAAAAGTAGTGAAAAACAAACAAAAAGTAGAAAAAACTCACAATATAGAATCCGGAAAATAGAGAGATATATAATAAATGAAAATGATCAAAAAACAATTTCCGGAAACAAAGGATTGAAAAGATAGAGGGAGGCTTGAAAGCGGCCCCAGAACCATTGCAATAGAGTGAAAAACAAGATGGCCACGCCCATTGCGACCGCTTGGGTAAGTTTGCCCGAAATTTCCCCCATGAGCATGCAAAAAGCGTCATGAACATGTAATATGCATTCTCGAACAGGAAAAACTTATCGCGAACGGGCAGGAGCATGCAATACGCAACCTGGAACAGGAAGACGTCGCCTTCCTGATGAGACCTGGATGAACTAAGCCTCCTCTCCAGACATCGCTATAGCCATTCCCGACGGACACAAGATCGCCCGCAGAGACCGCACCAACGGAGTTGGATGGGGAATCGCCATTGTCCACAAGAAGACCATCAGGGTCTCTGCAAACACCGATGACACTCTCAGCACTGCCGAACACATGCACTTCCAGATCTATACAGACCACAACACCACCCTAAGAGGCACCCGCGTCTACAGTCCACCTGGACCCCGACCACAATTCTGCGACGCCATCGCCGACTTCATCAGCACACACGCACTGACCTCCCCCTACTACATCCTCCTCGGAGACCTGAACTTCCATCTGGAGAACAACAACGACAGGAACTCCTTCACCCTGATAAAAAACCTCTCCAACCTCGGAATGGAACAGCTTGTCACAACGCCGACCCACATCACTGGACACACGCTCGACGCCATCTTCTCCTCAAGCCCCCACATCTCCTTCAGCCTCGTCTCCGAACCCACCTTAACCGACCACCAATGCATGCACTTCACCTTCCGGAAACCCGTCGCACATCACCGCACCATACAGGCTCCCCGTCGCTGCTGGGGCAAAATTACCGATGCACAACTACGGCCAAACTTGCACTCAACCCACCTACCAACCTCTCCAACCCCGATGATGGTGCGTGCACTCAGAGGTGATGGATGGACAATTGCGCCAACACCTTAGCCCCCCTGAAAAAGCAGACCCTCAAAGACACCAACAAGAGAGCCAACTGGTTCACCCCGGAACTCCTAGCATCAAAGCGTACCTGGGGGAAGTTGGAGAACATATGGCACAGCGAGAAGTCGCCGGGCAGCCGCGCGGCCCACAAAGACGCCATCCGCAACCACCACCACCTCATCAGGACTGCCAAGAGGACCTCCTTCAAAGACCGCATCGACAACAACGCACACAACAGCAAGGAGCTCTTCAACATCATGTAGGAACTCTCCAACAACAGTGACATCCCGCCGTCGCAAGCCCTGTGCGACTCCCTTCTTCCACCGCAAGATCGCCAACATACACGACAGATTCAACCCCCGGACGACCGTAACAGGCTCCAACACGCCAGACACACCACACCTCACCGACCATGACCCCCTGAAAACCTGGGCCAACGTGAGCATCGAAGACACAATCAAGACCATGGGCACAATCCACTCCGGCTCTTCCACACCACATCTTCAACAAAGCCGGCAGCTCCATCGCACCCCACCTGCGCAACATCATCAACCTCTCCTTCGAGACCGCAACCTTCCCTGAGAGCTGGAAACACGCCGAGATCAATGCCCTGCTGAAGAAACCCAAGGCGGACCCAAGCGAACTCAAAAGCTTTCGGCCCCTCTTTCTGCTTCCGTTCCCAGCTAAGGTCATCGAGAAGATAGTCAACATCCTGCTCACCCAACACCTTGAAGACAACAGCATCCTGGACCCCTCCCAGTCAGGATTCCGCTGCAACCACAGCACCGAGACCGACCTCATCGCCTCCGCAGAGGACATCAGGATCATACTGGACAACGGCGAGACGGCGGCCCTCACCCTTCTGGACCTCTCCACCGCCTTTGACATCGTCTGCCAACGCACATGGGGCACATGACTCCACGACGCAGGGATCCGAGACAAGGCCCTGGACTGGACCTCCTCCTACCTCTCCGGCAGAACCCAGAGAGTCCGATCTGAAGCCTCTGAGAGCATCTGCGGCGTCCCACAAGGATCCCCCCTCATCCCGACACTCTTTAACGTCAACATGGCGCCTCTCCCACGCATCGCCCGACATCACGACCTCAACATAATCTCCTACGCCGACGACACGCAACTGATCCTCTCCCTCACCAAGCACCCACTCACTCGCCAAAGCCAACCTCCACCAGCTAATGAAGGCCTTTGCTTTCTAGATGGAGGATTGCCACCTTAAGCTGAACACAGACAAGACGGAGATCCTCATCCTCGGGCCCAACCCCTCAGCTTGGGATGGCTCCTGGTGACCCGCATTGCAGGGGACATCCCCCGCACCTACCAACCACGCACGCAACCTCGGAGTCATCCTCGACTCAAAACTCACGATGACCAAACAAGTAAACACTGTCGCCTCCACCTGCTTCAACACCCTCCGTATGCTCCGCAAGATCTACAGATGGATCCCAACAGACACAAGGAAATCCGTCACCCAGGCCCTAGTCAGCAGCAGACTCGACTAGGGAAACACCCTCCACCCCGGAGCCCCAAACAAGCTCATCAACAGACTGCAAAGAATCCAGAATGCCTCTGCACGCCTGATCCTCGACGTCCGGCACCGCAACCACATCACCCCCCACCTGAGGAACCTGCACTTGCTCCCCATCGACAAAAGAATCTCCTTCAAGCTCCTGATCCATGCACACAAGGCACTCCACAGGACCGGCCCAGCCTATCTCAATAGTCGACTCTCCTATGTACGGAACAGGAATCTCCGCTCCGCAGACCTCTCCCTGTCCACCGTCCCATGCATCCGTAGAACCACAGCCGGAGGCAGATGCTTCTCCCACTGCGCCGCCAAGACCTGGAACACCCTCCCCCTCAACCTACGACAAACCAAAGACCTTCTAACCTTCAGGAGACGACGACTCAAGACCTGGCTGTTCGACCAGTAACAACAGCACCCCCCCCCCACTCCCCACCATCAGCGCCTTGAAGCCCCTGCAGGTAAGTAGTGCGCCTTACAAATTATTAGCATCGCCAGCGAGCGGGAGCATGCAATGCACGAACAGGAAATAAACATGCGTGCGGGTGGGACAAGTAAAAATCAAGATGGCAGTGCCCATTAGCAACTGCATGGGCCCGCCCACCCCTAGTTTTGACATCGTGGGCCTCTGGATCACAAGACAGCCATGGGCAATAGGTTCATCCTGGTCTTGGTGGACCATGCCACCCAGTACCCGGAAGTCATCCCTCTCCGGATGGTGACAGCCCCTGTGGTGGGCCGGGCACTGATGGGGATTTTCTCTTGAGTGGGGTCCCCAGAGAGGTGGTGTCTGACAGGGGTACTAATTTCAGATCTAGGTATATGAAATCTCTGTGGAAGGAATGCGGTGTAACCTATAAGTTCACCACGCCTTACCACCCCCAGGGTAACAGTCTGGTTGAGAGAATTAACTAGACCCTGAAAGGCATGATTATGGGTCTTGAGGAACCCATGAGGCATTAAGTGGGATGTCCTCTTACCATGCCTGCTGTTTGCTTAAAGAGAGGTGCCACAAAAGTCTTTAGGGTTCAGTCACTTTGAGCTCCTTAATGGGCCCCCTGTAAGAGGACCATTGAGTTTGGTGAAGGAGGGCTGGGAGAAGGTTCCTAGTAAACCCCCCAAGATGTACATAGCTACATGCTGGTCTTCAGGAACCAGAACTAGGTTGCCTGAAACTAGGTGTTTCAGGCAACTTGCTCAGGAGAATCTGGAAGCCAGCCAGGAAGAAAAGAAGCGGTGGTATGACCAGAATGCCACTTTGGTCGAGTTTCAACCTGGGCAAAAAGTGTGGGTGATGGCGCCAGTGTAGCCTTGCGTGCTCAAGGACAAGTGGGCTGGGCCTTATGGGGCCTTATGAGGTGGTGGAGCGCAGGAGCGAAGTGACCTACCTGGTTGACTTACAGTCTCCAAGGAACCCTTTGAGGGTCCTCCATGCGATCCGCTTAAACCACACTTTGAGAGGTCTGATGTGACCATGCTCTTGGCTACAGATGATGGGGAGGAAGAGGAGAGTGAACCTCTTCCTGACCTCCTGTCACCCATGGAGAAGGATGGGTCAGTAGATGGGGTGAACCTCTTGCCTACCCTGACCCCAGAACAGCAGAGGGACTGTCGCCAGGTATAAGGTCAGTTTGCCTCCCTATTCTCCCTGACCCCTGGAGTCACCCATTGGTGTGTCCATGATGTGGACACTGAAGACAGTCTTCCTGTAAAACAAAAATTGCACAGAGTAGCTGATAAGGTCAGGGCCAGCATCACGAAGGAGGTTTCCAAGAGGCTGGTGCTAGGGGTGATTCAACCATCCAGCAGACCCTGGGATAGCCCAGTGGTGCTTGTGCCAAAAGCTGATGCACCAGGTGCCACCCCAGAACTCCTGTTCTGTGTGGATTACCGTGGGCTCAATGGAGTCACAAAGACTGATGCTCACCCCATCCCCCGAGCTGATGAGCTCACAGATCCACTGGGAGCTGCCCGGTACCTCAGTACATTTGACTTGACGTCTGGGTACTGGCAGAATGCCTTGACCGAGGGGGCGAAAGAGAAGTCAGCACCAGAGGGGCTCTACCAGTTCAGAGGTATGCCCTTTGTGTTGAAGAACGCCCCTGCCACCTTCCAGAGACTGGTTAACCAGGTGCTGAGTGGGCTGGAAGAATTCAGTGTTGCCTACCTGGACGACATTGCTGTGTTCAGCTCTAGTTGGGAGGAACATTTGCTATCCTCAGTGAAGTGTTGAAGGCCTTGCAGAGGGCAGGCCAGACTATCAAGGCAAGTAAGTGCCAGATAGGACAGGGTTCCGTGGTGTACTTAGGACACCAGGGAGGGAGCGGCCAGGTGTTGCCCCTACAGGCATAGACTGAGAGCATTCTGGCTTGGGAACCCCCCAAGACCCAGACAGGAGTGAGGGCCTTTCTAGGACTAACTTGGTATTACAGACAGTTTGCAAAGGGGTATGGTACCATTGTTGCCCCCTTGACAGAACTGACGTCAAAAGAAACAGCCCAAGAAGGCATCTGAACTGATGCCTGCCAGACCGCTTTTGATGCCCTGAAAACTACCTTGTGCACGGGGCCCTTGCTCAAGGAGCCTGATTTCTCCAAGGAATTTGTGGTGCAGATAGATGCTTCAGAACATGGTGTGGGAGCAGTACTCTCACAACTGAATTTCGAGTGCTTAGACCGACCTGTAGCTTTCATTAGCAGGAAGCTGCTTCCCATGGAACAGAGGTGGAGTGCAATTGAGAGGGAAGCTTTTGCTGTGGTCTGGGTGCTAAAGAAGATGAGGCCTTACTTGGTTGGGACTCACTTCCTGGTTCAGACAGACCACAGGCCCAGTAGATGGTTGGTGCAGTTGAGGGGTGAGAATCCAAAACTGTTGAGGTGGTCCATCTCCCTACAGGGAATGGACTTCACGGTGGAACACCGCCCTGGAACCGAACACACCGATGCTGATGGTCTGTCCAGATTTTTCCGCCTTAGTGATGAGGGTGGGTAGTTACCCCCACTTTTTGGCTGGGGGACACACGTGTTAGACCTGGCATTTCTTGGCACGATTACCCCTGACTTTTTGCCTCTACCTCCTCTATTTTTGATGATGTGATGGATTTTGTTTGACTGGCTTAGATGCTTTGGGCACTTTGGCACTGCTGATCAGTGTCAAAGTGCAAGTTCTCCCTGTGTAAAGTGTAATGGTAATTGGTTGTCCATGATTTGTATGTTTGCCTAACTAGTAAAGTCCCTAGTAAAGTGCATTATGAGTGCCAGGGCTGGTAATGCAAATGCTACTAGTGGGCCTGCAGCACTAATTGTGCCACCCACACAAGTAGCCTTAAAGAGGGAACTCAGACCGCCACTGCAGTGCCTGCGCACAGTTTGTTAAACTGCCATGTTGTCCTGACAAGTGCACCTACTTTCCAGGCCTTACGCTTCCCTTTCTATGCACATCAGACACCCCTATGTTCGGTCCAAGGTACCCCCTGGGCAGGGTGCAGTGTATGTGACAGGTAGGACATGCACTGAGGTGTGTACTTTGTCCTGACAGTGAAATACTCTCTATTTCGTTTTTCACTGTTGAAAGGCCATCTTGCCCATAGGACAGAATGGGGGGGCTGTGTAATATGTTTCCAACCTCTCTTCCCAAAGGCTTAAGATGAAAGGGAATGTTTAGTATGCGGGAACTCACAATTCAATAACACAACTTTTTGTGAAGGTGGTTTTTGCATTGTATGTTTAGAAACACTCTTTTAGAAGTGGCTGGATGTTTGTGCTCTAACATTTCTGTGTGTTTCTGCCTGGTTGTGGATTGACTGAATCTAAAAGTGATCAGATCTGGGGAATGTCGTGACCCAGATGAGGAGGTGAGACAGCACCAGGCTGACCTGCATCTGGTGTGTTGGGTGGAGGAGTAGCCCCTGAAGGTGAAGAGGCCTGGTCTGCAGCCATAAAACAATAGCTCCAATCCCTGCTGAGTGATTTAAGTATCCTGATCCCCACGATCAAAGGAAGAAGGTGTCACTGGCAGGGATACACCCAGAACTGGTTTAGACAGGGGTCTGTGCCCCCCTGAACACAAACTCTTGAAAGACACTTAGGGGTATAAAGATGAGAGCTGAAACCCCTGAACGTTGGACCTGGAATGGAACTGTTCAAGACTGAACAGTATTGAAACTACTTTGTGGTCAAGAGGAACGTCTGCCAAGGAAGAAACAGCTGAAGAGACTGAAGGAAAGGACAGAACACACAGCAAGGACTTGCTGTGTGTTCTGGGGCTGGCCTGCAATTTGCTGCTTTAACCAAGGAGAGGCTAAAGGGACTTTGATGTGTGCTGTGTCGCCCTGTTTGAAAGAACTTCGCTGTATTGTGTCCTGAAGTAACTTAACCCCAAGAGCCCAAGGTCAGCTGGCGCCCTGTTGTGAAAACTCAGGAACACAAAAGTTTCCAGAAGTGTGTCAGAGACACTGTGTGCCTATGCTTTGTGCAGCCTAAGACCTTCCTAAGCCGTGCCCTGTGATAATGGGCACCTGGAGTCCAAGCGAGTCTCAGTGACGCTGTGTTAAGTTCAAGAGTGTTTTAGCGATGATGTGTGCGTGTGCTTTTTGCAGCCTGAGACCCTCGGGAGAATTGCTTTGTGATTATGGGCACCATAAGTTCAAGTGTGTCTCAGCGAGGCTGTGTGCGTGTGCTTTGTGCAGCCTGAGACCTTCATGAGGATTGCCTTGTGATCGTGCACACCTGAGGCTCAAGGAAGTCTCAGCAACGCTGTGTACATGTACCCTGTTGCAGCCTGAGATCTTCGTTATTGTCATCGGGCCGGAATCAACCAAGTATCATCGGAGGCCCAAGTAGAGAGAGACGCAGAGGAGAGCAAGGCGCACCCCCCAGGTAACATGTTTTGGCGCCTGGGGCGGGGAGTGAGCTCAGAGAGAGACGCTCTCTGCCTCTCCCCTTCCCAAAGCGTGAGTCCTTGTTCCAGTTCGTATCGCGACCTGCACATGCCAAGAAGTGGCAGTACCGGGCCGGAGCATGGAGCTGCACTGTGGTTTACACCAGATCCGTGTTGGGGGCATATGTTGATGGAAACTGACCGCGAGTAAGTATGAGGGGTGAAGAGACCGTCTGAAGCACCGTGATTGGTGCTGGAGTGTATTGATGCATTGCATTCATTCTGCATAACGAACTGCCTAATTGTTGGATTACGCATTGCATTTGTTTGCATCACGATTTGCATTATTTTTACAAAGCAAGTGCCTGACTCTTGCATTACGAACTGCATAGCATTGCATTAGGACTGCATGGGATCACCTAGAATTGCTCATTAATACCGGCAGAGCTGGCTGGCCTTATAACCAGACAGCAGGTCTATTACAAATACGCTTATGTTGGATTTTTATTGTGTGGTCCCATCGTATATCTTTTTATATAAACATATACTTGTTTTTTCTATGAAACTCGTGTGGAGTCCTTTTGTGGTGTCATCATTGGGTCACTGGGTGCGTGATTGCAAATACTTTACACATTTACCTTGAAGATAAGCCTAGCTGCTAGTGCCAAGCTACCAAGGGGGTGAGCAGGGGTTATCTGAGAAGGTGTCCTTCCTTTCCCTGACGTGGAAGCGAGTTTCCCTACTTGGCCTTAGGTACCTACCTGGGCCAACTAGGGAATCCCGGTTCTAACAGAGCACATATCGAAGCACATTTTCCATCAATGCAGCCTATGCTTTGGAATTGGGATAACTGATAAAATGTTTAATTTGGTAAACTGCAAATCCTGTTCTGTGCTTGAAATTTCAATGTAATCATTTGTTTTACTGAGCATTGCATCCAGAAATGCATAGAAAAAACGTCAAAGCACACTTTCAATACCCCTCCTGCTGCAGATATCACACTCTCGTAGATTCCTGAGGATAAGAGGTGCAGGAAACGTAGCACGTGCACATGGGTGGTAATTGAATTGGAACTGCGAATGGGTTGAAGTAGTAGAGGCTGATGTTCAGAGATCAAATGTAAAATTAGTTCAGAATGTAATCTGTACTTATGAAAGATCTCCTCGTTTGTCTGGTCAAACATGGTAATGTGTAATCTAAAAATGCGCTGCTGTCTCCTCCTTCTCTGCAAACCTGCCAGTATCCTTATCCTCTTCACCATGATGTAGAGAGCAGTCATGATGGAAAATGCTGATGCACTCTGGAGCTTTTCACATAGGTTGCACCGTATTACCACCTGATTTGAGTTGGTGGTGAATTGCACATACAAAATGTTGATTTTGCGAATATTCGCAATTTGTGAATGTTTAATACATTTGTTTAGCGATTCCCTATTTGTCAATCTCTAAATATGGGGGCACAAGCATCAAACTAAGGAATTGCGATTCCTTATTTGTGATTAATAAGGAATCGCAAATGAGGAATCGCTATTGGCAATGCATGATCCAGATTGCGATTATTTAACGAATCAGTAAAAATCATAATCGTTATTAGCAATGTGAAAATAGAGAATCGCAATCAAGGAAAAAACTATTTTGTGATTCGCAAATAGCGATCTCGCAAATACCAAATGGCAATTTGCGAATTCGCAATTAGTGTGTCACATTGGAAGCATGCTGATAACATCACAACCAGGAAGTCATCCAGCCCATGCTTCAGTCTGTGCCCAGATACAGTGAGAGGTGGAAGCTGAGTGCTGGAGCAGAGCAGGTCTAGCATCCAACTTGGATTGCTGACACATGAAGTTCACAAAAATGGAAAAAGCAACATCAGGGGAGAGTGCAGTGGCCAGAAAGAGGAAGTTGAAATTTAGTAAGAGGGAACTCAAAACCCTCATTGAGGAGGTTTCTAGAAGCCATGACAAGCTCTTTGGCAAACTCTCCCTCAAAGTGCCTGATGCAGAGAAAAGAAAAATCTGGATCCGGATCAAGAACAAGGTCAATGCTGTGGGGGTCACATAGATGACCTAAATAAGCGATGGTATGACCTACACAGCCGTGCCAAGGAGTAAATTGCACAAAGGCTGAAGGAGGCTAGGAGTATTGTAGAAGGACCATCAACTGTACCTGACAATACAGCCCTGGAGAACCAGGTAGAGGGCACAATCCAGCCAGAAGCAGTAGTGGGAGTGACACAGCTGGATACATCCGGTGCGGCCAGTAGTACACAAGGTAAGATGCATGCAAATATACATATCAAAGTACCATTAAATTGTGCAGATCCCCTCGGTCAAACCCCAGTGTACAGCTAAAACTCCAGTCCAATTTTTCCCTCAATACCCAAATGCACTATGGGAGTTGTAGGCAGGTCAGGTAAGTCGGTAGTAAAACCCAACAATGACAAATTAAACATGTCTACACTGTATGGCAGTTAGTGATCACAGACAGTGAGTTAATGCTAGCCAAGTATGTTTAATGTCTCATAACATCAGCACTACCACAAAGTAATATTGCACTGTTTCACATCACAGAAGCATCAGAAGGAGACAGTGAAGACAGTGAATGTGGAGATATCACGCAGACTCCTGCAGAGGCTGTTGTGGAGACACCTGTGGCAACACGAAGCATAGCCCACACACCAACAAAACGCAGGGCCCCAGTTACAACACTGCAAGCCATGGAATCACATCTGGATCCTGAACCTACTCCTGAGACTATCCTGCCTCATGTGAGGCCCACAAGTTCACCCCAGGCACAGGTCTGGCTAAGACGGAGGCGCAGGTTAATGTCCATCATTGATGCACAGGAGGAACAAACTCCAAATGTGTGGGGTGGCGTGGAGTCCCAGATGTTGAGGGTACAGCGCCTGCAAGCGAGATATATGGGATCAATACAAATGCAATTCACTAAAATGTCAAGACTCTTCACAGTCCTAGCTTATAGTGTGAAAGAACTAACAACAGTGGTGGTGGATGGTAACAGACAGACAAACACAACATTGCCAGAGATGATCCGAGTGACGCTGGAGGGCCCAGACACACGGAGGAGGAGGCATCAGCAGTTCATGATGCGCTTGGCTGCCTATACCAGGTCAAACAATAACATTTGCAACTCCACTGCACTGCTGTCACGACGGTCGGTGACAATGCAAATTGACATGGCCCATTGTTGTGGGGCTGTGGCCAGGACCCTTGGCCAAGTAACCACTGCTGTGGAACAGATCCAGGCTGCTACTGTTGGGCTCAGCAATGTTACAGGGTCAGAGGGGAGTGAGGGGGCATCCAGCATCAGCAGCCTGTCTGCACCAGTCACCACTGGCAGGAGGCACAGTACCCGCAGCACAACACCTTCCGTTGCACCCATGTGTGATGTTGCTGATACAGGCGAATGGCGTTTGGAGGTGTGCAGCAGGAAGCGCTAAACTGACTTTTGATTTTCAATTTGTCCCTAGTGATGTAACCATGTAGAAAACATTAATAGTGCCTCCGTTCAAGATAAAGAAAATATGTATGTTGCTCTTCTGTGCATGCAATGTGCTACTAGGCACCTTCTATGTATGGCTAAACACTACTACATGGTCTCATGGTAGTAAATACTTTTCGGTTCAAACATGAAGTGTTGTATCTCATCATTACATACCTCAGAAATAATGTTGTGTGATCTCTGCACGTCTCCTTTGGCCTTCTGCTGAGCTTGCCACTTGCACTTGTCATGGTGGGGGCTGGCTGTCCTCAGTGTCGGATACCTCTATGGGTATGCCTCTCCTGGTTGCTATACTGTGCAACATGCACATGCCGCAAAAATCCTGCAGCAGGTCTCAGGCCGGTACTGCATTGTGCCTCCAGTTTTGTGCAGGATGCGAAAGCGTCTTTTGAGCAGTCCAAATGTCTGTTCAATTACATTCTGTGTGCTGATGTGTGCTGCGTTATACCTCTGCTTATGTGGGGTGGCTGGGTTCAGGTATGGTGTCATGATGTAGTTCCTGACGGCGTATGCGCTGTCACCTACAGGGTAGTAAGCAAAGAGTTAGTGACAGGTATGCATTGACGTTTGCTAATTTAGAGCATGCCACATGCACTTGTCATAGTTGTGCCGGGGGCTGGTTGTCCTCAGTGTTGGATACCGCTATGGGTAGGCCTCTCCTGGTTGCTTTACTGTGCAACATGGCACAAATGCGCAACAATCCTGCAGTAGGTCTCAGGCCGGTACTGCATTGTGCCTCCAGTTTGTGCAGGGTGCGAAAGCGACTTTTGAGCAGTCCAAATGCCCGTTCAATTACATTCTGTGTGCTGATGTGTGCTGCGTTATACCTCTGCTTATGAGGGGTGGCTGGGTTCAGGTATGGTGTCATGATGTAGTTCCTGACAGCGTATGCGCTGTCACCTACAGGGTAGTAGGCAAAGAGTTAGTGACAGGTATGCATTGACATTTGCTAATTTAGAGCATGCCACATGCACTTGTCATAGTTGTGCCGGGGGCTGGTTGTCCTCAGTGTTGGATACCTCTATGGGTATGCCTCTCCTGGGTGCTATACTGCGCAACATGGCACATGCCGCAACAATCCTGTAGCAGGTCTCAGGCCGGTACTGCATTGTGCCTCCAGTTTTGTGCAGGATGCGAAAGCGACTTTTTAGCAGTCCAAATGTCTGTTCAATTACATTCTGTGTGCTGATGTGTAATGCGTTATACCTCTGCTCATGTGGGGTGGCTGGGTTCAAGTATGGTGTCATAATGTAGTTCCTGACGGCATATGCGCTGTCACCTACAGGGTAGTAAGCAAAGAGTTAATGACAGGTATGCATTGACATTTGCTATTTTAGTGTGGGGAATAAGTATATGAGTTTACCAAGCAGGTGTTCTTCGCCAAATTCACCCCTGAGCAGATGGGTTTGAATGCCACTGTGGCGGAATATATAAGAATTGTGTGCTCCCAGGATATTGCGCCACAATGTCTGTATATATATGTTTTGCATTGGACACTACTTGTAAATCTTTGGAGTGATAGGATTTCCTGTTCCGGAAAATATATTCATTATCCACATTTGGCAACGTGGGTACAATCTATGCACCCAATCACATGAGGGAACTGTGCTACCTGGTAGAAGTCCAGTTTTGTTTTGTTCAAATCCTGTTGTGTTGTGGGGAATGTGATGTGGGTGTGGATCCTTGTCATCGTGGCGTACAGGAAGGACTTGAAGAAACGTAAAAGGGAGCTTTGTGATACCCCTTCAGCTACTGCCACTACACCCTGGAAACTGCCTGATGTTATTAGGTGCAGGCAACATAGGACCTGGACATGAGTTGGGATGGCATGGGTCCTACGTGTCTTGCGCTGCATTAGTGGTTCCAGTTCTGCTATCAGGTCAATGATCATCGAAGCGTTCAGCCTGTACTTGTCGTAGATTTCATCTGGTGTTTGTCCCAACAATGTGATGTGCACTCGGAATATCCTCTCCTGCATTCATCTTCTGTGCTGGGCTGCTGCATGGATTCTCTTCCTCCTCGTAAACACGTAGAGTACTGCCATTGTGAAAAGGTTCTCCGCCCTCCTGGATCAGTTTAAATAGGTTTCTGGTGCGTTGTACCTCTGTGGAATTTCTTTTGTCCTGGCTACCTCCTGATTGTGATTCCCCTTAATCTGTACTTGCTAAATGTCCTATTACCTACTGGTAATCTTCATTACTCCTGGTCCCGTTGTGCTCGTCCCATTCCTTAACTAAGTGGAGATGACCATCTCCGCGACAGAAAAAAAGAACATGCTGGGATACCCAACCCACTCCCTCCCACTGGGAGTACATAGGCGGTACCAGCCCAGCATGCAGCCTGAAAATACCAAACCAACAACCGAAAGGCCAGCCACCCGGGAGGGAAGGAGGGGCGTAAGGAATGGGACAAGGACAATGGGATCAGGAGTAATGAAGATTACCGGTAAGTAATAGGACATTACTCCAGGTCCCTCCTGTCCTCGTACCATTCCTTAACTAAGTGGAGAATACTAAAGCAGAGAACCCGGCCTTCAGGACTCCTGCCAACACCAGGGGCAGCAGACCAAAAAACAGCACTCCACCGGAAAAAAAGGAGCTCACAAGAAAGGAGAAAAATGCAGGCAGGTGCACAGAGCCAACAACGCCCCCAAACAAGCGGACAGAGCCAAGACCCCAAAATCAGCAGGGGACGACCAAAAAAAAAGCAAAAGAACCCCCCAGGCATGCCAGAAGGGGGCCCCACAAACGGAGCCAAGCCCCAAGGGAACAACCAGAGGGGCCAAAACAAAGCCCCACCCCCGAGCCCTACCGACCAAAGGAAGGCCAGGAGAAGCAGAAGAGCCACAACGGAGAAACCGAGCCAGAAAGGGCAACTGACCAGGGAGAAACCCACACAGGCAAAGCCCATGGCCCCAGGCACCACCAAGCAGCCACCAAACCAGGGACAAAACAGGCCAAAGCAGCCCAGCAGTAAAGAGCAGAGGAGAACAGGCCCACAGGGTGGCAAGGAACACAGTAGAGGCAAGACAGGGAGAGAAACCCCTCAAAACAGGGAAGAAGGCGAACCACAGGCACAGGAACACTCAAATGACCACATCAAAAGTGAGGGGAAGGAAGACGAAACCTAAGAGGCACGCCAAAGCTAGACTGCAAGGAAAGAAACGACCAACCACAGGACCACCCCAAAACACCAGGGGAAGTCACCACCATAACCGCAAAGACCAAAGAGAGCATAACCGTACAAGAAAACAGGCACCGACCCAGAGGAACAGCCAGGAATAAAAGGGGGTAGGAATCCAAACAAGGCCCCCCTCCCTAGCTGACAACAGCAGCAACAGGGAACCTGAAGGCCAGAAACACACAGAAGGCCCAGGTCACAAGGCAGGAACAACCAACGGCCAACCCCAGCTGAGACACTGAAGAGCCACAGGAACAAAAAGGCCGCCACACCAGGAGAAGAACCCGGGGCACAGGAACCGGCCAAGCCGCCAGGCCCAAGGCACACCCCCAAAGCAGGAGACACTGGGACACGAAGCCCAGCAACCCACCCAACTGAGGTCAGAGAGAGCAAAGAAGCACAATCTCAAGCAGAGTACAACCAAGAAAGACAACAACAGAGGTCAAATCACAGAACTGGGGAAACCAAGCACCAGAATCGAGAAGGAGAAAACACCACCAACCAAGAGCCGCCGGCCACCCCGCCAGGAAGAAAAGGGAGGACACCAAGGAACCACCGAAGGCGAACCTCAAGAGGAGCAGCAGAAGGGCAAAACTGGAAAGACCAAAAAGGAGGCTGATGGCCCAACCTCGCAGGAGACCACTAATGCCCACGAAGCCCGCCAGAGTAACCAGTGGGCTAGCCAGGAGGTGCTCAACACGGCGCCACCAGGACCCAGAAGGAGAGGCGCAGGGAAAGACAAAGTAGCCAACCACAGCCCAGCCACCGAGAGGAAGACAGGGAGGGAGCCCAGCAGCCCGCACAAGGGACCCAGCGCCTCATTCAGCCGCAAAGGAACGGCACAGGAAAGGACAGAACACCAGGATCAGAACCACCGGGCACCAAGAGGCAGAAGGAATGCCAGAGCCTAAGAGAACGAGCGACCAGGAAAGGACTCAAGCAGGGACCAAAAAAGGACCCCAAGCCAACAAGGGCTCCAAAGCACAAAGCCCAACACCACCAAGCTGAGAGGCACACCAGTGACCCACACGCACAAGCGAAAGGGAGGCCAAACACAGGGACTGCAAGGGCAAACCCAACAGAGGGGGAGCCCAGGCCCCAACAGCACACCAGAACAACCCAGGCACCAGAAACCAAAGGAGAGGAGTCCACTAAAGCCAAAGGCGAACCACCCACCGAAGGTGCAGGAACAGACTCAAACAAGGGGAGAACGAACGCCCCAGAGCCAACAAGAGAGCAAGGGCCACAGACACCACAGGCCAAAAACAGCCTGTGTGGGAGCATAGGCGCAACGACAAGCCCCCAAAGGGGAAAAACCAGAGCCCCGGAACTGAGGCCAACCCAACCGCCACCCCAAAGCGGAACGAGAGGAGCGGGAAGCAGGGTAGCAGCCAAGCGGCCCACACACCAGGGGAAAACCAACGACACCCAGCCACCACAGGAGGCAAAGGGAGCGGCAGGCGAGATGCAAAGCCCAAAGCACAACAATCCACCAAGGGAAACACAAGAGGGGAGAAGGAAACCACAACCAGAAACCAAACACCAGCAGGCAACACAACCTGCAGCAGGCGAGAAGCCAACCCAAATCCATCCAGAACCCACCAGGGGCACAACCAGCACCGCCCCGGATCCAACAGCCTAACAAGGCAAAGGTCCACCAGGACAGAGGAAGGGCACAAAATCTCCCCCTAACCCCCCGGAAACACGGGGGAGGACCCTACGAACCCGCAGAAGGGTAAGAAGAAACCAGGCACCCTGAGCACGGGGCAAGCAGTAGCACCTGGAAGGATGCAAAAGCGCCCAACAGTGAAAACCGCAAGCAGGCACCCAGACAGGCACGCACTGGTCCCGAACCAACAGCAAGGGCAGGAACCAATGGACGGAAAAGCAGCAGGCAGCTGAAGGAAGCCGAAGAACCACAAGGCACCAGAACCCGAAAAAGAGCACAAACACCCAACACGCAGTCAGGGATGACCAGAACAGGCCACAGCAAAAGGCAAACCCAGACGGACCCCAAACCAGGCATCAACCAGGGCCGACCAGGGAAAACAGAAGCCCGCAGAGCAGGACGGCCAGAGGCCCAGAGGACAGAGCAAAGAGGCCACAAGAAGAAGCCAACAACCCCTGGGAGAGACGGCACCAAAGCGAGCCATGGCTCAGCAAGCAGACACCACACCAGGAATGAACCAGGGCTGACCCGGCCAAACCACAGGGTGGGCAGCAGGAGGAACAGAAGCAAAGGCCACAGGCCAGCACAGAAGGAGAGCAAAGCAAGAAAGAACCTGCCAGGCAGCAAGCACCAAGGCGACAGGTCAAAAGCAGGCCAACAGGGACCGACCCCAGCCCAGACGCCAACCAGCAACAAGCACCGAGCAAGCGAAAATCCAGAAGGCCCAGGAATACACAACCCATGGGGGAAGCCCTGAAGGAACCGCCTCAGGCAGAACTACCGAAAAAAGGTCAGCAACACAGGGGAAACCAAGGCCTAAGACAGGACAGCGAAGGCAGGGGAGCCAATGTCACAGGCCACCGAAGACCCCGAGGGGCTGCGAGGACCACGGGAACAGGGGGCAGCAGATGCAGAGAACTAAGGACAGGCACCAAGGACCCCGGACCAAGACAGCAAATAGACCCATGCCCCAGGCAACCAGTAAACACAGAGGGCCAGTACGCAGGAACAGGAGCCAGCAAGAGAAGCCCCAACAGAATCCACCAGCACCGGGAGAAACCCGAGGACGACGGGATCCAACAGCACCAGTAAGAAAGCCAAGAACCCACACAGCAAGGTCTCAAGGAGACCAGCCAAGCCCAGTGCTATGACGGAGAGCGCACGCAGTACAAGTAGGATGCCCGGGGTCCAAACCTTGGCACCTCCTAGAGGCTCAGTTTAACAACGCGGCAGTGACCAGAAGGCCAACCAGGCAGCAACCCAAACACCTGAAAAGGGCAAGGGGAAGACACACCAGCCAGGGCCGCAAGCGAATGCCACGGAAAGCCCAAAAGCCTACCGAATCCGGAATACCCAGGCGATCCCCCAGCCAGTAAAGACCCAGACAAAACCCTGCCAAACCACTGCACATATGTAGGAATGGCCGAAGGCCAAAACAGTATGGAGAGTAAAATGAACTGCTACGCGGTACTCATCAAAGGGGTAAGAAGAGTGCACCACAAGCCCACTGCCCCCAACAGCCAGCCAAGGCGCGCACCAGGAAACCAGCACCGGGTGGAGAAACCTGCCAAAAACGGCCTCCAAGGCCACAGCAAGGCCCGCCCCTCCATAGACCCAATGGAGCAACAGGGGCGCCAGGAAAAAGAGGAGGCCGGCAGGATTTCCAGTAGGGAGTTTCCAAATCCTTCACTGCATGCCCAAAGATCACAAAAAATCCAAGCACCGGCACACGCAGAAGAAAGCAAGAGCACGTCTGCTAGGCAGACCGACGGAATAGGAACACCAAACTCCAGGCAGGGGGCCAGGAGCATCACTCAGCAGAGTACCAGGACCTGCCAAAACAGCCACAGCAGCGCGTCCCCCAGACCGGCCAAGCCACGGGGAGATGCGCACTGCAACCCGGAAGAGACCGGGAGGAACGGCGCCCCATCCGCAAAGGGCTGGGCTGCAACCAACGCAGCTCCTGGCAAGCCAGCAGGCCAGGAGAACGCGGAAAGAGGTTGTCGAGGACAGCTCAGCAGTCCCGACGAGACATCCAGCAAAGAATCCAGCAGGTAAGTCCAAGACCTTTGCTGTTGCCAACCCCGCCGCAGCCAAGAACGCCGCCGAGAACCCCATGCCACGATGCCCAGCGAAGCACCGCCCCCTGGAGCACTCAGACGCGAGCAGATTGCTGCGCCGCAACACGACGCAAAGCGCATTGATCCGCATTGATCCGGCGGATTTGGCAGGCACTAGGGACCACTGGACAGATAATTGGGTTCTGCCAGTACCTGCCTGATGACAAGATCTTCGGGGGAGCAGGAGAAGGGGGGGCAGACCCCCGGGAGCCCCCGGGTGCTGGCAGGACGGAGGAGGTAAAGGCGGTACAGGAACTCCTGAACCAGGTGCTGCATTGCTGAAGCGCCTCCCCCCCTCAAAGATAGAAAAGAAGGGTCAGGAGGGCCTCAGCATCTTAACCAGTGAAAAGAACACTGAAAGTAAGCGCAAATTGGCAGGCACGGTAGGCGTGGCGGGACAAAGGTACAGCAGAGGTAAGTGTGTGTATGTTTGCAGAGCGCTAATGTTTCCTAAGAACCCCAGTATTATCAAATACGATTGAGTGAGGGGCCATAAATTGGAAACTTTAAGGGCGCAAAGATTACAGCTTATATCTTTGATAAACTCCTTGTAAGAGACTAATGGCACCAAAAAGGAAACAGAAAAATCATAAGGAGTCCATAGAGCAAAGCCCCGAGAGGAGAGAGCTCTCCATGGAGAGTAGAATCTTAGAAGAGAGCCAGGAGAGTCTGGTAAGCCCCAGAGAAGGGGAAAAAGGAGTATCTCAAAAGAGAAAAAACTAAAAAGCCTTTAAAGCCATTAAAGAGTCTGTGCAAGATAACAAAGGAAGTACATCAGCCTCTAACTCAATAAAGGACTTTGTAGGCAAACACTATAAAAAAAGTAGATTTATCTACTAAGCCTATGGAAGTAGAAGCAGAGCAGCAGAATGAGAATGTCTCAGTAGAACTCTGCGAAGAATTACTGGAGGCATTATACCTGATAAATCATTCCCTTTTTAGTCAAAATGAATTGAAAACAGTACCACAACTGTCTTCGTCACCCAAGTTATTCTCGTTGCAGGTGCAGGAACTCAAAGCTTCTGACTTAAGGAAGAATGGCAGTGAAGGGTAGAGATCTGACCGGGGGGATGCAACGGTCCCAATAGCACTAGGGCCACAAACTAATATAATTCAAATGCACCAGCAGATATCGAGAACTGAAAGAAGAGACAACTCAGAGAGGAACAGTTTACAGGACCTACACATTTCTGCAACCCCCTCTTCCTCAAAGATGGACTTACTGTTGATGCTTCAAAAAATCCTACAGGGGATATTAGAAGTCACAATGTTAAATAGCCGGGTTTTGAAAACACTACAAATATATTTACAAAAGATCGAAGAGGAATCGCAAGGAATTAGGGAGCAAATGCCAACTATGATGAGACCTGCATTAGAACCACAGTCGACAGAAAAGAATGGGGGTACAGACACAATAGAAACTCCACATAGTGTATATATATATCTAAATGCCCGATGTTGATGAAAAGAAGAGGAGAAAACCTGTGATACAGTTTTATGAGTCAGAGGGGTCAATTAAAAAGAAAGTTACAAGAAAGAGGAAAGAAAAAGTAGATAAAAGTGAAAGAAAACGGGAAAATGTGGAAAAATCTAATTTAAAAACAACCCCACGGGAAACGTCACCAGTTAAGACCCCGAGATCTGAAGATAAGAGAAAGGGCCCAAATACCCAAGAAAACAAAAAAATTAGTAAGGGATCAAGTAAGGAGCAATCAAAATTAAAACCTGTCTTAAAGCCAACCAAACCGGGTTATAATGCACAAATTCAGAGGAACCAAAATCAAGATAAAGTATCCCAGTGGCAAGGAAAAATAGAAGTAAAAAGTAAACGGGGGGAAACAGAATGGAAGAACACCGTGCGGTCAGGTGTACAATCCCCTTAGTTAGGAAAGGAAATGGGAAGTAACAGGTGGCTGTACTTTGAACTCTCCCAACCAGAAAAAAAGGGGAAAAACCAAGGAAGGTTTTACCTTTAAATAGATCCCAACTCTTATACTCATTCTCAAATTGTCCAAGCCTGAGGGATATTGGAACAAATGACCTGAAACAGGTGGAATTTATAGAAAATATACTAGGAAAGGTAATCTCAAGAGTTCTAGTCTACTCAGATCTGGTAAGATTGGCAATCTGGAAAGCAGAGAGGGAGATACAGCAGGAAGGCATAAGGTTAATACCAGAGAAAGAATTGGAGAGAAATACTAATTCAGGTATTGGTTTTTTAAATTGCCATGCAGGGCTCGGAAAGAGGCAGGTGAGGTTATGGGAGGAGAATGAAGATGGTGTAGGTAATTTGAATATATTAGTTAATAACTCTGCACTTGATAACTCTTGGGGTAATTGGAGTCAAAGAAGTAGCCCCGCAGGCCCCGCTCAGTGGTATAAGGAAGGCACAGAAGAAGATGGTGGTTTAAGTGAGGTAGAATAGGATGATGGGGTGTCGCATAGCCTTGATTTCATATCTTGGAACATAAATGGCCTTGGAGAGATAACAAAACAAGAGTATATAAATCAGTTAGCAAAGAATGTGGGAATTCTGTGTCTGCAAGAAACTTGGCTATGCGAAGAAACCCCAACATTTGACGGTTTCCTCCAGTTCCACCGACCGGCCAAGAAAAAAAGGATTGGGCGCCCGGCAGGCGGGATTATGACCCTCCAGTCTACAAAAGTAGCGAAGAATGTGATATTATTAAATGTAACATATAAATGGCTACTTGCATGTAGGTTATCCTTGCTGATTTCAGACAAAACATATGAAAATGTAATTGTCATAAATGTGTATATGCAATGGGGGGACACCAAGGAATATCGAATTGAGCTGGAGCATTTTAGAGAATGCTTAGACTTTTTATGCGAAAAGTATGGGTCAGATTTATTCTTTATTATGGGGGATTTTATTCATAAACTGTACCCAAAGAAGGTAGATCTCTGGCATAGCGACCTTTTGGAGGCATATAAAATAAAACAAGCACACTTTCTAACCTGTGACCCTTTAAGACAGGTTAATGCACTAGGAAATTATCTAGGGACAAAGGGTCTGTTCTGCGTGAATGGCAGCTTAGAAACGGATAGCCCTGCACAGAAAACTTTTAAAATAGGCAACCAAAATTGTCCAATAGACTATGTTTATGTTTGCTTGGAACTTTTCTCTTATAAAAAGGTTTAAGATACTGCAACGGGAAGGTAGCGACCATAACCCCCTGCAGCTGGAGATTCAAGGGGGAATTCCCCAACCCCGAGATAAAGTAATCCCACAACAAATTGAGTATCCTAAAAGAGTGACCACCAGATTAACGGATGACTATATAGAAAAATTAGGGATCCTACAACAGAAGGTAGATTTGGGAGATAAAATAAATCAACATACATTAACAGTAAGACAACACAAATGGTTCTCTGTGGAATGTTTAAAGAAAAAAGAGAGTTAAGGAAAGTAACTAGAAGCATTAAAGCAAAACATGATTGGACAAGACTAACAGATCTCAAAAAACTGAAAAGAGAATATAAAAAGCTAATCAATAAGGCAAAAAGAGAGTATAAAGATAAATGCTGGGAAAACCTTCTGGAAGCTATTGAAACAAAGAATATGCAACAGTTCTGGAAGCTGGTACAAGCAGCAGCAGATCTTTTGGTGGGGGCAATGAACTGTGTAGTAGATGAAGCTGCATGGGAGAAGTATCTGAAGGAATTGTATGGCCCTCGTAGAGAATTTGAAGAAGAAGTGCCCCAGCCCTGTCAAGGGCTAATGGAAGAACTAAAACCAGACTTCACAGAAACAAATGTAAAAAATACAATTGCGAAATTAAAGTTAACAAGAGCAGCAGGACCAGATAACCTCCCAACAATTATAATAAAAACACAGCTGAATTGATGGGTGAGCTTTTTATCCCACATGTTTTTGGCTATCCTTGACATAGGGAAAATACCTAAGAATTGGAAAGGGGCAGTAATAAGACCTGTGCAAAAAAAGGGCAATATGAACGCACCACAAAACTATAGATTAATCAATCTGCTAGACATAGGAGAAAAGGTGTTTGGAAAAATAATACTGTATAGACTAAAGGTTTGGGTGGAGCAGTTTTCAATCGTTCCAGTTGAACAGGGGGGCTTTAAAGAGGCCAATATACGGTCGATCACTGCTTTGCCCTGTGGGCAGTGGCTCGTAAATCAATAGAACAAAACGGTAAATTGTGCTGCTGCTTCGTTGACTTTCGGGCTGCGTTCAACTCAGTTGACCGGAACTGTCTCTGGCAGACACTAGTAAATAAAAACATCCCAGAACATTTGTTGGCCATAATAAAAGAGCTACATAGCGGAAACTGGGCTCAGGTAATTAGAGATAGAGGAGGAGCTTTGATGCCAAAAAATAGCAATTGAGAACAGACTTAAACAGGGCTGTGTACTGGCCCCTCTGCTCTTTGATATATTTTTGGCGGATTTACCAGCAACCCTAGAGGTTGAAAGAAGCGCTAGCCCGAGAATGGACGGCAAGAAAGTGTCTTGTTTATTGTATGCAGACGATCTGGTGATATTGGATCAGACTGAAATTGGCCTCCAAAGGAAGCTAAATGCTTTACGAGAATACTGTGATGGGAAATTTTTAACTGTTAATATGGATAAAACAAAAATGTTATGTTTTGGGAAAAAAGATATCAGCTTTACTTGGTTTTTAGAAGACTTGCAATTGGAAATAGTGAAGGAATACCGGTATCTTGGGCTGTGGTTTGACAGTACTTTAAAGTGGCACACTCATCTAGAGGCACAGAAAGCTAAAGCTTTTGCATCAATCTGTGGGCTAAAAAAAGTTAACCAAGACTATGGAGAAATGTCCCACAAACCGTTATAAAAAGCTTTTAGCGCGATGATACCTCCACAAGTGCCCTATGGAGCAGAAATCCTTTATCTAAGTGGTAAACGAGATTCGGATTTAGAGGAAGGGAAGTGTCTGAAAACATTGCTGTCCCTACCACGCTCATCGATGATCCAGGCAATAAGAACCAAGATAGGTACAATTGCCTGGAGCATACAGTCTCAAATGCTTTTAACCCCTTCCATGCTCATGACAAGGTCAGCTCGTCATGGGTGTTACCTGCGCTGTGCGTTTGACGAGCTGACCTTGTCATGAACAATGGTAAATATCACTTTCTAGCACCGGAGGGGAAAACCCCATAGCAGCCAAGGTGTTAATTAGATTCTGGAAACAACTAGATACAGAATCAGGCCAGAAGCTATCTCAATGGTGCAGAAAAGAGATACAATCTAGTAGGCTAAAACAGGCTAGGGAGGCAAGGAAGAAACTATTAGTTGCTAGTGAGAATTTAAAGGTGTCAATCTGTGAGATATCATTACACGTAGAATTTACCAAACGTGATCTTAGAAACCATGGACAAGAAGCTTCCAGAAGGGCTGATGTGCCTGAGTAAGAAAAAATCGGTACAATTTATGAGAGAATCATGGCTAAATGAAAACTAGTTCCCCTACTTGGATATTCTACCTAACCTTAGGTATAGACAGGAGATTTTAAAATTAAGAATTGGTATTAATCCTTGGCTGATAAATGAGGAAGTAAAAGCAGAAATGTTACATCAAGATGGATCGTGTAAATGTACACTGGGTACTAAAAGTGACAAATTGCACATTTTGTTAGACTTTCTAAAAGTATTAGACCAGCGTAAACGATACCTTTGCCCAATAATTCTAAAATATGATACAAGGCTACGGACTCAAGCAGCGGCTTTACTTACAGAAATGCCCAACCTCGAGATAGCAATTGCACTGGGTAACTATATGAAAGCAATCAAAAGCTTTCCCAGGGAGGTTTAGCCGGTGTCTTTTAGAGATTTTAAAAGTTTTAATTGTTGTACTAGGTTTTTTATAAATTTTAGGTAGCTGAACTGAATGTATTTTTAGAGAATGTATTAAATTAGATATAAATTCTATACCGAGTTGGGCTGCTCATCCTAAAAATCAGTATTTTATTCCACTTTTGATAGTGTATCAATTTCCTTGGTGTGCTGAAAATGTATAAATTGTGCTGTTTTACCAATTGTAATTGGTTTTACGACTGTTTAAAGACCATGGTCTAAATAAACTTTGCTTTTGACTTGACTTGAGGTAAGTCCAAACACATCCGATTCTGTCCAAAGACAGAAAAAACAGAACAGGCTGCATGCTGGGCTGGTACCGCTTATGTACTCCCAGTGGGAGGGAGTAGGTTGGGTATCCCAGCATGCTCCTGTTCTTTTTTTCTGTTGCGGATATGGTCATCTCCATTTAAGTATGGAATGGGACGAGGACAGGAGGGACCTGGGGTATAATAGCGATTTTCATGCGAATCGCTATTTGCGATTTTTCATGCATATTATATTTAGCGATGCGCTAATGGCTTTTGCTATTTAGGAATCGCACATGAGGATTCGCAGGATGAGTTTTCCATTGTTTTGCGATTCCGTATTTTTTCGATTTTATCTGTTTTTCGCATATTTTGGTTCATGCATTGGAGAATGCTAAAATGTGCTCGCAAACAGCGATTCGCTATTTTTGAGAGCACACTTTAGCTTGATGCATGTGCCTGATGATTCTCTATTTGGAGTCGAAATTTTAACGACTTGTAAATATCGTGAATCCCTAAGATTGCACAAGGAAGGCCTTTCATCCATCCGAAAAGCCTATTTAGCATTCGCAAACAGTCAAATGTAGGTATTCGCGCTGTTGTGAATGCACAGAGGCTTGATACATATGGCCCAACAGTGTTACCATTATGCCAGTGTAGGCATACATTAGCACACTACAGCCAGGCCTATTACCTTGTTTTAGGAATGATGCTATTTCACAGTTATTCTCATATAACCTGTAAAATATTTCACTTGACAAGTCATATCTCTTCTACGGTGTGCTTATTTCGCTAAGACATCGGGCACAAACATTGGGAACATATAATGCAGCCTGCTCTTTTATTTTTTGAACTTCACTGTTCCTTTTTTGTGTGGAGGGCGTTCCTCCCTCGTGCTGGAATGGACTCTGATCACAGATTCTCAAACCATGTTCCCCACTGAAATGAAGTGGCACGTCTTACCTACGTCGAGAGTGGCCACACTTACTCCCATAAAAAGGTCCAAACACTGGGGACCCCTGCCCCAGTGAGGTGGCATCGCAAGCCACAGCGTTAAATCCCAGGTGACGGAGGCCAGCAGGGGTGTCACACTCTGAAACCTGCTCCACCACATTCACCATCACCGGGACAGAATGTCTTGGAGGTCGGTTTTTAACCTTTTGGACCAATTATCTTCCAGCCAAAGGCTGATAACTGGCTTGAGCACAGACGCAGCCTCACTTAAAAAATAGATGTGGTATGTCGGTGGGAGCACAGCCATTCACAGCCAGGTGCTTCCGAGACTCCGGCCGGCTGCAGGTAAGCTTCTGCTCCTTGCTGTACTTTTTATTACGCCTGCTGCCCGTCGCTAGCCTCTTTATTGTCTCTAACGGCTTTTACTTCACAATTTGTCGCCAGTGTTCCGTGCTGCTTTTGGAGTTTGGTTGAGGGGCTGGCAGCTCGGGGGAACTGGGTTTTATCTCCTACACACGAGATGGATTTTCACTGGGGATAGGGCAGTGTGTACATGACAGTTTTTGGACACTCTTGATTAATGGGGAACCCGTGTCCATGGGGAAGAGACACCCAAAAGAGTGGTGGGGTAGGGATCAGGGAAGCAGGCAGACGGATGTCGTGGCACTTTAACATCGCGATAGGCGACGGTACGAGAAACGGGCTGACGACAAAACGTTAGCGAGGAACATATCATGACAGCAAGGCAAAGGAAGCGATGGAGAGGCAGGCAGGCGGGTGGCATGACAGGGAGACAGGCATACAGAGGCAGAGGGGATAATGGACCGAGCTAGACAGGCACATATACTGACAGAGAGGCAGCGCTACAAAGACAGACAGACAAAAGACGAGATAAACTAGCAGAAATGCATACAGACTAACGGGAATTATGTGAATAGAAAGATATGGCGATAGAGGCAGTTTTTCAAAGGCAGACGGACGGATAAACAGATAAATTGGAAGAATCGTGTAAAATGGTTGGCTGAGTGTATTGTGATAGCGGTGATATAGTTAGCAGAACAATAACTCGTGAGCTAACAATGTCGTTATACATGTGTTAAAGGTTTATTACCTCCTCGTTAGTCTTCCTCGCCACATGACTTACATAGTGAGCATCAGCTCCACGACAGAACCCTCCAAAGCAAAAAAAGCCTCCCACCCCCTCCCAACATGGCCGACCAGTCACACCTGACCTCTATAAGAGGCGGACCGGCCCACCCAACAGCCTGTTTTTTTTGTTCTGCCCGATTCTCTCCAGAGGCGCTGTACAGGTAAGATGGGCCGGCGTGAGCTGGCCCATGGGTTTTAGGGTTGAGGATCCAGCTTTAGCGGTCCCTGGTGCCTTATGACTTAAAAATCCCCCCCCTCTTCCTTCCCCCGGTCCTGTGGGGCCGGTTAGGTGCTGCTGTAGCGTGCCAGGGGTTTACAGGGGGGGGGGGGGCGGCCGGGGGTGTGGGGTGTTGGTGCATTCCCGTGCCTCCCCTGGTCGTGACTGAAGGGCCCTTGCCCGTTGTGGGCTTCGGGTCCGGCGCTGGAGGTTCTCCGGTGTGTGTGCTGGGGCTCCGGTTGCTTTCAATGCGCTGGACGCATGTGTGACAGAGTAAAGACGGCTCTTGCTAGAGAGTCTTTACTTCTTTAATGGTCCCGGGTTATTCCCGGTTTTTCACTTGCTGTACAGGCGTCTCCTGAGTAATGGTGATTGCCGTGCATATTGGGTCCCGAATGGTTTGCTTGTAGACTTATGTGTGTTGTGCAACACCCGTTTGCGGGTAGGGGTTCATTCACATGCCTTTGCCCATGGGGCGCTTCAGTGAGCACTACGGATAGGAAACAGGCGTGCTAGGTTGTGTTCCTTAAATCCCTACAGCCTAACTTACTGAGTGCTTCTTGGTGTATGTTTTTTTACAGTCTCCTGTACTCCATTCAATGTGTGGCGTGTTCTATAACGCGACGGTCCTACAGGCGGTACTTGCACTGAGCCTGGCCGGGGTGGTGAGCCTCGGCGTGCAACGCGTACCGGTCTGGAGGCGGGCTCGGTCCTACCTCTTTTTTCTGCGTGCGCTGGCCGGGTCCGGGTGCTCCTCTCTGGCCGGCCTGGGGCTCGGTTACACGGCGCTGGTCGCTGCCGCCTCCCTTCGTGTATTTCTGGCTCCCCTACGGGCCGCGGCGGTTTGCCGTGCTGGAGTTGGCTCCGGGCGCCTCCCGCCTCTCGGGGGCGGGGTTTGGTTGCCGTCAGGTGCGGCCGATGATTACCTTCTTCGGTCTTGCGCGGCATTCTCCTGCTGGCGCTGCGATTGGTCGCGGCATGCTTGAGCAGTTGGCTGCGCGTCTGTCTCTTACTCGGAGGGTCCGGTGTTCGATCCTCGGTAAGGGCGTTTTCTTTTTGTGATCGCATGGGGACTGTGGGTTTTCATTTACCAGTTCGCCAATGTTGTTTTCGACTCAGAAGTGATTGGCGCGATCTATTGGGGACTGTTCACTTCTTTCTGTAGTCCTTTTTCTGGCACCCTGGGGGCCCGTGTTTTCCTCCTGTGGGGAGGTGGGCTGTGTAGTCGGCCCTGGGCCGTCAGGATGCACCGGACTCAAGTGAGTTTGCGCTGCTGGGTTGCTGTGCCTTCTGGTCTCCTCAGGGAGGCGGGGGTTATGTCCCCCCTTCTGTCGCCGTCTGCGGGGTCTCCCTGTTTTACGGCGCTATCCCTTCTAGGGGTCCTTGCGTGGCGGGGTGCCCTGCTCCCTCCTCGCCTCGTCTCCCTCTCGGTGGCCCACTGGTTGGGGCTGCGGACCCTGGGGCAGTGGTCTGGCCCGGGACCTGGGTTCGGTTCCCCTCCTCGGCGGGTCTTGGGTTTGAATTAGTCCACGGACCTGGTTGTTCTCGCCGCAGTGCCTATTCCATTCATGGAGTCCCACTCTGCTTCCCTGGGCAATGGCTTGCTTTTTCTCCACAACGGCCGCCACGATGCTTAGGATGCCTGAACTCCACCTTGGGGGTGTCCGGGGGTGGACGCCTCAGGGGGTTAGCCAGGAGGGGTTCCACAGCGGCTTTTCGTACAAGCGCCTTGTGCCCTTGCGGGTGTGTAGTGCGCTATTCTTGTATCTAGTTACGCTACAGTGAAGTTGGGCATGGCCCCTGCGCTGGGATGACACGCATTATTCGTGATTCGTTCCATAGTAGGGCTTGCTTTTCCCTCCTCCTGCGGCGGTGGTTGTTCCCGGGGTTTCTCTGGGTGCGTTCTCTACGCATGTCTCCGGACTCCCTCCCTCTGCCTGCGTCCGTTGTGATGGGCGTTGTGGAGGTGGGCTTTGTCACCTTTACCGCTCTGGTGGCCGCGAGGCTGGCTCGGCCGTCTGGTCTGGCTGCGTCCTTGTCGGCGGTGACGGCGTTTTCGGCGAATGGCCTACTCTGGCTGTCTCCGGTCTTTTCATTTGGGGCCCGCTCCCCTGGGCGCGGCCTTCCTGCGGTCTCCTCGTCCGCCTGTGGGTGAGGGCGTCCCGCCCTTGCATGGGTGGGGTCCTTCGGCCATTCCACCCGGATTTCAGGGTGTCGGTCTTCACGAGGTGCGTTCAGGTTTGACTTCCGGGTCCGAGTTTCGGCTATTTCCGGTCTCGTACTGGTGCTGCCGCTCCCTTTTTCGCCCCTAGATCCTGGCTTTCAGCCATCTCGCTCCAGGGGGTTCCCTCGGGGGGGGGGGGGCCGTCGCCTCCGTTACGTCCCGTCTTGGGACGTGGCTGTCACGGTTCTGGGGCTCTTCGGGCTTGCTGAGCGGTGTCCGGTCTTGCTGGTCTTGCGGACTTTCCGCGGGGTCCCACCTTCTCGACGGGTTAGGGTACCTACTCCTTCCCTTGTCTCAACTGAAGGGTTTTCTGGGACCATGGGTTGGCCTGGGAGGCCGGCCTGCGAGTGGGGGTTCCCACTCTCGGTTGCGGGTACTTCCGTTGGGCTTGCCTTCTGGCCCGTGGGTGGGACCTGTGCTCCTGGCCCGCCTGGTGGTTCTTCTTCGCCGGGAGGGGGTCTTGGTGTTCCCTGTCTGGACGTGTGATACATCTCGGCCTCATCTTTTTCATGGGTGAGGCTTCACGTCAGGCGGTGTCTCCCCTCCATCGGCTCCCTGCTCTATGTGCGGTGGTCCCTTCGGTTCCCGTCTCGGGCTTGTCCTCCTTCGGGGGTCGTGTGCCTGGACCCGGTCCTCCCCTCTGGTTCGTTCAGGGGGGGGGCGTCCTTTGGCGCCGGGTCGTTTGGGGGTCGTTGGGATCTCCTGCAGTCGCGCAGCTCCTCGTGCTTCGGGAGTTGCTGGCAGTCCTCCTGGCCTGCCGTCTTTTGCACCTGTGCTTCAAGGTCCCCATGTCTTGGTCGGGTCAGTCGACCTGGTGGTGTGGAGCAGTGTCAGCCTTCGGTGGGGGTGCTAGGTTCGCTCCTTTTGTTTACATACTCGGGGGTTGTTTTCTTGGGCGGAGTCGCCGGTCCTGGCCCTTCGGGCTGTCTTTTCCCCGGGGTCCGACTTGGTGGAGGCGGATCGACTGAGTCGGATCTTTCCTTCGTTGCCTTGTCTCGCCCTGACCCCAGTGGTGTTTCGGCGCCTGGTGCCTCGACTCGGTCCGCCTCCGGTGGATCTGTTCGCGGACGGGGACTCGGCCCTCCTGCCCAGGTTCTACTCTCTCCTCCCGGGGCCGGGTGTATGCCCTGTCATTCGCTTGACCTTTTCGGTCTGCTGTACGCGTTTCCCCCGTTCCCACTGATACCACAGGTCCTCTGCTGGATTCGCTTGGGCTGGGCCGGGGTGCTTCTGGTGGTTCCCGGCTGGGTCCGCCGCCCCTGGTACCCTCTCCTTTGCGAGCTGGCGGTTCAGGCCTACTGGCCGATCCCGGATCTTCCCGTTCCGTTGTTGGGACCCCCGCTCCCGGAGTCGGTGTTGGGCCGGCTCTATCTGCAGGCCTGGCTCCATCTGCAGGCCTGGTTCTTGAGCGGATGACGCTGCTTGCTCGGGGTTGTTCTTCTGGAGGTTGTGGTTTTGCTGCTGGGCTCCCGCAGGTCTTCCACATTCTCTTCCTGTGCCCGACGCTGGGCTTCTTTCTCACGTTGGTGCGGTCGGCTTGGTGCTGTCCCCGCCGCCGTGGACCCCTTGCGGGTCTTGGTTTTCCTGGCTGAGGGGTTTGCCTTGGACTTGGCCCCTTCTTCCCTGGGGCCCGGTGGGCTGCCTTGCGGGCCTTCCGCAGTCCGGTTTTCGACGGGCTGGATTCCCTGGGGGCTCGCTTGGCTCCGGAGTTATTTTCTCCGTCGCCCTCGGACGCTTGTCTCCCCCTGGGGATCTCCCTCTCGTTCTGCGAGCTCTCCAGGGTCCGCCCGGTGTGCCCCTGGCCTCGGTGGCTTTGCGGTTCCTCACCTTACGGTGTTTTTTTCCGGGTGGCTGTGGTGTCTGCTGGGCGATTGGGCGTGCGGGGGTCGTTCCTCCGCTCCCCTCCCTTCTTGCGGGTTTTGCCGGACCGGTTGTTTCCCCGGCATGTACCCCGTTTGCTTCCCAGGGTTCCTTCCCTGGTGTTCGGGTCTCGGGAGGTGTCATTACCTTCTTTTCCTCCCGTCACGGATCCTTCTGTGTCCTTGCTGGTTGTCCGGCGTGCTGTTTTGGCTTCTCTTGAGCGCACGTCTTCCCTTTCCCGGTGGGATTGCCTGTTTGTGACTTTCGGTCCGGTTCAATCGGGCCACATGCCCTCTCTTTTCACCTTGAGTCGCTGGCTTACACAGGCTATCATCCTTTCCTATGCTTCGCTGGGTTCGGTGGTTCCGGCGGGGGTCCAGGGTCGGTCCACGGGGCGTGTCTCTGTGTCCTGGGCCCCCTTCTAGGGTGTCTCTGCTGTGGAGTTTTGTCGGGCGTCGACGTGGTCGTCCCCCCACTTGTTCATGGAACACTATCGCTTTGTCTTGGGGGTGCTGTCCCTGGGGACTTCGCTGGGGCCGTTCTGAGTGCAGGGGCTGCGGCTCCTTGATGGCCTATTTTTTCTTTATGTCTTGATTCGGGTTTCCTGTGATCCCTGTTTTCTTTTCATTATTCTGATTCAACCTTGTGTTGGTTTCTCTGCATCACCGTGTGGTGTTGTTCTTATGGTGGTCAATGAAGCCTTGTTGGCTTGGGTATTTGCTCACTATGTAAGTCATGTGGCGAGGAAGACTAACGAGGAGGTAATGCCCCGGTTACTTACCGGTAATCTTCATTACTCCGAGTATAGTCTTCCTCGCCACATGAGTTTCCTCCCCCCCTCCCTGTCTGGCTATCGGCTTCATTGTTTGCTTGGTAGATCAGGCTGTTGGTTGGGCCGGTCCGCCTCTTATAGAGGTCAGGTGTGACTGGTCGGCCATGTTGGGAGGGGGTGGGAGGCTTTTTTTGCTTTGGAGCGTTCTGTCGTGGAGCTGATGCTCACTATGTAAGTCATGTGGCGAGGAAGACTATACTCGGAGTAATGAAGATTACCGGTAAGTAACCGGGGCATTAACAACTTATTACAATGTTATATTGTCAAATGACATAACTTCACAAACTAAGTCGTTGATCAACAGTCTGTGGGCTAAATGGCAAGCGAATGGACTTGGCGCTTAATTTAACTATGTTTCCCAGACAAAAATGTATCTACTGTAACGCTCGAATGTGAGGCGAAAATGTGTTGGGTTGCAGTTTAAACAGAATAGACTAAACAACTCTATTCCGGGAATCAAACGTATTTTTTTATACATTAAATTAACAACAACAAAAAAAAACTCCCAAAAAACGGGGGAAGGTCACGTGCACTTTACTAGTTGGCTAGTATTATCCATTATTGAAATATAGGTTCTGACAACGTGGCAAACCCATCATTGGCATATTTATTTCGTTTTCACTATTGGCATGAGGCCGTATTCGATGTTCAGAAGGCGACAGATGGGCCATCGTCAATATTGATAAATTTGATTTCTTGTTCGATAGCCAGTTTACCTTGAGCCTCCCTTGAAGGGAAGACAGCGTGACTTTTTTAGTTTAAAATGTTCTGATTGTGGCTAGTGTGGGATATGTGCGTTCAGTGCCTTTCATTGCTGTGATAATAACTTCATGATAGACTGAGTTCAAGTGCTTGAGTGACTGAGGTGATGAGAATAAGAGAATGAATAGGTGTGAACAAGCAGGGAAGTGGAAGAGCAAACGATGCATGTGTGAGCACCTGGGTACGGGATGTAATGAAAGTGAGTGGATGAGTGTGAAAGAATGACTCTTAGGGGCATATTCACAAGGCAATATCGCCGCTTATGTGGCACTTTTCTGCGGATAAAGCAGCGATATTTTTATCACAATATTAATAAGCAGACGCTAACAGCAGTTAGCGATAATTATCGCTAATGATATGCAAGGGAGGCGATCCCTTGCAAAATCTGACAATAAACCAAGACTTCCCTATTCACAAGGGGAATCCTTAATTTAAGATGACCAAAAAAGTGGTCATAACTGCAACTAGAGGCAGTTTTTTAGGACAGAATATATCTGGTCTTAAAATGGAGATAACCAAAGGGGCCATATTTCAGGAGGTTTTGTTGCTGGATCACGCTGCAAGTAATGTTGCGGCGCTGCCCTGCCACAAAATTACAGGGCAGGACTGCGCACCATCAATAAGATAGTGCCCATTCTGGTACCCCACACATGAAAAGTGTTGCAGCGCTGCAACAAGACAGCGTTGCAACACTTCTCACTATGCCCTTCTTGCGACAGCATGGATATGCTGTACTCACTTGACAGTGCTCCATGACGCAAGCAATGACTGTTAGGTCAGGACTCCTGACGTATCTGTCTGCGCTAAAGTCACGCATTGCTGCAGTTGTTTCACAACCATGACGCAACTCCAGCAATGCATGTTGCCAGCTTATCCCTGTGGCACTGCGTCACCCTCACTCCTGCCATCAGGCAGGCTGAAGTTACTGACGCAGTGACCTTCATGATGAGTGCCTAAATGTCCACGTTGTTGGAGACCCATCGTTGGTGGTTGTGCGCTGCGGTGTCATCGTATAGAAGCAGTTGCGGAGTGTTGGTTCTGAGAGAGTTGTTGAGACGTCCTACGATGTACTTGATCAAGCAGCGAGGCGTTGCGATGATGGTGTTGGCGTCCGATGGGCAATGTAAAGACGTGATGTATCCAATGTTGGTTGGTCCAGGAGAGTCCGGTGTTGTGGCTTAAGTTGAAGCTCCCTCTGGCGGAGGTGATGTGCTTGACTTTGTATCCTGCAATGTGGCCTGTTGAGGTGAGTTTCTGCTTGTTTCTGATTTTGGGGCCCTTCCCAAGAAGTTGGCGGTGTTCTGCTCACTGGGGTTGTCCAGGTGAAACTTGAGATAACTGAGTAGGATGTCATTGGTGGATGGGAGACCCTGTTGTATCATGAGGTCAACACTGGTATTTCAAAATGGGGGGCCAAGGGCCGGGGGGGTAGCACTTGAGGGTGCTGCAGTGTATGTGCATGGGCTTTTCCAAATCTGGGAGTTGAGGTGGTCCATGGTTATCCATGGGTCATTTGAGCGTGTGGTCAGTCGGAGTGTGCCTCTGTAGGTGATGGCAATGCCTTGTCCTTAAAGGTCGGGCTGGTCCTTGTGGGTGATAATGCAGCCGTCAGGGATGGAGATGGTGATGTCCGGTCCGGTCCGGAGCAGAGGTCGATCCTAGCAGGCACGGTGGCATCCAGGTTTGTTGGCTAGGAGGGTGCTGCCGTCGTAGCGGTGGAGAGTCCAAGAGGAAGGCCTCCTTTGGTGCTGAGCGCGGTCCAGCGGTAGACGATGCAAACAGGCTAGCCTATGGCTTTCCTTGCATGCAATGGGCAAGAACAATCAAACATATTTTTATACCTTGCGGTGTACTTACTGCAAAAATAGACCACACAGTGTTTATAGCAACTCTGCCCAAGTTTAAACGCACCATGGCACTCGTGATGAGCAAGTAGGCAGAGTGAGCAAAAGTGTTGTTAAAACATATGTCTCCATGAAAGTAGGTGTCTGTGGTGGAAACAGGGTTTAGGGTGAGGTTTCTAGCTTTACTGGGTGGACCTTTTACTGCTGCACTAATCGCTGCACACTTCTGTGTTAAGAATGTTAAAGCCCACTCGGAAAATGTAACAGTCTGTGGGGCATATTCTCAGAGCAATATCGCCGGGACTTTTCTGGTGATAATTGGTCGATCGCCATGTATCGCGGGCTGACACAGGATTTGACATCGTCATCGCGATTATTTTAACATGGGTTTTCACACCCCTTCCCTGTTACTACTGCCATTTTAGAGTGGACTTGATGATACCTCGCTAACGTGGCGATAATATTCAGGGCTAGGCAGCGTTAACTTTTCTGACGTTGACTCACGATGGCGATAGTTATCGCCCATCATTTTAAATATCCATTTAAGTGAGTTAAAGAGAGACGGTGAGTGATTGTACGAATCTGATTAAAAGTGAAAATTGATTGAACATTTTGGAAAGGAGTTAATAGCAAAACATGATCTAGAATTCCTAGTTATAAAGATGACCATTTGTATAATATATATTGATTCATTGTTATAGTTTGAAATGCACTCTACTTTCCAATGACATTAGTACGTTTCTTTTTTGTCAATTTGTCCGGTTGCGTATAAGTCATTTTCAATAGTAACTCTACATATGATTCTGTACTTCCTGTCAGTGTGAGTTAGAAGGAAATTGGCTTTACCCATTCAGTTTAGGTCAAGCCTATAGTCATGGAGCAACTAGAGCCAAATTTCGAGTGGGGCTAAGAAAAGAATTCAAGGTGGGCTGATTCTTCATGCAATAGGCAGAGTGGATATGCAGGGGTTCTAAGAAGGCGTGAAAAACAGCAAAGCCTCATTAACAAGCAAATAGTCTTTTAAAGACCTGTGAAGTAATCAGGTGCGGCTGTGTGTGTGCCCGGGAAGCTGTCTCAGCCCAGGCTGACACACACCACGGGGTGGGGCTGAAGTTCTTTGAGCCCAAGGGGGAATGCGTGCCTGCCTACAGTACAGCACAGCTGTCTCGTTGCAAAAGAGCAAAATACATATTGAGGGCTTTTCAAGAGCTTGGCGAGGCTACAGCCCACCTATTGCTTATCATTGGTTGGCTTTTCTGTCACTTTAATTTTTTACTTTCATATTCAATGGTTTGCCTGGTTCATCTTGTGCCTGTCCCTCCCCAGGGGTCCCATGCAAGTGATTCAATGCACGACAATGAATATGGACAAGATCAGTACCATATTTAGAGTGACATGCCCAGCCGGACAGAGGTCTTCAATTTTTTACTCAATTGACAAATTTACAATTACACAAGGATTACCTTCAACAAATCACCAGTGTGGGGCACAAGCCTGTACCCAAACACAATCGGGTCAGATACAGAAGGTGACAAAGAACAGGGCTCTCCGAAGAGAAGACGTGCAAAACAACAAGCGAGATGGCACAATCCGCCTGGAGAGAGACAAACCAGACAGAAGTTTTACAAATGGTAACTGATAGTGTGAACACAGAAACCATTCCTGTGTTTAATATATCTAACCATACTCTGTCTAGCCAGGAAATCTCTATTTTGAGTAAAGGCTTGTCATTTGTCCCTACCACCTATCCCAACTTCCTCAATCTCCAATCTGAACTGATGGGCTTTTTCCGCAAAATCAGACTGCGGGCATTCTTTGAACTGAACCCCTCTGAACCCAAAACAATGGTTACACCTTTTAGACCACCTCCGACTTTTTCTCCTACCTCCAACATGATCCCCAAAGAGATCTTGACTTTTGAAAAAGTCATCCTCAAAGAAACCTCTGAACTTGCCAAATCACACTTATTCATACCATACAATATTTCCCTGGAATAAAAATCTGCCATATCTAGCCTAAAAAACAATACCGCCCTTATTATTAAACCTGTTGACAAGGGTGGTGGCATAGTGCTACAGGATATTGATGACTATAAAAAAGAGCTACTACGCCAAGTCACTAACACCGATCACCATTGTAGACTCCCTTGTAACCCGACTAAAGGTATACAGACATTAATTAAACAACTTACTACTGTTGCCATGGATTCTGGTTTCCTAAGTAAACATGAGCTCAACTTTCTGAATATCACCAACCCTAGAACTCCAGTCATTTATACTCTCCCTAAGATCCATAAGAGAATGAACAATTCCCCGGGCAGACCCATTGTGTCTGGGTGCGTATCTGTCTTAGAACCCCTGGGTCATTATGTGAACTTCTTTCTAAAAGATTTTGTACCTAAAACCAAATGCTTCATTCGCGACAGCATGCATCTGATTAATTTAATTGAGAACCATCCTTTCAATCCTGATAACGAGACTCTATGTACTCTTGACGTGGAGTCTCTTTATACTAACATACCGCAGAGAGACTCACTTCTAGTAATGGAAACTATACTCAACAGCAGACCTCGCCCACATGCAGTACCTACTCTATTCATAGTACAGCTCCTGGAGATCTGCCTCACACAGAACTTCTTTTTGTTTGACACCCAATATTATCAGCAAGTCTGTGGTACTTCCATGGGGGCTATTTTTGCCCCTACCCTGGCCATCCTATATATGGATTGGCTAGAATGCAATATCATTCTCGCAGATAGCAATCCATTCCATTGGGGGTTGCTTACATGGAAACGTTACATTGATGATATTTTCATCATTTGGAGGGGCCCGGTCGATGTTTTCCCGGGTCTCCTACACTGGCTTAACAATAACTGCAATGGCCTCACATTTACTCTGACCCACTTCAAGTCCCAGATTCCCTTCTTAGACTTAACCATCCAACATCAAGATGGTGCATTATATACACCCTTCTTTCGCAAACCTACAGAAAGAAACACGTTACTAAGCTACAGTAGCTGTCATCCCAGGGCCCTGAGATACAGCTTACCCTATTCACAATTTTTGAGGCTTAGACGTAATTGTTTCAAAAAAGAGGACTACTTCACTGAGGCTAACACCCTTTTTGTTAAACTTAGAAATAGAGGCTATCCAAGACGCTTAATAACGAACTCAATGAAGAGGGCATGGTACTGCCCCCGTGAGACTCTATTGGAGCCCAAACCCCAAAAATCTACTGACAAGTTGGTCTGTGTCACTACCTTTTCTACTGTCTCCAATCGGGTAAAACAGAGTATTAAAAAAAACTGGCACATACTTAACTCTGGGCAGCTAGAGTGGGAATCCCCTTTATTTGCTTTAAAAAAAAGTAAAAACCTTAAGGACCAATTGGTCAGGGCAGCCCTCCCCTCCACATCCACTGTAAATACCACGCTAAATGATTATTGGTCCCTACCACCCCTCCGAGGCCCTTCAAAGTGTGGGTCGTGTGTTGTTTGTGACTTTTTTCAGAAAGGAGAGGGTACCCCACTTCACCAGGGAACAGGGTAGAAAGACAGTTAGTCAAAGAGGGAGATCCCTGGAGTCGAATGGTCGACTGGTAACTATTGGCCTTTCCTATGTACAAAGAAAGGGTCACAGACTGCAATGAGTATTGAACTAACACAAAAATAGGTTTTCCACAATGAAATAGAATCGTTTACAGTCTATTTTTATTAAAATAACAATCAATTATACAATAAAAGACAGAATAAATTCATATACTTTTTGCACCACAATTTAAAATCCAAGTAAGAAGATACTTTGGAGGGTTAAAAATAAACCATAATATTCAACAATATTTCACAAACATAATATAACTATAAACAGTAAATAAAGACACATTCAAAGCATATTCACTATAAATAGACAACAAACTACATATAGTCACAAAAAACCCCTGAATTTCTATGTGGCCTACCCGATGTCTAGGTCACAATCATTTACCCGACCCAATGGCCTGAATCCGTTTTGCTGTTGTAAAACTCTAGTGGTGGAATGGAATACCCATCTACAGTTTTATGCGGCCCTCATTGGATTCTATTCAAAAAAGACAAACAGTGCGTCGACGCGTTTCGGTGCTGTACTCTGGATTTGGTTGCACCTTCCTCAGGACTTCTTGTTTTCTGGGGTTTCAAGCAATGGATGGGTCCACCATATCTTTTA
Organism: Lissotriton vulgaris; assembly: GCF_964263255.1. Taxonomy (NCBI): domain Eukaryota; kingdom Metazoa; phylum Chordata; class Amphibia; order Caudata; family Salamandridae; genus Lissotriton; species Lissotriton vulgaris. The sequence continues at coordinate 279,689,646 of NC_141695.1, read as the reverse complement.
GATCAGGTATGGGGCATATCACGATGAGAACCGCTTTAAGTGTCCATTGACTTCTGGAATAGTGTGGGCTTCTCTCCCCTATGGTAGGAGCTCCTTATCTTGGCTTTCCTAGCTTTGAGCTTGACAGGCGTATATTCAAGTTTCTTGCATCAGTGGTAAGGATTCTCTCTCTCCGGATAGGAGTTCCTTGTCTTGGGTTTCCTCGCTCTGAAATTGTCAGGCGTTTATTCAAATCTCTTGCATCTGGTAAAATTCTAAAACCTTCTCAGAACGGGCATACTATTTCTTTAGTCTTTTCATGAACTGGATATGTTCTGATTAGCGCTGCGTGTCTGCTTCTGCCTCGTTCGTCTCCTCGATCGAGGAGACGAACGAGGCAGAAGCAGACACGCAGCGCTAATCAGAACATATCCAGTTCATGAAAAGACTAAAGAAATAGTATGCCCGTTCTGAGAAGGTATTTCTCAGAACTATAAACGGTATTTATAGTGAATATGCTTTGAATGTGTCTTTATTTACTGTTTATAGTTATATTATGTTTGTGAAATATTGTTGAATATTATGGTTTATTTTTAACCCTCCAAAGTATCTTCTTACTTGGATTTTAAATTGTGGTGCAAAAAGTATATGAATTTATTCTGTCTTTTATTGTATAATTGATTGTTATTTTAATAAAAATAGACTGTAAACGATTCTATTTCATTGTGGAAAACCTATTTTTGTGTTAGTTCAATACTCATTGCAGTCTGTGACCCTTTCTTTGTACATAGGAAAGGCCAATAGTTACCAGTCGACCATTCGACTCCAGGGATCTCCCTCTTTGACTAATTGTTTGTGACTTTTCCATTGAATGCAAGGAATTTGTATTTAAAGATGTTAAGAATGAACTAAAGACATTTACAAACTGCAACAGTTGCAATATCATTTACGCAATTTTCTGCCCTTGCGACCTCATTTACGTCGGCCAGACCAAACAAAAAATCAAGCTAAGAATCTCACAACATCGGAGTAGGATTCGCTGTGGCACAGCTAATGCCCCCTTGGTCGAACATTTTTCCACCAAAAGACACACGGAAAATGATATACGTTGGACTATAATCAGCCAAATCATCATGCCACCAAGAGGTGGTGACCTCACGCGGATGCTAAACGGAGAAGAGCTCAAGTGGATACTAAAAACGGACAGTCTTAATTCTGGACTCAACCTCCAAGAGGACTGGACTTCCCTAATCTAGTCTCCATTATAATTCCAAAAATGGTTTTCAGATGTATATAATGTGATTTCCAAAATGTTCTTATCTGCCAAGTGGTTACTAAACTTTTTGCAATGCTCACTGCGCCGTGCATGGTTCACTTGCACTATAATTATTTACCCTACCCCACCTGAGCACTCCAATATGTCCGCTATGACGAGCCCCTCTTTTATTTTTATGCCCCGACACTCCCCCTGAAGCTCTGTCCAATCAGGACTTCTGCTATGGCCATTTTAACATCGTACCCGGCATTCCCCAAGAGGAAGCCAGGAATCCATCCACTGTACCATCTGACCCGGTAAGTCTCTGCGCTGAAGGGTTACGGCAGCCACCAAATCTCTATTCTTCCTAACGCGCCCAATAATTCTGAAAGGTTGCTCCTGGCCCCGCGGCAACTGCTATTAGGCAACGCGACCAGTACTACGCCCGATTGTGGTAAGACCCGCCTCATTTCGGAATGCACATCGGCCACCGAGAAATTACTGGCACTTATTATTTTTTTTCCCCCTTTGTATCCTGCAGGGCAGTACCCGCCTCCACCGGGTTCCAATTTAGATCGCTCCTCATTACTCCCGGGTATCTCATACTTCCCGGTGAGCCCCCGCTGTTTATTGCGCGTTTCACTCCTCACGCATGTGTTACTCTCCGCGCAACTAAAGCACAATTTAAACCTCAGCAAACGGCTTTGCTTCGCTATTGGAAGTATACTCAACATGTCACTCGGCGCAATGTATATATTACTATCACGGTTCCGCTTCCGAGATTAGATTGAACTTCACCACACTTTCAACGATTCGAACGGTTTCAATGATCTCTACACCTCGGCAGTAATGATTTTTTCACGCAAATGTACCAGCCACCCTTAGGCTCACCACGGATCTATGACAGAATTTCGACAGACAGAATTTCGACCTACACAAATATCGGCGTAATTATATCGATAGCAAAAATATCGACGCCCTATGTACAACATGGTAAGTACCAAAATATCGAAAAATTTATATCGATGTTAAAAATATCGTTGTTAAATATATCGATTTTTTTGAAATTTAAAATAACATAAAAAAAACTGTAAATAATACTTATTAATTACTTAAACATATTTAAATATATGTAATAATTGTTAAAAAAAATAATAATACATATTTAATAAAAAAATAAAATGATAAATCATATATAATATATAATTACTTAACAATAATTACTATTCCCACTCCAGTGGGTGCAACAGTAGGGAAAACTGACCCTGAACACTAAAAATACCCCTTTACCCAAAAACCTAAAACTGACCCTGAACCCTAAAAATACCCCTTTACCCATAAACTGAAAACTGACCCTGAACCCTAAAAATACCTCTTTACCAAAGAACTGAAAACTGACCCTGAACCCTAAAAATACCCCTTTACCAAAGAACTGAAAACTGACCCTGAACCCAAAAAATACCCCTTTACCCAAAAACTGAAAACTGACCCTGAACCCTAAAAATACCCCTTTTACCCAAAAACAGAAAACTGACCCTGAACCCTAAAAATACCCCTTTACCCAAAAACTGAAAACTGACCCTGAACCCTAAAAATACCCCTTTACCCAAAAACTGAAAACTGACCCTGAACCCTAAAAATACCCCTTTACCAAAGAACTGAAAACTGACCCTGAACCCTAAAAATACCCCTTTACCCAAAAACTGAAAACTGACCCTGAACCCTAAAAATACCCCTTTACCCAAAAACTGAAAACTGACCCTGAACCCTAAAAATACCCCTTTACCCAAAAACTGAAAACTGACCCTGAACACTAAAAATACCCCTTTACCCAAAAACTGAAAACTGACCCTGAACCCTAAAAATACCCCTTTACCCAAAAACTGAAAACTGACCCTGAACCCTAAAAATACCCCTTTACCCAAAAACTGAAAACTGACCCTGAACCCTAAAAATACCCCTTTACCAAAGAACTGAAAACTGACCCTGAACCCTAAAAATACCCCTTTACCCAAAAACTGAAAACTGACCCTGAACCCTAAAAATACCCCTTTACCCAAAAACTGAAAACTGACCCTGAACCCTAAAAATACCCCTTTACCCAAAAACTGAAAACTGACCCTGAACCCTAAAAATACCCCTTTACCCAAAATTAATTAATATTACAAATAAATTACTTCCCACCCTATTCCCCTATAAACCCACAACCCGCTGTGGTAGTAAAACATATAATTTAGTTAAAAATATACATAAATTATCAATTAATTAATCAATTAATCAATTAAAATAAATCATTGCCAATTAATATTTAATTGCAAAATAAATTAATCATTGAAAAATAATTATTTAATTACAAATAAATTACTTCCCACCCTATTCCCCTATAAACCCACAACCCGCTGTGGTAGTAAAACATATTATTTACTTTTATATATTTTTAAATTATAAAAACATATTAAACACATATTATAACAATTAATTTAAATACTTAACTAATATTTCTAACACATATTAGTAAATCAAAATTACTTACATCGATATATATGCTATCGATATTAGTGATTTCGATATTACTTACCTTAGGGTCGATATTCTGGCCATCGATATTCTGGACATCGATATTCTGTCCCATCGATATTAGCAACTCGATATAAATGTAGGTCGAAATTAAAAACTCGATATTTTGACTGTTTACAGCTCACCACGTAGCCACCATCAACAGAGGTAGTACTGAGTCACCAACTCTACCTATCCGCAACTAGGAGTGCACACGGTCCTATAATGCACATAATCTTCCAACCCCCCATTTTTGGTAAAACACATCTATTATGGTTCACTAAGTCACCCATATAACATGTGAATTTTAAGTATATGTCCTTAAATATATGTATGTTTCTTTCCTTCCTCTTTAGGCATTAGAGGCTTAAATCAATAAGGCATTAATTAATGTCCTGATGATGGTCCCCATGATTTAAAAGTGGGATTGAAACGCCGTTGACTTGTTGTGCACCATATACAAAAACTTATGATTGATATATTGTGTATATGTAATGGTGCCTTTTTGAAAATTCTGTATACTGAATTCTCACAGACAACCGTGCGTTTGCCTTAAAAGCCCTGTTCTTTGTCACCTTCTGTGTCTGACCCGATTGTGTTTGGGTACAGGCTTGTGCCCCACACTGGTGATTTGTTGAAGGTAATCCTTGTGTAAATGTAAATTTGTCAATTGAGTAAAAAATTGAAGACCTCTGTCCGGCTGGGCATGTCACTCTAAATATGGTACTGATCTCGTCCATATTCATTGTCGTGCATTGAATCAATTGCATGGGACCGCTGTTGTTTCTTAAAGTATGTTCCCCGAGGTCCTGTGCTGACTTAATTGGGGCCCCTTGTTGTTTCTAAACATGTCCCTCCCCAGGAGCATTGACAGTGTACTTGGTCCCTCCACTTTTCACTTTTATGAAACTACTTTTTCTTTTGTCTTAAGCACTCCACGAGATTGCATGCGTTTTTCAACCGACTCCCTAATGATTTTCTTTGCCACTCGTGATCTGTGTTGCTCTTTCTCTTGTCTTTGTTTATCTCCCGGCCTTCTCCATGAGGACCTCACTCTCTTTTGCTTCACACCAACTTTCTCACCCATTCACTTCTTCCCCAGTACTCCAAATTACTCTCCCCTCATCTATTTGCTTTTTTGTGCTCCCCACCCCTGTCCTCAGTCTTGCTTCCTCTCAAGAGAGCCCTCTGTGTTGCTTCCCTGCACCATCACCCCTGTCAAGCTTCCCCTCACCCTCTCCACCCTGTTGGCTCCACCCCCGGCTCCTGTGTTGCTTCTGCCTACTCACCTCTGGTTGCATCTAGCCCCCAATATTATTTCCTCCATCCACTTGTGAAAAAATGTTTTCATATTTTTTACATTTTTCCTTCCTTACCTACCTGATAAAAAAAAACTGATTCATTTTTAAAATTCTTCTTTAGCTGTGCTAAACATCATCAAGGATTCTGTGCTGCATCCTTAAATACAGTGGCCAAGCCGATGGTTCTCAACGGCACGAATTATTGGCTTTGCAAATGCTTGTTCTACATTTTTTCGTCCTCTCTCAGGTGTACTTTCCACACTGTTCCTCATTACGAGTTGCATAGCACTGGTGGTGTGCACAATTCATGCTTTTAATCACCAGAAATGTGTAGTAGCAACCAGCTGCAGCCCGTGCAGGTAAGAGCGGTGAGGCAGGGTGGAGGGAATTTCGACACAGGACGTCAAGGTAAAATTAATTATTTAATTTTCCCTAGTGGTCCTTTTTTTAAATTTCCCCCTCCTCACCTGGCCCCACTGCCTCACCGCTCTTTCCTGCGCGGGCCGCGGCTGGTAGCACCCAACCAGTACTTTGCAATTACACTTTAAACTCCATAGACTAATACCTCTGTGAACTCAGTTTTACCAGAGGTAAAACCACACAGAATTCCTTCTCAGAGGAGAAGGTAAAAGGGAACGGGGGCTTCTCTACTGGGTGACGATGTGGGTACTGGATGGGGGTAAGGAAGGGGAGGAACTGTCCTGGAAGCAGGGCAAGCATTGTAGGCTTCCCTGTTGCTATAGAAAGAGGTTGTGTGGAGCCAGGGATCAGATTTGGTTACTGTTGCAGTGGAAAGCTAAAGCAATTTTAGTTTTTTCTAATTGGTAAAACTGGATCTGGTATTTCCACAAGCAGCAGCACTGGTGGTGTTACAACACAAGGCCATCCGTGATCTGGAGGCGGGGAGTTCAATGTGTAAAATTCTCCCCTGGTGTCGTAATAATATAGTTCCAGACAGAAGATGGTGCTACAGAGAAGGTCTGAGCTGCCACCTCATGTGCTCTGAATTGTTTTTTATTTTTCTTAACCTATCCAGTTTACCACTTGATTCTAGTTCTAATGTTTGGAGAGTAAATTGAAGGTCCGTTACAACTCAGTTAATGCAAAGAAAAATGTTCCACAGCGGATCTAACAACCAGCACCTCTATATTCCAACGTCCCTCAAAATGTCCAATTTTTGTTGTGCTGACAACCTCCAGGACCTGCTGCGGTTTGGTCCCACTGGAAATCCAGACGAAGACTTTAGAGAAAGAATGGAGGCAGCACCAAGCATGAAGTAAAACAGGACCACGTTGTGTCAAAAATATATTTTCTTTTATTTTTTCATTTTTAAGACAGCCAACGCGTTTCGCTCCCCAACCATGGGAGCTTCATCAGGGCAAAGATGTTGGTAGATCTTGAAGCGACGAAATGACGTAGATTAAAAAGTTTGACCAATAAGGTAGTATAGATGCCGATATCAAGATTCCGATATCAGGATAAAGTTCTAGACACACGTCACGGGCCTTTGGGTGAATGACACCACGAACCAAGGAGGTAATATTTCAACTGTATAAAAATATTGTGGACTTTACGTCGAGCGGCGGGCGCGTGTGCAGGCCTTAATAAGCTGCTACCACAAATGCTCCATGCTTCCTATTTCAGCAGTGGCCCCATGACGGATTCGGTCAAACAACTCAGTAAATGCATTAACATCAAATAGAGGTCGCCAAAGATAGCAACTGCTGTTTTTGGAGTCCTGTGGCATTATCCTTGTGATCGCTGGCCAATGCGTCGTGATGAACTTTCAGGTCTACTGCTAGCAAGAATGCATGTTGTGACACATGCAAATTAAGAAGAAAAATGTACTGTTCAACATAGGTTATTGAGCTAGATAGCAATTCAGTACGGCTAGTTCTTTAAATGCTAAATATGTAAGTCCAGGTACTCACTATTTAGTGTACCTGTTTGGTCCTGAGAAGTGTCAATATTCTCCCATCAAATCAAAGTAGCTCACAGCCTTGTGTACATTTTTAATCAGTACAGGGTCACATTTTTCTTTAAAGTTTAAGGGATGGCTGTGTTTACTTTACATTATTATCATCAGGCTGTGCATATCACAGGACCCGATAATGAGCTATTCTCAGTCAGGTTTGTGGGCCAGGCTGGGCCACAGAGGTGAATTCCTGAAGTGTTTAACTCTTACTTAAAAGTCCTTGTCCGCTCAATATTGGAGGTGAGAACAACATGATGCTTCCGAGTACTTTTAAATGGGAGAAAATTAAAATGAAAAGCTACCTAATGATTAACTCTTCATTTACATTTTCTGTCATTTCAAAGTGTCCCATTTACAAGAAGCATGCCTTTTGCTCTCAGTGCCCAGTAGACATTGTGCTATATTTATAACTTAAAAACGATAATCATTTTAAATGGGAGAAATGTAAAGTGAAGAAAACTTTATAATGAAACATTAAGTATTATTGTTTTTCTCCTATTGCAATTAAGCCAGATACCTCTTAATGTTTTGTGAACCATGTATATTCACTGAAAAATTCCTCCCATTTAAACAATTGTATTTTTCTGTTATAAATATAGCACTACGTCTACAGGCCACTGGGAGCAGATGCTTCGTCTCTGTAAAAGTGACACTTGGAAATAGGAGAACATTTTACTGATGAGTTTTATGGAATTGATATAAACAAAACTGAGTACAGTACCGTATTTATACATAAACATACAGCCATCATATTAAGTTGGAGAATTTTAGAGTGTAGAAAAATGTTCCGTACTCTGAATATATATGCAAATTTTTTTTTGCACTTTACATTTCTCCCATTTGTGTTTTACATTTAACAGTGCCAAATACGGCGAAAGATATGTCTTGTCCACAAGTACATGCAGCACAATCTCTCAGTCACTCATATAATATATCTCATGCATATGCATACATGTTCATACATCCCCAAAGACCATATTCTAACTGATACATGGCAGCACTGTCATAATGCCCCTAGCCAATGTATTTTGTTCAAACTATATCATCTGGCTGTTGAAAAGTGGTTTATTAGTAGTGTTAAATATGCATTTACCACTGGAAATAAGGCCGCTAACATAGTCCAGGGCTCAGTACAGGTCTCAATAAATTATTTCCATGCTCTACCTTTGGTAGATTGGCTGCAAGCAGCCAGGCATAACTTAGGAGACAGGTATGTAAAGCATTTAAATACATTAATTTAGTAAATGATTAAGACATAACACACAATATAAATCCCACACTGATTTATAACACTGATTTATAAAAATAGAAAATATTTGTATCTTTAAAATGATATAAAAATGACCAAAATCCAATGTAGATTTAGGACTATATATATATAGCATTTAGAAACCTATTGTGCCAGTCTGGGACATCTGGTTGCCCTTGACTGGGACAAAGTAAAAGTTTCAGAGTGACTACGTTGAAGTGCTGCTTGGATACCCCTTGCGGTAGGCCTCTTTGAGATTTTACCTTCAAACTTATAAGCATTTTTGCAGCTTTTCCTGCCTGTGTCCCTTAATGCTCTTCACCAAGTCAGGTTCCGTGAGGGTTTGCCTGCTTGCTTTCCAAGGAGCTCCCAGTCACACTCCGGAAGTTGGAAGTATAGAGCTTTTCAGCAGGATGAACCACCAAGCCAGGGCGGCTTGCAGTTGTAGTTGGGTGGTTTGGCTCTCAAGGTTGAGTGGTCCCCTTATGGAGCTTCTTTCCAAAGTTGATCTAAATTTCAGCAAACTTCTGGAACTTGTTACTGAAGTTCCTCTAGAGGGTCCAATGTGTCCAAAACACACTCCAAGGGTCTGGAATCTCCAAGATGGCCCTTGAAAGGTTCGGAACACAATACAATGTGACTGGACAGAACCCTTACAAATCCTTTGGACCCCCTCCAGGCAGGGGATCCTTAATGGCGATGGTCCAGGTGAGCTCTGTTAAACTTTAGCTCACAGGGAGTCCACTCTTTACTCCTTTTGAAGCAAGGTACATCCAAAGCGCTGTAGTTCCACATAATGCAGCAGGTGCAGTCAGTCAGAATGCAGGGCCTGATGGTGAAAATCAAGTTTCTAGCTTGGCAAGCATTCTTCTTCTCTTAGTCTCAAGTATCAATTTAGAGAGGCTCTGCAGCTCTCACATATTTATTCAGTGTTCTCTGGGGTCAAGCAGGGAAGCATTCCTGTCCAACGAGTTGCCAGACAACACCCCAGAGCATGACCACTTCCTCCAAAGTGTGACATAATCTTTACCAGAAAACTCTACTTCCAAAATTCAGTATGGCTGGAATCCCAGCAGGGGAGCAAGAACTAGTTAACCTAAAACATCCAAAATGGCTCAACAGCTTTCCTCCCCTACCAACAGTAAATTCCTGCCTTAAGCCTGGCATCTGGCTGAGCCATAGGGGCTTGGGGGTAGATGGGCCTGGCATTCCTTTCCTTTCCCATCCCATTTGAAGCTCCATGCTTTACCACCCCCTCCTCCCTGCTCTGGCATTCCCGTGTAGAAGAGATCTCTCTACCTGATTGCCTCTCCCTGAGTGAGTCACTTATCACTTAAAAATAGCAGCTTGGCTAATCCTGTTAACTCTGACCAATCAGGAAAGAGGGCAGGAAGGCTGAATTTTTGCTTACAGACAAGAAAGTTGTATAACTTATTTTTGGTATACTTTAGGATAAATCCAACAATAGCATATTGTTGGATTTCTCAATACCATTCTCCTAAGTCCTTGAATGGTATTTTATAAATTCCTAGCCATAGTTATGCATTAATAAATTATTGCCATGCCATCCTATGTGGCTAGGGATCTTCAAAGGGGAAAAAGAAATATGTAAATTCTCCAACACCAGGCCCCATAAAACATCTTTTATAAGGACCGTTCTTATAGCTACATTACTCCCCACGCTTGGACAACTAAGGGAGACATTAGGAGTTCTACATATGTAAAAATAGTGCAGATCCTCACTCAACAGTCTCGTAGCACCAAAGTCGATTTTGGGAGGTACCTTACTACAATGGAGGAAGTGAAATGTGCAATCTCTCTATCCCAGGGCATCTAATACGTTGTTTATAAGTATCCTCCTTATATATACATGATCCCCTACTATAGGAACACCTAGGGGAGACCGAGGGGGTACCTAATATGCCAAATAATGTAGTTTATCACTTTGTAAGGACCTCCTTAACTAAAGCCAAGCTTGGGCACAGTTTACATGTAAAAGCAGTGCTGCAGCACTGGGCTGCTTTTAAAGTAACCTCAGGCTCTCAGCAGTGCACACATGCAAGTGCAGGAAAGGGTTCTAGCCTCTAAACTGCCATTCCCTATTATTTCCTAGGTATTTATAGGGTATGCCATGCCAATTATAAGCGTATCTGTTAGAAATGGGGGTCTTTATTTGCAGTTTGCACCTTTGACCAAGTAGAGACCCTTGCTTCTAGTCTGGGTAAGGGAGTTAGGGCCTTAGACGACCCTTGCGTACCCCCTTGGTAGCTTGGCATAAGCAGGCAGGCTTATCTCAGAGGCAATGTGTAAAGTGTTTAGGCACACATACAGCAACACAGTGTAAACATTACAATTACACCATACCAGTTTAGAAAAGTAGGCAACCTTTATCTAAACCAAACATGACCAAAACAACAAAAATCCAACAAATACTCAAAATAATCATGTTGCCAGTATAAACTCAAATATTATTAGAACCGCAAGCAGGAAGTAAGCAAAAGATAACGTAAGGTGGCTAAACGATTGTTAGTGATTGTAAGTTGGTAGATAAGGAGGATAAATATGGGTAATACACTAAAGAAGAACATCATTTGTACACTGCCACGGAGAAATGGAGGATGAAGGTTGCAGGAGTACTGAGTGCATATAGGATACCCGTTAGAATTCTGTTTCATATGAAAAGTTGGGATGTGATGCGCAGGGACAGGAAATTGAATGGATGGGTTCATCGTAAAAGCATTTTCCGTAATTCGATACATGATAATACTTTTTGAAACGATAATAAGTCCCTTTAAGAGCATATAAAGTAGCACTGTCACAAGAGGCAGAGCAATGAAAAATGTGATAGTTTATGATAGTAATTGTATTTTTTATGATCATTTACAATGACCCCCGAAGAAGGGCGTTGAGCCCAAAATGCATTGGGTTATTTTTATCGAATAAACGTTGCCTGGAATAAATTCATGCCTCAGTCATGTTCTTGCAAAAGGTCTGGATAGACACAACTGGAACAGTAGAAACTTGAAACAAGCATGTACACTCAGCGTGTGGTCTCTTTTTAAAGTTTGAAAAATTAACATTGATTACAAGGATAATATTGTTTCAAATTGATGGTTTTTATTGGATACATTACTTCCAAGGTGGCATAGCGAGCTGTGCGTTTGCTTGGGATGGGATGACGCCCCATTTCCAGTGATACTTTCTAAAAGCGGCATTTCGAAATGCACAATTTAAAAACCATCTTTACTAAATGATGTGTTATTAATTTCTCAGTTTAGAGAACCTAAGCTCTGACTTTCCATCTTGTCCTCATGGGAAGTTATACTTGTAAGGTGTAACAAAGTATTTCCCATGCTATCCTATGGGACAGATTGCCTTTCAATAGAGAAAAACGAAATACAAAGTATTTCACTATCAGGACATGTCACACATCCGGTACATGTCCTACCTTTCACATACATTGCACCCAGCCCATGAGGTACCTTGGGCCTACCTTAGGGGTGACACACATAATAAATAGGAAGCTTAGGGCCTGGCAAGTGGGTGACCTTCCCAGGTCAATAGGGCAGTACAAACGGCAAGCAGACACTGAGAACCCTTTTAAATGCCGCCTGTGTGGGTGGCACAATTCGTGCTGCAGGCCCACTAGCAGCATTTGATTTACAGGCTCTGAGCCCACACAGTGGACAGTACTAGGGTCTTACTAGTAAATCAAATAAGCTAATTGCTGGTCTTGGCTCGTTTTACAGGGTGATCCCTGAACTTTTTGCCTTTCTCATGTATTGTTTCTGGCCTGTTTTTGTTGGTTTTAGGACTCAGGGTACTTTGCTACTGCTGATCAGTGTATATGCGCTCTTTATAAAGTGTTATGGTAATTGGTTGGCCCTAATTGGCATGTTTGTCTTACTAGTAAAGTCTCTAGTAAGGTGCACTATGTGTGCCAGGCTGGTAATACACATGCTACTAGTGGGCCTGCAACAATAATTGTGCCAGCCACATAACTAGCCCTAAAGAGAGAACTCAGGCCTGCCACTGCAGTGCCTTCACGCAGTTTGTTAAACTGCCTTGTTGTCCTGTCTTGACAAGTACACCCACTTGCCAGGCCTTACCCTTCCCTTTTTATGCACTTCAGACACCCCTATGGTAGGCCCAAGGTGCCCCCTGGGCAGGGTGCAGTGTATGTGAAAGGTAGGACATGTACTAAGGTGAGTACCATGTCCTAACAGTGAAAAACTGCCAAATTTGTATCGGGGCCGGTACCTGCTGAGGAGTGGCAGTACCGACGCCGAAGTGTGGAGCTGCACTTTATTTTCCATCATAACAGTGTTGGGGGTATATTTTGGCAGTAGCTGACCGCGAGTCAGTAAGAGTGGCATAGAGACCGTCCAGAGCACCGCGATCAGTGCCGGAGTACATTATTTTTGCATTACAAACTGCCTGTTTGTTGCATTACGAATTGGATTATCTTTGCATTATGAACTGCCTGATTGATTCAATATGAACTGCATTATTTATATATCACAAAGTGCCTGATTCTTGCATCATGAACTGCATAGCATTGCATTAGTACTGCATTGGATCATCGAGAATTGCTCATTAATACTGCAAAAACCTACACGGGCTTGCTGGCCTAATAACCAGTAAGGTGAAATATTACAAATACACAAATGTTGGATTTTTATCGCGTGGTCTCATTGTGTATCATTTTTTACAAACAAGTTGTTTTTTTATGACACTCATGTGGAGTCCATTTGTGGTGTTATCACTGGGTTACCGAGAGCATGGTTGCAAATACTTTACATATTTGCTTCGAGATAAGCCTGGTTGCTCATGCCAACCAACCGAGGGGGTGAGCAGGGGCTATCCGAGAAGGTGTCCTTCCTTTCCCTGTCTTAGAAGCAGGGTCCCTATTTGGACTAAGGTACCTACCTCAGGCAACTGGAGACCCCTAGTTCTAACACTAATCATGAAAACACCAATCAATAAACACAAGTTGCATAGGGAGCACTTGAACTTTGGCACTGATCAGCAATGGCAAGGTCCCCAAAGCATCTAGACCAGCAAAAACGAAATCCAGCATACAGCAAAAATAATACATGAGGGACAGGCATAAAGGACAAGGGAAACCATGCCAAGAATGCCAGGTCTAACGGTGCCCTAATATATAGTGTACCCTCATGTATGTGTGGATTTTGACTATGTGTTCAACAAATCACTGGCCCTTAGCCTGGTTAGAAAGAGCCTAGGGACAGTCAGAATCAGTTACCAACAGAACCAGCCAGCAAACAAAATGAAGGTGCAGACGGCGCATAGGATGACTTTTAACACTGGCTCTATGTATATCAGGCTGAAAGTTAATTAAGCTCCAAGTAGAGGTGTCTAGTAACAATGTGCGTATTGCATAGCCTTCAGTAGCTTGCGATGATTTTCACTGATCAGAAGTAACTCTCGCTACAGAAAAGGTTGGAGACATGGATCAAATGTATTGCTGGAGTGCTGAAAAGTGCAAGCATTTCACCTGGCTATTTTGACTGTGGCATAATAAATGTGAAAAAGCTGTGTTTTTTAGACCAGGAAGATCCTGTACTTTATAGGCACAGGGCTGGACTAACCATTGAGATACTGTAGGAAGCTAACTCTGTATATTGTATACCAGTGGGTGGTTAAACTGTTCACAGATTCAAGAAATTCCCTCAGAAGTGTACAGGGCTCAATGCAAACCCAAAGTGCTCTGTTTGTGGTAGTCTGGGAAATCAGCCTTAGACCTAACACAGAGGAGTGTAAGACATTTTTTGTGCACAAAATGACCAATACATGACAAAATTCTCAAAAAGGAGAGCCACATCGATTTTATAAAAATAAGTTTTGCCACAGATATATGTTAAGACCAAGATCTTCACAAAAAGGTATGTTTTTAGAAAGAAATTCTTTTCAGTTTCGAAAGGGGACTTTTCAATTTTCAGTCTTTGCAATGTTAACCTATAGAGGAAAACAACAATGCGGTTTAGCAGGGAAGTAACTAACCTACAAGTTGAGTCTTTGGGCTGCAGGGTCGGCAGAGGGCAAGGTTCAGATAAGCACAAACACTGCATCGCCAGCGATACAGAGGCGACAGATGCACAGGTCAAATTTGAAGATCAGGCCCAAAGTTACCCAATGGAGACTGGAGGTTCATGGAGACGCACTGCTTGAAGGTATGTAGATTGGTTGCGGGGCTCAAGCTTTGGAGTTTCATACAAGCACAGTGGGGGCAAAAGGAAGCACCAGGGGTGGACGGGTGCAGGTTGTAAACATGGTGTTGGGTGCCAAATGCAATTCAATGGAGAAACTCGGTTTGAAAAATAGGTTGTAGGTGACGAACTGGCGGCATTGAATGTCTTCTTTGCACAGCTTCTTCTTCATCATTCTTCTTCTTAGGTTGGCAAGAAGGGCCAGACTGGGAACCACAACCGGCCCTGGCAAAGTGCTCGGGCGGCCCCTACCCCCAGACTGGGGGGGGGGTTAGAGGTGCCGCCGAGCTCTTTGCCGGGGCCGGTTTTCGGACGATTTTGGTACAGGGTTGATTTGGCAGCTATGCTGCAAAAACAGCCCTGTAACAAAAACGGCCCCCCAGGGGCTCAAAACAAGCCTTCACACATGCGGCGCACCGGGGGATTGCCCGTTGCCCACTATGGCCAGTCAGGCCCTGTTGGCAAGAACTAGTTTCAGGGTCTGAGGGAGCCACCTAAATACTAGATTTAGGGGCTTTAGAAGGAGTGACAGGTCGGACAATGTTCATCTAACCCTGGGTGTCTGCACCATCAATTATGTCACCCCCTTGTGGAAGGGGGCATAGTCCTAATCCTGTTTGGAGGAGTCCCCCATTTTACAGATGGCAGGGACTGAAAGATGTGCCTCTTCTCACCTTAGTGGTGGAGTTGGCAGAGGTGGGCACACCTACTATTCTTCCTAGTTTTTTCCCGTCATTTTCCTCTCCCAAAGTGCAGTCTAAACCAGGGGCTCACATCTGCTGCTAGTGGCAGAGGCTAGGGGTCGCATTACAAATGCAGCAAGCCTGTAAAGCTTTCTGCTCGAGTATTGTGCCCTGTTGGGGGAGAATGTGTGGCACCTCTTCCCAGGATATGCTTGATTTGTGTTCCCAGAGAGCAGAGACTCTCAACCTTGGGGTCCAGAAACATGTCTGGTGGTGATAGATTGCCTAAAGCCAGTCAGTGACCACAAAAGGGTTGGTAGGTTTCCAGGGTGTACCTCTGATGCGCTCTCTGAGTACATGTTTCAATAAATCCCACACTGGCATCAGTGTAGGTTTATTGAACAGAGTAGTTTGGTACCAAAAACTCCTGTGTTCAGAGAAGCCATAATGGGGCTGTGGAACTCAAGTTGTTGAGTTTCCAGCCCACGTACTCTCAATGGCTTCCCTGGCACTTACAATATCTAGGAATAGACTTAAATATTATTCCACACCTGTAGTACATCGTAAAATGCCTTAGGGCTTACCTATAGCTTATGCAAAAAAGAACAATTCATGGACAGAATACAGAACAATGTCGTACATTTACCCAGTACAGAGATCTGGTCCTAAAACCATCTTTTTTTGCTCACCATGCCATTCTAGTTTGGACCCTGCCATTTGCAAATCAGTCTTGACCCTGCGCCCAATAGGAACAGTCCAGCCCAAACTGCCAGGTTAGGTCCTTCCTGGACTGGACCAGCGCCCAATGGGAACAATCCAGCCCAAACTGCCAGGCCAGGTCCTTCCTGGACTGGAAACAAGCATCCCAGGACCCGTTTCGGGCTTTCAGTCCTCATCAGCCAGGATAGCTTGACTCCAGTGGCATGGAGAGCACGGTATCCACCTCTGGGCATACCCGTCCCACTTTGGGTGACAAATGCAAAAAGAACAATTGATGTACAGAATGCAGAACAATGTCATACATTCACCCCAGTACAGAGATCTGGGCCTAAATCAATTGTATTTTTTGCTCACCATGCCATTCCAGTTTGGACCCAGCCATATGCAAATCAGCCTTGACCCTAGGCCCAATGGGAACCGTCCAGCTCAAACTGCCAAGTCAGGTCCTCCATGGACTGGGAACAAGCATCCTAGGACTGGTTTCGGGCTTTCAGCCCTCATCAGCCAGGATAGCTTGACTCCAGTGGCATGGAGAGCACGGGACCCATGTCTGGGCATACCCGTTTCACTCAGGGTGACAAATGTAAAAAGAACAATTGATGGACAGAATGCAGAACAATGTCATACATTCACTCCAGTACTGAGATCTGGGCCTAAATCCATCAATTTATTTTCTCACCATGCCATTCCAGTTTGGACCCAGCCATATGCAAATCAGTCTTGACCCTGCGCCCACTAGGAACAGTCCAGCCAGAAGTGTACAGGGCTCAATGCAAACCCAAAGTGCTCTGTTTGTGGTAGTCTGGGAAATCAGCCTTAGGCATACGTCAGTTATTTAGGAAAAAGATGTTGCCTTACCCACTGTTGTTCCTTTACCAATTGGACATCCATCTAAACCTGAAAAAATAATGTTTGTCATCATGTTGAGAATTCATCCCACCGCCTGTGATTGTTGGATGCAATCCTTGGATCCGATCTGATTTATATCTAGAATGACTTTATTGTGATGGTCTTGGTTTTATTTTTCAAAGTTTCTTTCCTGATGAAGACGTCATGTTTACCGAAACGTGCATAGATATAGTGAAGAACCATCATTGAATGATTTTATAAGCCACTATTTTGGATTGTCTTATCCTGTAAATATTTCATTGTCCTTCTTTTATGTATTGCTTGCACACATTGTGATGTTATATAGTTCTGTGTGTGTATTTAGACTTCTACTTGTTAAGTACTTTCAAGGTATATACCGTTGTCCCAGCTGTATGTGACTCTGTAAATATGCATCCTTGTTCTGAAATTGATGTGTCTTGTTTTGTCATTTTGTGTTACTGTATTTCATATGTCTATTCATACAGAACTTTAGAAATAATGTGCTTTGCACCCATTTTAACAATAGATTTGTATGAATAATTTTTTTTTCATAGTAACCAGTAGTATATTGAGTCTATTGCTATCACCTTAGGTTTATGGTCTGATATTTCCTTAAGACCTAGTGATTCTTTTCATGAACGATTATAAGGTAGGTGACTGCTTTTAGGGAAGGTTTCGTTGATATAGCCCTACTGTATTTCTGATGAAAAAGCGGGCATAATTATAAGAATGCTCCTTAGACTCATGGTGATGTAGGCAAATAACAATTTTATTGAAATGAATTATAATCTATCAGGGTGCACCTGAAAGGCATCGCTTGCTGCTGATTTTGATACCGACAAAGTAAACTCCAAGGCCAGTAAATTGAGTACATTCAAACTGGTAACAGTGACACCTGTTATTTACATTGGTTAGAAACTGCTTGTTTGGTATGCCGCACTATATAAAATCCGTTATTGTTATGAGCATTATTATTAGCCAGCAGTATACTAGCACAGTTTTTAGTCTCGGGCTTTATTTTCGACTGATTGTCAATGCACACTCTTTTTTTGGGACTGAAGACCATATTTATCAATATTTCATGTAACTCAACAAGCCTTCTCGCTGCGCTGCATGAAGGGGTGAAGGCAGTAATGTGCTGTGTTTAACATGGAGTTCCTGCTCTCTGCCTGAGTTGGTGCACAAACTGCTGCCTAGCGTCAACTATGGTGGAAGTGCACCTGTTTTGTAGGTATTAAGGGATATCTTCTTGGACAAAATCCATCTCTGAGGCATATTTATCTTTATAAGTGTGCAGCACTATGCGTGCTCTAGATTTATCAAGCCATGAATGGCCAGGCTAGGTAGCCTTGTGTGGCTTTGTACATCTCATTTAGGTTTTGCATCCCCCCTGGGTCCCCTACGTGCTGCAAGGATGATGCAAAACCTCACTAAATATAGGCCTATGAGTTTTTGTATTGAAAAAATTTGTAATACTCATATTGAGTCATGCATAGGTCTGTCATATTTACTTTGGCAATAGATGTACACGTTGATATTGTGACCATGGTTACACGTTGTTGTCATAACCCCTCAAGTCTCTTTAGCAATCTTCATGAAATGCATATGTATTTTTGAGAATTTCTCTTGCTTGCTTCTCAGTTTTTTTTTAAGTTTAATAAGCTTTATTGAATAAATGTTGCTCATAAAATACAGGTCAAAAAGAAACAATTTACATAATAACCATCATATAAGATACAAATGGGCAAAGAGACAAAGCATAAAGCTGTTTACATTTTAAGAGTTATTTTGGAAGGAGGAGGGGGTAGGGAAAGAAAAAATGGGGGAATAGATATACTCTGCAATTAGGAATCAAATAACAATAGTACTCTAAAGAACAAGAAGGGTATGATAAACATATCTTCATATATATATATATAATAAATTGTGATTTTTAGAAGGGTCAAAATATAGAAATTCAAATTAATTTTGAGGATTTAACATCTGGATTTTATGATCTACGTATTTATATATTTATATGTATATAGTCATGAAGTTTTTTGTACATACTTATTTATTTGCAATTTTGCACATACATGTATATACTTCTGTTTCTTTACCCACTATGGGTTATATTTTCTACTCAGGGAGGGCTAAAAGAGATTGTTGGTTTAGCCCTTTATCTGTTTCAATGTACCCTTTTGAGAGCACCTTTTTGAACATGGTGGCCGTTATGTAGTCCACCTTTTGTGTCAATGAAAATGAAAATAAATTCCCATGTAACTTTGCGATCACATCATGTGATCAAGACAGTGGATACTGTCGAAACGCGTAATGGCGGGCATGCTGGGCGAGACTGAGCAAAAATAAACGCACTTGTTTGGCACCATTTCCTGGGTTCCTCTCTTCATTTGTCCATGGCTGTGTGAAACTTGGCAGCGTTGGAGGTTGGAGACGAGTTTTTCCTTAATGTGTTGCACCTGGAGGCTTCCGTTGGTGCGAGAGGAACCCCTCCCCCTTTGAAGTGGTTTGGCGGCTGGAAGCAGAGAGTTTCGTTCACGGGACTGTCCTTACAAAACTTCGGCTTGAAGTTAACCGCCGAGAGCCCCCGGACGCTGAAGATTCCTGCCTTGGTTTCCGGAATCGCGGCGCTTGGTTTCGAGAGGACTAATTGCACGGCGATATTCCGACGAGGTAGGCGAAGTAAGATTGTCCGGTGGGGAGTGTGCCGAGGGCAGCGTCCACGATTTAGCAAAAAGCATTTTGCCTTTGTGAGCGCGTGTCCCAGTTTAACAAGTGCGGCTCTGAATATACAAGCCACAGCAGAAGCATGTCCGCGGATGTGTTGTTGAGCAGAGAAGAGGCGGCTGGCCTCGTATTTGTACAACCCCCGGCGGGGGGTACTGACTCTACACGGCCAATGTCCGTTGTGAATACAAATCCGACAGTTCGTGATTTATATAGAAAACTTGAAAAATTGAAAATAAAGGAACAATCCAAATGGTGGGAAAACAAATCGCTGACTATGTATCTGCAGGAGGGACGGGTTCCTAGAGGGTTACGAATCAGCTTAGCCCCTAGTTACGAGACACCCGATCCAGATATGCTCACTGAATGGGCGGAGGCAAACTTAGAATCTTCAGCAAAGCTGATGAAAATACTGGTGAAATATGCTGAATCTGATCGCTGCAAGTTACAATCGCAGATTGAGACATTGGAAGAGGAGATAGAAGGCATGGGAAGAAGTGAAGCGACGGATAAAATGCGAGCAGAAATGCAAACCCGGCTAACTAAGGAGGAAGATATTATAAAAAAACGGAAAGCCTACAAATTCGAGCGGGATCGCTTGGATTACTTACATGGGCAGATCTTCACCTACGCCAAACGCTATGAAAACATCAAGGCGAGGGCTAGAAAAACACGGGTGGTCGCTCCTGATAATGCTCCAAGTATTCCTTCCTCTTCAGATGCAAGTTCTGTGGGTAGCGGATCCGATAACGAGGGGGCAAGAAGCATGCCGTTGGGGTTTACAGCACTCTCCAAGGCGCAGGAAATGAGCTGTATGTGTCAGGATCGCCGAGACACATTGAGATCCAGAGGTCAGACTGGCGGTCAAAACGCCAAAGGGCCAACAGGAAGCGAGGCGAAAGGAGAAAGTGCAACAAAAGGCAAAACAAACAGCAGCCAAAAGAAAAACCGCTGGAACAACAAAAAAGCGGCAAAAACACAGGCAGCAGCCCCAACACAATAATGAATTTGACCACTCTAAAATTGACTGAGAAAGAAACCAATATTTTAAGTCTAGGTTTATCGTTTTGCCCTCCGTGCAACTTTAATTATGCAGACACAAGAATGGATGCTTTCCGCTTTGTGAGGAAATTAAAGTTGAAAAAATATTTTAGAATGCAACCGGCGAGAAAGAAAAGACTGGGAGTAACTGAAATGGACTCTGTCACCTTGGAAGCGGGGGACAGAGAGGATTTTGAGGAGATATGGGATTTACAGGAGGAAATTAATCCCTCAACAATGTTGCCTCTAGTAAGGTCAAGAGTTGATCAGGCTTCTGGGGCTACTCCATTTAAACCAAAATCAGTATTTCTCCCTATAATGCCACATGATAATATTGATGTGTATCAAGATTTAATTACAAAAGACTTGAAACAACTTTATATCACCACCAACAAACGGCGGAGAGTGTTGAGCAATCAAACTCAGAGTTTCAACACCCTTGTGAAAAAGCTGGAATCAGACAATACCATTCTGGTCCGCCAAGCAGACAAGGGTGGTAATATAGTATTGTGGCCACGCCAGATGTATATTGAGGAAGCGGAGAAGCAATTACAGGACCATTCATGTTATAGGAGGAGCAACTTGGGAGCTGTAAGGTTGGCTTGGGAAGACCAAAAGGCCAAACTAATTGCATGGAAATGCAGCAATTTAATAACAAAGGAGGAGCTGGGGTTTTTGAAAAAGGAATTCCCGGTTATCCCTTCTTTTTACCTGCTCCCAAAGGTTCACAAGAACACTGAAATCCCCCCCGGAAGACCCATAATTTCAGCGATTAACAGTTCCACTGAAAAGATATCAACTTATATTGATTATTTTTTACAGGACAGTGTTAAAAATTTGGATTCTTATATACAGGATTCTTCAGATTTTGTCAGGAAATTGGGCAATGTTGTTTGGAATCAGGACTGTGTACTCATGAGCTTAGACGTTACATCCCTATATACGTCTATACGTCATCTAGACGGTATTAGGGCAGTAAACTATTTTTTGAATAGGAGATCTATCAATTTTTCAGCTCACAATTCCATGTTAACTGCTATGATCAAGATTTGTCTGGAGCAAAATTATTTTTTGTTCAACAGTCAAGTGTTTCAGCAGGTCAGAGGGGTAGCCATGGGGGCCTGTTTTTCTCCCAGCCTAGCGTGCTTGCACATGGGCTGGTGGGAGGAACAGGTCCTCATGGTACAGCATCAGGCCATTATGAGGGGGCATGTACCGGTCTATCTAAGATACATAGACGATCTCTTTTTTATCTGGCAGGGTACTATGCTTGAAGCCCAGGAATTTGTGAAGGCATTGAATTGCAATGATCTTAATCTAGAATTCACCTCCACCATGAGTAAAACGCAGCTCTGTTTTCTAGACATAGAAGTGTATATACATGAAGGAAGTTTAGCCACACGGTTATATAGGAAGCCAACTGCGGGTAACACCATCCTGCACGCAGCAAGCCAACACCCGCATCACTTAATACAAAGCATCCCTTTCGGGGAGATGCTACGTATAAAAAGAATCTGTAGTGATGACGGGGAATGCCTAAGAGCCATGGAAGGAAGTAGATCACGCTTTTTGGCTAGAGGGTATTCACCAAGAGTCATCGCCAGGGCCATGGAGCGTGCAAACAATATGACTAGGGCACAGATCCTGGCACCTAAATCAAAATGTGATACTGATCAAAAAGTGACCTCCAAAGATAGCTCAAGGGTAGTGGTTACATATAACCAACAACACAATGAGATTAGGCGAATCTTTAGCCGAAACTGGAACCTGGTGACGGGGGACCCCGTCATTGGTGGGACAGTGGGCAAAAGACCAGAGTTTTCCTTCAGGAGATCCTCCTCTATGTCAGACAGGCTAGTAAAGAACCATTTGGAACTTCCCATATCCAAAACCTTTATGGATTTGAAGAAAGGTTTTATAAAATGTTCCAGCTGCAAGGCCTGTAAAAATGGATGCAACACAACACGCTATAGCATCCCATTTAAAGAGGAACCTGTACTAATAACCAAACAGTTGTCTTGCAAAACGGAGTTTGCCGTTTATGTGCTGCAGTGCCCCTGTGAACTTAGGTATGTAGGGAGTACCCGGCTTCCGGTTCACAGGAGAATACTGCAGCACCTGAGGGCAATCTCCAATAATGAGCAATCCTACCCGGTGGCACGCCATTTTCAGGCGGTGCATGGGAGTGATCCCAAGCACCTCACCTATTTTGTTATAGACTGTGTGCCACCCCTTAGGAGAGGGGGCAATAGGGATGGGCTACTGAGGGTCCTTGAGACCCGGTACATTTTGGAACTAAACAGCCGTGCCCCTGGAGGTCTTAACGCCAGTGAGGACTTATACACCTGTCTGTAGTTCATATTATCTGTAGCTGTACCCAACCCCTAACGAATTGTACTGGTTTGGAAAGACACTACACTGCCCTGTGCAAATCTGAAAGATAAATAACATGACATTATAACTATTTTGTATTCCCGGATGGAACTGTGTGTTAACACCTGTCAGTTTAAAGAATTCCAAAGGGAGGGGCTCTTCCCTTTTTTTAATAATTTTGAACAAATTTTGTTTGCACTTTTCACTTTAAATATTCTTCTCTTGCACTTTAGCAATGATGGCTGCTCCTTGTTACATTATGGGAATTTATTGATATAGATTGCCAATGTTTACATGAGATTATGTTTACATATAGCACTTGACACTTTATTGAAAAATCCCACTTGGGATATATTTTCTAAATTGTGATTTTTAGAAGGGTCAAAATATAGAAATTCAAATTAATTTTGAGGATTTAACATCTGGATTTTATGATCTACGTATTTATATATTTATATGTATATAGTCATGAAGTTTTTTGTACATACTTATTTATTTGCAATTTTGCACATACATGTATATACTTCTGTTTCTTTACCCACTATGGGTTATATTTTCTACTCAGGGAGGGCTAAAAGAGATTGTTGGTTTAGCCCTTTATCTGTTTCAATGTACCCTTTTGAGAGCACCTTTTTGAACATGGTGGCCGTTATGTAGTCCACCTTTTGTGTCAATGAAAATGAAAATAAATTCCCATGTAACTTTACGATCACATCATGTGATCAAGACAGTGGATACTGTCGAAACGCGTAATGGCGGGCATGCTGGGCGAGACTGAGCAAAAATAAACGCACTTGTTTGGCACCATTTCCTGGGTTCCTCTCTTCGTTTGTCCATGGCTGTGTGAAACTTGGCAGCGTTGGAGGTTGGAGACGAGTTTTTTCTTAATATATATATATATATATATATATAACGCTCCAATTCCCCTTGGTGTTTTACAAAAGGACAAACAGCACTCGGAAGGCAAATCTGTCGATCACGCTGATTTTATTTCCGCGGAAGGGGCACACACACATATATATATATATATATATATATATATATATATATATATATATATATATATATATATATATATATATATATATATATATATATATATATATATATAATACACTGCTAAGAGTTTGTGGAGGGAAAAAAGGCAAAGAAATAAAATCATGGAGTTTGGAAATTTTCAGACCAATTACAGGAAACTTGAGAAACTGCGATCTTATTCAAATTGATAGTTAGTGGTAACCAAAATAGAAAGACAGGACCAAATTTGTATCCAAGAAGAAGCTACGGGGCATGAAAATAGGAGATGGGGCAAGTAGGCCAGGGGAAAGTCACATGACTAACAGGTCTTATTATCAGTATGTGTAAAGTTAGCTATAGAGAGGGGAGTAAAAAAAACGTCTGTGATGTAGAAGAAAAACATGATAGAGATTTCTAACAATCTAGCCCAAATCTTATTCAATAGATCCATGTTCCATTCACAACCCAAATCCGTCTCCAAAGCAAGTTCCATCTTAGTCGTAGAGCGCTCCGGGTCAGCGGAGTAAAATAATTTATAAATCAAGGAGGCCTTTGGGAGTAGCAACAAAATTCCGAGGAGTGGGTCTTGTGTAGACAAGGAATCTTCAGGTGGAAGGGAATAATAAACATCCAGAATTACTTCCATAACTGTTGACATTTTTTGCAAACACTAGCGAGTACATTTACATTTGGCTTGGAATTGAGGAAACGAACAAGGAGAAATGCCATCAAACATATCCTGAACCCAAATAATGCCTTTAGTCCTCCAGGATCTCCAAAACAAAGGTCTGCCATTAATGGTAATAAGACAGTTATACCAAAGAGGAGAACAAAGGAATGCACTTTTAAATACTATTTGTGGCTGACAGCGAGCCCTTAACAGAGAACAAGTGTGTTTAAACAGTGGAAGAGATGTACGAATGGTCTTGGCAGTGAATGCAAGAATTTATTTGATAGAAAAAGGGGCAAACAGACAACGCTCGACAGTAACCCATAAAGGGCCAAAGGAAAAAGTGTCCATATGAAGCCAGTAAAATGCTTGTTTAGGACAAAAAGCTTTATGATATAACCGAAAGTCTGGGAAATTTACATCTCTGGCAGATTTTGGTTTTCTAAGATGAGACAGAGAAATTCTAGATTTTTTATTGTTCCACAAAAAAAGGAAGGAGTCTATTTTTTTTAAGTAAATGGAATGAATGTGAGTCTGGACCATTAAAAAGAAATATTGCAAAATTGGAGTGATGATCATCTTGATAGAATCCAGGTGTCCCCACCAAGAGAGAAATAGAGGAGGAAAAAAGTTTGGGAATACTATCAAGAGCCTCTCTCATATTTACATTGATTGAATCAAAAATGGAGTTAGTAAAGCATATACCGAGGTACTTAATTTTAGAACTATTCCAGCAAAAAACAGTTAAGTCAAAGTGTTGTTAAAGGAAAAATTTGGTAATAGGAAGAATCTTCGTCTTGTCAGAATTGATTTTCTAACCTGAGGACGCTGACATAGCTGAGCATTCTTGTAGTAATGGAGGATAGAGGTTTCTTGGTTCAATATAAAGAGTAAGATATCATTTGCACACGTAGAAAGCTTCAAGTGATGATCTCCATAAGGAATCCAGAGATAGAGGTATAATGACGGATATGAGATAAAAAGTGTTCAAGGGATAAGATAAATAGAAGAGGTGATAGAGGAAAACACTGTTGGATACCACTATGAAGTGAGAAACGTTGTGAAACAAACCCATTCATTTTGGTAGAAGCAGCGGGTGATGTGTAAAGTAATGAGATAAGAGAAATTAATTTAGGGCCAAAACCATGCCAACGAAATGCCTTAAAAAGAAAAGACCAATCTACCCTATCAAAAGCCTTCTCTGCAAATAATAACGACCGCAGCTAAAGGATACAATAGTGTAGATGCCCTATTTAAAACGGTAAAAAATAACTGAGAATCATCAGGAGTTAATCTGCCTTTGACATAGCCACACTGCTCTGAACCCATTAAATGTGTTTATCAAGGATATAGGGTGGTAGTTCTTGCAAAATTTTAGGATCTTTGCCTTCTTTATGAATAAGACATATAGAGGCCGCCAAAAAGGTACCACTCACCGTACCAGTAGTGCAAAAATAATGAAAACGTTTCTAGATTTTAGGGAGCAATACATTTGAAAAATGCAGGTACAATTCAACTGAAAATTCATCAGGACCAGGGGATTTTTTTTGTTTTTTTAGGGAATTCAGAGAAGTAGAAAGTTCCTGGAATGAAAGGTCCAAGTCTAGAGAAGTAAAATCAAGATCTGTAGAAGAAGGGGAGGAGTATTGCTAAGCTAGGTGTTAATAAGAGAATCCGATGTGAGTGATTCTGAGGTATAATGGTTTGTATAGAACTTTGTAAATTCATCTAAAATGACCTAATATTTGAAAAGATGTTTTGCATCAATTGACTGAATGGAGTCTATCAACACTCTCTCTTTTCTAGATTTTAGATAATTAGCTAGAAGTGATCCAACCTTGTTTCACTCACCATATTAGCGGGCACTGCAGCAAAGAAGAATAGAGGAGGCATCATCAGTAAAGATTTTATTAAATTCTAGCTTTGCGCGGATGAGCCTCTGCACAGTGAAGTCTGATGAGGAAGTATAAAATTGATGTTCTAAATGTTTGATATCGGTTAACAGTGCTTTATGTTGGGTAAGGGTTTGTTTCTTTTTCCTGGATACAAAGTTAATAATGAAGCCACGAGCAGTGGCCTTAAAACTGTCCCACACCAAAGCACGAGAAACAGAAGGATTTTGATTAAGAGAGAAGAATTCTTCAGCAAATGAAGTGAAGGATGAGGAAAAACGGGATCTTGTAGAAGGAAATGATGAAACTTCCACCGATAAGGTATGAGTTGCTTACAGAGCAAATCAACATCGTCAATCACTGAAGCATGATCGGAGATCAAAATGGGCTCGATCGAAGAAGAGATGATATTTTGAGCCAAGGATTTGGAGAGGAAGATGTAATCAAATCCTGTCTGGGAACAATGTGTAGGGGAGAAAAAAGAAAATTCTGTCTGATCTGAGTTGCAAAGTCTCCAGGCATCAACGATATGCGTCTGCATAATGTTATTATGAACTTGTTTGTGTGTTTTGTGAGGAATGAAACGTACCTATGATTTACGGTCAATAAAAAGGTCCAGAACCTGGTTACAATCGCCTCCAAGGATAAAGAAATCATCTTTGTGTTGAATAAACTTATTTGTAATAGTAGGCCAGAAAGTATAGTCTGGTTGGGTTGGACCACATATATTAAATATAGCTAAAGGAATGTTATTATTGACCAACATCCAGCTACCATATTTTTTTATTAATTTTTGTATTGTTCCACGATATCAAAACAAACAATATGCCAATTAATTCATACATTCATATGATCACAGAATGCCCCCCAAATAAACATGCCAATCTTACGTTTCCTTGCACCTTTTACCACATATAAACTAATTTCTATATTAAATAAATTATACATTTTTACATGCAAAAAGAAGGGGCTCCGGTTGAAGCCAATCAGCAGAGATGCTACAACCATTGCAATAAAGATTAAATGACGATGCTTAAACATAAGGGTCCCCTTTCCAAGTCCTGTCCTATACCCAATAACATAATAGCCGAAGTAATCTTAACAGGAGTCCCAGTAATTTCAGAAAATAATTTCTCTATATCCCTCACATATCTAGACAATTTACAACAACTATAAAAAATATGAACACTATCCGCATTATCCCCCCCACACCGAAAACATTTGCAGTCATATCCACCCCCCATTTTACCATACATCCTGGAGTATAATACAGATTAAATACAGTTTTAAAGAATTGAGCTTTCAAATGAGAAGACAAGAGAGTTTCTTTAGACATTGTGATAGCTTTCTCTATAACTATATCAGATTCACCCAGCACATTAGCCCATTAGTCATTATGTTTCTCTAAATCATCTGGTCTAAGGCATATAAGGATCTTTTACAGCACCCCAATTTTCTCCTGACGTCTTATGCTCTCCATAAATTGATTCAGTGCAAGCACCAAATTTTTCCAACTTAAAAAATCTCGGATTTGCAAAAATATTAAAAAATGTGTCTTGGACAAAATATATTGCCTAGCCAAATCTGCATAAATAGAGAAGAGCCCACCAGCCTCATAAAAATCTCCCAGTTGTAAAATACCTTTATTTCTCCAACTTAATGCCACCATATCCCAAAAAATGGAAGGGAGAATCCTAAGAGAATTCATAGGAGTATAATATGTGAGCCCTTCTAACAAAAGTGTTTTCCGCACTGTTCTCCAGACCTTAAAAGCGGCTTCCATTACTTTAAACCATGTCCTTTTGAAATAGCTGCCATCAATTTCCTTAAACAAGTAGTACTTTGCCTCAGACCTAAGTATTAAATGAAAAAAGGAGGGAACCTCTGCAACATTCCTGACCTCCTCCCCTGTCAGTAATACTTGGATTTTCAATAAAAAACAAACATAATAATAAAGTGTAAAATCGGGTATCGATTTTGGAAAAGGGGGTGGTGATGGACAGAGTCTCTGAATGATGCAGAATACTCTTACCCAGTCAAGAGATCAGGGCGTGATCCATCACCGTTTTTTAGCTCACTGCACCATCCCAGCTCAGAACCTGGCTACATGCAAATTAGTCTGTTCCTGTCCCAGTGCATGATGGGAACAGGGCAAACCAAACTACCAGGCCAATTCTTATACTGGGAAGGAAACAAGCTTCCGGGGACCGGTTTCTGGCATTTCAGCCGTCGTCGGCCCGCTTGCTTGAATCCTGATGGTGCAATGAGCAAGGGACTCACGTCTGAGTTTACCCTCCCACACTTAGTGTGGACAAAATCGATTTTGGAAAAAGGGGTGGTGATGGACAGAGTCTCTGAATGTTGCAGAATACTCTTACCCAGTCAAGAGATCAGGGCTTGATCCATCGGGTATCGACCAGCCCACGCTCTCTTTTGATAAAGTCATAAACCTTATAGCCCATCTAAGTTTACCAGGGTCCCAAAGAAATTTAATACACAAAGAATGCAATTGTTGAAGTTGATCGTGTGTCGCTTCAAGAGGACTATGATATTACCTCTTCCAACCAGTGTAAAGTGTAGTCGCCCCCATCTTTCCAATGATTCTTTAATACTACCCATTATATCCAGCCAGTTAACTTCAACTAAATCTTTCATTGATGTTCGAATTTCAATACCTCAATACATAACTTCTTTCACCGATCTCACATCATTTAATACAATATTATCCGTACAAAGTATTTGCGTTTTTAGTGATGTTAAGTTTATATCCTTAAACTAAACCAAATTCTTTTGCTAGACGTTCCACCTCTTTAAGGGCAGTAAGTGGGTCTGCTGTAGTGATAGCAATATCATCCGCATATGCAAAAATAGAGTGAGGTATCCCCTGAGCTATAAAAGGTTTAACTAAAGGGGTTTTTCCCAACATGTCTACAAAAGGATTAATGTATAAAGAAAACCACAACGGGGAGCAAGGGCACCCCTGTCGTGTTCCTCTAGTAATTTTAACTGGTTCTGAAACGATACCCATTGCAGCTATTTTTGCCACAGGTGCAGTATACAATACCTGCTGAGCCGTCATAAACCCCTTCCCAAATCCTGCCCGATACATTAATTTCCATAAATACTCCCACTCCACACGGTCAAATGCTTTTTTAGCATCTAAGAGAATTAACTCCATTTTCCTTTTTTCCCGCCTGAGCTATGTCAAAAAGTGTCACCACTTTATTAACATGAGTAAACGTCCCCCGACCCAGTTTAAACCCATGCTGGTTTAATGATACTAATGGAGAGATAATCTTGGCCAGACGATTAGCTAAAATGTTTGAATAGAGTTTGTCATCACAATTAATCAAAGATATCGGTTGATACGATCCAGGGAGTTCCGGTGGTTTCCACTTCTTCTTAAAGACCACAATTATGGCCTCATCCCAAGATTTAGGAGCTTGCCCATTCTGTGCAGCCATCATAGTGGCCAATATTTCATGTTTATTCTGCTAAAAAAATACCTTGTAAATCTTCACAGGAAGCTTATCAGGTCCTGTGGCTTTGCCCATTGCCAAACTGTTAACCGCAGCCGCTAATTCCTCCATAGAATTAGAGGTTTCTAACTGCTCTACCTCATCTGGATCTAATTGTGGTGCACTTCCCCCCATAAATATATTTCTATCCACATCCACCATTTCCTGTTGTGTATATAATTCCATGTAGAATTGATGAAAAATTGCCAATATCCCTTGAGGATCTTGCCACACTACACCTAAACAGTCTTTGAGACCCATAATTCGGTGAGAGGCTTCCTTCATCCGCAACCGTAGTGCTAAGCATCGGACGACCGCTTCTCCATACTCATGGCATTGCTTTTTATAAATTAAGTATTTCCTAGCATTTTCCCTTTTCCACAGAACATTACGGTTTGCCTGACACCTAGCAACATCAGTCTCAAAATCCAATATATTTCTATGTTGTGCTATCCCCTGAGTCAGTTTTCCCTCAGCCATTCTCAGCCATTCTCGTTTTGGCATACAATTGTTGTATTTCTAACTTAGCTTTCTTCAAATGATATAAACCAAAGCTCAATACTTCACCACTAAAACTAGCTATAAAAGTATCCCATGTAATTGAAGCATGAGCAGATTGTTTATTAAATTTAAAAAACTCCGTAATCCAGTTAGACATATGTTCTTTGAAAACTGTTGTCTAGGCACAGTTTCCGATCAAATGAAAAAGTTCACATTATTGAATTCACACCTATTGCCACTATTTCTAGAAGTATTGGAGCATGATCGGACATAATCCTAGGAAATATCTGAACCGATGCCCCTGATACATATGGTAAAGACAAAAAAATAATCAAGCTGCACCAATTTCTTATGAGGAAACAAATAAAACGTATATGGCGGATCTGCAGGAAAAGATTATCCCATTCATCTACCAACCCGCGATCATTCATAATATTATATAAATATTTTAAAACTCTTAGTTTACGTCCCTTATATCCTTGCGGTCCACTCTGAAGTTCCTTCTTTACCAAATTAATATTTAGATCCCCACTTACCACTAAAGGAGTTGGCCACGATGCAAGCTCTAGATTTAGATCATCCAAAACTACTGACTCATCTTGGTTGGACCCATAAATAGTGTGAGCTTACTGTTGCCAATCACACATTCAGCAATAGCCCATCGCCCCATTTTATTAGCTAAACAGCGGCCTGTATTCTGCACAGCCATTTTGGCTAATATTGCAACCCCCCGTGTCAATGAAGTTTGCTGTGAGGGGATTAAGAGTGAAAATCCCAGATCATTTCACATGCTACGTTTGCCCCATGGTATGTGCGTCTCTTAAAGGCATAGCATATCTGGTTGTATTATGCAGAGCTCTGCCGCAACCCTTTTTCTCCTATTGTAATTGTTGAGGCCAGAAACATTCCAAGAACAGATTTTAACCCCCCTGAAAACCTGAAAAAACTATACCAAACCCTGGTAGTACTACAATTGTAAACTCCAAACAAACTTTTTGGTATTGTATCATTCTTTTATTTCCATTTTTGATACCGTGGGCTTATTCACAATTACCCCACCTATGTGCACCCCACCACCATCCCCTGTCCTCCCCTAACACCCTCAACACTGCCCTAGCCCTCCCCCCCTTTAACAAGGCTTTAGGACCCATGGTCCTGCAGTTGCCAAGCTTCCGTGCATCTCCTGCCGTTACTCACAAACCCCCCCAATCATAGAAGAGGACATTTCTCCTCCCCCTGACTGGACGGAAACACACATTACTAACTATCCAAGTAAGAGGATAGAGAACCTACAAAAGATAGAGGAAACAAAAAAAAAATCTAACTAATACTATATCTATCCCTGCTTCCCCTCACTTGTACCTCTATCTCATAACCAAAAAGATCACTAAATGGAATTTAGATACTCCTTTGCAGAAGCTTCATTAGTAAAAAAACGAGTGCGTTCCTGAAAAAATACTTTAAGTTTAGCCGGATTCATCTGAAATGCTTGAGCGCCTTTACTTTGAAATAATGTAATGAGTTGTCGTAACTGCAAGCGATTCTCTACTGTATATCGGCAGAAAACCGGCCTAACAAAAAACTCAAAATCTTGCCCAGATCTTTTCTTATCAGGACGGGCCAAATAAAAAATTTCCTCTCTGGCCAAAAAACTGTTAAATGAAATTAAGAAAGCTCTAGGTTTTTCATCAGTTTGACCTGGTCTCATATGTATATTAAATGGGAATCAATGTGCCCGCTCAATCTCCCTATCCCAGTCCCATCTAGTGAGTTTGGGAAAGGCTTTTGTAAACAAGTCCACAATAAATTTCTGAGAGTCCGATCCTTCCCTTC
This sequence comes from Lissotriton vulgaris, assembly GCF_964263255.1. Taxonomy (NCBI): domain Eukaryota; kingdom Metazoa; phylum Chordata; class Amphibia; order Caudata; family Salamandridae; genus Lissotriton; species Lissotriton vulgaris. The sequence continues at coordinate 279,657,256 of NC_141695.1, read as the reverse complement.
CCTCTGGGATCTGTAATACTCTGAGGTTTGTCCTTCGTGCATGGTTTTTCATTTCAGCCAATTTCCACTGTGTATCATCTTTAATGGATCTAAGTGATTCTGTCAACGCCTTCTGAGCAACCAGTTCATCTTCTAAATTAGATGTACGCGCCTCTGCCTCATTGAATCTGGAAGCAAAATCAGCACAAGATTTAGCCAGATGTCGCACCGAATTTTGCAGCATACGACAAACATTTTGGACTCTCTGACTTTCATCTCTTGTTTCCTCCAAGTGAGACATGATTGATCGATATATTAAAGACAAGAAAATATCTTCCGGAGAATAACATAATTGCAATTGAGCATCACTCTGCTGGTGTTTTTCAGCTTCACCCCTACTCACACTTTGCTCTAACCTCTTACGAACAGTGTGTGGACTACCCAGAGTCCTCTAAGCAAATACTACTATGGTCACTGCCACCAGTCATATCCATCTGTTTAGAATAATTTACCGCCAAGTCCTCACACGATGAAGTCGACTGTTCAGATAAGGAAAACAAATCTCCAGACTCTGCAGCCTGCATAGGTATTTGCATATCTCCTTCAACATTAATACCTTGTATATTAGCTGATTCGCTAATAACAGTAGAACTTTGTACTGGGACCTCACTAGCAAAAATAAGCTGCTCTTTGTCTTTTGCTGCTGATAAATCTTCACTCGCAGACGGGGGTAATGCCGTCTGCAAAGGTTCCCTATTTGATTCCCTGACACCATCCATATTACCCGCAGTTTCCACTCCCTCAGTTTGAATAAGAGCAAGCTTTTTACCCTTCTGTTTGTCTTTGGAAGCAGAAAGAATTGCCGGGATAGTTTTACTTCCTCCAGCATCCACTTTAGCCCACACAGTATTCACATTATTTTTCACATAATTTTTAGAACCTTTAGCAAAGTTGCCGGGCGTCTTGTCACTCCCAGCGGGGTTATCCTGCGGCATTCACTGAAGCATGATCCAAGATCAAAATGGGCTCCATCGAAGAAGAGATGAGATTTTGAGCCAAGGATTTGGAGAGGAAGATGTAAACCAATCAGGTCAGGGAATAATGTGGAGGGGAGAAAAAAGAAAATTCTGTCTGATCTGGGTTGCAAAGTCTCCAGGAATCAAAGAGATGCGTCTGCGTAATGTTATTATGAAATTATTTGTGAGTTTTGTGAGGAATGAAACGTACCTGAGATTTGCAGTCAATAAAGGGGCCTAGAACCTGGTTACGATCGCCTCCAAGGATAAAGAAATCATCTTTGTGTTGAATAAACTTATTTGTAATAGTGGGCCAGGAAGTATAGTCTGGTTTGGTTGGACCACATACATTAAATATAGTTAAAGGAATGTTATTAATAAGTAGTATGACCAACATCCATCTACCATCAATGTCTATATCTTGCATAACAACAAAGCATATCAGCTTTTTATGGCATAAAATAATGACACCATTCTTCTTTGTATGCATAGGGGAAACAAGAACTGAACCAACCCAAGTGCATTTAAGCTTAGGAGCTTTAGTCTCTGTCAATTGAGTTTTTTGTAATAAGACTAAATCAGGATTGTAGGAGGCTAAATGGGAAATAATTATTTGCCTCTTTATGGGAATAATAAAACCTTTTACATTCCATGTAACAACTCTGAATGAATGAAAATAACATTATACATACAACAATAAATTTAACAATAGAAAAGGAGTATAAGAAAATTAGTAGGCAATAATAAAGCCTTTCTGATCGTGATGAATAATGGTGCCCATTACCTTACCCATTCTTGCTGATAGTATTGCGGCAAAGATCTTATAATCACTATTCAGTAAAGAAATTGGTCTATAGGACCCACATTCTGATACGTCCTTCCCCGGTTTGGGTATAAGAACAATAGTGGCCTCACCCCAAGATTTTGGAGGTGGCTCTCCTTCCCTGAGGATAACGTTAAAAAGAGTTGTCATTACTTGGACGATGTTCTCCCCCAATACTTTATAGATCTCCCCAGGGAGACCATCTGGACCAGAAGCTTTCCCTTTTTTTACCTGTCTTCAGAATCACGATCAGAAAGGCTTTATTAAAGGGCGACATCTTTCAGATCTTACACATGATTTGGTAGGGGCTATAGATATAGCCTCCGCTTTTTCCCTACCACTGGCCACCTTAACCCTTGACGCAGCTAAGGCCTTCGATAGGGTCAATTGGCCCTACCTAAACGAAGTGCTAAAAAGGTTTAACTTTGGGGAGGGCTTTCGCAGAACTATTGCCTTACTCTATCGATCCCCTTCGGCTAGGCTGCTGATTAACGAAATATTGACAGACCCCTTTAAGATCACCAGAGGTACGAGGCAAGGTTGTCCGCTTTCTCCCCTCCTTTTCAATTTGTACATTGAGCCGTTTGCCCAGGCTTTGCGAGCAGACGAAAATATACCATCATTCAAGTTTAAGGATTGGGAGAGGCGGACGGCACTATATGCCGACGATATCTTAATCTTTACCTCGGACCCGGTGTTGTCCTTCCCGGCCGTGATTCAGAAGGCGGAAGAGTTCGGTAAGATTTCGGGTTACAATATTAACTCAAGTAAGACCGAGGTTATGGTCTGGAATATCCAGGACCCACGGTTAGGCATTAATATCACCACCTCTATGCGTTATCTCGGGATCCGAATCACCCAAGACATTGGGACCATTGCCCAAACTAACCTAGATCGAGTTTTCAGGGAATGTAAGAGCCTATTGAAATCTTGGACACACTTGCCACTTTCCATAATGGGGAGGGTCAACTTAATAAAAATGTCTATCCTTCCTAAGTTTATATTTATATTTGGTGCCATTCCATTGGGGTTTGATGTGAAGATGTTGGACAGATGTCAGCGAGAGCTTAACTCCTTTATTTGGAATTACAAGGCAACTAGAATTGCGTGGAAGAAGTTGAGGAGGAGAAGGGAGAAGGGGGGCCTAGCCCTACCGGATTTAGTATACTACGCTTGGGCCTTTCAGTTGTCCTACTCCAGGATGTTACTAAAAACACCATCGAGTCTTCTGGAGGTGGCAATGTATAAAGCCATGTTAACCGGAGCAAATTTACCAGTTGACGGATTTCTATTTAAATTTGGGAGTCAGAAATACTTCAAGAAAATAAGACTGAAAATTATACAGTCTTGGGCTAGGGGTTGGCTAGCCATTAGAAGTAGATTGGGGCTGTCCTACTATTCCAACTTCGCTCCCATATGGGACTCCCCGGGTTTACCGGAGTGTCTCAGGGACAGCTTATCTTCATCACTAGAGGAAGCAGGAATTACTAGATGGGGAGAGTTATTGGTGGATGGATCGATACTTCCCTGGGATGTATTGCATGAACGCATAGGCCCAGCTTTCTCTAGATTTAAATTCATTCAGCTGGAAAGCTGGGGGAGTGCCCAGCGGCGCAAAGATGCATTATTCGGGAAATCAAGCTCCCTGGAGCAGCTGCTACTAGAAAGACCTAGGGGTGGTAAGGAGGTGGCCTTCTGGTATTGGCAGCTTCTGGAGGAAACCGATGGGGATTTCACCCTTCCAGATGAATTGTGGAGCGAGACAATGGGCTTACAATGTGAGGAGATATGGTTAAGATCTTTTGCGCTCCTCCATAAAGTGGTGAAACCATCATGGCTGAGGCGTAACCATTTGTTCACAGCACACCGGGCTTATATGACACCGCAGAGACTTTCCAAATTTCTCCCAGACAAGAAGTGTAACAAATGTAATTTACCAGGAGCTTCAGATATTCACATGTTCTTGGAATGTCCCAACATCGGTCAGTTCTGGGAGGAAGTGCTATCTACCTTAAATTGCATTATGAACACTTCATTAGTAATTTCATTGCCACTAATCATCTTTGGAATCGAGGACAGTATTTCTGGCGAAGCAAGATCTTTTCTGTTTTATGCTATTCTGTTGGCTAGGAGACAGATCTGCATAAAGTGGGTGGAAAAATCTGCTCCAATATATTCGGATTGGCTCACGTCACTATACGAAACATCAAAGGTGGACATGGCTAGGGCTTGCAATAACCGTAATCTGGCTTTTTGGGATCTGTTGACACAGTGGAGATAGTGTTCCGGGGTTTTTTTTTTTTTTTTTTTTTTTTTTTTTTTTTTTTTTTTTTTTTCCCCGGGTCCTATGATTATGCCAACACTACTCCTTGGACCGGGTCTGGCCCCGATACGGTGTTTTGGTCCTGCAGGTTGAGACATACCTAGATGGAGTCAGATTAAGAACTTACATTTCCCTTCTCCTTGGGACTTCTCTGCCACCAGTAAAATATCTCGGAGTCCAGGTCCAGAGATGGGTTTCATCTTCTTGGTTCCCTCTCTTGGTTGGGGACACGCAAGGTGGTTGGCACCTCCTAAGCAGTGGGTAAGGCAAATGAGGACAAAAAAAAAAAAAAAAAAAAAAAAAAAATAAAAATAAAAAAAAAAATAAGAAAAAAAAAAAAAAAAAAAAAAAAAAAAAGAAAATTAGTAGGCAAAGTAAGAATGAACTAAAAAGATAGAATAAGAGACATAGTATACAGATTAGAAGAGGGAAACAGGAAAGGGACAGAGAGAAAAAAGATACAAGAAGAGAAGACAGTACAAGTCAAACAAAGTGACAACTGCAATACATACCTTTTGAAGATTACAAAAAAGGAGAGATGACTGGCGACAGACACTACAGATGCCATGACCAACGGAGGGAAAATCCATCACACAGGGAAGCCAAACAAGCAGTAGACAGGAACATGAAGATGATCTGAAATATTAATAGAGCGAAAATGTGTGACTCAATAGAGAAAGATTTACAGAAAAACAACCTGTAAAGGTAGTAAAATGCAATGATTAAAAGTAAGAAAGCATTAGCTACAGGGTAAAAAAGAAAAATAAGTATAAGAAGAGGGACCAGAAGTCTCCATGGAAGTCACAGAGTGAGAGTTGATGAATTTCCTAAGGTCCGCAGGTTCTTCAAAAGTAGATGTATGAATTTGAAAAGTCACCTTGAACAAATAGGGATAAAATAAGCCTTAACGAGCACCTAAAGTACGTAGGGCTGATCAAAGTTTAAGGAATTCTTGCCCTCTCTTGGCAGTTACTGTAGAAACATCCTGGGATAAACACAATCTAGCTCCTGACCAACAAAGTTGTTTATTAATCTTCACTGCATTTAGAACTTGTACAAGGTCAGTAAATTGCAAGAATAGGAGTATCACCCCACAAGGTTTTGAGGGTGTGGATGAAGAAGACAGACAGGGATCCAGTCTGTACGCTCTTTGAATATTCAAAGTTGTTGATAAAGGTAAATCCAGAACTTTTGGGAGAAAGGAAGAGAAGAAGGACACCAGGTCTCCTCCCTCAATGCCCGCTGGCAGACCATATAAACGGAGGTTATTGTGTCTGTTCCTTTTTTCAAGGTCTTCAGCGAACTTCCTTAAGAGCAGAATGTCTTTCTCCAAAGATGAAAATTTCGTAGAAGCAGCCTGAACATCACTAACTTGTTGTTCCACTGACATAATTCTGGAAACAAGTGATGACCATATAATGTCCATGTCCTGCAAACAATTATGAGTTTCTTCAACAAATGGTCTCAGAGCCTTAATCTCCTTCAATATAATATCCAAAGGTACAGGAAGGATAGACTTCAGAGGAGAAGGAGGATCCTGCTTAAGTCGTTTTGTTTTGCAGAAGAGGGCGACTGAAGATTAGTTGGAGCAATAGTTGAAGAAACTGCCTTAGTAGAGTTTGAATGCTCCATAGTAACTGAAGTATGTAGAAAATCTGCCAGGTGATTGTAGCAAGTAGACTTCAACATATGCAAACCAGGAGAAAGTTACTCACTTAAATACAAAAGCTTTTATTTCTGCCCATGTACCAGAAGGGATACAGAAGATAAGCTGAGTGTTAAAAAGCAGAACAAAAGAATCCCGAATGATGATAATTCTCCTGAGAAAAAGACCAATGAGCGCTGGTGAAGTAGGTCTTTTAAATGCAGATGAGGGAGTCAGAAAGTTATGGTCAGTGACAAAAAGTTTTAAAGAGTCAGAAAATAAGTACCTGAAAATGTTTCCCAGTATTGTATATAGAGAATTCCAGCCAAGAAACAAGTCAAAATGGCAAGCTAAGATTGGCTGCAGGAGATTCACGAAGTCGCTGGATGACTATAAGCTATTCCAGCAACATTTTGTGGATCACCAGGTGTTACTCCAGCAAAGCATCCCTTTTTGATGAGGTAAAGCGGGAGAAAATCGCTTAAAATAAAAACGGCATCTCCGACGTGAGGTGGAGCTCGGGATACTGCGGCCATCTTGGATCGCGCCGCGAACCGAGTCCTCACTCTTGTAGTTTTTTAAGCATGTAACTTCATTTCCTGTAATGTAATTAGGTTAAAAGTTACATGCTGTCACATCCTGAGATGGAATTTTTTATTACAACTTTATTGAATTTTCTGAAGGAAACTGAGCAAAAACACAATGAAAAAGTCACAAACAATATGCAGCATCTGAGTACAGTTAGGAACACTAATTACATTGTTAAAAGGTCTATGGGAGTGAAATATCTTGTTACAACTAGAAGAAACCATTGTATAATACAGTGGTAGTGAAACTAGGACTGGCGCTGGCAATGAATACAGCCAGTGTCAAGACTTTCTTATAGCGCAAACTAGTCGGGATGCTGTAATATCAATTGCATAGCATTTCCATAATCAAGCTAGGAAAATAATATGGACAAGACTAAAATGAGAAAGCCCTCTAGAAGCAGAGAGTGTTTTCTTTTTTTATGAGCATTCAGAGTGGACTTCTCAATTTTTGGTTTGTGCTCATTTTGTTAAAACATGGACAAAAAGGATTGAGTAACACACCCAGTGGTTTGACATTATTAGGTAGCGCAGAAGTTTAGTCTTCAATGTGCTGAATTTTGTGTTGTGAGCGAACAAACTACATTTATTCCAGAATAAATTTTAGAAGGTTCACAAGCATTTATTTCGTCAGATTTACAAGGCAATTTTTAAGGGCACGTAACCTAAAATAATAAAATTTAGGTAAAACTATGTGAATCAGCTGCATATTTATGACTATCATTCACACATTTCAACAGATCAGTGTGCACTACTTGCATGTAAAGACTAGGTCACTGGCCACTTGCCCTTTGAGGTGATTAGAGAGTTCTATAGGGCTCATTTCAGATTGTTACCAATCACAGGGATGTTCAGGTCCTTACAGCATTCCCATTGTCCCAGTCTAGTATTAATGAGGCAGGTCAAATTGCGAACCACTGCGAACTGGAAATGTATGAACCGGCCTATTAGTACATACATCAGTTTGCAAAATACCACACTTGTGAACAGAGCAATTAGATATCTAGTCCATAAAGCAGTTTTGTGCAGCAGGTCATTGCAGATAGGTGCATCTTAGGTGATTAAGTAGTGACACATAAATGCCTTCCTTGCACTTTATACAATAATTTATACAATAATTTCAGTGGATAGTGAAAAGAGTATGCTACGCCCTCCCATGACAAAATACAATTCTATCATAAGATAGCATTGACTAAAAAGACATTTGTTATAGTGAAACTGACATGTTATATAACACATAGGCAAAAACGTAAACATATGCCTTACAATCCAAAACATTAAAAACAAAGAAATTTACCAGTATGTACCAATACCAATTAGAGCTAGTGACAAAGCATAGCTCTGCATACAATAAATATTGACTCTAGTACAGAGTGATGCTCAATGTTAGGGGTTGACTTAGAGGAAGGGCTAGGGTATCAAAAGCGCTCAAATTAGGGCTGCGTGTCTGAAGTGCTCAAATAACGGCTAGGATTAGGATCATAAATTAGGGGCTCATTAAGATATCGGGCCGACTTCAGTTCGCACGCCATCATAGCGGTGATGGGATTGCCCACCAGACGTCCGGTGGTCCCACCAGTGGAATTAGGATGTGCCCGCCATACTGGAAGGCACATCCTGGCCTTTTACCATTGCGGACATTGCTGCTGGCTGCAGCACCGTCCGCAATGCTAAAAGAGCATACACAGCATTTCCCTGCACCAGGTGGCAGGCACCACGTGGTGCCTGCCACTTGGTGCAGGGAACTGCAAGGGAGTAACATGGGTGCCCCCCCAGTGTGGCCCCCACAGAGGCGGCCCACAACTGGCCCCCAAAGTCAATCTCCGTCAGCCTTTCCATGGCGTCATCGCCACCATGGAAAAGCCTCCACAACACCCACATCCTAATATGGCGGACGGTGCCTACTTGGCACCACCACCATATTAGTGGCCCAGCTCCGCCCGGCGGAAAAGTGGCGGTAAGACTTTGCATCCACCGCGATACCCACCGCCATCCTAATATGAAGGTGGTATCGTTACGCCATCGTAATGAGCCCCTAAAACAGGTATATATGCATGCATCTAAATAGTGTTTCAATAGTGTGAACATTGCCAAAAGGCAATGGAGAGCTGTACAAGGTTAATGACAAGCATAAAGTCAATTTGGTGAGCCTTCAACTCTTACCTAAATTGGAGCAGCGTAGGGGTAGTCCTGATGGGAATGTTGTTCCATATCCTGGGGGCATGAATGGAAAAGGCTTTCTGGTTTGTTTTTTTCATCTTCTGTTTTTTTTAATTCTTAGATTTAGGCTTATGGTGTACTAGCTCTGAGTGTGCTGAGTACCACCAGAGATGATGAGCTTTTCCGCAAGCAGAGGTGCTGGACATGATAGCTTAAAAAATGATGCCGTTGATTTTGAAGATTATGTCGGCAGGCAAGGGGAGCCATAGGAGTTCCATCAGCATGGGAGTGATGTTTCTTCAGACCCTGCATGAGATGTACCATGCAGTATAGGATGTCCTGAAGGGGTGCAAGTGTGGAGTCTGGGTGGCCATGGAGTAAAACATTACAACCAATCAAATGCTAGAGTTCAACTTATTGAACAATTTTCTGAAGTTGCTTTCAGAAACAAAATGGTTTGACTCACATTAGAGAGATCTGCTACCAGGCCAAATTTGCTTTTTTGGCAGTGTATCCTTGAACATGAGGTTGGTGTCATAGGTGAATGCAAGTGACTTGCCATGTAGTGAACGTTAGGGTTCATAGTTGTCAAGCATCATGTCACTGAGCCAGTTTTGTACAGTTTCTTGTTTGCTGTTCTTGGCCAGTAATAGGAATTTAGTCTTGATTTGGTTGAGCTTCTAGTAGGTGTTGGACATCCAGGTGTGAGTGATGTGCAGGCATTGGTGGAGGCATTGTGTGTTTAAAGCAGAGGAGTCTTTCAACTAGAAATGTATATCAGCTGCATATTGGTGAATCTTGATGTTGCTATTTGTGAGTAGCTCACCAAGTGGCTCCTTGTGAATGTTGAAAATGGCAAGAGGCAGTATGGAGCTCTCGGGGACCCACGAGTGATAGGGATCTCTGTTTCCTGGTGGGGCTCTTGTGAACAAATTGGTGTTGTTTGAAATGGTAGGTGGAGAATCAGTTAAGAACATTACTGCTGAGTCCCACTCAAAATATCAAGCTGACTGGCACTAAGTTTTGTTTCACATGAAAGAAAGGCCCCAGGTTTCAAACTTCATTCTCTGAATAGAGCTATTTTTTCTGATAGAGGTGGATATTTTTCACCTTTTGGGGCTACCATTATTCCCAAGAAGTTGATTTGTGCTTTTATTTCACTTACATGACTGCTCCAATTGTGTTCTAGAGAGGGGGATTGGCGATCGAATCAGTCCTTAGAAGCTGGTTTACAATTGTGACGTTTCCTGGAAATGCACTCCCATTGGTCATCTTACACTTTAAGCTGTCTACATCCACTTATATGGATTGTTTCTTGGCCATGGAGAGTGCATACACCTGCAAGCTGTTTTGCAGCTCAGCAAAAGTGTAAAGACATTCAGTGCGCCCTCTCTTCACCTCATTCATTTAACCCATCAACCACCTGCTGATATAGGTCACGACCTTTACCTCTAGACGGTAGCCTCTGGCAGCCTGGCGTCTGAAAATCCCACTCCCAGTCCCCGCCTTGGAAATACCTAACAGAAAACGGCAGGTGTTGTTTTACAGGTAGTCGCACACGAGGAGTGGTTTGCGTAACTGAAGCAGGGCCCCTGAGCTACAGTCTTCGTGCTACACTCATGCACACAAGGTAATTTAGTGTGAAATAGCATAACGTCGCATACGGAAACATAATATAAACTATCACAACCTAGTGTTAAACACATAACATAAAAGACCGTAAAATAACTGAGCACGGTAACACATTGTAAACATAACTTAACATCTGTCTTTTAGAGGTACATATCGAGTGCTGGTGTGCGAAAGTTAAAATTATATCTTGGCTGCTGTTTACATCATAATGGCCCGCGTTGTCAGCTCGAGGGAGAGCTCTAGGGGGAAACGCTCTGGTCCATTCTGCGTGGCTGGATCATCCCTGGGTTCCCAGATGTGGGAATGCCGGGACCAGAATTTTAGAGGATGTAGAATCCTCAGAGGCTTTTTCAAATCCACACACCCAGGAGAATTCAGAAACGCTTCTCATGCGTTGATTGCATATGTTAAGCTATGGTGCCCTGCAAACATGAAGCAATGGCTAACAAAAATATTTATTTTTATTCCGTAAAAGATTTACTATCAACTGTAAACATCATACGAAGCTATATTTTGGTTAAAAAGGCACTACCATGGGCAATATGATTTCGCTTTTTGTCATCCTTTGTCTTTGAAAGCTAGCGGCTGGACTTCGAAAAATATAAAATACAGGAATAATGTGAGGTATAATTATGGAAAACATGTCAAGTCTCTTCTAGTATGACAGTCTGATCGAGCAGCGGCCCGTGCAGGTAAGAGCAGTGGGGCCGGGTGGGGGCATTCGACAGACGACCACGAAGGGAAATTAAATAAATAAGGACTATCGCTCGTCGTTGTCTGTCGTAACGCCCTCAACGCCGCCCCCCACCCAGCCTCACCGCTCGACCGCTTTTACCCGCACAGGCTGCTACTGCCGATAACAAGCGAATCCTTATGGCTTCAAGGAACAGCGAACAAACCTCCTACATCTTATGCAACCTGCAATAATGAACCGAGGCTCAGGGGACATTTATCTGAAAAAGCGTTGACCGGGCTGATCTTGGACACAGAGCTATCTTCAATGGGGTCCAGCCGTGGAACCTTCTGAAGGATTTGTAGAAATCTTATGGGTTTTTATTTTAGTTGATCTCTTAAATGTAGAGCCTTCTTGAAAAAAATGATCGTCGTTTGGATGAATTCATCATTGTCTCATGGTTCCTTTTTAAATGTGTGTATCAGGTGTAGGAGAATAAGGTGTACCACAGTTCTCCACTAGATGACCGAAGACAAAAGCTGGGTGGATCAATGGCCAGGACCACCTCTGTTTCTGGCTGGAGGTGTCTAGAATGGCAGGTCCAGCTCTTCTGAAGATGCACCATGAGGGTCTGTGAATGATGTCTGGATCCGGCACATGCCTTCTGATATACAGGGCACAACATGCAATGACTTTTCTATATGCGTTTTCCAGGGAATTGTGTAAAAATGTTACATTATGAATAATTATTTATAAGTGGACTGAGAATGTGTAACACTTTGCCAAAAGGAGGGCAAATGTGTGATTTGTCAGCCTTGCCTCGGTCCCAGTGTGGAGATTCAAATCAAGTTTGCAAGGTGGTTAAGTCGGTTCACCAGCATTCACCACTGCCCAGCCCCACGCCTGGACCCTTTTTAAAGGAAGAAGTTTGGGAATGAAGGGTGGACGAACATTTGCTGTTGGAAACAATTGTTGATCTTTTACTGCCTGTAAACGAGTGTCTGGGAGGACATTGTATTTTTTCTTCAAAGCATCCCATTCAGACCTCACTTTGCACACTGCAACAGCAAACGTTCTACATACGTTCAAAACAATTAAATATGATTGCTTTTGCGAGGTAATGAATTTAACAGATGAAAATCACATTAGGAACCTACTACTAACTAGCCACTTTTCATGAAGGGCAACATATTGATCAAGCAAATTATTCAAAGATCAAATCAGCTGTTTTAACAAAAATAGTCCCCCCTGCGCCGTTTCATAATGTATAAAATACTAACAAATGTTTTCAGAAGTTGTATGCTTAAACACAAGTTTGTAGCAGAAAATTAATGGCAGTGACATTGCTGCAGAGAAAATATCCTCATGAAAAGGAAAGATTTATTTGTACCCCAGCTGACACATACAGCCAGATTCATCATTGTCCCGTTTTGGGAGTCCTTAATAGCGATTATTAAGGAATCGCTATTAAGGACTTGCAAAACGGGATTCATGTAGGAATCGCAAAATAATTTGCGATTCCTACAGCTTCCTTATTTGCGATTAGCAAATTGCTAATAATCGCAAATAAGGATGCGATTTCTAGGGTGCAGGGGTGTCCAAAGGACACCCTGTAGCACCCCTAAAATGTGAATTTACACTGATGTTGTGCACACACACATGTCCAAAGGACATGTGTGTGTGTAACATGCAACTTATAAAAATGCATTTAAATGCATTTTTCTAAGTTTTCCCTATTTACCACGAGGTTTGACTTCGTGGTAAATAGCGGTCCTAAATTGTGAATTCGCAATTTTTAATTGTTTCATGAATAGCATTTAAAGGATCTCTAATAGAGATTCCTTAAATGCTAATCCTCGCAAATTTGGGATGATGAATCCCAAATGCAAAAATTGCACTCGCAAAGGGCCAGATTCTGAGAATCTGGCCCTTTTGCAAGCGCATTTCGCTTCATGAATCTGGCTGTATGTGCTGTATGGACGAATGTTTTTTGAATACATGGGTAGCATCTGGATTAGCCCTCATCTGGGTGTCCATGGTCTGGCCTGGGTTCAAAGGGCTCTCTACAGTGTATCATGAGAAGGCAGTAAAATACAGATCCTCCATCCTCTCCACATGTTCCAAAAGGGTAGCACTGGAGACTGCTTCTTCTAGGGCGATGAGTCTGATGATAATGATCTGTTCAAACACACGGGAGGACTTTTATTGGTAGTCTTCTACGAGTAATCTGACAATAGACAGCATACACATTTCATGTTGCTCAATGCATCAATTGAACACTCACTATCTTGAATCAACTGTGATCTTTCCAGGAATATTGTTTTGTTCAACCCTCTTGTTATAATCAAGATGAAGTTTGGAGTTTTGAATTCCTCCCAACTGGCATCACCCCCTGATAGAAGTGTCTTAATGTGAACTTCAGTAAGAGAATGGGCATTCAGTCTACGACACAATTTCATTTCAGGTGGTAATCGTTCCATCTTTTCTGTGCATCTTCTCAGTTCCAGATTTTCAGAACTTGCCCTTCGGCATTAATTATACCGCTTGTCTTTTTCAAAACTTCATCAAGTCATCAATTCAATGAAATCATAGACCGGCCTCCAGTGACTCCAGCCCCCTGGAGAGATGCCAAGCAGGATACTTGAAAATAGATGACTAACTATGTTACCATAGAAATCATACCTGAAACATAAATTCTGTGAGGCTTTTTGTTGGACACAGATGGTGTTGTAACGCACCTGTATCCGTTTCCCCTGCTTTTAGGAACTCATTGCAAAGCTGTGTTTCAGAGTTTGTAGAGGAAGGCATAGAGGTCCCAAGGATGCACTAATGAGTTGAAGTTTGTCCAAGGAGGATCTCTAAATCATACTCTTATTCTCTTATGTTTACAATTTCTCAAATATTTCTATTATTTCAATTATTCATACCATCAAGGTCGTCCCTTGCTCTTCTCACTTTCATATGCATCCCTTTGATTCACTTTTTTTATTCTCAATCCACTCAAAATGCAACAATTAAACTAACAAGCTCGGCGTCCTATAATCCCCACGCTTATGCTAGTGCTTTCGTTGTCTGTCTTGTCTGACTTGGTGGTAAATTGCGAAAAAAGAGTAAAAAGCACTTTAGTGCATTTTTTTCTTTTGCATGTTACACACACACATGTCCTTTGGACATGTGTGTGCGCAACACCTGTTCAAATGTGCATTTAAGGGGTGCTACAGGGTGTCCTTTGGACACCCCTTGCACCCTTTAAATCGCTATCTTATTTGCGATTAGCAAATTGCTAATCGCAAATAAGGAATACTTCCCATTCATTCCTATGGGCCTTTTGGCCCATAGGAATGAATGGGGAGTTTTTCCTTATTTGCGATTAGCAATTTGCTAATCGCAAATAAGGAATGTGTAGGAATCGCATTTTATTTTGCGATTCCTACATGAATACCGTTTTGCGAGTCTCTAATAGCGATTCCTTATGAATCTCTTTTAGAGACTCGCAAAACGGTTCCTTGATGAATCAGGCTGTACAATCCTTTCCTTTGAACTTGTTTAACTGCCTTCCTTTGATTAACTGGATTCTCAAGTAGCAGCAGCATGGGAGTTTTTGCAACTTCAATGTGACAGACCGAGCCTGGAGGAGACCACCACATACAGTGCCATCCCAGACTGACCCATTGTCATTCTGTATGTGGCAATCAGCATGCATACAGAATGACAATGGGCGTTGTGGGGCTGCTATTGTGCTCAGAGGAGTGCGTGGCCTACCCATCAGGAAGCTGGGCAGGGAAACAGCTCAGCTCCCTGAAAGGCCTAAAATACGGACAAAAGGAGTCTGTAAAAGGGATCCTCACGGACAACGGACGTGAGGTCCAAATTATGGCCGGTCCGTGAAATTTAAGGACGGTTGGTCACCCTATTCATCGATTGGAAATGGCTTGCTCTAAAGTGTTTAAAAACATTTAGAAAAGAGGCGTGCCCTAGACACTGAGCCTAGATATTCAGTAGTGTAGGATGCAGTCCCTGCCTCTGGTGTGGTACCTCATGACCAAATGATCCTCCCTTATCAGCCAACCAGATTATAGTGAAACTCCTCCCCTTAAAAGCTCTTTAGTTTACATCTATCAAAACCCAATTATTAATCAAGCCCACATCCTTTCACAAGCAAGGCTACAAGTTATGCCTTTCCCGCATGAGATATTTATGCCTCGAGTTAGAGCTTCTTTGTAGTGGAAAAAGCGCCTATTTGTTGATAAGTTTTCAGTACACAAGAAATTTTAATCATGGCAGAATTTCCTCTGCTATAAGTGAAGTTAATTTGGTTGGTTCATTGTTGTGTATTTATTCATTTATTTATTTATTTTTGTCAGTTCAAAATAAGCTTTATTGAAAGTTTTGAAAAAGTCATATACACAATTTAAATACATGAATGCATGAAATTGATAAAAAAGAATAAATGAAACGCATGAGAACGAGAATCAAAAATCCAAAATAGATAAGAAAAAACAGTTCATATGAGATAAATACAAAAAGATAAAAAGAAAAAATACCAGCTAGGAGATAAGGAGTAATACATTACTATGAAATATAATACTAAACAACATAGCAATTTTGTAAATATTATGAAATAGAAAAAAAAGACAATATAATAAAAGGAACTCAAGGAGGTTTAGCAACTTCATGTTGAAAGGGAGATTTAGGCAGAGAACGAAGGGCACTAGAATCAAAAAATGAAGTAACCGGATCCAATTGTTGTGTATTTATAACCCCAATGAATCCCAGGGCTAGGGGCAATACCTATGAATTATGTTCTTTTACATTCATTCCATGCATACGTTTGGTTTACTTCCATTCACAGGTTAAAGTTTTAGAATAAGTAGTTTAGCTTGGTCTGCTGATTTAATATAATGGTTTATTGCTTTAGTTTCAAATTTTATTACTTCGGCAAGTGGGAGGGAAGGCTACATGAATTTACGGTAAGGGTGTATGCACTTAGCTTAACAGGACCTAACGGGGTCATAACTAAACCTGAAACAAGATAATTGTTTCACAGCAATGTACATGGAAATCTGCTCCTAGTACAACTTTCTATTTGTTTTCCTAGGAATGCACACTCGCTCATAGGTGTAAATCCTTTATCTTTCAGCTAGAAGCTTGTCACTAATCCATCACTTCTACAGATATTGGTCACTCCATAAATGTCTTAACTCCTTGCTTTACTGCACCTAGGTTACCTTGCACTCTTCTCTCTTTCTACTTGCATTCATCACATTTCGAGCCTATAGCGCGTTAAAAAGTCACCAGATGAGAGCTGTTTGCAACTAATTAGGAAAAAGATTGCACAGGAAGACATTGAGATTTCAAAAGTAGGCATAACGGCTGCAACTGCAGCTATTATATGGCATCCCTGATCAATTCCTCTTTTCTTATTCCTGCACTGACCGTTCCCAGATTGTTCTCTCATTTGTCTGCCATTGCTGAAACCTTAAGTTCTCCTTCTTTACAGTCAGGTCTTCCTATTCTTTTAGACTTTGATTTGACATCCTTCTCTCTTCTACCTTTCCCTTCTCCTGCATCCCATGTATTTATGCTTCATATTCCAATTTTAATATGAATTTATACGTCGGGTGCAAAATGTATTATGACATATTCACACCATTTAAATGTAGCTTAAAATTCCCTGGATAAAGGTAGATCCCAATAACTATATTATGGTGGAGGCCATTCTGTCAGAAAAATGAACCCAGCCTCAGCCCACAACATGGCCGTGGCCGTCTCAGCAGGATACACAATTGTACGCCAGGACCATCTCCACAAACCTGGAGGAGATGTCAACATCATCTACAAATACACTCTCAAATGTACTACCCCACTGACCCAGACACCCTTTTAATTGAACAAATGCACTTCAACCTGAAAGCAAACAAAACCAACACTGGGAAGGCCTCTTGTAGGAAGCTGGCTCTGTATGTGGTATACCACTAGGCAGTTATATCGTGCACTGATTCCCCCACAGGTGTACATGGCTCAATGCAAACCCAAAGTGATCTATCTGTGGAAGTATGGCTGAGCAGCCTTAGGACTAACACAGAGGAGTGTAAGATATTTGTTGGTACACAATGACCAATAAATGGCACATGACTCAGAAAGTAGGGAGCCGCTTCGCTGTTTTGGGGCCAAAGGAGCAAGAAACGACGTTTCCCAGAGGGACGTGCTGGTAAAGCCCTCACCTCACAAGTCACCTGCAAACCATCATCCATCAGCCTGCCGGCGCATACGTAGCCTACATAGCGCCTCGCCGCTCCCGCTCTCGTGGGAGCCGCTTTGCTGTTTTGGGGCCAAAGGAGCAAGAAACTACGTTTCCCAGAGGGGCGTGCTGGTAAAGCCCTCACCGGCAAACCATCATCCATCAGCCTGCCGATGCCTACATAGCGCCTCGCCGCTCCCGCTGTCGTGGACGAGCGCGGACATGCACCGGGCGAAGCCCGGGCCAAGGGCGGGCCCGTTTAAGCCCGTTCAAGACTGGGCAAGGACGGGACGGGCCGCCCCCCAACATCTGCTCCAGCCAAGGTCAGTGATTTATAATAAAGTCTTGGTGTGATACATCCTGCAAGTTAAGAGTGTAAAGTAGGAACCCCACATTAGCAAGTATGGCTACTTCGCCGAACGCAGGTTCAAAGGGTAGGAAGTCCACTGGGGGTACATTAATGGGCACCCTAGATAACTTTCTCATTAGGGTATTGTCAGCCTTGGCCAAGAATATAGAACTCACAGAAAAGAGACTATCCCTGGACACTCCCTTTGAAAAATCGGGAAATCGGGCAAGGGCTAGATCGCCATTACACCAACAGGCTGTTTCCCAGGGTACGCTTCCCCCTTCGGGGGTGGAGGAGAGAAACTTATCACCACAGCCAGTGATCATCCTCGAAACAAGTGGGAACTCCCCTAGGGGTACGGGTTCTCACAGTGCTGCAAGGAGAGTCCCCTCCGCCAATATTAAAACTCGTTCAGCCTGCCATGCAAAATCGGGATTTGCTCAGCTAGAGGGGGGGGCGCTAGCAAAAAGAAAGCGTCCTGGGGCACAAATGCAAGCTGGGGGAGGAAAGCAAACATCGCCAAAAACGCTGCATCCACTGAGGATCCTGTGGTTACGTCCTTTACTAGCCCTACACGGCCTGTATCACTTGCCAAAGAAGGGCATAGTGGCCACTCAGTAACTGTGGGGGAGGAAGCGCACTTTGACTTGGGTCCATTGTTTTGGAAAAGATTGGAGGGCACCTTCAAGAAGATATGTCATCCAATATATGATCGGCTGGACTCTATTGAAAACAGACTGGTGTGTCTTGAACTCTCGCTGGCATGAGTCCAGAAGCAGGTGGGATCCAGACCCAGTGCCCCAACCTGCCCGCAGAAAACAACCATAGCCCAAAGTTCAACCGAATCTAGTATTGCTGGTGCTGTAACGGGGGGGGGTCAGTTCTACTCTGTCAGCCCCAATGGTGTCCACTGTTGTACCCCTGCCTCCTACTTTGACAGGGGCTGGGAACATAGCTCTGAGCGATAGGACGCACCAGGTAGAAGGGAGCAGACCGGTAGCCACACAGCAAAAATCGTCTTCGATGCCTATGGCACATAGTGTAGCTACCTTACCTAATATTGATCTCCCTCCTGAATCAGCCCCCTTTGTGGTAGTTCTGGTTGGGGTTCCCTCATTGGCCCAGGAGAAGGGGGAGTCATATATTGACATTAAAAACAAGTGCACCTTCTGGCTTATTAAGTATCGACCACTGCCGATTAATATACACGCAGAAATTCTGTTTGCCAGGAGAGTGAATTGGTTAGGAAGGAGCTGTAAGTCGGCGGCAGGGGATTGGGCAACATAAGGCTGTTCAATAGATTTGAGGCTTTGTCGGGGCTGGGGGATTGCGACTGACGGAATGTGTCCCAAAGTCCCGTTTTGAATAGCATAGCCTCAGGAAATGGGGAGGATGTAAAAAGGAGGGCAGGGCAAGTGACCGCCCAGGGAAGTAGGCATGAGGGGAATGGTGATTGCAGGCAAAACATTACATGTCTAGGTAATGTAGAGGTGGCTAAAAGAGAGTGGCCATTAGAAAATCAGAATACTGCATACCAAGCCCCCAGTGTATCTCCTGTGTCGGGAGAACTTGCTCTTAGATCTGATGGGCCAGTATGCCAGACATCCTTTATTTCATGGAATGTGGCAGGTGTGGGGCCCAAACTTAACTCACCCTCTTGGATGGAATTTATTGACAAATTTGACATCTGTCTTTTACAGTAGACTTGGGCGGTTGAACCTGTGTTTAAAATGGGCTATTTGAATTTTTTTGTCCCTGCAGTCAAAAAACAACCGGGCCGTCCTATGGGTGGACTTGTGGTATGGGTTAGGCAGAGCCTTAAGTGTCACACCCAATTACTCCCTGTGACAAGTAGTGACATTCATGCTGTTAGGCTCAGCTTCCCATCGAAATAAAAAATTGATATCTTTAATGTTTATGCTAGGGGCCTACAAGGTGGTAGAAAATCCGATGTGGTATCAGCTCTGGAAGTATTTCTCCAGGCCACCCCTCCTAATGTAATGCCATAAATCGCAGGAGATTTTAATACCACTTTCGAACCATTTGGACTCAATGATATGCACCTAACAGAGGATGAGGATTGTAGGTGGGGAGTAGGTGGGGAGTCCCCCAACTGGACATTAAACCTATAAGAAAATGGACAGAGGCTGCAATACAGCTGAAGGGCCTCTGCATGGGGAATCAGAAGAGGGCTGCTAATGGCCGAACATTGTCGGACAGGATGGGCAAGGAAACTTTTGATAATTGTGTTAAAGCAAGTAAAATTGATTACTTACTTGTTCCCCTTAAGCTGTGGAACACTCTCCTCGATATGGAGGTAATGGCCGGCATCGAGAGTGACCACAATTCCCTGACCGCGGTATTCAACCTGGGCTTACATAAAGTGGATGATATGTCCAGGGGACCTATTCCGCCTGATTTAGTAATATCAAATGACGAGCGCCACCTTAAGTGGTGTCAAGTTGCAGAGCATCAGAATATTATGACTGATATTGAGCTAGGTTTAGAAGGTGTGCTAGCAACTATGGAGGTGGTTACAACGCATGGGCCCTCGTATAAACCTTTCATGGATGCCCATGATAACTTTTTCACCAAATTGAAAACATACTTCTGTAAACCTAGCCAAGGTAATAGAGCCCAAATTCGAAAAGTGGAGAGTTGGTATGATGGCACCTGCCGACAAGCCAGGGTGGAGCTGGGCCAAGCACTAAAAACTAAAGATTCTATCGAAATAAAGGCGGCTCAAGCAAATTATAAAACAGTGGAGGTGGGAGGGTGCACAACGAGATTAGAATAGTTCAAAATGAGGCTTCAAAGTTCTGGGTGCACTCAAAGGGTGGTGTTATCCGTCTAAACACCTGTAGATATCAGTACAGTAGTGTATGCGGAACCCCGCAGATACATCCCCAGGTGAGGCACACCAATATGGATCACAAGAAGTGGTTCAACTTTCGTTTGTAGGTCTATCTTTATTTCATTTTCGTAGTTTTTTTCACGTTATTCATTTTAGGGTATTTCAATCTGATATTGACAGCATATCAGAAGACAACGAGTGTTGATAAGCGTTAACACATGAACAATTAGACTCCAATGCATTTCGGGCTTGAGTGCCCTTGGTCACGGAGAGCTGAGGAGGAAGAAAACAAAAAGAGCGACTGTAAGGGGACGTGCGGTAACTACACGGGTCAGGGAATATATACTGGTGCTATGGTGTGTGGGCTGTCAAACAAATTAAGTTAAAGTGCTCGAGGCTATAGTGAGGTAAGGGGTATGTGAGGGAAGTATTACCGCCGGTGAGAAGGTCTATGTCTAAGAAATACACTCTCGCTATAAAGTAAAGCCTTACTTCAGAGTTACGCGTGGCGTGCGAAGACGTTGTCTGTCGGTCGTCCGTTCGTTGTCTCATGTGCTCGTGAAACAAGCCGTTTAATATTTACGTAAACAGCGATGACGGACTAGTGCCCGGTGGATACGGGGGCCATTTTGGAGTGGTGAAAACTATGAAACAGTGCATGCGGTGCTGGTTAAAAGGTACATGCAAAGTAAAAAAAGTTGAAAAGTAAAGAAATAGAAGAGAACAGAGAAGCAGCTAAACATTGCATCATAAACAGTATTATATGTAACAGCTAAATTCAGTGCGATCATTAAGCCCGTGGGGCTTCAATGTTTGTAGAAGGTAAATCCATTCAAGTTCTCTCTTTAATAACAATTTGGTATTGTCAATGCCTTCTTTCTTGGGTACAATCTCCAAAATTATGAATTTCAATTGGGCGATGGTATGGCGTGCATCCACAAAATGCATAGCAATATTGGACTTTTCCGTTCTCAGTCTGATGTTCGACTTGTGCTCATTGAGACGCGTTTTAATTTTGCGTTCAGTTTTGCCAACGTATAGTTTGCCACACGGGCATTTCAGAGCATAAATCAAGTTGGTGGAATCGCAAGTGGCATCGACTTGGAGTTTGATGTTGTGTCCTTTCATGGGGTGTTGTATCTTATTGCCTTTAATCACACTGTTGCAGTGATTGCAGTTCAAGCACGGCTGAGTGCCACGATGATGTCTGGGTAACTCTGTGGGTCTGGCCAAGATTTCTTTAATGTTTCGGCTCCTAGTGTGAGCAAATATAGGAGGTTCATTGAAGATGCCCTGGAAATCAGGTTCATTCTGCAGTATTGGCCAATGTTTCCATATGATCTTTTTATATGCTGCACTCGCTGTGGAGAATTTGGACACAAGTACCATGCGTTGCTCTGTGTTTTTATGAGTCTTGGCCAGGCTGTCCTGCCTGGATATGTTGGCTACGCGGGATTGTGCATCTTGAAGAACAGTGTCGGGGTAACCGCGTGCCCGAAATCTATCTGACATTTCCATGATGCGTTTGTCAACCATTGTCTCATCAGATACGATGCGCTTGACGCGCAGCATTTGAGAGTAGGGAAGATGTTTTTTCAGAGAGCCTTGGTGGAAACTGGCAAAGTGGAGGGCATTGTTACGATCTGTGCTCTTTCTATGAAGATCCGTGACTAATCCATCAGGGGTGTTCTTAATGTGGACATCTAGGAAAGCGATGTCAGTTTCACTGATTTGCCATGTCAAATTGATGCGAGGATCTTTAGTGTTGACTTCCATAAGAAGATTGTGAAGAGATTCTTTGGTATCTGCCCATAAGAAAAATAGGTCATCGATGTACCGTAAGTACAGTTTCGTATGTTTTAGGAAACTTGGATTGGTGTACAAATATTTTGTTTCAAAGTTCTCCATGTATACATTAGCGTATGACGGGGCAGCGCAGTTTCCCATCGCCATTCCGGAGAGTTGCAAAAACCACTGGTTATCAACTTTAAAGTAGCTGTGGTACAGGATGAATATCATTAATTCCATGAGGAACGTTTGCATGTGTGGATCAATGTCGCTTTTGAGTAAGATCTGTTCAATTGCTTCGATTCCCCCCGCATGGGGTATAGACGTGTAAAGCGAACTAACATCAGCTGTGCAGAACACTAGAGGTTCATGACAAGAAGTTTGAATGCTGGATAATTTCAGGAGAAAGTCTGTGGTGTCTTTGATATGACTCAATGATTGGGTGACTAACGGTTGCAAGTATTTATCTAAGAATTTACCAGTAGTTTCATGAATCGATCGTTTGGTGGACACTATCGGTCTGAATGGAGGGTCCATAAGATTTTTGTGGATTTTAGGACACATGTAGATCGTCGGGCTTTTAGGATGTTCAAGTACGAGATACTTTTTCGTGCGTTCTTCTATCACGCCTGATTGGTGTGCTTTATTGACAATTTCTTTGAGTTGATTTTGGTACTCGTTAGTGGGATTATAATCCAGGGCCATATAGGTAGTGGTATCTTGGATATGTTCCTGAAGTTTGTGTATGTACATTTCACTATCGAGTATGACCAAGGCGCCGCCTTTGTCAGCTTTGGTGAGTTTTATGCTCGGGTTATTAGCAAGTGACTTGAGTGTATCTCGGTCTTTATTGGTTAAATTCTGGGTTTTTCTGGGTACCTTGAAGTTGATGCTTGCTAGATCTGGAGAAATGGAATGGAATATTGAATAAATGTAGTCTCGACCTGATACTATTAATTGTAGAAGAACTAGCTGGTATCCTTAAGGAATTGGAAGTGGAAATGAAAGAAATCGACAATGAAATCAAGAATTTACTGACGTCTGAGGAACTCACAACCATGCTCGATGAAACCAAAGTCATACTTGATAAATACCAGAAAGAAATTCATGAACGTAAAGTTAGGAAGTTCCGCCGTGACACGCTTGACTACAAGCTGGATGAGGTTTACTCATGGGCTGACGTCTATGCCCAAAGACGCCGCAACCGACCATTTAACCCTCAAACAGACACTTCCTCGTCTGACACCGACTCGACCACTCGCCCATCAAGAAGACCTCCGAATACCAGAAATCCACCCAATAAACAACAGGCTAGTGCCAGTGCTAGCGCTAGTGCACCCAGCACTAGTGAAGAACAAACCACATCTAGTTCTTCTCCTTTTTTAGAGATCAGCCCAGATCCTCCCGAAGACTCAGGCGGAGCAAGGTCAAAAGAAAGAGACAAAAGTCCACCGGCCACGAGGAGTACAGTTGCCAAAAAAGACCTGAAACCAAAGAAAGTAGCCTCGTAATCAACATTTCCAAAACTCAAATTTCCAATCACCAAATGAATCTTTTGGAAAAAGGAACGTCATTCATCCCTACGACACC
This sequence comes from Lissotriton vulgaris, assembly GCF_964263255.1. Classification (NCBI taxonomy): domain Eukaryota; kingdom Metazoa; phylum Chordata; class Amphibia; order Caudata; family Salamandridae; genus Lissotriton; species Lissotriton vulgaris. Next base: position 279,633,596 of record NC_141695.1, on the reverse strand, counting down.
AACAAATCTCTTGGAACTTGAAGTTAGCACCTTTAAGTTTACCCGCAAATTGAGATTAAGACATTTTTTTGATAATACATTACCTCCATCAACTACTGTTAAAGATGACGAACTTAAAGGTCTACGACCCCTAAGTACTTATCAAGCACCAACCAGTCACAAGTGCATCGACCTGTTTGAAACGCTCGTCCGCAAAGATCTAGCAAGCATCAACTTCAAGGTACCCAGAAAAACCCAGAATTTAACCAATAAAGACCGAGATACACTCAAGTCACTTGCTAATAACCCGAGCATAAAACTCACCAAAGCTGACAAAGGCGGCGCCTTGGTCATACTCGATAGTGAAATGTACATACACAAACTTCAGGAACATATCCAAGATACCACTACCTATATGGCCCTGGATTATAATCCCACTAACGAGTACCAAAATCAACTCAAAGAAATTGTCAATAAAGCACACCAATCAGGCGTGATAGAAGAACGCACGAAAAAGTATCTCGTACTTGAACATCCTAAAAGCCCGACGATCTACATGTGTCCTAAAATCCACAAAAATCTTATGGACCCTCCATTCAGACCGATAGTGTCCACCAAACGATCGATTCATTAAACTACTGGTAAATTCTTAGATAAATACTTGCAACCGTTAGTCACCCAATCATTGAGTCATATCAAAGACACCACAGACTTTCTCCTGAAATTATCCAGCATTCAAACTTCTTGTCATGAACCTCTAGTGTTCTGCACAGCTGATGTTAGTTCGCTATACACGTCTATACCCCATGCGGGGGGAATCGAAGCAATTGAACAGATCTTACTCAAAAGCGACATTGATCCACACATGCAAACGTTCCTCATGGAATTAATGATATTCATCCTGTACCACAGCTACTTTAAAGTTGATAACCAGTGGTTTTTGCAACTCTCCGGAATGGTGATGGGAAACTGCGCTGCCCCGTCATACGCTAATGTATACATGGAGAACTTTGAAACAAAATATTTGTACACCAATCCAAGTTTCCTAAAACATACGAAACTGTACTTACGGTACATCGATGACCTATTTTTCTTATGGGCAGATACCAAAGAATCTCTTCACAATCTTCTTATGGAAGTCAACACTAAAGATCCTCGCATCAATTTGACATGGCAAATCAGTGAAACTGACATCGCTTTCCTAGATGTCCACATTAAGAACACCCCTGATGGATTAGTCACGGATCTTCATAGAAAGAGCACAGATCGTAACAATGCCCTCCACTTTGCCAGTTTCCACCAAGGCTCTCTGAAAAAACATCTTCCCTACTCTCAAATGCTGCGCGTCAAGCGCATCGTATCTGATGAGACAATGGTTGACAAACGCATCATGGAAATGTCAGATAGATTTCGGGCACGCGGTTACCCCGACACTGTTCTTCAAGATGCACAATCCCGCGTAGCCAACATATCCAGGCAGGACAGCCTGGCCAAGACTCATAAAAACACAGAGCAACGCATGGTACTTGTGTCCAAATTCTCCACAGCGAGTGCAGCATATAAAAAGATCATATGGAAACATTGGCCAATACTGCAGAATGAACCTGATTTCCAGGGCATCTTCAATGAACCTCCTATATTTGCTCACACTAGGAGCCGAAACATTAAAGAAATCTTGGCCAGACCCACAGAGTTACCCAGGCATCATCGTGGCACTCAGCCGTGCTTGAACTGCAATCACTGCAACAGTGTGATTAAAGGCAATAAGATACAACACCCCATGAAAGGACACAACATCAAACTCCAAGTCGATGCCACTTGCGATTCCACCAACTTGATTTATGCTCTGAAATGCCCGTGTGGCAAACTATACGCTGGCAAAACTGAACGCAAAATTAAAACGCGTCTCAATGAGCACAAGTCGAACATCAGACTGAGAACGGAAAAGTCCAATATTGCTATGCATTTTGTGGATGCACGCCATACCATCGCCCAATTGAAATTCATAATTTTGGAGATTGTACCCAAGAAAGAAGGCATTGACAATACCAAATTGTTATTAAAGAGAGAACTTGAATGGATTTACCTTCTACAAACATTGAAGCCCCACGGGCTTAATGATCGCACTGAATTTAGCTGTTACCTATAATACTGTTTATGATGCATTGTTTAGCTGCTTCTCTGTTCTCTTCTATTTCTTTACTTTTCAACTTTTTTTACTTTGCATGTACCTTTTAACCAGCACCGCATGCACTGTTTCATAGTTTTCACCACTCCAAAATGGCCCCCGTATCCACCGGGCGCTAGTCCGTCATCGCTGTTTACGTAAATATTAAACGGCTTGTTTCACGAGCACATGAGACAACGAACGGACGACCGACAGACAACGTCTTCGCACGCCACGCGTAACTCTGAAGTAAGGCTTTACTTTATAGCGAGAGTGTATTTCTTAGACATAGACCTTCTCACCGGCGGTAATACTTCCCTCACATACCCCTTACCTCACTATAGCCTCGAGCACTTTAACTTAATTTGTTTGACAGCCCACACACCATAGCACCAGTATATATTCCCTGACCCGTGTAGTTACCGCACGTCCCCTTACAGTCGCTCTTTTTGTTTTCTTCCTCCTCAGCTCTCCGTGACCAAGGGCACTCAAGCCCGAAATGCATTGGAGTCTAATTGTTCATGTGTTAACGCTTATCAACACTCGTTGTCTTCTGATATGCTGTCAATATCAGATTGAAATACCCTAAAATGAATAACGTGAAAAAAACTACGAAAATGAAATAAATATAGACCTACAAACGAAAGTTGAACCACTTCTTGTGATCCATATTGGTGTGCCTCACCTGGGGATGTATCTGCGGGGTTCCGCATACACTACTGTACTCAAGCAAATTATAGGCATAAACAGTGCATTGCTAAAAAAGCATGGGAAGAGAGTAGGTGGCAGGACCTTAAAGCGGCATGCGAGTCCAAGAATCCCAAAATCTTTTGGAATCTTTTTAAATGGGACAGGGGAGGGCACCGTGAGAGCCCTCAAAATAATGTTGCCCAAAGCTCATGGGTGATTACTTTAAGCCACAATACGCTAGAAGTGAAGCTTGCAATGGCGAGGGGACTTATGTCCACACCTTTTATAATGAGGCCGCCTTCACTTTAAGAGAAGTAGACAGGGCGCTAGATCTAGTGACTGAGGGACGCGCTCCAGATATGGACTGTGTCCCCGCCGACCTATTCCTAAATGATAAAAATAGTTGGCGGTTTTACATTATGTACCTGGCAAATGCCATAGGTCAAGGGATGGAAGTTCCCCATTTGTGGAAAGGTGCTGAAATAGTGCCTGTTTATAAAAAAGGGGACAAGTCGTCAGCAGGCAATTATAGGCCTATTAGTCTGATTGACTCCATCCAAAAAATGATGGGCTGGCTGGTACTGGGGAAAATTCAGACCGGGATGGATGATGATAACATCTTGAGTCACCTCCAGGCTGGCTTTCGACCCAAGACCAGTACTATAGACCAGGTTTTCCGGTTCATTATCCTATATTGGCACACTGTGGTCTTGGAGAAAGGTACCCTATATGCTGTTTTTGTTGACCTAAGGGCGGCTTTTGACCTGGTTCCCCGTAACAAATTGTGGCGAGTCCTCGAGGAGCTAGGGATGGCCCCTGAGTTGTTGAGTCTGATCGTCCGCTTACATGAGCACACGTTTGCTCGGGTTCGGTGGGGACGCCAGGGAGAGGTTACGGAGTCCTTCCCTGTTGAGCGAGGAGTGAGGCAAGGTTGCGTTATGGCGCCTACCTTGTTCTCGCTCTTTGTGAACGGGCTGGCGGATTTCCTCTCCTTGGTCCCGACCGATGCCTCTGCGATGTCTGGTAAGCAAGTCCCTATCCTCATGTTTGCGGACAACACCTTGATAATCTCAAAAATGCCAAGTGGGCTTCAATGTGCCTTAAGGCGCTTTGAAGATTTTTGCTCGGACCGGGGTCTTGAAATAAATACAACGAAAACAAAGTTTATGGTCCTTATTGACCGTAAGCCCCTTGGGTCTGCTAAACCTTTCAGAGGGAGGATATATATGAACAAATCCCCGCTAGAGCGGGTTGACGCCTTTACTTATCTGGGGGTTACCCTCCAGAGAGATCTGGGATGGACTAGCCAATTAGACCTTGCAGTGATAAAACATCACCAGCAGGCAGGCATTCTTCTGAAAAGGTTTAACTCCTCAGTATCAAAACCCATTAGCCCATTATTAGAGATATACAGAATGAAGGTGCTAAGTTCGGCCCTTTATGGAGCTGAACTTTGGGGGTTTGAGAATTTAAGAAACTTGACGCTAGCGGAAAACAAATTTTTGAGAAAGGCAACTAGTGTTCCGCTAAGTACCCCGCTGACACCATTAATGTGGGATCTTGGAAAAAAAACTGTCCAAGATCTCGCTTCCCTACGTCCGCTACTATATTGGGGTAGGATATGGACCACAGAAGAACTACAGCACTATGCGGGGGGCCTAAAGGAAATAATTGCCAAAGATTCCTCCCATAAAATATACTGGCTGAAGGCCATTAGGTCCCTGTTATTCAGCCTGGGAATGGGGGAACTCTGGGATGACCCTGCAAATGCTGTATTGCCTTCCCAAAAAATTCTGAAGGCAAAGTATTGGGAGATGGTTAATCAAAAAACATGTATAAAGGGTCTTTCTTCACATCTAACAGGTCGTTTTCTGGAATTTAAGGCCCAACCAAAGCTGGAATTATATTGGGATGCCATAGAGAAGCAGTATGACCGTAAGCTCTATTTCCAACTTAGAGTAGGCTCCCATCCAACAAGGTCATTTACAGCTAAATGGGCAGGAGAAAACGACAATGATAAATGCCCTAGGTGCGGGGACGAACAAGAGTCTATAAGTCATCTTCTCTTTTTTTGTCCCCTTATGTTGCTCCTAGATCGATGTGGGTGAAACCTATTTGTAAATTGATTGGCACCCGCAGACATGAAGAGGCATTAAGAATTTTATGTACAGACCCCAGTCCCCCAATTGCTCTAGCTGTGGCCAAGTTTTTGAAATGGGCATGGGTAATTCGGGCAAAACAATTACGGCAGTGAAATGAGAATCTAAGATCTACCTACTTAATTTAGCTGTAACTCTAGGAGACGTATCATTTAATTGAGCTTTGTGTAATATTACCCTGGACTGTATCCATTGATGAGTTTTATGGATTTTTTATGAATTTAAGGAAATATTGACATTCAGCAATAGTCCTTTGTAGTTTAATTTCTTTTTAAATATTTATTGTATACATTTTAATGGAATTTTATATATTGGGAATTGTGTATTTTATGTACTGCTTTTATGACTTAATTGTCGAATAAAGTTTATGAATTGAATTGACTCAGAAAGGGTTTTCACGCCAATTTTATAAAAATAAGCTTTTCCTAAGATTTATTTTAAGACCAAAATCTTCACAAAAAGTAAGTACGTACTTTTTTAAATAGAAATACTTTTCAGTTTTGAAAGTGGACACAGTGCAATTTTCAGTCTTTGCTTTGTTAACCGATGGAGGAAAACAATAATGTGGTTTTACAGGTAAACATGCAACTTACAATTCCAGTCTTTGGGTTTCAGGGTTAGCAGAGGGCAAGGTTCAGTTAAGCACAAACACTGCACCACCAGCGGCACAGGGGTGGCCTGGTGCAGAGGCCAAATCTGGATGTCACGCCCAAAGCTACCCAAAGGAGACTGGGGGTGCTTGAAAACACGCTTTTTGCAGGTAAGTAAAGCGTCTGCTGGGTTCAAGCTTCGGGGGTTTAGGCAAGCTCAGGGGTGCCACAAGGAATCACCAAACATACACCACTAGCGGCAACGGGGCAGCTGGGTGCAGGGTGCAAACACTGTGTCGGGCCCCCAATGCAAATAAATGGAGGAACTCGGTTTTGGAAACAGGCTGCAGGCGTCGAACCACAGGCTGCACGAGGAACACCAGCAACAACAGAGGTGAGTTGGGATGCTGTAGGTCACTGGGACACCTTCTGTAGAACTCTCCAAGGCCCAGGGGCTTCAAGTGCAGGGGTGTCCTATGATGTTGGGTTTTTCTTACAAGAGCAGGTCACAGTTGGGGGAAACTTCAGATTCACACTGAAGGCTCATCATGGAGCCCAGGAGGGGTCAGCCAAAGCTGGACTTGGACTCTGGATCACTGGTAAACCGTTTCTGGACTGGTGAGCCACCTGACAGAGGCAAGAAGCATCAGGTGCAGCGTGGTCAGGATTAGCGGTTCTGGAGGGCACCAGAGTCCTTTGTCTTGGTTTCATGGGGACAGATCCACTGTCCTCAGGACTTCTGGTCTTTTGTCAAAGGCAGGCAGTCCTCCCAAGAGTGGCTTTTGAGGTCACTGGCTGCAGGGCAGGCATTGTTTGCTTTGCAGAATCTTTGATTTATTTATTTGTTTATTTATTTTAAAGTTTTATAGAGCGCGAACCAGACCCATGAGGGTATCAGAGCACTTTAAAGGATTGAGGGTGGTATTTAAAGCGGTGAACACCCTAAATATCGATTCCAAAATATCGAATGGACAGACTCAATTAAAAAATATAGAATAGTCAGAATATTGAATTATCAAAATATAGATAGGACAGAATATCGAAATAGGGGTAGGAAATATCGAATTTCACAATATCGAATTTTATAATATAGATTCCCACAATATCTATTTTTATAATATAGATTCCCATAATATCGAATTTGTTTAGTGTTATGTATGGTAGTATATGTGTTAAAATTATGTATTATTTTTCTATTGCATGTTTAATTTTTTTAAAGTAATGAATGTTATGTAATTTAATTTTTGTGTATTTTATTTCCACAGCGGGTTGTGGGTTTACAGGGCAATAGGGTGGGAAGTCATTTAATTATATTAAATTAAATATTAATTATAATTTATAAGTATTGATATTTAATTGATTGATAATTAATTATTATTTGGTAATTACATTTTATAAATTGGTAATTAATTTTTTTAATTGATTAATTGATAATTCTATTAATTGTATTGTTTATTATTAGGAGTGGGTTGTGGGTTTATAGGGGAATAATAGGGTGAGAAGTAATTTAATTGTAGTAAATTGAATATTACATTTTATTTATATGTATTGATAATTAATTAATTGATAATTGATTAATAATTGGTAAATAATGTTTGTTAATTGTAATTATTTTTTATAAATTGGTAAATACTTTTTATTAATTGATTAGTTGATAATTATGTTAATTTTATTTTTATTATTAGGAGCGGGTTGTGGGTTTATAGGGGAATTGGGTGGGAAGTAATTTAATTGTAATAAAGTTAATCTTTATGTTTATTTATGTGTATTGATAATTAATTGATAATTAATTATTTATTGGTAATTAATGTATTAATTGGTAATAATTTATTTAATTGGTAATTAATTTAATCCTATTTTAATATTAAATAATTTATTTTCCTACTGTTGCACTCTCTGGAGTGGGAATAGTCATTTTTACCCCTACGGAATAGTAATTTTACCTCTACGCTATCCAACGCTTTCCCTACTATTGCACTCTCTGGAGTGGGAATAGTAATTCTTACCCCCCGCTATCCAACGCTTTCCCTACTGTTACACTCTCTGGAGTGGGAATAGTAATTTTTACCCCTATGCTATCCAACGCTTTCCCTACTGTTGCACTCTCTGGAGTGGGAATAGTAATATTTGCCCCTATGCTATACAACGCTTTCCCTACTGTTGCACTCACTGGAGTGGAAATAGTAATGTTTACCCCTACGGTATCCAACGCTTTCCCTACTGTTCCACTCTCTGTAGTGGGAATAGTAATTTTTACCCTCCAGCTATCCAACGCTTTCCCTTTTGTTGCACTCTCTGGAGTGGGAATAGTAATTTTTACCCCTGCGCTATCCAACGCTTTCCCTACTGTTGCACTCTCCGAAGTGGGAATAGTAATTTTTACCCTCCCACTATCCAACGCTTTCCCTACTGTTGCACTCTCTGGAGTGGGAATAGTACTTTTTACCCCTACGCTATCCAATGTTTTCACTACTGTTGCACTCATTAATAATTACGATACATTTTTTTATTTTATTAATGTAATTATTATATTTTATTTATTTTTATATTTATATACTATGTTTATTTGTATATTTATGTCAATTCTTTTTTATTAATGTTCTAAATATTTTATAATTAAGAATAATATCTATTTTATAATATTATTAAATACATTTATATAAAAAAATGCATTTCATTTATTATTTTTACATTTTAAGCTTTTTACTTTAATTAATTATACTTTATTTAATTATGTTCACTATTGAATTAAATTTCTAGTAGTTTTTAATACATTTAAAAAATTCGATATTTTAGTTAACGATAATATCTATATTTTGGAATCAATATTTTAGTACTTACCTGTTTGTAGATAGGCATTCTATATTCTGTCCCTCGATATTTTGGCGTCGATATTTTGATAATTCCATATTTTGTCCCTCGATATTTCAATACTGATCCATACAAAGCGTTAGGAAGGGAAGGAACAACAGGTAAGATGGGGATACATTAGACATTATGCAAGAAAAATTACGCAGTCTAAGGTCCCGGCTACAACATGGATAAAAAGTTAACCATAGGTAGAAACTTAGAAAAGAAGGCCTGCAGTCTCAACTCTTGGGAGGGATGCCCGGAGTGCAGTATTAGGTATCCTTCGTAGAGCAGTGGGTGATGTCAAGGTGGAGGGTGGAAACAAGTCGCCATGGTGATTGCGATGTAGTCATAAGACGAGGTATTTGCCCATTAAGAAGGTTTTGGTTTCCCTTCTAAAGTGTGCCAAGGACGGACGTCTTCTAATAGTGGGTGGGAGGGAGTTCCAGATTCTTGGAGCAACCCCAGGGAAGGTCAGATTGTAGGTTTTTTTCTTGCAGAAGCGGGCTGGTTGCAGCAATAGGTTTTTGGCAGATCGGGAGTTTCTGACTTCTCCTGATATCACAAGTTTATGGGTGAGAAAAGCAGATGAATTGGAGTAGAGAGCTTTGTGAGTAATGCAGGCCAGTTTAAACGGGATTCTGGCCTCTATAGGAAGACATTTCAGAGTTTTGAGGTGGGGTGAAATGTGGTCAAATTTCTTTGAAAATACAGAAAAAATCTCCACCCGTATTGAATCAAAAAGGCGCTAAGGAGTCGCCAATAATTAACTCTCCCTCCCAGCAAGCACTGGCCTAATAACAAAGATGAAACGTTTTTTTTTTTTTTTTTTAATTTGTTTTTATTGCAGAATTAGAAACCATTGCATACAATAAATCAACCAGCTCACTCATGGTGTCCCCCCGCATAGTTCGAGTAATAGTGTATACACAGCCATTCAGCCCGTATCCCGGGGGCCGGGCGGCATAATGTTCTAAATTGCCAGTAAGACATCACAGTGCGCATCCCTGAGGGACAATGGTCGAAAACCTTTCATGTATCTGCATTTTACCCCACCAACCCTTAACCCAACCCCAACACCGTCCATCACAAGCTAGCAGCCCGGTCTCATGGCGATATAGTAATCCCGCCCCCCAGACCCTGCGGGGTCCAGTCGCGACAGAGCCATGTGCCTCCGCCCCTGCTCCGCTATCTGCCCATGCTCCACGACCTTAGAGGCGGTCACGGCCCAGTGGTTCCTCCGTTCCCAACCTGGATCCCGGTGTCTAACCCTCCTCTCAACAGCCCTAGAACAACACCCACGCCCTCCCCCCCAGCAACCGCTAATGATGTGTGCCGTGCCCCTAACTCCGGTATGGGTCCCGCTACAGATCTATATATACCTCCACACTCGTAAGCCTCGCAGTGTCCTCATGCCTCAACCATTCAATCCTCATCGTCCACCAGGGAGTCAGGCAGAGCTTGCACTATCAATTCCCACGCCCGTGCTGATTCCAGGCTCTTTTCGTTGTCAAGCTTGACTGCTTGTCTCATACGGAGCACACCCTCGCATTCAGACCACCTCAGCAATTCATTCGTCCACCTCCTCTCCGACGGCCCCTCCTTAGACTTCCAGTGCCAGGTGATCTCCCTTTGCGCTAATATCAGCCCCAGGTCAATAAATTTGCTTGTCACCTTAGTGTTTTTTGTATGTGGGAACCAGAGCAACAAGCACGCCGCCATATCAAACTCCACTTCCCTGTCGGTCACTGCATTGAGGAGTCCCCCAACCTCCTCCCAGTAGTCCTCCAGTTTCGGGCAGCCCCATAACAGATGATCTAGATCCGCCTCCAGCGCCATGCACCTCGGACACCGCGCCTCCTGTACCTGAAAGTATCGTTTGATTTTCTCCGGCGTCAAATAGGCCCTATGCAAAACATAAAAGTGCACCTGCTGAAAGCGCGCATTCCTCGTGCCTTTCCACGTACGCTTAAGGATATACAAACAAAGATGAAACGTGTTCATAAATTCAACATTTTAGAAATCAGTTCATTGGTATTAATATAACAGAAAAAGATAAACATCCCCACCAATCAATCATTCAACCATTCAAACAAACACACTCATCGCACAATCATTCTCATTCGTCCTGATCCTAGACCGACTGGCAGGAATGGGGCCAAGTCAGTGGTCTTCAGTCTTCTCTGCATGGTGTCTTCTTCATCCTTTCTTCTTGGTGGGAACAAGTTTCTGGGTCTGGGGGAGCCACCAAAATATCAGATTTAGGATTGTTACAGGGGAGTAGTAAGTAGGGACTAATGGGTTCCTTCTCTGGGGTGGCCACTATAATGCCACCCTCCCATGGGAGGGGGCATAGCCATAGCCCTGATTGGATAAGTCTCACCATCTTCCAGATGGTGGGCACTGAAAAGTTTGCTTCCCTTCGCCTCCTTCATCTTAGGTGTGGAGTTGGTGAAGGCTGCAGATCTTCTATTCTTACTAAGATTTCCTGATGGCTCTCCCGCCAAAAGTGGGGGCTTGAACAAGGGGCTGTATTCTGCTGCTAGTACCAGAGGCTGGGGGTCACATCACAAAGGCAGCAGGCCTTAGAAGCTTCCCTCTTCACCACTGTTCCCATCTTGGGGGAAAAGGTGTGACACCTCTGCCCAGGATTTGTTTTGTTTCTGGCCTCAGAGTGCCACGGCTCTCGACCCAGGGGTAGGCTACCTAAAGCCAGTCTGAGACCACACCAGTGTTGGTAGGTTTTTAGGTGGCACCTCTGAGGTGCCTTCTGAGTACATGTTTCAATAAATCCCACACTGTGCATCAGTGTGGGTTATGGAGAGGAGTAGTTTGGTACCAAATACTCCTGTATTCAGTGAAGCCATCATGGTGCTTTGGAACTTGAGTTGCAGATTTTCTAGACAACCTATTCTCTATGGTTCCCTGGCACTTACAATATTAAGGAATAGACCTAGATATTGTAGGGGTATATCTGCTCATGCAGATATGCCCACACCTGAGATATAGTGCGCCCTGCCATAGGGCTTGTAAGGCCTGCTGAACCTTAGGCAGTGCTGCTTGACATGGCACACAGGCAGTGTGCCATGTCAACTTTGCTTTTTTTTTACTACACCAAGGCATGCAAGCTGCAGGGGCAGTGGCATGGCCTTGGTGAGGAGTCCCTGGGGACCAACTTGATTCCCCAGGCCCTGGGTACCAAGGATTCCATTTAATAGGGACCCACAGGGGGCTAATTATGGAACAGGTTTGGGGAAGAAGTACTGGCACACCTGGTTGGCAGGGACCCTGTGCACTGCAATCAAAACCACATATTATTCCAGGCAAAAATTAGGGGTTTAACCATGTCAACAATGGCACTTTCTCACAGCACCCTACCCACCAGGTGACTTCAGCAACCTTATCTCAGTCTTCATTGTCCCCTTCCCCTCCCTACACTTTACTCCAGGACCTTCCTTCTTCTCTGCAACTTCAGCTTCCACCTGAAAGACCCCCTCTGACCATTTCTCCATGAGTTCTTGAGAGTCTCCACAAGATAGGACTTTACCCAACTTGTCAAGGACCCTACTCAAGACCCAGGACAAAACCTAGACTCAATCTTCCCTTCTGGCAACTGCACCAGCTACTGCTCCACCGCTCCACTCACATGGACCAACCACTACATTATCCATTTCAGTACCTTTACAACACAGGCCAAAGCTCCCATCAACATCAACCAACCCAGTTAGAACTGGAGAAGAATAATGGAACAGACTGGCATGGCACTCTTGAAGTAAACTAACCCAATGCCACAAACTACCTAGCCACAGATATTAAGCAACTTCAGTCAAAGTATCTAAAACTGGACCAGCATGCTCGCACCCATCAAAACCGACAAACATCGGAAAACCAACTCCTGGGCCTTTTGGTCCATGGAAGAACTCTGGTACTCCAAAATATTCTACAAACTGCTGGAGAAGAAGTGTAAAACAAACACGGCACCAAGGCCTGATTAGTCTACCAGGCCGCCCTCAAGTTCCTAAGAAAAGAGCCTTTACCAATAGGATCAAAGACCGTTCCAACAGCAGCAAAGAGATTTTTGGCATCATCAAGATATTCACCACCCCAAACATCTGAACCAAATCCATCACCCCCTCCTGATAACTCTGGTATGACCTTTTGAATTACTTCAAAACAAAATCAAGCAGATCTACAACACATTTGAAAAGCATCTAAATCCAGAGGACATCATCATCAAGGTGCCACTGAGACAGACACCTAACCAACTGAAAAAACCTCACCACCTCAAACATGAAAAACTTCCACTATGGGCCCCCCACAGACCGTTGTCCACACCATATCTACAACCTAGGAGGACCCACGCTCAGCAAATTCCTCACCCACATCATCAAATCCTCCAACTAGTCTGCTGCCTTCAAAGAGGAGTGAAAGCATGGTGCAATTGCAGCCCTCCTAAAAAAAACATTGAGTGATCCCAACAAACTTTGCAACTTCCGTCCCATCTCCCTACCACCATACCCAGCAAAAGTGATCAAGAAAGCAATCAACCAACAACTCACCAACCACCTGGACCTCTACAATCTTCTTGACCACTCCCAGTCTGGATTCCACAGCAATTAGCACTTATCACCACCAGAAATGAGATCTGCACCATTCTAGACCCATCTTTAGAGTCCCTCAAGGATCATATTTTAGCTCCACCCTGATCAAACATTTACATAACACCATTCATGGATGTAAACAGATCCCATGGCATCACCATCATCTCCTACCACAATGAGACCCATTTCATCATCTCCATGTCAGACAAATCCTCCATGACTAGATCCAACTTCACAGCATGCATGATACACCTATCAGAAGAGTTAAGAACCCACTTCCTGAAACTCAACATGGCTAAGACTGAAGTACTGATCTTCAGGAACAAAAAGTCCCTGTGGGACTCTACCTAGTGGCCATCGGAGCTCCCATCACCCAACAACCACGCATGCAGCCTGAGCATTCTATTAGATGACAAACTCAACATGGCCACTCAAGTGACCACAGTCAGCTCCTCCTGCTTTCACATTATACGCATCCTTAAAAAACATCGTCAGATGTATTCCAGAGAGCACCAGACATGCCGTCACTCAAGCCCTAATCACCCACAGACTTGATTACGGCAATGCATTCTTTGCCGGACTGCTTCTGATCATCCCCGTCATACCCACATCATCCCTCATGTCAGAGATATACACTGTCTGCTGATACACAAACACTGCCAATTCATACTACTCACACAAGCATAAAAGATACAGCACAATATTAGACTACACATCTTGACCTCCTGCTACACCTAAGGGCCTCATCCTTGCTAATGGAATTCCGTGGTAGGGGAAAACCTGGGTCTTCAATAAGACCCTGCATATGATCATTACACATGCTCCTGGGCCTGAATACTCCTCTGGTTATTAGTCGTGTTTTACAAATCCCTATAACATAACATAACATAACATTGCATAACATAACAGGCTTCATCTCCTAATTAGCTGTCTACTCCACAAATAAGGTGATTTTTAAGTGCCTGCAGCGCCAAATAAGGCAGTTGCTGTGCTTCTCTTTGAACAGATTAACAGATTTGTAGAAATATTGCTGGAGAAACTGCTTAGATCACTTTAGGAAACACAGCACAAGTACTAAAGACATCTTCAAATACACATACCATGCTACACAAATATTTTTCTCTGACTTGCTCTTGGATCACTCATGACGTACTCCTGAATTCTAGGAGTAAGCCAGGAGTAAATCAGGAATTAGTGACAGATACTCACAACAAAAGCCTTGTTAATCTGCACTGTAGTTATGAACTTAATTGCAGTTTGGTGACTTGTATTATCAGAGTAATTTTAAGAAATATACTCTAAAGTGACCTTGAGCCAGCCCTCAAATGTAGCTGTCATCATTAACACATTTAAACTTAACTAAAGTATCCCATCTAAAGGTGCAAACCCAATCACTAAGCAGGGCCGTGAACTGTGTGGCATCTACTCCTGCAGATGTACTCTTATGTTTGGGGTAGTTTTCTGGCTTTTCAGTTAAATCTATGACTGTCGTTGGTTAGCAAGAGAACAGTTGCATGGTTAATACCCACAAGGCAGAAATCTGCATTGAAGATCTATAACATAATGAGTGCAGATTGTACTATTATCCAGATACAAAAACTCCAAATTTCACAATACCTTTGTATTATTCCACCCACACGCTAATAAATCTGTAACAAAAGTGTGATTCAAGTCAGGAAGGTCTCTAGCTGCTTCACGCTGTGATGCAAGTAACAGAGGAATATAGAATGACGTGTCTTTGACCTGCAGGCTCTGTTTGCCTCATTAATGTGGAAAGTAAAGTCCTGTGGTTTATAAAAAAGTCCAAATATTGACTATTGCTAGAAATAGTGTGGAGGGCTATTGGGGGGGAGCGCTAACTGTAATGCATCATACAATAAACATTAATCCCATCAAGTGTCACACTTATAATCAAGGAAAAATTGAACTATAAAGTTAGAAAAATTTCACAATTTATTATAGGTACCTCCCTTTTAGGGTTACACTCTAAATTAAAAACATTTGTTTAAAAACAGTTGATTTAAGCATAAAAAACCAATAAAAGTAAACATAAAAGTAGTCAAAAATCAAGTCGACGCGGCGTTTCGGTGGCTTTACAATGGTTGCACCTTCATCAGGACGTTTTGACAATATTGACTTGCAGTCTCAAGGTTGAAGACTTTAATAGAAGAAAGACTTCTGCGTCAATTGGGTCTAGTTCTATTGTGTCTCATCTGATGATACTGGGCCTTTTCAGATATTATTCTGCTCATGTATCGGCACAGAGGAGCCACCGTAGTTAACTTTGTGCTCTCTAATTGATTGACCTTGTCAATTCCTTCTTCACATTGGAATCACAGCTTAGGTCTTTGTATTTACTCTGGCGGTGATGCCGTGGATGATTAATAATCCGGTATCAGGGGGTCTGATTCAATTCCTCCTGATTTTAAGCCTGATTTTGTTAATTCGGCCTCCCTGCTCCTCCGCGTCCGTGTCTTCCAATGAAGAGAGCACAAAGTTAACTACGGTGGCTCCTCCGTGCCGATACATGAGCAGAACAATATCTGAAAAGGCCCAGTATCACCAGATGAGACACAATAGAACTAGACCGACTAGACAGACTGATTTGCATATGGCCATGTCTGAACTAGGGTGGCAGAGTGGGCTAAAGAACGGTGATGGATTAAACCCAGATTTGTTGACTGGTTGTGAGTGTTTGATTGGTTCAGATGCTCCGTCCATCACCACCTCCTTTTGTACCACCTTGTTCGCCATAAGTTGGCAGGGCATGCTCAGACATGAGTCCCTTGCTCACTTTGCCACTGGATTCAAGCAAGCCTGGCTGAAGACGGCTGTAATGCCAGAAACCGGTCATAGGAAGCTTGAATCCGGTCCAGGGAAGGCATGGCTTGGCAGTTGTAGCTGGACTGTTCCCATGAGGCACAGGGTTAGACTGATTTGCATATGGCCATGTCTGAACTGGGGTGGCAGAGTGGGCTAAAGAACGGTGATGGATTAAACCCAGATCTGTTGACTGGGTGTGAGTGTTTGATTGGTTCAGATGCTCCGTCCATCACCACCCCCTTTTGTAACAACGACTGCCAGCAGTCCACACCGAACATGACCCACAGTTCCCCTTCCACCACTGCCACCAGACCTTCACCACTCCCCAAGCTGCCACCGCCGTCGATGTCCTAAGATACATCCTCCTCAACATGCACTCCATTCACAGGCACACTGTGGAAATCTGGAACATCCTTGACACCCTCTCACCCGACGATGCCTTCTTTACAGAAACCTAGACCAATGCCTCCTCCGCCCCTGACATCACCATCGCCATCCTGTATGGATACAAGATCCAGAAGAAGGACCGCCCCAACCAACCGGGAAGAGGCCTTGCTATCGCACACAAAATCTCCCTCTGCCTCTCCACCTCCAGCGACACCTTCCTGCTGCCGAACACCTGCAATTCCAGATACAGACCAGCCCCAACTCCATAATCCATGGCACTGTCACCTACAGAGCCCCCGGCCCCTGAGCCCTCTTCACCGACACCATCACCGACCTCATCACAGCCCACACCATCGTCACTATGGACTACATACTCATTGGAGACGTGAACTTCCATCTCTACAACGCCAGCGACCCCAACTCCCCCAACCTTTGTGACAATCTCGGCAACATCAGACTGAAGCAACTCGTCACCACACCGACCCACACGGCTGGACACACCTTCAACCCCATCTTCGCAGGAGAAAACAGCGTACACATCAGCCACACCATGAAAACCCCATGGACAGACCACCACTTCGTACACTTCCTCGTCAACAAAATCAAGCCACCCAGACCTGCTCCACACCCTCCTCGAAGGAACTGGAACAGAGTCACGGAAGAGGTACTCAACTCCACCCTCAACCACAACACCCCCTCCGCCGCAACCAAAGCCAACCTCGCAGACAGGGAACTCCACAAATGGATCTCCAACTGTGCAGACAAGCTCACCCCTAGGCAACGCCAACAGATAACGCCCCAAAAAAGCTGAATGGTTCACCACCGACCTCCAAGAAGCCAGGCGCACCTGCAGATGCCTGGAAATGAACTGGAGAAGCAGCAAGACACCTGAAAACCACACCACCTACAAGAACTACATGATGAAATACCACTAAAACATCAGAACCACCAAAAGAACCCTCATCCACATCAAAATCCTCCCCAACTCCAGTAACTGGAAGGAACTCTTTAGCGTTATCCAAGAATTCACCAATCCCCGCAGCCAAGCCTCAGGCATCACCCCCTCCCAGCTCAGATCCTACTTCCACCTAAAGATTAAAAACCTCTGCGACAACTTCAATGACCACATGCCTGACTCCGCAGCCAACCCACCCTCCAGCATCACCAGCCAGCCCACCATCTCCTCCTGGACACCGATTTCAACAGAAGAGACCGCCTAAACCATGAAAGGCATGAAAGGCATCCACTCAGAGGCCCCAACAGCCCCATGCCCATCCCACATCTACCACAGAGCCGCCACCACCATCGCACCAGAACTATGACACATCATTAACACCACCTTCAAGACCGGCATTTTCCCAGATGACTGGAAACGCGCAGAAGTCAGGCCCCTGCTGAAGAAGCCCTCAGCAGACCCTACTGACCTAAGAAACAACTGGCCCATCTAGCTCCTCCCCTTCGCAGCAAAAGTCACTGAGAAGACCGAAAACGCAGAGCTGACCAAGTTCTTCGAATACTACTCCATCCTTGACCCATTTCAATCTGGATTCTGCAGTAATCACAGCACCGAGACCACCTTACTCACCACCACAGATGACATCCACTCCCTCCTCGACCAAGACCACACTGCAGCCCTGATTCTACTCGACCTCTCAACAGCATTTGACACCGTCTCCCACCACACACTCACCACCAGACTACACGACACAGGCATACAAGGAACCACCCTGGACTGGATCTGATCCTTCCTCACCAGCAGAATCCAAAGGATCAGACTGCCTCCCTTCCTCTCCGAACCCACAGAAGCCAACTGCGAAGTCCCCCCTCTTCAACATCTTCATGGCCCCCCTTGCCACCATCGTCCAACAGCACGGCCTCATCATAGTATCCTACGCCGACTACACCCAACTCATCCACTCCCTCACCAAGGATCCCACCATAACCAAGCTGGAATGTAGCACAGCCCGGATGAGCAACATCTGCCTAAAACTGAACTCGGAGAAGACAAAAGTCCTTGTCCTCGGAACCACCCCTTCAGTTTGGAACAACACCTGGTGGCCCACCACCCTCAGCAGCCCCACCACCCACAATGATCACGCCAACAACCTCGACATCATACTTGATTCCTCCTTCTACAAGAACTGACAGGTCAACGCCGTTGCCTTCAGTTGCCTCAACACCCTCCGTATCCTCTGTAAGACTTTCAAATGGATCCCCCAAGTCAAGGAAGACAGTCACCCACGCACTCATCACTTGTAGGCTGGATTATGGAAATGCCCTCTATGCCGGCATCAACAAGTCCCTACTCCGCAGGCTCCAGACAATACAGAACACCGCTGCCAGACTCGTCCTCGATATCCCTCGACACAAGCACCCCAGCCAACACCTACGAAAGCTTCACTGGCTCCCCGTTGAGAAGAGAGTCACTTTCAAGGTACTAATCTACACCTATAAATTCCTAAACAATACTGGGCCCCAATACCACAACAACAGAATTACCCTCCACGTACCCAAAAAAGACCAACCAACCTCTTCCTCGCCATGATCCTATGCATCCGCAGAGCCAATGCAGGGGGAAGAGCCTTCTCCTACGCCATGGCCAAGACCTAAAACGAGCTCCTGATCGACCTCAGATGCACCCTCTCCCTGGATACCTTCAGGAAGGCCCCCAAGACCTTTGGATGAGTGGAACTGCTGTCTAACCCCCCCTCCATCCCCCAGCACCTTGAGACCCTCTTAGGTGAGTAGGGTGCTTACAGTTCCCTGATTGATTGACTTCTGTGGCATTTGAACAGGTTTTACTTGTGCATTTTCTTAGCTTCAGGGCACCTTATATACATTCTCTTTTTTAAGTTGTGTATAAACTGGTCTTCTTGAAAACAAAAATGTAATGTTTTACTTTTTATTCAGGAACTTTGAGCGAATACGACCTGTCAGGGTGGGTGGAGAGAAGGAAACGGCAGAGAGCTAATGAGGGAAGGGGTACAGGGTATTGGAAATTACAATCTCAGAAGAGCAAGTCTCGAGATAGAGGTGGAAGGTTAGGGAGCAGCATGGGTCCAGCTGAGGTCAGCGTTGAGGAGACACTGTGGGGGACTAACCACAGACTTCAGACATTTACCTCACGTATACGTCACATGTCAGGAAGAAGGCCTTAGAGATGCTGTACATGACAAAAAGAGAGACAGCGATGCAACTCGGATCAGTAGGGAGTAATTATATTCAATAAACTCAGTAAGCAGTGCAAGGAATATATCTGATAAATAAAGGTCTCTATTTTCAAGTAGGAAGGTTAGGGCTGTTGAAATAGGAATACGCTGAAACTTCATGAGGCTTTAGACAAAGACCAGCACTACTGTATAGAATTATAAGAGGATAGCATGGGGGGTTGTGGCCATGCTGATATGTGAGGATGAGTCTGGATGTTGTTTGTAAACATTGTGAACTGTTGGTAGTTGTTTAAAAATTGATTAAAATGATATGATCTTCAAGGCAATGCAACAGTGTGTAAAGCACGTGACATGTCTACCCTTTATACCTCAATGGGCCTCTAGGTTTGACCCACCGATACGGGATTCCAGCAAAACAGCACAAACGCAAGACTAGTCACAAAACCCACCAAGCACTATCCAGGGATCTATCCAAGACTACGGTGTTGCAACTGTGGTACAGTTAAACAGGAGGCTAGTTAAGGATCAACCATGTCAAGGTAATGCAGGGGCCTGTTGCTGGAGGGAGACAATGGAACAAGGTGAATTCCTTTGGGCCACCAAATTTCAGGAGCATTTGTCTTAAACTAGCTATCCATAATTATGGATTGAAGTTGGCAAGGCTCCTGTGTGCCGCCCCGCACATCTGGACCCATGGGCTCTCTGTTTGAGTCTGCAGAACTAAGATACAAGGTTCAGTCCTGCACGGAAGTTTTGATAAATTGGTGTCTTAGGAAGAATAATGACTAAATATACTATTCAAAAAGTTCTGGGATCAAGTCATGTAGTCTCAGCCAAAGAAACACCATTTCTCTTTTCCATTCTTGGGCTGAAATTGGAAAGATACAAGATGTCCTCTGATCAAAGATGCTAGTGGGTTGAGCAGAAATGATGCAAGATGACTGCACTTGCACGTCTGCAATGCTTCTGTGCAGATCCTAGAGGGCGGTGTTGCTCCATAATACTTGTGATTGCTGTCTGAATGGAAGGAGTATTCTGTTATAGGGCATCTGTAGAGAAGCCAGAGCTAATCAAACTGCAATCTTTATTTAAAATCTCAAGAAATGCTCCAGTCAAGGAAGAAGTGGCCATGCGGTGTAGATCAGCTTGTGAGTGCACATCAGGGGATGTACTACAGAAAGTACCCTGGGGGCACTACAAACCTGTGCCCTAACTTTGTGCGCTCCTGGGGTACTTTGGTTTTATAGAAGCGGGCCACTTCTGTAATACAGATAGCGCTGCCCACATGTAATGCCAGCGTTATCACAAGAGGGCGTTCACTTAGTTGCATTGGGGCGTGGCCCCATGCAAATGAGGGAATCTACTTACCACTGCACTTGCACCATATTATGGACGTTGGTGCAAAGTTAAAGAAGCTGTCAGGAGGCGCACTGAGCGTGCGACACATAAAGGGGGTGCACTGTCAGCACGCCCCCTTATGGCACCCTCTAGAGGGGTTAAAAGGGGTCCTATGGACCCACCTACAAGAGGATCTCTCTTCCCTCTTCCAAGTGCAGGCAGCGTGCCACCTGCACTGTGAAACACAGAGAATCTGTAAAGCAGCCACTCCATATTTCACTTAAATGCCCAAGGGAAGCAAAAGTTTGTGGCTGTCATGGGGCAGCACATTCACTGTAACAGGGCGCACTTTTCATTTTCATGCACGGCGCAGCTATTTAAAGGTGAGCAGTGGCTGTTAGAAATTGAATTTGGGTTGGCTAGGGCAAGCACCTAAGACAGGCAGAAACCACCACTCTAGCCAGGGCAAGGCAGTTAAATGCTGAAGATAACCCCTGCTCACTCTCTTGGTAGCTTGGCAGAGCAGTCAGGCTTATCCCAGAGGCAATGTGTAAAGCGTTTACGCAGCACACTCACACAGCAGCAACACACTAGGCACACCACAAAAGACACCCCACACAAGATTATATAAAAATCACTTTTGTATTACTCATAAAACACATTAGAACACAATCACATATATACATTGTGTCACCTGGCACTAGGTATTATCTTACAGGGATTATATACACAACAGGGCCAACCGGGCCACTGTCATAACATCCTGATTAGGGCAATAAGAAATACTGAGAACTTGCCCATATCAGAAAACATCAGGGCATTGTATTGCAGTAGACATCCTGTGTAATTACACACCCAGAAAACATTGTAATCACCATCTCTAAACGCATGGGTACCCCCCATTCCTGACACCAGCCAGATAGGTACAACAACCTCACAGCAAAATCAGGGCATACATACGAGGCAAGTAGAGTGAGGCAGCATTGGACAAAAAACATCTTTACCATACCAAGAGAGTCAAACACATCAGGAAAGGGAGTGGCAGCGTCACATCAGGGGATCACTGACTGTAGGTGCACCAAGCCCGCCCATTACCGCACTTCTCATAGGTACTACACGGTAATCTCCATCTGTCCATGTGCACTCCCGGGCACCTGCCCATCTAAACCAGGAAAAGTCACTTTGGTGCTAAGAAAAGCAACCGGGGGAGACCTGCCAATGGCCCCTAAACAAACTAGGCCGTATTCCCCTTCACAGAGATGCCCCAGAGGGTGGGAGGAACATATACTGTTTGCTTCGGCAGGGCAACCTTCCCTGGCCACCACGCTGCTGACAGAAATGCCGGCAACAAAAAAAAAGACAACAGGGCTCCTCACCAGGGTCTCTTTGGTCTCTGCCAGTGAGCAGGCCCTCCTCTGGACTGCTCCAGGGTCTCACTAGGCTCCAACTTGTTCTCGCCGTTGACAGGGACACCTATCACGATGAGGCAAATCACCCCACCAACCTTCAGCTGCACTTGCAACTTCGCCACAGCATAGCGGGACATGGAGCAAAGACTCCCTCGGCTTTGTCCCTTCTGCCCATCCATTACAGCGGCAGGCTCCTTCTCCTTCTGGGAATGCAGCCACGCCTTCAACCAGGCTAGGCCACTACGCAGGGCTCTCCTCTTCTCACAGATGCCCTGCCCACAACCAGGCATCTTCCGCCTGACTTCCGCTTCACAGTGCAGCAGCAGCTACTTTCACCGTATTTTCACAGAAGTAGCCCATATCTTAGCCCGGGAGACCAACTACAAAGCACCCACTACATGCAGCACTTAGCAGGGGGGGTACCGACATGCACACAGGCTGCTTCCCCTTCTCTAAGGACCTGAATGCTTCTCTTGCACCCGACTGGTCTCCCTCACGGTAATCAGACAAAATATCGAAAATAAAATATCGTAAAGACAAAATATCGAAGAAAAAATATCGATGGTCAAAAATATTGGGAAGCAAAAATATCGGATACAAAAATATCGTAATAGGTAAGTAAGTATAAATATCGAAAACAATAATATCGTTTGACAAAATATCGACAATACAAAATATTGTGTAGTAATGGAAAAAATCAATAGTATAGGAAAAAACAAAATAATTGTACATAAAATTTTGTTAAAAAGGTCTATCTTAAAAAAATTAAATATGTTAAATAAAAAAAAATTTTTTAAAAACATATCTAGGTTTAGGATCGGGTAATTGGGTTTATAGGGGATACGGGTGGGGAGTGTATTAAAATGTATGGAAAAAAACTTTTAAAAAAATATATAAATAAATATTTAAATACATTTTTTTTAAATAAATAATATAAAAAATAATAATAGATATCTAGTTTTAGGAGCGGGTTATTGGGTTTATAGGGGATAAGGGTGGGAAGTAATTTAATAATAATTAATTAATTAATATATGTTAGTAAATATTTCTAATTTATACATAATTGGTAATTAATTAAAATTAATTAGTTCATTAATTAATAACATATTGTACATATTTTAAATTAATAATTAATTGGTAATTAATTAATATTAATTAGGTAATTATATTAATTAGGTCAATTTTTGTTAAATATATATTTTATTTTTTTGTTAATTAATTTGGAAAAAATAATATTAATTATTTTTAATTAATTAATTACAGCTAATGTGCTAATATATTTACTTTATTGTTAATTAATAATTAATTGGTAATTAAATAATAATAATTAATTTTGGGTAAAGGAGTTTTTTGAGGGTTCTGGGTCAGTTTTCAGTTTTTGGGTAAAGGGGTATTTCTTGGGTTTAGGGTCAGTTTTCAGTTTTTGGGTCAAGGGGTATGTTTTGGTTTCTGGGTCAGTTTTCAGTTTTTGGGTAAAGGGGTATTTTTGGGGTTCAGGGTCAGTTTTCAGTTTTTGGGTAAAGGGGTATTTTTTTTGTTCTGGGTCAGTTTTTAGTTTTTGGGTAAAGGGGTATTTTTAGGGTTCAGGGTCAGTTTTCAGTTTTTGGGTAAAGGGGTATTTCTTGGGTTCAGGGTCAGTTTTCAGTTTTTGGGTAAAGGGGTATTTTTTGTGTTCAGGGTCAGTTTTCAGTTTTTGGGTAAAGGGGTATTTGTTGGGTTCAGGGTCAGTTTTCAGTTTTTGAGTCAAGGGGTATGTTTTGAGTTCTGGGTCAGTTTTCAGTTTTTTGGGTAAAGGGGTATTTTTGAGGTTCAGGGTCAGTTTTCAGTTTTTGGGTAAAGGGGTATTTATTTGGTTCTGGGTCAGTTTTTAGTTTTTGGGTAAATGGGTATTTTTAGGGTTCAGGGTCAGTTTGCAGTTTTTGGGTAAAGGGGTATTTATTGGGTTCAGGGTCAGTTTTCAGTTTTTGGGTAAAGGGGTATTTTTAGGGTTCAGGGTCAGTTTTCAGTTTTTGGGTAAAGGGGTATTTGTTGGGTTCAGGGTCAGTTTTCAGTTTTTGGGTAAAGGGGTATTTTTTGGGCTCTGGGTCAGTTTTCAGTTTTTGGGTAAAGGGGTATTTTTAGGGTTCTGGGTCAGTTTTCAGTTTTTGGGTAAAGGGGGATTTATTGGGTTCAGGGTCAGTTTTCAGTTTTTGGGTAAAAAGGGTATTTTTATGGTTCAGGGTCAGTTTTCAGTTTTTGGGTAAAGGGGTATTTCTTGGGTTCAGGGTCATTTTTCTGTTTTTGGGTAAAGGGGTATTTGTAGGGTTCAGGGTCAGTTTTGGGTTTTTGGGGTACAGTCGTACAGGGTAAAAAGAAAATTAATTTAAATTCAATCAATTAAAGGAAATTACAAAAAAATAAAATTACACCTACTCTAATTTAATGTAGACTGGAGTTGGAATATTATTTAATAATTAATTAGTGTCCAGCACCTACTACAATTTAATGTAGACTGGAGTAGGAATATTAATTATTATATAATTAGTGTCCAGCACCTACTCTAATTTAATGTACACTGGATTTGGTATATGAAAAATTACATTATTAGAGTCCAACATATACTCACATTTAATATACAGTGCAAAATTTCTAATAAGATTGTTACTTTATAGTAAGATAATGATACAAATAGTTCAACATGATTGTAGAAACATTTTTTTTATTTATGTTTCACAAATAAAATGTTATTTCATAACAAAATATTTTTTATTACATTTGGTTTTAAAAACATATTTTATAAATACAATGATAACCAACTATACAGAAGCATTATTATTTTGTGAATTTTTGTACAAAAATGAAAATTCTTTATTATCTCTTTTACATATTGTAATTTCAGAAACAAATGTAGAAATATCACAAGTATTTTTCTATTAAGATTTTTTCAGCTTCATTTGTAAAGATCAAATATTTATAATATAAGTCACACATTTTTAACACATTTTTAAATTATTATAATTTGTGACAATGTAGTTATATTTCTAGACATTGTTAACATAAACTTTATTGTTTTCATAATATTTATTTATTACATTCATTTACATATTTGTTAATGAAATCATTGTAGGATTAAAGTAAATATTTTTTAACAATAATAGAAACTTAGGGGTCGATTAGGATCGCGGACGGACTTGAGTCCGTCCGCGACCCCAGAGTATGAGGGAACGTCCGCATGGGCTGCGGCATTCCCTCATGTGCGATTAGGATGTGACCGCCACCCTGGCGGTCACATCCTGGATATTTAACATTGCGGCGGGTGCTGCTTCAAGCAGCACCGGCCGCAATGTTAAAAGTGCATGTGTAACATTTACATGCACAAAGCAGCAGGCACCGCGCGGTGCCTGCCGCATTGTGCATGTAAATGCTGGGGGGTACCATAGGTACCCCCCATGTGCATCCCCCACCCGCCAACACCCTGGGGGCCCGCAACGGGCCCCCAAAATCAAAAGTACACATGCTTTTCCACGGCGGAAAAACCGCCGCGGAAAAGCATGTTTTCAAATGCTTCCTAATTTGGCCGGCGGTGTCTGATAGACACTGCCAGCCAAATGAGAGCTTTTCCACCGCGGTTGTAATCCGACCGCGGCGGAAAAGCAGCGGACAGAAACCAAGACCCACCAGCCATCGTAATGCGGCGGTGGGTCTTTGGTGAGTCCGCAGAGGATTTTCCGCCTCCTCCGGGCCGGAGGTGGCTTCCGCCGGCCCGGAGGAGGCGGAAAATCCTCCATCCTAATCGGCCCCTTAATGTTTATTTTTCCCTATTTAGTTAAGTATAGATATTATATTTTATACTTGGGACTATTTTATTGCATTTGGGTGCTTTATTTTGTAACCGGGTTAGGTCGTTTTGGGTTATTTGGAAGAAGGGCTGATCGCGGTTGGGAGACACTTCACGTCGCTTCAGGTAAGGTTGATTTTATATGTTTTATGTGTATTTTTATGATGTTTTGAGACTAGTGACCTTATATTTAGTGTTGTTGAATGTGAGGGAGTTATGTTTTAGATTTCGAAAACAGATAATTACTTATGGTATATACACGTAGTGTTAGTTAGTTAACTCTTTATTTATAGAGTGAATTTTAGTCTTTTAGGGTATATCTACAAGTGAAATCATCAATGTTAATATGTTTGTAGCTAATTACTAGCTAATTAATGTGGGTGGGAATGTCTGTTTTCTATGTTTTTGTCATAGGTGTACGCTACATCGGAAGTTCCGTTTTTTTTTCAAGGAAGTGTTTGTTTGTTTAATTCAACACTGCTTTACAAACACTTCTTTACATTTTTCGGGTTTCCAGGAGCGAATCTTTCTATTTTTCAACTTTTTTGGGTTTTTTATGGTTATTCGATGGCTCTGGACAACGTGGATTTCTTAATTTTGGAACAGTTGTATTGTTACATTTTTTGGGGGGTTAATTTTGCACTACCTGGATTACTTTGGTGGAGAAGGACGTTATTGGATTGACAACATAATTGGTAAGTTCTTGCTTTCTAATTTTGTGTGGGTGGGTAATGTTATTTTTGTTATGGAATTGTTTTTTACTTGTTATTTAGTTTTACTGTGTGCATATATTATAATAATTTCTTTATATATTGCATACATTAAATACTTTAGAAGCTCACGTTACATATTTTTGCATACTTAGGTGATAGTTTTAGTGTTTTATAACATTTTGGGAATTAATTATAGTAGTGTTTTGGCTATGATGTTTAGGTATTCTATGCCTTTTGTACTAGGGTAAAGTTTTACTTGTTCTTCCAGGTACTTGTGCATTTGTTTATTTTGCTTTGATGTTTTAGGGACAAGTTCTGTTACAGATTGGTCCATTCTAAATTCTTGGTAGCTCTGTTCTTTCTGTAGGCATTTAAGGAAATTTTCTAGAGTAGGTTTGGTTCTGCCAGTTGATTGTACAAATGCATTGTGCCAACCTTCCACTGCATTGTTAGTTTTTGATTCTCCGTTAAGGGTACTTTTGTAAACGTTCCACCAGGGTATGAGGAATTTTGGATTTCGTCTGTGGCCAGATCTGTGGAGTCTGCCTACCCAGGTGTCTTCAAAGTAATCGAGAAATGGACTTAATTTAGCTTCATTTTGTTTGTAGAATGGGCTGTCTATAATAATGTTGTAGTGTTCAGCTACATCTGTTTCAGGGACATAAGCAAGTGCAATGAGTTTTTTGATTTGGAAAGCAAAAGATGAGTTTGTAGCATATTCGACACTTAGGGTATTTTTTTTAAGGTGTCTCCATAAACACTGGTTGAAATGATAATAGCAGCCTTGAATGCAGGTATGGGGGTGGATTTTTAGGATAGTTGAGAGTATTGCATGCTCAAAATCAAGAATGATTTTTTCTGGAGAAAAATCATTAGTTTTTTGTTTTATTATATTTAATAATTCCATATATGTGGAATTATTTTTGTTTGGCAATAGTGCATATAGCAAAGGGATGTTGCAGTTGTGGTAGAGGCCATGTATTGTGTATAATTGGAAAAATGGTTTGGGACAGATGTTAAATGTTCCATCCATCATCCAATATTGGCTTTGCTGCAGTTTAACTAAATTCATATTGGTACCAAAAATTATAAGCCTTTTGTCATTGTTTTCGTTTTCGTAAACTATAAATGGTTGTTTATTTAAAGTTATTATTTGGTTTGCAGTTAAATTTATATCCTGATATGTTCTGGGAGATGGTGTTGTAGCAGTAGTAGCTTTTTTAGTTCGTGCTATAGTTCTTTTTAAGGAGAGGATATTTGGCATTTGGGTTGTGGCTGTTTTTGGGATTTTAGGAATGGCTTCTTTTAAAATGACATTTGTTTGCTTTTGGGAACCTGTACTAGCTTCTTTTAAATTTTCCAAAGCTGTTCTAACTTCTATTTCAGTAACATTAGGTGGATGATTGTGTTCCCTAGTATACAGTACTGTAGCTTCTCTAGTTGTTGCTCTTCCATAGCACTTGTTAGAATAATATTTACAACATTTCCAATTAACTTTCATGCCATATTGCTTTTCTTGTGTATATGTGTAACCCATGTAGAATAGTAATAGTTTTCCTTTCTGGCTGGTCACAAATTCGGCTCCTTCGGTCATTTTGTACTTTGTATATCTATAAAATATATATATAATAGTTAATGTCAAATTAAATGTGATAAATAATCTATGTTAGTGATAAGTAGGAATGTTTATACTTACGTGTTTTAGAATTTACAGCAAAATTAGGAGTTGCTTGCTTCTTTAGTTGGGGATAATTGTTTGTGATGTTGTTGTAGCTGTTATGAAAAACATGAAAGTAGTATATTATTAATTAATGTTTCGGTACATTTGCAATGTTAGAGCTCATTTCTACTACAAAAGTGTATCTTCATGATTCACATTGTGAAGATACTTACATATTTCTTTAGGTTGGTATTTGGCAGTATAGTTGTTTCTTCAGCTTCTGGAGAGTAGTTTGTAGTGTTATCTTAAAAAAAAAAGAACATATGTGTTAGAATAATCACCATGTTGGTACGTTTTTTAATACATTATCTGGTAATTATGTTGTTTAATATACTTACTTTGTGATTAGTATCTGTATTATTCAGAATGTGGAGTTCTGTATTATGTCTGTATATCTATTCGCCGTGTTTGCTCTGTAAATAAACAATATATAATAGAAAATAATTAGAACAGTTCTAAATGTTTGTATGGTTTTTCCACATTTATTTCAGTTGCATAATACTTACTTAGTAAAATGTATTGTAGAAATAGTACTGATGTCCTTAGTTCATTAGTAGTGCAGTTTTCAGTAGTAGAATCTACAGAAAAAAAGAAATATGTGGGGCAAAAGTCATTATTTTTGTGTGTTTAGATTTATGTGCGCATAATGAAACAATGTGAAATTACTTACATAGTTATTAGAATCTGTATTCCTATGCTTTGTTCACAGTTATTTTGAGTAGAATATTCAGTAGTCGTAGTATCTAAAAAAAATAGTTTTATATAATTATTTAGCATGTTAAGTAGTATGAATAGCAAAGGGGCACTGGGTATTTAGCAGGTAAATAAGTAGTAGTAGCAAATTATGCAGTTTCTATTTTATTTACTTACTTAGTAAAATGTAATGTAGACATAGTACTGATGTCCTTAGTTCATTAGTAGTGCAGTTTTCAGTAGTAGAATCTACAGAAAAAAAGAAATATGTGGGGCAAAAGTCATTATTTCTGTGTGTTTAGATTTATGTGCACATAATGAAACAATGTGAAATTACTTACATAGTTATTAGAATATGTATTCCTATGCTTTGTTCACAGTTATTTTGAGTAGAATATTCAGTAGTCGTAGTATCTTAAAAAATAGTTTTATATAATTATTTAGCATGTTAAGTACTATGAATAGCAAAGGGGCACTGGGTATTTAGCAGGTAATTAAGTAGTAGTAGCAAATAATGCAGTTTCTATTTTATTTACTTACTTAGTAAAAATTATTGTAGAAATAGTACTGATGTCCTTAGTTCATTAGTAGTGCAGTTTTCAGTAGTAGAATCTACAGAAAAAAAGAAATATGTGGTGCAAAAGTAATTATTTCTGTGTGTTTCGATTTATGTGCACATAATGAAAAAATGTGAAATTACTT
The DNA here is from genome assembly GCF_964263255.1 of Lissotriton vulgaris. Classification (NCBI taxonomy): domain Eukaryota; kingdom Metazoa; phylum Chordata; class Amphibia; order Caudata; family Salamandridae; genus Lissotriton; species Lissotriton vulgaris. The sequence continues at coordinate 279,603,788 of NC_141695.1, read as the reverse complement.
ACATAGTTTTTAGAATCTGTATTCCTATGCTTTGTTCACAGTTATTTTGAGTAGAATATTCAGTAGTCGTAGTATTTAAAAAAAATAGTTTTATATAATTATTTAGCATGTTAATTAGTATGAATAGCAAAGGGGCACTGGGTTTTTAGCAGGTAAGTAAGTAGTAGTAGCAAATAATGCAGTTTCTATTTTATTTACTTACTTAGAAGATGTAATAGTAGGTTGATAGTCTAGTTCTTCTAGTTGTTGTGCAGCAATTCGGAGATAGAGATGAATCTCCTTCAGTGACTTTTGGCAAGTAGTTTGTGCTTAGATTTTCATTGTTTATATAGGGGAGTGTCAGTAGTAATTACTTTGCTATTGGTTCATTTAAAAAATTAGGGTTGTGATTGGTTAGTTAGTATATTTGAATTTCAGTTGTGATTACTTTGTAATAGAAGTGAAAAACCAAAAATAATTATAAAAGTATACAAACTAGCATAGAATATTTTTATATGTGTAGGTGATATAATTATACCAATAGGATATTTTTGATGAATTAATAGTGTGTCTATAGTATTAATGTAAGTATTGTGTGTTTATTTAGATGTGAAAACATATAAAACGTTAATTAATTATGCTAACAGATGCATGTAAAAAGTCGATATAGCTTATAATCCGATATTGATGTGCACGATATTTTTGAAGTCGATATTATAGTTAATGTCATTATTTTTTGTAGAAAGCGATATTTTTGTTTTCCGATATTAATGTAGTCGATATCAAAGTAAACAATGTTTTTGTATATCGAAATAAAAAAATCGATATTTGTGTATATATCTAGTTAAGTATAGGAAGCCGATATTTTTGATTTCGATATATTTGTTCCGATATTTTTGTACGTCGATATTGTGAATTTCGACATTTTGTCAGACATTCCTCCCTCACACTGCGGGTCAGATCTCCCCGTTTCCGCACACGAACCCCCTCAAGGGGCTTCATCACACCGGGTCAGTAATCCTGCAGCATTCCTAGCCCAAGTCCAGGGCAAATAGCCAAATCTGAAGCACCCCACTTGTCTCCCACTTGAAGACCGAACATGCAGGCCAGCTCACAGGGCCCTCTAGCAGAGGGGAAATCCTACATGGCGGTACCTTCTGGCGCCCAGCAGTCCCAAGTAAGCACCAGTTCAACAACCACATGGGGTCACAGCCCCAATATTGATATGTCAAAATGTCTTTGTTCTACCCCCTGGCACAGGGCTCTCTGCCTGGTCCAAACCAGTTCTGGGGGGCACTTACACATTTTTTTAGGGTAGTCTCTGGCCCCAGACACACCATAGGGGGGGGGGGGCGAAGCCAGCATTGCGTAAGGCAGGCACAGTCCTAATTCAAGCCAAGGTTCTACTCTTCCCACTACTCCAAATGTAGATTGGCCTGTTCAGCCTAGCACTGACTCACCCAGCCTCTCTGGAGCCACTGAACCTCCCCGGCCCCTGTCACTCCAGAGCCAGACATGCAACACACAACAGACAGGCACAAAGACACATAGCACACAGAAATGCCCACTTCTAAAAATGGCATTTCTAAAATAGTGATTATAAATCTGCAACCACCATTACGCAGCATTTCTTACCACTATTCCAAACATACCAAACTTGACCACGGTACTCTTCTCATGTCAGGAATTACCACTGAAACACATATCAGGAAATCCCCAATACATTCCTATGAGAAGGCAGCCTCACAGTAGTGAGAAACCAAAATGGGTGTTTGTGACTACCAGGACAGGACATGCCACACAGTTAAAGCACATGTCTTACCTTTTACCCACAGTGCACACTGCCCATATGGCTAGCTTAGGGGTGACTGATATGTAGTAAAAGGGGAGTCTCAGACGGGCACCCACTTTATGTGCCACGTCACAGTGGCAGTAAACTGTGCGCGTAGACCCTGCAATGGCAGAGGCCTGAGACAGGTTTGAAAGGCTGCTTTGGTGGGTGGTACAAGCAGCGCTGTAAGCCCACCAGTATCATTTAATTTACTAGCTCAAGTATATGAGATACCACTTTAAACGGGACTGATAGGTAAATTAAATACGCCAAACAGGTGTAGACCAATCTTAACACGTTTACCATAGACAGCACATGCACTATACTCTGGACAGCTGTGATGAAGTGCCCAGAGTCCTAAAACCACCAACACCAGGTCAGAAAAAATACTAGAAGGAAGGCAAAGAGTTCAGGGCTGACCCTGCAAAAAGGGCATAGTCCAACAGTGGCGCTAACATGAAAAGTGTGCTTTATGTATATAGGGCCTCTGATGCTCTCAGATGATGTCAGTGTCTGACTGGGACAGAAAATAGGCCCCGGGCACCAAAATAAAATTGGCAAATCAAACAGCTCATAAAGACACCCTGTATAGGTGTTTTGCAAGGTGTGGGGGACTGCATGCATTTGTGCTTGCTGTAGAAACCTGCATTGCTTCCAAAATCCAAACCAGTGTGGTTCTATCAAAAATATTTACAGTAAAAAAAAACTGCCCACCACGTCAGGGAACACGCCCAAGAACAGCCAATAAAACGCACCACACACTGACCTGTCAGAACAGCCCTTCTGTCACTGCCAGATTGCCCCATAGGCCAGCCTGACCCTGGATGCTGTCAGCTGAAAGGTGAGGCTGATGGTCTTAAACGATTATGGTAAAATGGATGTTTAGGAATAATTAGGTGTTGCGAAGGGCAGGGGCAAATGGGAGATTTGAATGTTCCTTCTGCACCAGACATGAAGGGAGGACTGTGTAGGTAGAAAAATACATCTGCATGTTATCATCTCTAAATGAGAAGGATGCCAAGGAGTACCTCCATTTTAGGTAGGTGCTACATGACACCATTACTCCCTAACAAAGTTTACCAATCTCACAATACCTTTGTAATATTCCACACACACGCCACTCCGCGAAGAGCATTATATGAGGTAGAAGACGTGAATAGTGTGCAACTTACAAACCAGAGGTCCTCTTCTATACAGAGGTAGTTTTACAAAGAGCCTTGTCCCTAACCCTTAATAACCCAGTAGCCTGGTGTGGGAGGCAGTGCTTAGTTTGTAAAACGTTTGGTGGCAGGGCCCTTCTCAGGAGGTGACTGAATTGTGTACCACCCATTGCCCCTGCCAGTGCTGCCAATGACAGTACCAACACAACGAGTAACATTCACGCTACTACAACGGAGGCCATTCTGACTATTCCAGGCCACTCAATGCAATAAGAAGGATCTAGACCACATGTTTAAAATATATTGAATTATTAAACACTGTGTTTTGTGCTCATCTCAAAGTTAGGGAAACAGGGCCACCATGTGGCGGTCTGCCGTAAGGGCCAGTGCGGTGAATTAAGTGCCAGTGCTTAGCACCGTAAAACACTGGCACAAATTAAGCATTGGTAGGCCGACAAATATTTTAGCCCCTCGTGTAAATTCCAATGGGGTTAAACACAAATCAATCCCAGAGCAGTTTGGCTGGTACAGATTCAACAGAACTGCATGAATTTTTGTCTATCCCTTTATTGGAGTAAAAGAAAATAGAGGTCGGTGATGGAGTGCTGGAGCAGCATGGAATTTGGAAGATGAGCAAATGAGGAATAAAAAGCCAGCCATTAGAAGGAGAAGGACTAGATAGTTGTTTAATTTGGAGGGCTGAGCATAAGGCTATTGTATTGTTATTGTAATTGCATTTATATAGCGCTTACAACATCTGACACGGTGTCGAATCGCTTTTTTGGCTAGTAGCATGCATCTTCAGACCCCAAAAAGAATAGTGGTGAATTAGTATGGTGAAATATGAAATTAATTTGAGCGGTGGATATGTTAGCCTTTATTTGGATTGAGAAGGATAATGGAGGGATAGAAGATAGAAAGGTTTGCATTTATATAGTGCTTGCTACCCCTGATAAGGTTCTGAAGGATTAGTGGGGATTTAATATAGGGAAATATGAAATTAATTTGAGGGGTTTGATACTGCACTGGCATTTTGTAGAAGAATGAAGGGCACTGACTGAAATTCAGCAGCATCCATTTGAGCATGTGGCTCACAGAGTTGTAGTTACTAGTATAAGAGATTCAATGGCACCCAACTAGCTTACTTACCATATGCCTCATGCTGCCCTGACTTCCATATGCGGCACCGTAACTTCTAGTTAATGGCTGGTTATTCGGACTTCCATAACTGTTCTGGCTCCCCATTCCAGGCTATGACAAGTTGATGTAAAGCATGAAACAAATAACATTGGATTCCAAGGAGTCTTTAGGACAACGGTCATGAGATAAAAACTCAAAGGGCTTGAGTGTCATCTGTGCTCTCTCGTTTGACTATCCTTCCACCCGACCTTTCAGTGTTGGCATGTTATCCACACAGCAGGCAATAGGTTCTGTAACTTCTTAGCAAACATATGTTAGTGAAATATTTTACATAGCACCTTGAGACCCTCAGGAGAATGTAGCGCGCTTTAGAAATGCATTGATTGATTGATTGATTGTCAACTCTGGCTACACTGTTACATATGAATCCTTAACCATCTATTTTATCTTTCGCCCTGGAATACACACAGATTAAAACATGGCAACCAATAAAAGTGAAAAAAGAGCTTGTCTTACAGAAATTACTAAATGTCTCCCAATCAGATCCGGTCCAAGCATTATGTCTGGAGTTATCTTTGGTGAGCATATACGCTAGAGCTATCTCTAACATAATACAATGGGCATATAATCTCTAACACGCATTCCCTGGAACTTTGAGATATTTATTAAAATTGGAGACTTTTGGAAATGAATCGACCCCAAGAAAGCATTACAATTAATTTGTGAAAAGTATAGTATGTAGGTCCCCTGAGCATTATCTTTACTTTCAATTAGAACAAAGAGTGAGATGTTGTATTCTCCTCTTGCGCCTGGGAATTCTTCCATAAAAAACATTTACTTCCAAATGGAATGCCCTACAAAATCGCTCAGGTATATGTGATCTTACTCATATGTTGTTAATTTGTCCGAATCCGATTTTAGTAAAGGCCTGGTGTTGGTTTATAAAGTCTATTAGTTACAGATATAATGCAATCTTAACTAAGGATTTAATAAAGCTGTGAATGAATGAATGAATGAATGAAAGGGGGTTTGTAGAGCGCGACTGCTGCCCGAGGGCGTCCAAGCGCTAAGTAGAGGGAGTAGAACCCTGAGGGACGGGGCTAGAGAGCCAGGGGGGCACTAATTTCTGAAGAGGAATGTTTTTAACTCTTTACGGAAGGACGAGAGAATGGGGTTGGACCTTAGGGGGAAGGGAAGGGAGTTCCATACTTTAGCAGTATTGAGCGTGAAGGACCTGCCTCCTGCTCTGGACCTTTTGACTCTGGGAACTGCAGCAAGGAATGCGTTCGTAGATCGAAGTAGTTTAGCGGGACAGTAGGGGGTGAGAAGTGTGTGGTTGATCTCAGGGCTAGCTCTATGGAAGGCTTGATGCGATATGCACAGGGTTTTGAATTTTATTCTTTCCCTGACAGGGAGCCAGTGGATTGACCTGATCCCTGACTTAGCCGATTCTCTGCGAGGGATCTGGAGTAGCGTACGAGCTGCACAGTTCTGCGTGCGCTGAAGTTTCTGCAGCACGTATTCAGGGGCTTCCAAGTAGAGGGCTTTGTTAAAGTCGAGTCGGGACTGGATGAGGCCCTGAATGACAACCTGCTTAGCTTCCAAGGGTAGAATTGGAAGGATCTTTCTCAGCATTCGGATGATCCCGAAGCAGGTTGCTGCTGTTTTAGTTGCCTGAGTATTAAAAGTGAGGGTTTTGTCCAGCCAGACTCCCAGACTTTTAATGTCTTCCTTCGGGGTTGGGGGTAGACCTAAACTGGAGGGCCATAGCTGGTCGATGGGGGTGGGAGTAGGGGGGCCGAGGAGCATGATCTCGGTCTTGTCGTCGTTGAATTTTAGTGAGGATGCTGTCATCCATCTCCTAACATCCTCCATACAGGCTGCCTGGTTGGATTGGGGGAGCCCGCTGTTCTTCTGTGCCAGAGAGACCACCAGCTGAGTGTCGTCCGCATACGAGATGATCTTGATACCATATTGGCGGACAACCTCAGCCAGCGGTCTCATGTACACATTGAACAGCGTGGGGCTCAGGGAGGAACCCTGGGGTACCCCGCAGTTTAGAGATCTGCTAGTGGAACAGGAGTCACCGTCGAAGACCTGAAAGGTCCTTCCGCTCAGAAAGGAACCCAACCAGTCAAGAGCGTCTCCGGAGACTCCCAGATCGGATAGTCGAGACAGCAGGGTTTTATGGCACACCGTGTCAAACGCAGCGCTTAGACCGAGGAGGACCACTGCCACTGACCCCCCTCGGTCCAAGATCCTCCTGGATTCTCCCGTCACGGCTAGAAGAGCCGTTTCCGTGCCATGTTTAGGACAGAATCCTGTTTGGGTGGAGTCTAGTAGAATATTCTCTTCGAGGAATTTGGTGAGGTGGAGATTAATATGCTTCTCCAGAATTTTGCTTGCCGAACGCAACAGGGAGATTGGACGGTAGTTGTTAGGGTCCGTGGGATTGAGATTGCGTTTCTTAAGTAATGCTCTCACCATTGCCTGTTTCCAAGAAGGGGGAACCACTCCAGTTTGCATGGAGCTATTAAGTAGCTCCATGAGGGTGGGGAGGATGACTTGGTTGGCCATGTTCATCATCCGTGGGGGTGCTGTATCGCGGGGAGAGCCTGATTTTATCTGTTGTGCAAGGGATTGAGAGATTCCAAGTCTAGTGGTGGAAATTCATTCAGGGAAACTCGCGGAGGGTGTTCTGTAGTGCTTGGAGGTGGTGGTTTAGCGGTGATAATCTCTGGGCTGGGGGCTGCGAAGGATATATATATTTCATTAATTTTTTGAAAGAAAAATTCAGCCAGCTCGTTGCATCGAGCTATGGGATTGTCGGCTGGGGCTGTGTGGGGGGAGATCTTAGAAAGGCTTTTAACTACTTGGTATATATCTCTTGTCTTAGATCGAGCTGCCATGATTTTCTCTTTGTAGTAATTGGTTTTAGCGGAATTTATTTCGAGTTTGTATGCCCTAATAGCTTCCCTATACCTGTTTTTTTCAGTGATGGCGTATCCTAGGCGCCACTTCCTTTACAGCTTTCTGCACTGACGTTCCAACTCCCTGAGCTCCTCCGAATACCAGGGGGCAGTTTCTCGTGCTCTTTTTAACATGGTTTTGCTGGTGGGGAGGAGGGAGTCGATGGAGTCCTCGATCCATTTATTGAATTTCCTGCTATCGGGCATGGGGCTCTGGGAAAGAGAGGGTTTTGAGGTGGAAAGAAGGCTTGACCACTGCTCTAGCTGGAGTCACTGCTCTGTGCATGTTTCCCCCAAATGAATATGCCTGCTACAACTTGTTCAAGTTTTTAATAATTTTTTTTAATGTGTATAAAAACTATTGTTTTATTTATGTATGTTGTATTTGTTGACCTCAGCAGGGATATGAATCAAATAAAAAAACTATTGATTGATTGACAAACCCCTAACCAGTTCTATATCCCAGGTGAACACGCAATCAGCCATGTGACAAGCAGCATTGTATTAGTATGGCTAGAACTCCTTCTGTCTGCCAAGGAGAGCTAGTGACCAAAAATATGTTCGCTAGGGGAACAGGCATTACCTAAATATCACACAACATCAATTAAAGCAAACCAGGCATTTAAATACGTTAATGTATGTGGTGTCAATCTGTAAATTAAAAGTTTACAGAACTCAATATTACCTTGTGGGAATGGTGACAACCAGGTTGGGAAACGGTTGGATTGTAGTTTGTAAGTATCCACAAATGCACCATTCTGATCATTCCCAAACTGACAGAGCTACCAGCGTCATGTTCGGCCACTACTCAACCCTTGCATGGAAGTTACTACTGCACATTCCTCTGCTGGATTGTAGTTTTTAAATACCCTGAATTGTACCTTTCTGGACATTTAGTGCCTGGATACCCTCGTGGGTGATACGTTTGTGCTCTGTAAATCTGCCTACATGACATTACATTAAAAAACTAAAAGAGCTAAAAGCGCCTTTTTCGCCCACTACCCAACCCTTGCATGGGAGTTACTACTGCACATTCCCTCTGCTAACCTGGTGGAGAAATGCACAGAAGTAAACCCAGCCATAGTGCCTGGATTCCTTCTGAGAATCCTACCAGATGTGAATTAAGGTATGATCGGCCATAAATGTACGTTTACAGCTAAAAAATGCCATATTGAATTGCCCCTATAGTCACTTTGCTTCTTGTGTTTTTGTTTGCTCCCCCATTGTACTTCCCCTTCATGGTACCATCCTATTCATTGTATGCGCTCCTCATCAGCCATGTAATACTGTATGTAGGGTTACGTGTTCCACTTTTCTAAAAGCTAGCTTACACACCGGGTTATGTGTATATTTCTTGAACTCTATCACACATTGTTGTAGTATAGATTGGAATACCATGAATTGTAGACTTATAAAACTTCTTTTTAATTAATTTTTTTCTCACAATTGTTATGTGGCTTTTTTATCACTTTTTTTTAAATCACAATTTATACAACTTATTTACAATAATTCATACAGGTTTCTAACCATAAATATATTTCTAATCACCAGTGTATATAATCCATGTACTAATGTATAGATCAACAATTGATTATTAATGTCAAATACAAAACTGAATCCAACGCGTTTCGGCGAGTTGCCTTCATCAGGAGTTCTGTATTTTCAATTGCTGGTATGATACTATAATGGTAGAAAATACTCAATTAATTTTTCTTAAAAACAAAACAATCTATATTACACAACATGCGACAGAACTTATACCTGTGATTCACTAGTTCTCTCAACTATAAGATTGATTCATGAGCACCCTCTCCTAGCACCGTAAGCTCTCTACCACAGGAACTTATTAGCTCTATATGTACATTTCATTATCTACATATTTACAATCTCTATTTACATTTCATTATCTACATATTTACAGTCTATATGTACACAAAGGTTACATATGTCTATTCATTTCATTCAACATGATCTTTATGTACGTTTTTTTTCCCTCCCATTTATATGTCAACAATCTAATCTAAAGCATGATTTAAGATGGCTTTAAATGTCTGCAGTTCGCTCCCCAAATTACGGCTCAATACTTTGACCACTAATTGGAGAAATAGAATTTTGTTAATTCATACCTTGGGTATCTGCTGGGTATATGTGTGCAATATATATATATGCAGAATATGGGTATCCGACGGAAGAATCCTGAACACGATTAAAATCTATGGCAAAAATGATACAACAAGATTTCACTATAATAAGTGTCTGTCTATTCGTTTGATTCAGGCATGCACCAAAAACCTTCAATGATAATACCTGTTATATGATCTCAGCTGCCACAAGTCTGATGGCTCAGTGGTACGTCACGTGCTATCAATTGATATATGATGCTCCCTTGTTATGAGGTTCTAATGAGATGGGATGGTTGCTGCGTTCCATGCATAGTACAGAGCTCCACAATTGGAGCCTAGTGCGCTGTGTAAATACCTATACTAACATTTCCAAAGAGTATATTTTACTGTGGTTTCAAAAGACATTGTGTTTATCCACTATTTCTCAGATTTAATAGCATGCCATCCATTGTCCTTCTTTCAGTGACATTCAGCCCATGTCTGGTGCATGTAGTTGTCCGTTTTAGGACAAAGTGAAAATTAAAAAATAAAAAAGGGAAAATAATTTGCAATTGCAATTATAAAATCATGACTCTTCTTTTCCAAATCCCAGGGTGTTCTACCACTTTTACATACATATAGTTACGAAAGTTTTGTACAGTTAAGTATCTATTTAGTATGTTAAGATATGTACATATGGAGTTATAATACTTAACCTTGAATATATTAGGGGCAGTCAATTATCTGGGCAGAACATTTTTGAAGGGGAATGTAAAGAACTGGACATTTTGACAGACACCCGTCATAAATAATGATGCCAGTGCCATCTCACACCCAATCACAGAACAGGTATTGTGTAATTCACTGCTGCACAGGTTGCAATGGTAGAGTTTTTCCCCACCTCTCCGTGCGTCGACCTATCACAGAGGTAGGGTGTATTATTGCCTTTTTTGGCTCATCACCCCATGTGCAATGAATCATGAATGTTAGAGGGCTGTCAAGCATGGAGTTTTTGAGCCCGAAGCCGTTCTTTCAGGTATCACTTCAATCTCTCTTGGGCGTTCCCTGCATGTTTTTCTTCTGCACGTCACTGTGTCTCAGTTGTTTAGTTTTTGAGTAGGGTGAAAACTATTGTGGAATGTTTTACTTTTCACGTGAGAACTCCTTAGAAGACACAGAAGCGGGAGAGTCAGTGGTCGGAATCCAGAGCTGAGGGACATCTGACAGGAGAGAGACAGACGGACTGAGCCCTCTGGGGCTAGTGAGCCATAGGTCATGAACATTTACGTCATTAGAGCTGGGTCATGAAGGTCAAAATTGTACGAAATATCAACAAGATCATAAGTGAAATTACTCAGTCTGTGACCCCCAGATGACATCAAAGAATGGACATTATGCCACATCAGGGGTAGAGGAGAGTCAATACATTACCTCCTAATAAATTACATCCACACAAAGAATGCCAACAGCTTCAAAATAAAAGAATGCAAAAGTTAGGAAACTAAACGTAAAAAAAAGCGGGGAGTCCAAGAAAGGTTTGGAAACTATAGTAGATATGAAGTGAGCTGATGGTGGCCGTAATCAGGCAGCTGCTGGTAAAGTGAAAACAGATGGGACCTTGTTTAGAATTTGGTGGATGACTACTCAGTCAAAACATGACAGATATCCCGCTCGCCATATTACAAGTAGGCTACAATGCACTTGTAATACATGGACAGGACATCGGCCATGTTTGTGATTCAGCATCCCGTCCGCCAAATTCCTTTGAAGGCCTTTTTTCAAGTTCCGTGCTCTGTTATTTGTGCTTTTTTTTTTTGTGGTTCAATTTGATATTCTTTGTCCTACCTCTCCTTGTGGAGAAGTGTGGCTTAATGGTTAGAGTGGCAGACCTTGATGCAGAACTCTGGCCAGGGACCAGTGTTCGATTCCCGGTCTTGGACTCAAAATTTCCTTGGACCTGATATTCTTGCCTCGGTGCCTATTCTAGTCATGGGTCCCACGCTGCAACTCTGGGCAATAGCTTGCTTAATCTCCACAATGGCCCCAACAGCGCTGGGATGCCTGGTTTCACCATGGGGGTGCCCAGGAGTGGACACTTCACAGGGAAAAACCAGGAAGGGTTCCTACAGCGGTATGAGTACAGCGCCAAGAAACCTCTGGGTAGTTGTGCGCTATATAAGTACAAAGTTTACGTTGGTTTTTTTCCGCATTCCCCCGCTGTGTCTTTGGATCACTGACAGAATACTGAGGACAAAAATATTGTAGGACATAAAATTCTGTCAAAAATATTGAGGATCAACATTTTGAAAAGGTAACTGTAAACAGGTAAGTGTAGATTTACTGTTCTCAAATTCACATATATGCATTTCTTCAAGGTACATATACGTGGAGTTAAGTATAGTAAAACTTTGCATACCCTTAGAAACTCACCTTCACATTATTTTTGCCCATGATATTCTTGACATGATATTTTGTCCACACAACATTTAAGACTCAATATTTTGCCCAAATGCTGTATCCTTGTCTACAATAGAAATCTGTGAGATTCCATGTAACAAACAACATGTTAACATGTTTTATTGCAGTGTAATAACACTCCACCTTTCAAAGTCTATTAACTTTAACACAAGCTTTCCACAAATGATGTCAGGCCTACTGCCTTTGTTGTAACTTTCATAAGAAAGAGAGAGGACCCATAGAATCTGACATAACTTAATCCAATGTGCCCATCAGGCCTATCGCCTTGACCACTGGCTTGACACAATTTCCAACTCAATCCTACTGTATTGAGCTTCTTAAAGGTGTTTTTATTAATCACATAAGGTCTACCAACAGCTGCACTATCAAGCTAGACCTAAAAAGAGGAGCCCAGTGCTCCGGCCTGATATGGCCTGATATGGCCTCCTGGTTGGTGCTGCTCTGCTTCTTACGTATTATTAGATCTCCCTGGAAGAATGCACCACTAACGCTAGACTACTCATATCTCAGGATAGCCTGCCAATCAGTGCTCAAGGGCCATAGCAGGGTTTTCAAAGTTCTGGTAAAAAAACACAGCTACGGGTTCTGCTCACTGGATCAAGTCTTCACCGTGAAAAAATCAAAATCCTGTGGGAGTTTCTGCAAGGATGGCTAGTATCATAGTATTTCCTATTCCGACTATACGTTTTTCTTTCAGGTTTCATAAAATGCATCCTCTTTGTGTGAACATTCCAATGCTGCAGGAATTTCATTACAGTGGCCAGAGCACAAGTCATTCTCTACAAGTGCTTGTCCAGTCATGTTTCTTGGGTTTTGCTTTGCATGCAGTTTATTTAAAGACTATGGCTTCTGCCCACACCTTGGCCATGCACCTCTCAATGGTATGGCACTAATGCTATCCAGATGGCAACACGCCCTTGAAGTGGTCACCAGCATACTGGGCCAACACAGATAACACCTGATATTGTTTTTATGAACTAAAATAAATTAGACCAAAATGTTGAGCTGGGAGAAATGGTAAAGAAATCAGATCTAGCATACATTATGAAAATTTGACAAAAACCAGCTTTGACCAGACACACTGCCACTGCTTTGCTGTACTCTACTCTGTGAGGCTATTTTGCAAAGGTGATATACTGCAAAGATTTATGGTATGTACTTATCACGAAAAGACCTTGTCCCAAATCGTAAATATATGTTAATAGGTGAACCCAAAGATGAAAACCGAAACCTAATAGAGAGCTTTATTGGTAAAGGCTCAAGTCCGAAACCATTTGTATGGAGGAGATGTAGTCTTAGCAGGTCTTCCTTAATACTAAAATCAATGTTACTTGCAGCTGCTCGACACGACAGAAAACAACGACATTCCGGCCATTCACACCCATTCTAGGACACCTCCATTGCTTACGCCATGTAATGACAATTTACTTCAAGATTGTTTGCTTCACCCATAAAGCATTGTAGTCCGGGCATTATTTTTATCTCAATAACTGGAGGCCCCAGATACTCTAGGAGCAAGAGGTGACTCATTCTGGTAATTCCAGTATTCACAAGATACAAATCAATATCAACTAAACAGACATTTTCTTACCTAATATGATCATAGCAACTGAAGAGGATTCTCCTACTCTTTCATAAGGAACTTAAAACCCACACCTTCAAAATGTAACTACTTAACTAATATTATTTTTGTCTCCTCATTTACATCGATCTATACTTTGACAAATTGTATTGTTGGTTGAGGGCTGGAAAACCTTCTCAAGCAACAGCCACAGTCCCTGTCAGAGTGAATGCTGGAACTGGCCCTTTCTGGTTGACTGAAGGGAGGCCAAGCAGAACCTACCGCTCGTGTCAAGGATGGTTGATTATACTCACTGCATAACCTGTGCTCACCCTTGGTGGCTTGGGACTGAGCAGTCAGGCTTATTCTCAGAGGCAATGTGAAAAGCAAAGGCACAGCAGTCACTTACAATAAATACACTGAGCATCACAAAAGAGACTTCACACAGGATGTATGTAAATAACATTTAAATAACACATTTGGAAATATTAATAGCAGTATTTTGCCCACTCGAATCGTTATAATATCAAGTATGCACATTGTGGACAAATCCTCATCTAAATACCCCACCGCCGCCAATAGAGAGAGAGTAGTAAAGTTAGGACTACTAACTTTAGGATGCCTAAATGCCTTCTGTGAATACCGAAAGTCTTAAAATTACGATTTTTCTCAATTTAGTAGTAGTAAAGTTAGGAGTCCTAACTTTACTACTACTAAATTGAGAAAAATCCTAATTTTAAGACTTTCGGTATTCACAGAAGGCATTTAGGAGTCCTAAAGTTAGGAGTCCTAACTTTACTACTACTAAATTGAGAAAAATCATAATTTTAGGACTTTCGGTATTCACAGAAGGCATTTAGGAGTCCTAAAGTTAGTAGTCCTAACTTTACTACTACTAAATTGAGAAAAATCGTAATTTTAGGACTTTCGGTATTCACAGAAGGCATTTAGGAGTCCTAAAGTTAGTAGTCCTAACTTCTGTGAATACCGAAATGAGTAAGTTCATTCTGTGAATACCAAAAGTAGTAAGTGCATTCTGTGAATGCCAAAAGTAGTAAGTTCATTCTGTGAATCGGGCCCTACGTCCCCAGCACCAGGGATGCAAGTGTGTCTGCCCGCATCTGCAATGGCAGACTGGACATGAGTTTAACTAATATGTGTGTTAGGCGGCAGGCACAAATCAAGGGCACCATATGTGCGGGTGCACATATAAAGCAATGGCAGGCTGCTCATGAGCCTAATCATGATAGATGCCAGTGCACACACTGCAGTCTGCAATGGCAGACCAGGCCATGGGCTTAAGCCAGCCCTAGCACCTTAGGTGCAAGTCCGCAGTCACCACGATTCCCACCAGCTTTGCTTGGGTAGATCCCATTACGGGTGCGATTGTGCACACCCAGCAGGCGACAGTGGACTGGCCGCCTTGCCTCTACCACCACGGGTGCAAGCGCACGGACACAGGCCTGCAATGGCAGGACTGACCTGAGTGTTAGGCACTCTTTGGCCCTCCATGGAAAGTCAGGCATCTAGCCACAATGCCACATTTCCTATGATGCATCCTCAAGCCTGCAAAGGCAGGCTAGACACATGTTAGAAACAGCATAAGGGCTGGTGCTCAGACCCCGGCCTGTAATGGACCGCTGGATGCTTATGTAACACCGCAAGGTATAAGTGCGGACTCCCATATCTGCATCTGCAGACCAGTAAATGTTGCTGAACACTATGTGTCAGCACCTCTTCCTAAACTATGTAGGAAGGTGCACACGCTTCCACCTTGACAGTGGGGGCATGCTCAGGGCCCTGAGGCAAAGTAACCTGAGCAGGGAACATCCACATGTACACATCCAGCCTCAAGATTACCACCCCACTGTGTCTATCAGGGTTTCCCTGGGGGGCTGCCCTCATGGTATGGGATGACTTAGTCAGGGTTGGCAGAGGCATGAGTGATGCCAACTTAGGCAGGGGTGCAATGGCGCCCCACAGGCTTGCAATGGCAGACCCGATACAGGCTCGACCGGCTATCGGTGGGTATCCCCTCCTAGCTGAGGGCCCCATAATCCTGGTAGGCTCACTCTTACCTTCTCTCAGGCCCAACCCTGGGTGGGACTTTCTCCTTCCCGTGGGCGGTACTTCCTCTCATGCACTTGAGCCACAAGTGTTCACCGGAACAGCAATGGGGCGATGCCACCAACAACCACCAGCTTCCCTAACTCAGCACATAGTCACCCAAAGACATTTGTCCACGGTGACACCAGAAAGGGGTGGGGTGGCAATGGGCCCAAGCGTCTGACACCTTTCTTCCACTTTTCTCTGGACCAGGTAAAGGACAGCTTCTCATATATGGTCCTCCAGCTTTGAGTCCTAACTCGAGACCTGGACATGTGTTAGGGGTGAATTCTTTTTTTCCCCGGCTCTCTTTCTAGGGATCCAGTACCACCCATTTAGGATGGTTACTTTTCCGGCCCTGGACTGGGGGTCACCAATGTTGGTGACCCCACCCCATCCTCCTGCGATGGGTGACCCTCTGTCAATGAATTTGTTCTTTCCAGCACAGGCCAGCTTCTCCACCTGGCAACTAACATGCATCTCTCCCACCTGTGGTGAAGAGAATGCTACTCTAACCGACTGAGGACAATCCCGCCAGGTCGTTCAAGTATAAATTAAGAGATCCCTCCCCTCAGGAGAGGATGGTTTGGGTCATTCCCCAAACTTCTTAATCAAGAAGGTTTTCTTGACCAGGTTGCTTACCATGCTCTTCCCTGTCGGCAGGAGGAGGGCATCTCCCTGCCTTAGGTACAAACTGAAGTAATTTACTGCCCCAGATTTCCTCAGGGATCCCGTGCACCTTTAGAGTCTCATAGTAGGTTGACAGACATTTCTTGATGTCCCCCCACACAGAAATTCTGATATAATCTTTTTGGAGATGAGTCTACTTTCACTGTCAGGACCTGTAGATATCCTGCCACCATTGCCAAATTGCCATCATTGCTGCAATTTGACTATGTTTGCAGGGTTTGTATATCCAATTCTAGTGGGTGAGTGCACTGCGGATCTTCTGCAGCAGAGTCATGGTGACTGTGGGGCCCCCCTGCGTTGCTGCCGGGAAGGAGTGAACTTCAACCACTCAGTAGTGGCTCCTCACAGGAGGCATTTGGGCTTATACCTTTAGGGCATATAACCAACATTGCGCCATCCCTACCTTTTTGTACGCATCTCATGCAGGGTGATTCAGTCAGTCGGGGAGAGGGGGAGTTGGATTTCAGATCAGCTTGGCAGGCTTCTTTGTAGAGGCACTTTGTGATTTACTTGAACTGCGTTGTGTGTGCTGTTACACATTAGTCATCAGCAATCGAGTGGGGTGATATCTAAAGACCTGATCCATGGACCTCTAACCACTAGAATTTGTAGTGGACCTTTGTACTTACTACTACTCCTATGTGATTGTAGATTTTTTCTGTCTAATCACTTGCGTTTGTAGTCGACCTTTGTACTTACTACTTCTCCTATGTGAATGTAGCGTTTTACTATCTACCTTGAGTAAACTTGCAACTTGTTTATATGCAACCTTTGCTGCATGTACCTTTTATGTAACTCATGTAATCCAAAGTCCTTTTGGAAAGCAACTGGTTCTTATGTAAAGCGCTCTGACACCTTCGGGTAATGTACGCGCTATATAAAATCGCAAATAAAAAATAAAAAAATAAAAGAACTACAAAAAACAGAAAAGCACTCTTCTAGTCCTAGAAAGATCCTGGCTGCAAAACTGAGGTATGACCAGATCATTTAAAAACAGACAGAAGACTATCAATTTCAGCCCAAGATAGTCACGGAAAGTAAAGGAGGACTACGGCATGTTGACCTTGCATTGAAATAAAGGTAGAACTTCTACCTTCTTACATATTAGGTCCTGGAAGTGGACATCTTGGAATGATCTTCCTGCAAGGCTAATCTTCTTACCATGCGATAGGAGAGTAGGATCTGCTCTTATGGTTACCCCCACTTTTTTGCTGATGTTTCAATGTTTTTCGACTTTAGTCTGGCTGGGGCCCTGCTATCCAGGACCCCAGACTAGTTGCGTCCTCTCTAAATTGATTCCTAGTACTTTGGGTACACTCCAGTTTGGTTACTGGGGTCCCCTTATGAGTCCCTAGTATATGGTACCTAAGGTACCAAGGGTATAGGTACCCCAGAGGCCTACCAGGGGCTGCATCATGTATTATGCCACCCCTGGGAAGCATTCCAAAATGACACCACAGGACTGCTACTGCAGCCTGGGTAAGGTGGTGCCTGCACCCCTTACTAAGCTATAGGTTACCTATATCTACCTTAAATCACTGCACATAGAAACCTATCCGTCACCCCTATGGCAGGCCTTATCAATCCTAAAGGCAGGGTGCTGGGTTTTGTGTGAGAGGGTGCCCATGCATGAGCAGGGCCCCTCTGCAGCCTTCGGGATCTATTCTCTGGGGCTGTTCTGTGATGCAGCCTGACCAAATACTCTTAAGTGCATTATAACCTCGCTGTAAATGCTAACTGTAATGTAAATGAACAGAAACATGTCATGTTTGGCATCAACCACTTTGGAATCCTACACCCCAACCAGTCCTGGCAGCGGGGGTAGAAGTCCACCCTTCTAGAGGGAGAGACATGTACACACCGGTGTACCCGGTACCAGTTTAAAAGAGCCCTGGCATCACAAAATGGATGCTGCAGCCAGAGACACGAGTCTGGCCTCCTGCTGCTGGATGAAACTCCGGCAGGGGAGGCCTGGACAGTAGGTTTCCTGTCTCCCAGACAGGCTTTAGTGTATTGGGGCTGGGTGGGTGCACTCTGAGAGTGCTTTGAAGTCTGCACTGGGGGCACATTTGGTGTCCCTGTGCAGAGCCCAGTTCAAACTGGTTGCAGGGGCTACCAGCCCCTGCTATGGCACGAAAGTTGACAAAGGAAATGAGTGTAGCCATCCCTTTTTCCAAACCGTTCCATAGGTGGGTCCCCAGAGTAAGTCCAACCCCTTCCTTGGGCATAAGAAAGGAACCACTAAATATAGGACTTTAGATTACACCTGGACGAACCTCTGCTACAGATATCCTGGAACTTCGACGATCTACACGACTAGATGACTGAAGAATCTCACTTGGAGTAAAGGAGTTACTCCCCTGCTTGGCAGGCACCAAAGGCGCATCTGATCTGTCTGCATCTCCGAAGCTCCCGAAGGACTCTGAAGTAATTGTAGCCCAGGAGGTGGATTTCCAGACTTTTCCGAGGCGGACCTGAGACCAAAGAAAAGCTGAGACCCACAGCCCTTGTGAGTACCGTGGAATCGAAACTCCTGGACACCGTGTACATTTGCAAGTGCATTAGCTTCTCAACGTTCTTTGAGGCTGTACATTTGGTTACTTGTAGCCCAGACTCCGAGCACCTTTTCCACCGAAGATTGCTGGCCTACACTCCACAAGTGTTCCGTAAGCCGGCCCTTTGGTCTGTTGACTGGTGGTTCCCTGAGTAGGCAACTTTGACTTTCCGTGGGTTTACCTGGTTGCTACAGACGTGCCCTGACTCCCTCGGACCTTGATGGTTCGCACCAAAGCATTTCTTCACTTTCTGCATGGGTTGCTGTTGCCAAGGCTTGTTGGGTCCAATACGATCACCAATGACGCAGCACTCGACATCCTATGTGGGACTGCTCAAATCCATCTCCTGATCATTGTTGACGCCTCCTTGTCCTCATGGCTGCAGAGTCAAGCTTCACCTTTTCAACTTGAAATCACCTGACATCGGTGGGCATTCGACTAACGTGCCCCTGGTCACTGGTAAGTGACCCTGACTCTGTCCCCTCTGCTTTCAGGTTCTTCTCATCTTCGATCCAGGATTGGATAACAATGGACACTTTCCACTTCGACAGCACCATCACTTTGCAGCAGATCGCCATTGAAATCAACGACGATTCCCGACACCAAAAGACACCTATGCCCCCGGCTTCCCTGGGTAGGGTAATTCGAGTACTCCGGTGCTCTGGTGGGTGTTGGCCCTAGAACCCCTTAAGTCTAACGTGGTTTGCTCAAAGTCCTCTCCTAAGTGTTCCTAATCTTTAAATTTTCAACCGCGACTTTCCCCATAGAAGCTAACGGCGTCTCGGGGCTGTGTTCCTTGGGTGGTTCCTTGTGGGCCAAGTGATTCTACAGGCACTAGGCCTTGTGTCTAGTCAAGTCGTGGTTCTTATACCAATTTCTTAATATATGGTTTGGTACGCCCCTAGGGCTCAACATATATTGTGCTAATTTACTGTGTGATATTAAGTGTCAATTATGTGCTTTTACCTCTGGCCTGATAAAGAGACTAGTAGGGTGTGTTTAGAATAAATACATATATTTTATATATATACCTGTTGTAGTTCTCCTTTCATTTGGTCATTCAAGAGATTATAGACTGGTAAAACAAGCTGCTTTATATTACTTCAAGACTTATCCCGAAGGCTCCTTTCCATAGCTACCACTAGGATAGCTTTCAATAAAGGTTGTCTTTAACCTATCACCTCTAAGGGGTTGTTTGGACTTGTGCAAGGTGCCCACTATAACTAGTGGACAGCATATGCCAGGCCAACTTCTCACACAAAGTCATACAACTGAATGACATATCATCATCCAACTGGTCTGACCATTCCCTAATCTCTTTTCTCATACTGAAAAGAGTGATGTTTAGACAAGTACAACAGTGTGAGACTAAACAATGGTCTAGAGATTTGAGAAACATCACTGTAAATGATCTTACCAGAATTAGCAATATTCTTCTTTCCCTCTCATCCAACACAACAAACCTGGATGAATTCACTGATCACTACATTTATTCCGTGACGAATATTTTTGACTCGCTTGCTCTTTTGCAGCTCAAATAGATCTCCAGCAAACATTCAAAACCTTGCTTTAATAGCTCCCTTAATGAGGAGCGATATAAACTAAGGCTTACTGAAAGATCATGGAGAAACTCCCCTTCCATATGAAGCCTGAAACTATTAAGGATGACAAGAAGTGCATCTAACAAACTTATCTGTTGTTCCAAAACTGATCCCTTTAAGGTTCAGCTTGATAAGGCCAACAACAGACCAAAAAAACTCCATGAAATCATCAACCAACAAGCGTACCACTCTACCAATCAACTCTCCACACTCAAGGACTCACTCCCAAGTGGTGAAAAGTTCCCCTCAAACTTTATAGTAAACACAAGAAAGATCAAGCTAGAACTGCAACGATCCTTCCCTGACACGCAGAATCCAGCCCAATCCTCTCCCTATCCAAGGCCTCTCTGGGCAAGCTCTCTTTTGGCAGGACCTATAGTCTGCACTCCCAAAAATTATGCTTCATGGAATACATTCACAATACTGGATGAGGCAGAACTGCTTAACATCATAACTTCATAAAATATTCAAATCATTTTAAGGATCCTTTGCCCACCGACTTCTTCAAAGAACTTTCCTCTTCCATCTTTCCTCTAAGGTCTAAGATTGTACATGAATCACATGTGCAAGGCCTGATCCTAGATTGCCTCAAGATCGGACAAGTCACCCCCATCCTAAAGATGCCAAATGCAGATTTATCTAATCCTAACAACTTCGGTGCTATTTCCAATATCATGACCTTAGCCAAACTACTTGAGAAGTGTGTAAACACACAACTCTGCAACCACATTGAACACTTTCAGCTACTAGACCAATACTAATCGGGCTTCAAATCTGGACTTAGTAAAGAATCTGCTCTAACACACTTCTTTGTTGATGCCCTTAGATTACTTGACAAGAAAGAACCTTACCTTCTTATACAATTTGATCTTTCATCAGTATTTGACGCTGTCAAACATGACAAATTGAATGATCGTCTTGATTAAAGGATGGAGTTATCGGGTTCAGTCTTAAATTGGTTTGCTTCATTCCTTCAAAATAGAACACACGGAATCATAGTCAACCATGACCTTTCCATAAGCAAGCCGGTCCCAATTGGAGTTCTGCAAGGTCCTGCATTTTCACCCACGCTGTTTAACTTGTATTTGGAACCTCTCACTTGAATTCTGAAACACAAACATACACTATCACATGTACGTATGAAACTCAATTGCATTTGAAAATGTTATCACCAGACGACATCAATACTCTTAACTCTGCGCTTCTGATAATTCAACAGCGGCTATGCCATAACCACTTTATGCTAAATACCCTCAAGACAGAATTGCTCCAGCTGAACCCCCACAATCATCATGCACCCATTCAAGACTGGCTAAAACAACTAACAGCCTTCATTGCACCCCACACATTGTTGACTCAACTAGATCATTTGGAATAACTTTGGACACATTCCTGAATATGCAATACCACATCAGTGCAACAAGAGGAGCTAATCACCATCTGTACCCTTTAAAGAAAATCAAACCGTTCCTGCCGCCTACAGACATGCAACTGGCAGTCCAAAGCCTAGTTATCTCACGTTTAGACTACGAAATCATGACCCTGGTCGGTCTATCCCAAGCTAAACTGGCCCCTTTGGGGCCACTTTGAACTCGGCGGCCCGGCTCATCATGGGATCTAGAAAACTCATGGTTTGAATAAAAGGCAGTCCATAGACGATCACTTCCAGACTTCCACTCTCTCTGCACCGCTACATGGTGTGACAGCTATCAGCTAGTTCATACAGAATGGTCTTGCACACATACGCACTCAGTATCCTAATGTGGTGCTACTGGTACCCAGCAAGTCAATGGATAATACCCTGAAGACTTCGTGGCCCCAGACTCCCTTCACCCTTTAGTTCACCCTGATTGTCCTGTACCTCAGGATGGAAGATAACCAGCTCCTCCTCTGGATACTAGGCCGCATGCAGCTGGAATCACACTTACTCTAGGTCCTTGGGAAGTAGATGGGGATATGTGAAAAGTTTTTATTAAGAGGTAGATGTAAACAAGGGGAGTTTAGCAGCCACTCATGAAGTTCACCCACAGGTCCTAGCAAACAAAAGAGTCATGCAGTCTCTTGACCCGCACCAAATTGTTTCAGAAGCGTTCCTGCAATCTCTCTCGCTACTAACTGTTGCCTAGATGTCTTCGGGAGGGCCGGGCACCTCCCTGGATATGAGGCACAACATCCGGTGCATGATGATACAGGTTGCATCAGACCAGTCAGATCACACACACATGCGAAAGTTCAGCAGAGCTTCATGAATGAATGAATGAAATACTATTTATAGAGCAACTGGTTACACCAAAGTTGTGTCCCCGCGCTGGAATCATACCATCCAGGATCGAGCAGAAGGGCAAGATGCAGCAATATGACCTAAGACAGAGACCTAAATAGCCAAGTTTTTAGTTGTTTGTGAAAATCTTGTTCTACTGAGCATGATTTCAGAGGGGTCGGTAGGGAGTTCCAAACTTTAGCAGCCAAATACCTGAAAGAACAAGCACCCATTCTAGCTTACCGGATTCTGAGAACCTTTGCCTGCAAAGTTCCACATGACCTGCGGGAGCAAGATGGGATGTAAGGCGTGATAAGAGAACATAGGTAGCTAGGTCCGGTATTCCACCAAATTTTGTGTCAATAACCCATTGCTTTAAAAGAGACATTTTTTGGACTGGTAGCCAGTGTAAGGTATTGAGTGCTTGAGTGCTTTTGAGGCTGACGGTCTTCTAGGGAGACCTTATACCAGGTGAGCTGCTGCATTCTGAATGCGCTGGAGTTTACACAGATTCCCTTTGTTAGCAACCAGATATAGGACATTCCTGTTGTCCAGTTGTGATGTGACCAGTGCATGCACAATGGTCTTTCTAGCTAATAGAGGTAGAAGGTCAATCAGTTTCCTTAGCATTTTAAGAATGGTGAAGAACTTGCCGGCAGCTTTCTGATTTAGTGATCAAAGAAAGATCCAAGTCAAACCAAATCCCAAGATGTTTTGTGGTTTTTCTGGGAGTGAGGATCTGACTCAGAGGTGTGGGCCACCATGCTGATGACCATATACAGGGCGATTTCCCTACAGTCAGCACCTTTGTATTATTGCCATTTAATTTAAGGCAGTCATAAGCCATCCAAGTGTCTAGCTCTTCTAAGCATAAGGGGAAGCGGGAGGCTGCAGCCTCAGGGTTTTGAGATAGAGTGACTATAAGTTGGGTGTCATCTGCATATGACACAATAGTCGCCTTCTGCCGTTCAGCAATATCTGCAAGTGGGCCAATATACAGGTTGAACAAGGTTGGGCTTAAAATAGAGCCTTTAGAGACACCTTGCGTTGAATGCATACTTTCCAATAGGAAAGGCTTCTGAGACACCTGTAAGCTGCGGTCATGGAGATTGGAACATAGGCAGTGGAGCGGAGTGCCTACAATCCTGCAATGGCTGAGTCTTTAGGAGAGAGAGTATGGGAGACTGTGTTAAAGGCTGTACTTAAATCCAAAAGGAGGACTGTTTGACCTGCATCAGGGCATTTCCTTAAAGTTTCAGTGGCCAGCAAAAGAGCTTATTCCTTTGAGAAGGATGTCCTAAAGCTCGACTGGGTGGGATGGTAAAGATCATTTGTGGTGATTTAATTCATGAGTTGGTTGAGTACCACCTTCTCTGCTATTTTGGCAAGAGTCGAGAGTAAGGAGGTAGGACATGATATCACATGAAGTAGAATAGGGCACTGCTACGGGTACACCCTCATCTCCTAGGGTTGGACACAGTGAATGGACACCACACGCAATGAGCACGCAGTTGGCGTGTTGCATGAGAGAGATAAAGCGCGATCGACAAAACGGGCTACGCAGGGTCCCACACTCGGTGAATCTGCTCACCACTGAATATATGCCTATGGGTTTCAAGGTCCCTGCAGTATAGTAACCACACACCTTATATACAAGCATGATTTCTGGGGTTCTACACTGGAAAATCCGATCTCCTGTCTCCAGACACAAGTCTTAGTTCCACGCTTACACCACGCTTCTAGTTGGGATTCAGTAGCCAATGTGGGCACTTGAGAGGGCCCCACTCTCCAGATGGTGTAGGACCGTCATGGGAGATATTTGTTGTTCTTGACATCTCCCACAGAACAAGAGGCCATCAGTTGGGCCCTTTGAGAGCACACTTAAGGGTGCCACACTTCAGCAAGTCTTCAGCCCAGGCCACCCACTATTGAGAATGGGCATGTGGTCCCCTTCACGGGCACTTTACCTCCATGTGCACAACGGAGTCCTCTGGCAATGTGCACCACGCTGTCCGGGTTCTCTGGTCCTACGTCCCCAAAAGCTTATCTCACCCCCTTTGCTGAAGAATGGCACCCGTAGTATACAGTCCTGTGTCTTTGACTTTAGGGATGGTTTAAGGGGTTTCCCTTTTATCCACAGATGTCTTCCATAAATGGTAGGCCTGTCTGCCATGGGGCTGTGGAATACACATCTTAATCTTTAGTGGAGGTATATTTTGGCGCCTATAGGCTAAGTGTCACAACCTCTTTCTCAAAACTATCCCATTCTGCCCTCAAATGACAGATGTCTGCCATTCTCTTGGGGTGCCATGGTTTATGGCCATTGCTTGGGGAATGCGCAGTTATGCCCTCCCAACCCCGGTGTTCACTGGAGCCAAACACAATGGCACAGGAGACTATTGGAGACTAGAAATGTCCATATTCTTTAAGTCACATTTCTGAGTGAGTTCCAGTGGAAAATGTTTTGCTGGGCAAATCCATTGATAGCAAACATCATGAGGCTGCACCGCTGCAAGTCGGTACTTAAGCCCGAAGTAATGTCAACCACTTCCCCATGTTAATCTATGGGAAGAACAAGCCTCATAGGTAGTGAAAACACACAATGGTATTCCTCACTATTTGGATGCACATGTGCCAGTGTGCACACAGACCGGCAATGGCAGGTTGGGCACATAGTCACCAGCACCAGGGGTGCATGTGTGCCCACCCACATAAGCAACAGCAGACAGTACACAGGTTTAACTATATATGTGTCAATGCTCATGCACAAGCCTGCGAAGGCAGGCGGCACACGCAATCATGGGCACTATAGGAGTGGTTGTGCACATACAGCAGTCTGCAATGGCAGGCTGCTCATGAGTTTAATCATGATAGATGTCAGTGTGCAGACCCCGGTCTGCCGTGGCAGAGCGGGCAATGGGCTTACCCAGGCCCTAGCACCTTAGGTGCTCGCTACCCTGCCCTGGCCTGTCGTACTCTGATCGATCCCTTTATGAGTGTGATTGTGCACACCCAGTCTGTGACATCCAACCAGCACTTTGCCTCTAGCACCATTGGTTTAAGCATGCAGAAACAGGACTACAATGGCAGGTCGGAACCGGAAATTAGAACACTGGGGGATGCAGGTATGTGCTCACCAACCTGCGATGGCAGACCGGGAACCTATCCACAATGCCATTGGTGCCATGGTGCATCCTCAAACCTGCAACGGCAAGCTTAACACATATTCTAAACAGCATAAGGCCCGGTGCACAAACACCAGCCTGTAATGGCAGGCTGTGCGTCATGGTTAACACCCAAAAGTATAAGTGCGCACTCCCAGATCTGTATCTGCAGACCAGTCCATGTTTCTGAACACTGTGTCAGCGCCTCTTCCTAGCCTGTGTAGGGAGGTGCACACACTTCCACTCTGCTTGATAGTGAGGATGTGCTCAGGGCCCTAAGGCCACACAAGAGAATCTGCAACATCCCATGAGTATCCTTGGGAAGAGCCAAACCCCACGTGGAGAGCTTCTCACTACTGGACAGGGAACGTCCCCATGTTCCCACCCGACCTTCAGAGTACCCACCCCCTTGCGCCCATCAGGGCTTTCCGCAGAGGGGTGCCCTTATGGTATGGGATGACCAACTCAGGATTGGCTTAGGCGTACGTGATGCCAACATAGGCAGTGGCACAATGGAGCCCCAAATGCCTGTTGGCAGACTCGATACAGGGTTAAAATGCTATCCAGTTGGTGGCCCATCAGTGCTATGTCTGACTACTAGTCAGTGCTGTTCCCGCCTCAGGTATGTGGCGTAAGTGTTTACAGCGCACACAGAGGTACTGCACCTAAACCCATTTCATATGCACCCCCTCATCAATGCTGGGCAAGTGGGCGTGCGCACCTTCCTTCTGCAGCACAGTGGAAAGGTGCCCAGATTCCTTTGGTCATGCAAGAGAGTCGGCAAAGACTTGGAGGAAAAAGCGAAAAGTTTGGGGGTACCTTCCCCTATAAAGGGCCATGTCAAAAAATGAACGACTAAAGACACTGAATTAACCAGTGCTTAACCCTCTTGTAGCTTAATACAAAAGTAGTCAGGCTTAATTTAGAGGTAATGTGTGGAGAATTTATGCAGCACATAAACAGTAATGAAATGAAAACCAAACACAAGAAAATCCCCCCACCAATTTTGAAAAATAGAATACATTTCAATACATGATTTGACACCAAAATTACATAAATCCAATCCATAGAACGGGAGTACCGAATTTTTAAAAAGATCATAGCCCCAACAACGGTAATCCCATAGCATGAGACCGAATCAGAGTTGAAAAATATGGGCAGGCACCTGTCAGATACAATAAGTGAATTGGGCCCGGTAAGCGCTTGCTTTCATACTTAGAACACTTTTTGGGGGAAAATGTCTTTGAAGGAAAAGTTCAGGGGGGCAAGGCTACAGGCGGTCTCTGAGGGGGAGACGTCATAGTAGGGGAGCTGTTGAACAATATTGGGGTGACAATTTCCATGTTTTGACTTTTGGAAGTTGAAACCCTGCAGCGGGATTGAAGCTGCAAACAGTAGCTGATAAGGGCTCCAAGAGTCTGGATACCCCTTCTGCGATGGACGTCTGAACAGGATTTGTTGTTGCTGAGAAGAATGTAGCAGGAGCTGCTGCGAAGTCAGGCCAACTGACAATCTACCTTGGGCAGCTCGAGGAGCAAGTAGGTCCCTGCCTCCTCTTGGTTCTCAGAATACTTTTTTAGCCAAATGTTTTAGAGTACCCAGTCCCCAGTTTTAGATTTTGGGAATCTGGTCACCCTCAGCACCCCTATCAACGATCCAGCACTGGAGAGGCACCCCTTGAAGGGTCAGGACTTACTCAGGCTGGGTCGGGTGTAGGTTCAAGATGGTTGCAGCCTTTTCTGTCCCTGGGGCTCTGATCAGGAGACCATCCAACTAAGAGATTAAGTCACTGTGGTAGACCTGGGTTAATGTTAATGTTAATGTTAATGTTAATGTTAATGTTAAGGGAAATTTATTGAGCGCACTGTCACCATGAGTTTCCTGGCGCTGATAGGACACTGAGGTTGAGCAAGAGGAGTTTAGTGGGGATGTGAAAAGAGCAGTGTTTTTAAAGATTTCCTAAAAGATAGGAGGGAGCAAGAGGTCTTGAGTGACAGTGGAAGAGAATTCCATAGCTTGGGAGCCAGGTGAGAGAAGCTGCGGCCGCCAGATTTAGTGAGTTTAAACCGGGGAATAACTAGAAGCTGAAGGTGGGTGGACCTCAAGGTGCGGGGAGGACGGTAAGGGGTGATCAGGGACTTCAGGAAAGCAGGGAAGGGACCAGTTAAGGCTTTGAAGACCAGGCAACAGACCTTGAAGGCTATTCTTTCACTGACTGGTAGCCAGTGTAGTTGATGTAACAGAGGTTTGGCCGACTGCCATCTAGGGATTTTAAATGCCAGTCTGGCAGCCTGGTTCTGGATGATCTGTAGCCTAGCCAGCTGGGATTTGGGGAGGCCATGGTATAGGGCGTTAGAGAAGTCCAAACGGGACAGCACCAAAGCTATTAAGACTTGTAGCAGGGCTTCGGAAGTCAGAAGATGGGCAACTTTCCGTATCCTGTATAGCTGGAACATACAGGAGGATGTTACAGCACTCACCTGGGCCTTGAGAGTGAGCTCAGAGTCAATAATGACCCCGAGACTCTTTACGCAGCAAGCGGGAGAGGGAGGTGACCCAAGCTCAGTTGGCCAGTACTGAGGGCCCCAATGGGGGGCACTTCTCCCAGGGAGGAGAAGCTCAGTTTTGCCAGGATTGAGCTTTAATTGATTTTGGTTCATCCAGTGTTGGATGTGTGTCATGACCGCCTGGAAGTTGGTGACAGCGTCAGGGGAGGTGAGGGGGAAAATAATTTGTAAATCGTCCGCGTAATTGAACACTGTGACGTCCCACGTCCCAAGCAGAGGAACAGGGTTCAAGCAACATGGCAGGATTCTGAGGGTTCAAGGCAGGCCACAGCAGCAGGCACTTCTTTGAGAGCCCTTCTGCAGGTCTAGAAAGTGAACTGAACTAAAGTCCTGAGAGTCCTATTTTTATACCTGATGATTCCTTTGAGAAATTTCTAGAGATTTCCTTTGAAATGCTTGGAATTTCTTGCCTCCCCTGCTCTGGTTCCAGCCTGGCTGCAGGCACAATGGACTCATGTGAAGTTCTTTGTGTCAAGGCAGGGCGCAGTCCGTTGATTTGCAAGGGATTCTGCCACCCCCGATCCTGACAGTGGTGGCTGTTAGAAATGGGGTTTCTGGTTGGCTAAGGTATACACACTGGCCAGGCAGAACCCACCACTCTAGTCAGAGTAAGTTAGATACACAAATCACATAACCTGTGGTTGTACTCTGGTAACTTGGCACAAAGCACGCAGGCTTATCAAAAGAGGCAATGTGTAAAGTACCTGTGCAACACACTCACAGTAATGCAATGAATACCCCACAAAAGACTCAACACAGGATTATAAAAATGCATTTAAAATATGCAGATAATTTCAAAGAATGATAAATATATCCTCTTCCATTAGGTGCTTTATGATAATACAAAGAACGGCAAAGGAACTTCCTCAGGGTAGAAGCACCTGCATAGTATTCCCCCAAATTCTCAATGTTCTACGGCTGCCCATGATGCCACATAGGCTGTCTACACAAACCTCACAAGCCTCAAGAATCACAGTACCTTTTCTCAGGGAAAACAAAGGCCACCATTAAGGGAGTCATGCTGAGAATCGGTTTTTGGAAGTAAGTGGTGCCCAACGTTACCCAACAATGGAACGCGTTGGGGGCTGTGAAGCAGGCAAGTCCTGGATCATCATGGCAACCATTGCCGACAGGCCGCGGGTCACGTTTGAAGTGTCTGGCTGGGGTGTCTCCTATAAATGCAGGCACTCGGGCTGGCACAGCTTGTAACTTTCGCTCTCGGGAACGTAATGGAATTGTGTCCCTCGGCGCTGCAGCATCAATGGTAAAAGCAGGTCGTTCACTTGGTTCACAAGGCAGTTTGAAACTGCAATCTGCCCTGATTGTTGCCACAAAAGGAGTGGCCAGACTCACGAGTGGTAGAGTCCCAGGGCAGCAGTACACCCATCAAGTCTTTGATGGTCCTGAGATTTTGAAAACAGGAGGTAAGCCAGAAAGCCCTTGGGGAGCACTTAGAGCTTCAGCCACAAAAAGGTAGGAGGAAGCAGGCCAGCACACCAAAGCAGTTCCCAGAGTGGCAGTCCCTCTTGCAGCACAGCAATCAGCAATCAGCAGGCCAACACAGCAAAGTGCTTAGCAAAATGGCAGTCCCTTATGGCAGCACAGCAGTCCTTATGGAAATGTTCAGATGTAGAACCAGTGATGTCTAGTTAAAGGTCCCAAAAGTCACAATTTTGAGGGGTCAGAACCCCAGTACTTATACCCAAAAGGAGTGACTTCAAAGGAGCCCTCTGAAGTGCACAATGATCCATTTCAACACAGTCTTGTCTGCCAAACTATCTGTGGAAGTGATCAGCACTTTCTGTGTGAGCAGAACACTACCTATTCATGCGGAGTGTGAGCCCCTCCCATCCCTCACAGCCCAGGAAGACCCATCAGAATGCAGACACAGTTGAGTGTCCTGTATTGTGGCTGTATACAGGGAATGCACAAATGGCTGTCACCCAGCCCAGCCCGGACATGTATTGGAGACAGGCTGTCAGGCACATAGAGCAGTTAGTGTAGAGAAATGTCCACTTTCTAAAAGTGAGACTTCTAAACCAGTAAGGTTAAATCCAATTTAATCAGTAAGTAGAATTTATCATTACCACTCAAAAGATATGAAACATGATAAAGCTACTTCTCTCAGGAATTACCGCTTACACTGATATAGTGGAATTCCTAATCCTAACCTATGAGAGAGTTAGGCTTAACAGCAGTGAAAAACGGATTTAGCTGTTTGTAGCAACTAGGATCTGTAAAACCTAACAGTATAAGTCCTCCTTTTTGCTTACATAGCACCTTACATAGCACCCTTGACTTAGGCCTATTTAGGGCTTACCTTAAGGGTGACTTATATATAATAAAAAAGAGAGGTTAATGCTTGGCAAGAAGTTTTAAATGGCAAGTCAAAGTGGAAGTAAACTGCCCACACAGGCACTGCAGCGGCAGGCCTGAGACAGGTTTGAAAGGCTACTTCTGTGGTTGGCACAATCAGTGATGAAGCCCACTAGTAGCATTTAACTTACAGTCCCTGGTGATATGGTTCAACTTTACAAGGGAATTAAATTAAATTACATTTTCCAATCAGTTACTGTTGGTTTCTCATCTATGGATTGCTACCCAAATCTACTCTTCTCCATTTCTTTAAAGTAGACATTTGTGTGAAGATTTCACAAAAATGGCGCCTGTGCTGATCTAATTCCTAAACTACAAAGCCAAAATGATTATTTTTATCTTTTTTACCTTGTTAGCATCTGCTCCTCTGCTCTGTTTTTTAATTTTATAGCGCAAGCATACTCATAGAATGCTTTTCTCCTAGATGTTTTTGTTAGTTTAAAGACTGAGAAAGAGCAGGGATTTTAACCTTTTTGTTGCGGTCTCATCTATGGGTTGCTACCCCTATCTACTCTTCCCCATTCCTTGAAACTCGACTTTTGTGTAACGATTTCACAAAATGGGACCCATGCTGCTTCTGATATCACCCTAAGCCCCCTGTGCCTCTTATGATGATTTCAGGATAGTTCTCTTTCCTTTTAACCCAATAGGTTCTCTAACTACAAATTAACTGCATGCCAACTATGCCCTGATAGTGTTCTAGCGAGACTTACCCTGACTGTGATCAGTTTGAGGGTGGGAGTTAGGGAAGGGACACCTAGGGTGTCAGAAGAGATGAGACAAACAAATGATTAAGTAGGGAGCTTCATGATGCAGATAGTCATGCATGGAGGGCATTTTATAATCAGTTATGAGGTCCTATTTTTATTGAGAAGACATGTTAGTGCTAGTGCTACACACTGGGGTTGCTATGCTTATGATGGTCTAATTATTGATGCAAGTTAAAGGATAGTGGAGAACAATCATTAGGCCAAACACTCATGGACAGCGCCGCCCAACTGTTTCCCCTGCACACTTCCCAGCTGGATGGTATACTTGTACCCAGAAAAGATTTTGTTCCAGCCTATGTAAAGTTCTTGGTTCAAAAAGCATGAAGTGTGTCTTCAGCCTTAATTCAATTCATGAACTTTTCACAGCATATTGTGCCAATATCTCACAGTCTCCCTGCTTTCTTCAGCCATATAGAATTAGAACAAAAAGTAGAGGTCTAGGCTTTCTTCACATTAGCAGTGGTTTTTCAGTCACACTTTTCTGGACGTTCTCTTAGTTTTCCTCAATCTTCAGCAGAGATGTTCCCATATGCTGCTCTGATCGCAGTTCACACTCTGCCCCCGTTTGACCTCATATGATTCCTCACAGCATCAAGATACAGTCAGCTTGATATGTTGCATTAAAGGTGGTTCCTTCCATTTGTTGGGGTGCTCGTAATGAGGACCTTAATGATTTGAGTCAAGTCAAGTCAAGTCAAAGAATTTATATAGCGCGCTACATACCCAGAGGGTCTCAAGGCGCTTGAGGAAGGGTGGGGGGATTACTTGTCGAATATCCAGGTTTGCATATATACATCTGCTTGAACATTAATTCTCATATGGTACTAATATCTACGATTGGATACAGCCCACATATGGTTGCGACTTTAGACAGTATGATTTCAAAAAAAATATTTTTGTAAACAGTAGTAATTTGAAAGCACTCTCCTGTGAGAATTTCCAGAGTGCTCAATGGAAAATATTAGCGTATTGTCCCATAGATTAAATACATTTGCGTTATGTTTCCCCCAGCCAATTTCCCTTGGTGTAAAGTAAATAAAATCATAGCAATTTATACTGGAAGTGTATCCTTCCAGTATAACACCTATACTAGACATTACATAGAAATCAGTGCAATATGGTGTGAGGGTGTAGGCTTTCATTCAAGGCATCCTAAAATGCACCTGGTCTAGGGGACAGAGCAACAGTGTTATATCTTAATAGCCATGAGGTTCCCCTTCTTGCTCCATTTCATGCAAAACATTGCAGCAACGTTGGTTGCTGTGCTGCATTCCAACCTTTCTAAGTAAATTTGCCCCTGAATACTCAAGTTGTAAATAATCTTCTCTGAAAGCCCAATCATGGAGAACACCTGTATAAACGCCTTTACCCCTACCTTGAGAAGGTGATACTTAGACTTCCAACTTTCTGTCTAAGGCAGATACAATATGTCTTTGGGTCATGAATGATGGTTGGTCACACACACATTTTCGGGGCAGGGACATTAGTTTTGATCTAGACCAGAGGTTTTCTAGGAATATCAAATCAAATTTCAAATCTTTATTTCGATCAAATGATCATAAAAGATGTACAAAATACCACATCAATTAAAATTCCTAAGTATCGATATGACATTAGTGTTGAATACATTGATGTTTAAAAGGAGAATGATAAGACAGGGGTAGCAGTAAATCAAGGGGTAAGAGTTT
The DNA here is from genome assembly GCF_964263255.1 of Lissotriton vulgaris. Taxonomy (NCBI): domain Eukaryota; kingdom Metazoa; phylum Chordata; class Amphibia; order Caudata; family Salamandridae; genus Lissotriton; species Lissotriton vulgaris. Next base: position 279,570,791 of record NC_141695.1, on the reverse strand, counting down.
TCAAGGGTCTCCAGCCATCTTAATGAATCGGGTTTGGACATGCCACATTGCAGTTAGAAATTTTGCCAAGGCAAACACAGTTGGCGGCGATAAATCTGTCTTTAAAACTCTATATGCGGGTGAAAATGTTCTAAATCCCAGGTTTTTAAGGAGGGGGACGAGCCAGAATTTCCTACTTTTTTAGTAGGCTCGACAGAAGAAAATCACGTGCACATCGTTCTCCTTTGTGTGGGCACATGCAGGGCATATCTCTATAGAAGACCGGCAGGACCATGCTTTAGTAAAAGACATTAAGGGAAGGGTCCCATACCTCCATTGCAGGAATAATTTTCTTGATAGGACAGGAGCCATACCATCCAAAACGCTTTCAAGGTTATATGAGTCTTTGGTTGTGATGAAGCGATGTGCCAGGGATCCCTCTCGTGCGCTATTCAGGGCTCAGAGAAGCATTTTATCATAGTATGCTCTGGACAGCGCTTTCCTTGGGATCCTGATACTTGTGCTTTCCGGGTCTGACCATAGTTCTGGTAGTCCAAGGGTCTCACAAGTTCTCTTGATGTAATTTAACCAAGGGGTCTTGGTGGCATTGGGTAAGGATAGGAATTCCTGTAACTCAGTTCTATAGGAGGTGAGATCTTGGCTGCTCCAAAGACGATGCCAAAATGTTAATAGTTTAAGCCCTAGTTCCTCCATGATAGGCCTCAGACCCAGGTCCAGTCTCAGGGGCAGGAGTGGAGTACTTGGTGGAAGAGCTGTCAGCTGCCTTAGGAATTTGTTTTCTGTGGTCAGCAAGTTGGGGGATGGAATGTTGCCCCACATCTCTCACCCGTAGGTAACTCCCCCCCGCGCCTGGGCTTTATAAATTTGAATAGCGGGGCTGAGAGGGCGGTATGTTGACTTAGTCGCAATCCTCATGATGCCACCCGCCTTCTGGGCCAATTTCATATTCGCTTTAATCTGATGTGCCCCCCACGTAAGGTTTTGATTTAGGGTTATCCCCAAGTACTCTATTGTGTAAACCCTTTCCAACTGCACTGTACCAAGCAAGGGATTTGGCCGCTTGAAGGACGCGGGGTTTAGGATCATGAATTTCGTTTTCTGTGGGTTGATTTCAAGCCCCCTTTCTGTGCAGAATTCCAGGAAGCCATCTAACACCCTCTGTAAGCCCATCGGGGATTTGGACAGCAGCAGGGTGTCATCCGCAAACATGATTGCGGGCACCCTGCTGCCGGTCAGTTTTGGGGCATCAGTGTTAGCAATCCCAGTCAGGTGCGCGATTACCCCGTTCACAAAGAGGCAGAACAGGGTTGGTGCAAGCACACAACCCTGTCTCACCCCTCTGCGAATGGGGAATCTTTCAGTTAAATTACCGCTTCTCCCGCACCTGACGCGTGCAAAGTTGTTTTGATGTAGTTTTATCAGAATTGCAACAATGTGTTTCGGGACGCCTAACCCTTCCATTACCCTCCACAGTTTTGATTTTGGCACCAGATCGAAGGCGGCACGTAGGTCCACGAAAACCGTGTACAAGGTGCGGCCCTCGATCAGTGCAGTCCTCCAATACATGAGGTTTAATCTGAATATTTGGTCAATTGTGGAGACCCCCCTCCTAAATCCTGCCTGGTATGGGCTCAGGGTATCTGTTTCCTCCAGCCAGTTCTGCAACCGGTCCAATATTAGCCTACTGAAAAGCTTCTGTGATACATCGATAAGGCATATTGGGTGATAGTTGGCTGGGAGCAGAGGGGATCCCTTTTTGAATATTGGGACCACCTCTGCACCCAGCCAAGTGTCCGGCACCTCCATACCCTTGAGGATCGCGTTAAATATCAGCAGGAGATAGGAGGCCCATATCCCTGGCTCCTGCTTGAAGAGATCTCCTGGCACCCCATCAAGCCCCGGGGCTTTTCCTCCTGCCAACCCCGCAATTGCTGCTCAAACTTCTTTTTCCGTAAAGGGTTCACCCTCCTGGTTGCTCGCGATAATGCAGTGGGAGGTACTCTGTGGCGCATCCTCCATTGCATATAGGGACTGATAGTGGTTTTGCCATGTGCTCGGGGCAATGGTGGGTTTAATTGCCGAGGGGAGGTGTTCTGACCCATTGTTGACTAACCGCCAGAATTTACGAGAGTCTTTGGTGACTAATGCACCACAGAGTTCCTCCCAGTGTATTTGGTCTCATTCGGCCTTGGCATTTGCCAACAGTATCTTATATGCCCGTCTTCTGGCTTGGATCTCCTCCCGGCATCTACGCGCCTTAATTGCGAGTAGAAGTTCTCGTTTCGAGTCCCGGCAAGTGGCATTATACCAGGACTTTTTATATGTCCTGCTAGTTCTACCTGCACCATTTACAAAAAGATCTAACTCCAGGGTGTTTATTAGATCTTCGTGGGTTCGCCCTAGCTGCTCTCTATTTTCCCCATTGTCAAGTTCCTTAGCAAGAGCGAAAGCCTTTTCCAGCACTGGGGTAATTCTGGCATAGAGCCTGGGTAACTTAACGCCACCTGTGGCCAATTTTCCCCACCTAACTCTCCTCCTATCATTCTCCAGGAGTAACCCTCTCTTTGCGCTTTCTTTGTCTAGTCCCATGTCCTCGATACCTGGCATAGCATATTCAAGTTTGAGGGCGTTATGATCACTGTCCTCTCTATCCAATACCCTGAAATCGATGATTCGTGGCCAGCATGACACTTGGACTAGGACATAGTCTAGTCTGGATTCACTTCCTACTTTGTTGAAAGTGCATTTACTTGGGTTGTCTGATTTAGTACGCCCATTGCATGCCCTTAGACCGTGGTTAAGGGTGAGGGCGGTTATAGTGCATTTACTTGGGTTGTCTGATTTAGTACGCCCATTGCATGCCCTTAGACCGTGGTTAAGGGTGAGGGTGGTTATCTGGAGTGCAAGGGAAGTCCAAGCTCTTGGTCAGCCATCTTAAATCCTCCTCTAGGGAGGGTCCATCAAGAAGGCCAGGCAGGTGACCTGTTCTCAGGACACCCCCGTGCCGCACGGCCACCAGCTGGGCGTGGGCACCTCTCCTCGCTGCTGCCCGCAGCCTCGTTGAGCCTGCCTCGCTCCCTGCCCCTCCGTCGTATTTGCGTGTGCCGTGTGCCTGTATAATCTATTTTGTTTCCCATTTGTTGCAGTCCCCTTTCACGCTGTTATTTAAACTTTTGTTGTATTGTACTTCCCCTGTGTCCCCCTGAGCCTACCCGCCCCGGTTCCCGCTTCCTGCCGCCGTGCAAGCGGCCACGCCCCCTTTTCGTATTGTGCCCTCCCCGCTCCCGCCTCCCAGCTGCTCCTCCCTCCCTCCCACTTCGCCATAAATGATGACCGCGCATACGCGCAGCGGTCACGCGCAGCGGGCATGCCGATTGTGGACCGCGCCCAGCGCCAGGACCCCTGGCCCCCACCGACGCAAGACGACCCGACAAACCTACGACGCCGCCGCCCTCAACGCACTCAATACCGGACGGAGGCCCACCTGCTGCCGGGCCGCCCTGAAGCGCTTCCACGGACCCTTCACCTGCACAACCTGCAAGTTCACCTGCCTCCGAACAGGCACCGCGCCCGCCAAGCCAAACTCCAGCTGCGACCTCAAGTGTATCCTGCTTAACACACGCTTCGTCCACAGACACGCCGTCGAACTCTGGAACCTCCTCGACACAACCTCACCAGACATCGCCTTCCTCACTGAAACATGGATGAACGCCTCCTCAGCCCCCGACATCGCCATCGCCATCCCGTATGGATACAAGATCATCAGGAGGGACCGCTTCAACCAGACCGGAGGAGGCATCGCCATCGTCCACAAGAACACCATCCGCATCACGACCGACGCTGATGACACCTTCCCCGCCGCCGAACACCTCCACTTCCAGATTCACACCGACCCAAAGACGACCCTCAGAGGTACCCTCATCTACAGACCCCCGGGACCACGCGCACAATTCAGCGAAGACATCACGGACTTCATCAGCCCACACGCCCTCCCCTCCGCCGACTACATCCTCCTAGGGGACCTCAACTTCCACCTGGAGAACAACAAGGAACGCAACACCGTCACCCTGCTGGACAACCTCGCCAACCTCGGACTCAAGCAACTGGTCAAGTTCAAGTTCAGGTTCAGGAATTTGTATAGCGCACTACTCACCCAGAGGGTCTCAAGGCGCTTGGGGCAGGGGGTGCATTATTTATCGAATAGCCAGGTTTTAAGTTCCTTTCTGAAGGAAATGTGGTTCTGTGTAAGGCGGAGGTGAGTGGGGAGAGAATTCCAGGTCTTGGCCGCCAAGTAGGAGAAGGATCTTCCTCCCATGGTTGATCTATGGATGCGCGGAACTTCGGCGAGGGCTTGATTGGAGGATCTTAGTTGGCGGTGGGTGTGTAGAAGGACAGTCGTGTGTTGAGGCATTCGGGTCCTAGTTTGTAGAGGGCCTTGTGTGCGTGGGTGAGGAGACGGAACGTTATTCTCTTGTTGACGGGAAGCCAGTGGAGGTCTTTCAGGTGACCGGAAATGTGATCTTGGCGAGGGATGTCCAATATGAGTCTGGCTGATGCGTTTCGGATGCGTTGGAGTTTTTTCTGTAATTTGGCTTTGATTCCGGCGTAGAGGGTGTTTCCATAGTCCAGTCGGCTAGTGACCAGTGCGTGGGTGACAGTCTTTCTTATCTCGGAGGGGATCCAACTGAAGATTTTTTTGAGCATACGAAGTACGTTGAAGCAGGAGGATGAGACTGCGTTGACTTGTCTGGTCATCGAGAGGGAGGAGTCTAGGATGAAGCCTAGGTTACGTGCGTGGTCTGTGGGTATGGGTGCTGTGCCCAGGGCCGTTGGCCACCATGAGTCGTCCCAGGCAGAGGGGGATGATCCTAGGATGAGGACTTCTGTTTTGTCTGAGTTAAGTTTTAGGCGGCTGTTTTTCATCCATTCTGCTACTTCTTTCATGCCTTCGTGAAGGTTGGTTTTGGCGGTGTTAGGGTCTTTGGTGAGGGAAAGGATCAGCCGGGTGTCGTCAGCGTAAGAGATGATGTTAAGGTTGTGTTGTCGCGCGATGGATACGAGTGGACTCACGTAAACGTTGAAGAGGGTGGGACTGAGTGATGATCCTTGTGGTACTCCGCAGATGACTTCAGTGGACTCTGATTTGAATGGGGGAAGTTGGACTCTCTGGGTTCTCCCGGCGAGGAACGAGATGATCCAGTCCAAGGCTTTTCCTTGTATGCCGATGTTGCTGAGGCGTTGTATGAGGGTGCTATGACAGACTGTGTCGAAGGCGGCAGAGAGGTCGAGTAGGATGAGGGCAACTGTTTCTCCGTTGTCCAGTAGTGTTCGGATGTCGTCTGTCGCTGCAATGAGGGCGGTTTCGGTGCTGTGTTTGGCTCGAAAGCCGGACTGTGAGGTGTCGAGGGAGTTGTTGGATTCAAGGAAGGCGGCGAGCTGGCTATTGACGGCTTTCTCAATGACTTTGGCAGGGAAGGGGAGGAGTGAGATGGGGCGGTAGTTCTTAAGTTCAGAGGGGTCGGGTGTGGGTTTCTTCAGGAGGGCGCTGAGTTTGGCGTGTTTCCAGCTTTCTGGGAAGGTAGCAGAGTTGAAGGAGCAGTTTGTGACATCACAGAGATGGGGTGCAATGATGGAGTCTGCTTTGTTGAAGATGTGGTGGGGACAGGGGTCGGTTGGTGAACCTGAATGGATGGAGTTCATTAGGCGGATGGTGTCTTCAGTGGTGATTGGGTTCCAGGCGCTAAGGTTGTTAGAGGGCGGTTTAGGTTCGGAGGTGGGAGGAGTGGACTGTTCTTTGGAAATGTTCTCAAAGCTGTAATGTATGTCGGCGATTTTGTTGTAGAAGAAGGAGGATAACGAATCGCAGAGGTCATGGGAGGGAGTAATGTCGTTTGAGGCTGCGGTGGGGTTGGTAAATTCTTTGACGATGTTGAATAATTCCTTGCTGTTACGGGCGTTGTTGTCGAGTCGATCCTTGAATGCTGATTTCTTGGTGGATCGGATCAATTGGTGGTGTTTGCGTGTGGCTGTCTTGAAGGTGGTCAGGTTGTCAGTGGTTGGGTTTTTTCTCCATGTTTTCTCAAGAGTACGGCATAGTTTCTTGGATTTCTTAAGGTCATCGTTGAACCAGGGGGCCTTTTTGCTGCCCTGTTTGGTTTGGTAGTTTTTCAAGGGTGCTAATTCTTCAACACTGTGAGTGATCCATTGTTTGAGTTTGGTGGCAGCTTGGTTTGGGTCCGATGAGAGGGTAGGAGGGTTTTGGTTGAGCGATGTGAGGAGTTGGACGGTGGTGATTTTGTTCCAGTTTCTTCGCGGGATAGGTCGTGGGGGGTTGTGGGTCGAGGTAGTTTTGTAGCTGAAGTGAACACAACTATGGTCCGTCCAATGGAGAGCTGTGGTGCGATCGAAGGAGATGTGTTTGCTGGAGGTGAAGATTGGGTTGAGCGTATGTCCGGCCCAAGTTGTTTGAGTCCGAGATTGGCCAGGTTGTCCAGAAGGGTGGTGATGTTGCTGTCGTTTTTTTTCTCCAGGTGGAAGTTGAGGTCTCCCAGTAGAATGTAGTTCTCGAAGGCGAGGGCATGTGGGCTGATGAATTCAGTGATGACTTCGCTGAATTGTTTACGGGTTCCTGGTGGCCTGTAGATGAGGGTGCCTCTAAGTGTGGTCCTGGGGTCGGTGTGGATCTAGAAGTGGAGGTGTTCGGCGGTTGCAAGGTTATCGTCGATGCTGGTCGTGATTCTGATGGTGTTCTTATGGACGATGGCGATGCCTCCTCCTGTTTGGTTGGTGCGGTCTTTTCGGATGATCTTTTAAGCGTCCGGGATGGCTATGGCGATGTCGGGTGTTGATGATACGTTCATCCAGGTTTCTGTAAGGAAGGCGATGTCCGGTGAAGCAATGTCGAGTAGGTCCCAGAGTTCAGTGGCGTGTTTGAGGAACGAGCGGGTGTCTAGCAGGATGCACTTCAGGTGGTTGGAGTCGGAGCTGTGTTTGGAGTTAGTGGATTTGGTGTGGGTCTTGATGCAGGTGAACTTGCAGGAGTGGCAGGTGAAGGGACCGTGGGTACGTCCTGGGGCAGCTTCGTAGCATTGTGGTGTGCGTCCGGGGTTAAGGGCGAGGAGGGTGACGGCGTCATACGTTATGCGGGAGGAGTGCGGTTTGCGGGGCCAGGGGGTCTGGCGCTGGGCGCGGTCCAGGCGCGGACGGGCGCAGACGGGCTTACCTTTGGCGCACATTCGGCGCTCGTGGGGCGCGACCGCTGCGCGTGAACGCTGCGCGGAAATGCATCTGTCATATGTGGATAGTGGAAGGGGAGGGGCGAGGGAGGATCAGCTGGGAGGCGGGGGTGGGGTGTAGAGATGGGCCAGGAGGCAGAACAACAACAGCAAAATGGCCGCAAAATAAACAAAACCAAAGCAGGACGAGATTGGGGTGTGGAGTAAGGCTTTGGGCAGTAGTGGCACCGGCACGATCAGTCAAAATGTAATATACCGATCAGTGCGAGCAAAACAGTGATGGAAATGGGCAATAGAGCACTACGATTGAAATCAGGCGCAGAGAAATTAAAGATGATGCACAGTGACGCTAACGATTTAAGACAAGCAAACAAATGCAGTTACAGCAATGAGCACTGGGAGCAATGAAGCGCTACAAATAGATTAAAGCACAGAGGAATAAGATATACAAAGCGATGCTTACGATATTACACAGGCACAGCAGATGCGGTTACAACAGTGAGCACTGAGGGCAATGAAGCGCTGCGATTAAATTCTAGCAGAGAGGATTTGAGATGCAAAGCGCCGCTTACGATTGTAGACAAAACACAGGAAATGCAATATCAGCAGTGAGCGATGAGAGCAAACAAGAGCAGTGATACTTAAGTGGCCAGGGAGCGTAGTGGAGCGACCGCTTCTGAACGAGTCAGGATGGTCAACACTCCCACCCACTACGCCGGCCACACGCTTGATCCCGTCTTCTCATCCAGCAAGCACATCGCCTTCAGCCACTCCACCGGACTTCACTGGACCGACCACAGCTGCATCCACTTCAGCTTCAGAAAAACCACCACCCAGCACCACCGACAACAGGTCCCACACAGAAGCTGGAGCAAGATCACCGCCGACCAGCTCACTGCCTCCCTCAGCCAGAACCCACCCGCCAGCACATCGGACCCCAACGAAGCAGCCCGCAACTTCACGCAGTGGCTGACCACCTGCGCCGACGACCTCGCACCTCTGAAGAACCATCCCAGCAAACCCAGAAGCAAGAAGGCCCCCTGGTTCACCGACAAACTCAAAGACTCCAAGAAAACTTGCCGCACACTCGAGAAAGCCTGGCTCATCGACCGGACCACTGACAACATGACCGCCCTCAAACACGCGACCCGCAAACACCACCAGCTCATCCGCACCACCAAGAAGAAATCACTGAAGGATCGACCGGACAACAACGCCCACGACAGCAAGGAACTCTTCAGCATCGTCAAGGAGTTCTCCAACCCCAGCACCGGCAACAACGACATCACCCCTTCACAAGATCTCTGCGACTCCCTCGCCTCATTCTTCCACCGCAAGATTGCCAACATCCACAACAGCTTCGGCGCACCATCCACGCACCCAACCATCGAACCAACGCACCCCACCGCCACCCTCCGCACCTGGACCACGGTGACCACCGAAGACACAGCCCGCGCGATGAACTCCATCCACTCCGGATCTCCGACTGACCCCTGCCCCCACCACGTCTTCAACAAGGCCAACTCCACCATCGCACCCCAACTCCGAGACATCATCAACACCTCCTACAACACCCCCACCTTCCCGGAGAGCTGGAAGCACGCCGAGCTCAGCGCCCTACTGAAGAAACCAACAGCGGACCCCACCGATCTCAAAAAGTTCCGCCCCATTTCGCTTCTTCCTTTTCCTGCCAAAGTCATCGAGAAGATCGCCAACAGACAACTTGCCGCCTTCCTTGAGACAAATGGATCCCTCGACCCCTCGCAGTCCGGTTTCAGAGCCAACCACAGCACCGAGACCGCCCTCATCGCAGCCACCGACGACATCCGAGCCCTTCTCGACAACGGGGAAACAGCGGCACTCATCCTCCTGGACCTCTCCGCAGCGTTCAACACTGTCTGTCACCGCACCCTAGTCCAACGCCTCAGCAACACCGGCATCCAAGAGAAGGCACTGAAGTGGATCATCTTGTTCCTCGCCGGAAGAACACAGAGAGTCCGCCTCCCCCCGTTTCGATCCGAGGCCACCAAAGTCATCTGCGGCGTCCCGCAGGGATCTTCACTCAGCCCCACCCTCTTCAACGTCTACATGAGACCTCTCGCCACCATCGCACGCCAACACAACCTCAATATCATCTCCTACGCTGACGGCACCCAGCTGATCCTCTCCCTCACCAGAGACCCCGACACCGCCAGAACCAGCCTCCACGAAGGGATGAAAGACGTCGCCAAGTGGATGAAGAACAGCGTCCTGAAACTGAACTCAGACAAGACGGAAGTCCTCATCCTGGGGCCATCACCCTCCGCCTGGGACGACTCCTGGTGGCCCCCAGCCCTGGGCACCGCCCCCAAGCCTACAGACCACGCACGCAACCTGGGATTCATCCTGGACTCTTCCCTCTCGATGACCAAACAAGTCAACGCCGTCTCCTCTTCATGTTTTCACACCCTCCTCATGCTCCGAAAGATCTTCCGATGGATCCCGACCGAAACCAGGAAGACGGTCACCCAGGCCCTCGTCACCAGCCGACTGGACCACGGAAACACCCTCTACGCCGGAACCACAGCCAAGCTACAGAAAAGACTCTAACGCATCCAGAACTCCTCCGCCCGACTCATCCTGGACATCCCCCGACGCAACCACATCTCCGGCCACCTGAGGGATCTGCACTGGCTCCCAGTCAACAAGAGGATCACGTTCAGGCTCCTCACCCACGCACACAAATCTCTCCACGACCTGGGCCCCAAGTACCTCAACGACCGCCTGACCTTCCACACGCCCACCCGCCAGCTACGGTCTGCCAGCCTCGCCCTCGCCACCGTACCACACATCCGAAGAGCCACCGCAGGAGGCAGATCCTTCTCCTACCAGGCGGCCAAGACATGGAACTCCCTCCCCATCCACCTCCGACTGACCCAGGACCACCTCGCCTTGTAAATGTAAATGTAAATGTACATGTATTTATATAGCGCAAATCACCGACCCGGTATCTAAGCGCTTGCTTAGGGAACCCGTCCTGGTATTCCCCTGTGAGATAACCCCGGCAAGGTATCCACAAGGTGAAAGCCAGGCATCCCACCGCGAGGGGCCGTTGTGGAGATTAAGCAAGCTATTGCCCAGAGTCGCAGAGTGTGAACCCGTGAATCGAGTAGACACCGGAGCGAGAATTGTCGAGTCTGTGGAATTTTGAGCCCAAGACCCGCCGAGGCGGGGAATTGAACCCTGGATCCGGGCTGACCTCTGCTTCCAGGTCTGCCTACTCTAACCAGTGAGCCACACTTCTCCACAGCCTTCAGGAGACTACTCAAAACCTGGCTGTTCGAGCAGTAGCGGACCCCCTCCCCAAGCACCTTGAGACCCTTCCGGGTGAGTAGCGCGCTATACAAGTGTCATGATTGATTGATTGATTGCAGTGGCTCGTAGTGTGAGTTCAGGTCCCCTCCAACCACATAAGGGAGGTCCCTAGGGATTTCGCTCAAGAAAGCCAAGAGTTCCTTAATGGTATTTGATTCGCGTGATGTAACAGCAGGTCTCGAGTAGACGTTTATTATCATCAGTTTAGCGGAGTTTGGCCATTCTAACAGGACAGGTAAAATATCTTCAGAGTCCACAGTTAAGCGTCCGGACTGACAGCCTAGTTGGGAGGCTACCCAAGTTGCCAACCCTCCTGACGGTCGTCCCCTTCCCCCCCATTTGGCGTGTTTGGAAAACACTGCGAACCCCGGGCATGTGTACTCCTCTCTTGCCCAGGTTTCCTGGAAGAGGCAGATACTTTTTGAGCTAATGAAAGAAGCCCACTCCGGGCAATCCATTTTATTAACAAGCCCAGCTACATTCCATGAAACCAGGTTGAGTGTTGGAGGTCTTGGGGATGGTAACTCGGTGACGAAGTGGTTGTTCTCTTTTGTGACAGGATTTACCATTGGATGTTTGAGTAATTCCCCCTGTCCAGCCCCTAAATTGCTACCGTTACCCAATGTATCTACTATAGGGTTACCGGGGTCTTGAAAATGTGTAGGTTCATTGGGAGCAGTTATGAGTTCTTGTGGAGGCTGGGGTTGTTAACGGAAGGTAAATCTAACCTCACTACCATCTATTAAGTGGGATTGGTGCTGGCCCCTACCTTTGGACTCGAGCAGTCAGTCAACCATTTCAAGGCTGCTGTACCTGTTAGAGGTGGGAAGGTAAGCTGGCTGGTGCATTCTATATGGCCCTGGAACTCCTCTCACTCTTCCCCCCCATCCACCCCTCCTCCTAGTGCTAATCTGCCATCCCTCTTCATCGCCATATGTGGGTAGGTATTCGGGCACCATGCTCCTGTGGTAATGAGGGTCCCTCCTCCCTGCACAGTTGCTCTCCCATTCTCCCAATAATTCTTGATGGTACCTCCATCTTTGGTCTTCTGTTTTATACATACTTGATGGGTAGAAGAATGAGAGAGGGAGAGACTGGATATGGCTCCCTTGGTCGTCGGGGGCCCAGATGCAGATGTCGGAGGCTGTCCTGGGTTCTCTAAAACTGACCACTACACAGTCGCCTCTGATTGTTTTTCTCATGTTTCCACCCAGGTGGTCCGTCTCTCCATAAGAACATCACTTGTTGTGCCTTGCGGGAGAGGTCTGTATATAGACAGCCAGTTGACTACTTTGTTCTTGAGGGAGGCAGTCGTCTCCATGGCAGTGGATTTTAGCTCAGGTACACCCGCCAACATCACTGTGTAAGGGGACGCCTCAGGTGGTAGGCTCACAGGTTTAATTTTGCGGGGATTATTTAGCATGTTATCTGTGGGTTTTGAATCGCTCTGCATTTTATCAGAGGAAATGATATTATCTTTAGGGTTTACGGTTGTGTTTGGGGGTGGAAGTGATGTTGCCTGAGTTTGTGTAGGTGAGATGATTTTGTTTGCAGTAGCCAAGGGTTGCGGGTCTTGTTTTGGTTGGGTTTGTGTTGTGTATGTTGAGAAATAGCTGGGCCATTTTTCTTCGTTAAAGTTGTGGGATCGACACTCTTTTTAAGCTTTTGATCTAGCCCCCCCTTTAGCTCCCTTAGTTTCTATTTTCAGACTATCAGCCAGCTGGACTGTAGATTTTTCGATATTTGCCAACCTGGCTTCGATCTTTAACAACCGGGCTTCAAGGAGGCTTAGGAGCGACCTGAACAATGTACCTATGTCTGCGAGTGTAATATCCTCGCTAGAGGATTCCATAGAAATATTGATGGAATGAGATGGTGTGTCCATGGGAACAATAACAATTGGTGAGGCCTCTGCGCTAATTTGGGATAATTGGCCGGAGGTATTATCCCCAGAACTAGAACTAGCAATGTCCTTTGCAGGGTTTTTGGCTTACAACCTCCTTTGGTTTGCCCCCCTTTTTTCATTTTTTGAATGGCTCCTTCCCTTGCTCCCCTTAAGAGATCGGAAGCGTTCTCGCTGATTGTGACTATGGCCGAGTCCTGGCTGGGGGTTGGATGTAGGGCAGGTAGTATTTGGCCCGTCGGTAGGGTCATTAGGCTCATATCCTCGAGATCATTTAAGGTCTCCATAGTAAGGTCTGGGTTGATAGTTGACTGGTTTACCCCCAAACCCTCATGGTTAGAGTTGTTAAGCTATGGCCTTCCTTCGGGAGTCTTAGCCAGAGCCATTGGACCCATTGATGATCTCCTTACCCAATCAATTTCCTGAGAGATACGTCTTTCAAGGATAGCAATTTCGTCTATCAAGAGTGATCCTGCTTTGACAAAGTAGTTATCGATGGTACCTTTAGAGGCTCCTGCCGCAGCCTGCGAAGATTTGCTCCTTGTTTCCCTGGTGCACATCCCGACGTCTATGTGATCAGGAGCTTGTGACGAGTGAGATGATGGAATGATCTGGCCAGGGGGGGTGGCCCCGTCCCGATCTCTTCCATCTTCGAACGGCCTCAAACGGCCCGCCCTTTTCCCGGGCTTCGCTCCGCGCTCCGTTCCGCGCGCGTCCCGCGTGCGCGGGTATTGGTCTGACTATGTACGCTGTGGGCGTGGCTTACAGGGAGAGCGGGCCAGGTGTCAGCTGTTGGCCTCGCATGGACTCCTGGTTGATGGAGTCCCTGCCGTCACGCTCGCAGCCCTGTTTCGCTGCCACACACACACCGGTAATGCCCTTGTGCTGCGGGACCCGCGGAGCGGGTCCGGTGAACAGTGTCTGGAAGCTGGGCAGTACAAATGGATCCAAGCAGCAAGTCCTGAAGTTCGGTGCTTCGAGGGAGCAAAAGGAAAGAGAATCCCACCAAGTCTGGCGAGAAGGGCAGCTTTTCACCAAGCCGGTTCGCTGTGGGCGTGGCTTACAGGGAGAGCGGGCCAGGTGTCAGCTGTTGGCCTCGCAGGGACTCCTGGTTGATGGAGTCCCTGCCCTCACGCTCGCAGCCCTGTTTCGCTGCCACACACACCCCGGTAATGCCCTTGTGCTGCGGGACCCGCTGAGCGGGTCCGGCGAACAGTGTCTGGAAGCTGGGCAGTACAAATGGATTCGAGCAGCAAGTCCTGAAGTCCGGTGCTTCGAGGGTGCAAAAGGAAAGAGAATCCCACCAAGTCCGGCGAGAAGGGCAACTTTTCACCAAGCCGGTTCGCTGTGGGCGTGGCTTACAGGGAGAGCGGGCCAGGTGTCAGCTGTTGGCCTCGCAGGGACTCCTGGTTGATGGAGTCCCTGCCGTCACGCTCGCAGCCCTTTTTCGCTGCCACACACACCCCGGTAATGCCCTTGTGCTGCGGGACCCGCGGAGCGGGTCTGGCGAACAGTGTCTGGAAGCTGGGCAGTAAAAATGGATCCGAGCAGCAAGTCCTGAAGTCCGGTGCTTCGAGGGTGAAAAAGGAAAGAGACCACCTTCTGGTCGATGCGGGAGTCCTGTCAAGGATGTTTCTGTGAAGTCACTGTACAAAAAGATATTCTCCCAGTACACAATACATGTGAGGATCATGTCCCCACTCTGCTAAGGCTGGTTGAGCAGACATAGAGGCCTATTTTGAGAGCAGTCTCAGGGGAAACTGGATGAAGAAAGTTGATGAGTGACCCTAGAAACTCATCCCAGAGTCCCGCGTTGTCGTGTGGCTTCTGTGCAGCACGGCGGTGCCACAGCTAAATCTCACTGTGTAAACACTCTCAGAGCTCCACATTTTCACATACACGTGACCAGCTATCTTTTTCATCCATTCAAGTACTCCCTAAACAGCATGATGATGATCTAGCCATTCCTGAGTGGACAAAGACAGAGAGAAAAGTACCTTTTGCAGAGAAGATCGGATAGAAAGAAAATATCCCATCCCCACAGTTTTTTTTTTTGTGTTTTTTTTTCACACGGAAACTTTCTGCAAACCCACAGAGTCTGTCTTAGGCAAGTGGACTTTCCGCTCTCTCCCCTGGCCTGTGAGAAGATAACATTTAGTAGATTTCCATCAGGTCCAAGTTTGCGTAAGGCCTGGTTGACCCATACCACCTGAATGCGCGTAGCATTTATTAAGCTAGGAAAAACCAAACACCTGCAGTGACAAACCAAAGCCTTCAGCCCGAAAGGACAGGATTAATTAAGTCTGATGGGTGACCAATGATAATGGTGCACTTAGTGGCACTGCCTCAATAAGCACTGACCATTGCATTCCCCCCTTGGTCAAATTCATGTATCAGTTAATGAACTCCAATGAGAGAACTAAAGTTTTCTCTGGCCGGACCAAAAAACCTAGAACTACTTCATAGTTTGCTTATTCAGACAAAACATATTTAATGTAGGTAGAGGCACTTTATCGCACATCTAGTACATTGTAGGTATTTTTTGTAGCTCTGCTACAAAGACCACTGGCAGAAAGATAACTGCAGTACTGTTACAAGCATCAACACATCATTTTCTATCCAGGCCTGAATGTCTATTTTGGTATTAAGTGTTTCCTTTATGCCATATAACTTCGGTCACATACAATTATAACTCTGAGCTTTGAACTGATGGTATGTCTCATGACCACGTGCACACGCTGCAGGCTACTTTCTCCAGCTGGTGATTTAACTCCAGTGAAATGGCTGGAAGAACCTGCTTTGCATTCCTATACATGTGACAGAATACACTCATCACAGATGGAACTGTCACCCTGAGGGGCCATCGTAGTTTTGACTTCCTGTCTCAGTTGATTATGTTTTAGATTCCACCCTAAAAAATGGGCATCCAGTTTAGATGAATTTCAAAAATATATAATTATTAGTCGGGGGTTGTCAAGTTTTTTTTGCTTCCACTTTTCCCATTGTAGGTAGAAACGTTCTAAAGAGCAATCAGTAAAGCCAATAGGTCAGACGTTTTATTGTGACAACTTTTTATGTGTTGAGCATGTGGATAGTTACGCATACTGTTTAGTAATATTATGTATAATGAAAATCAATAGCACTTTCGACAAGTAAGACATTTACTTTGTTCATAGTGATTTGCTGAAGAGGAGATTTTGTCTGCACGACTTAGATGCTTGTCTCACAGCCTGTACTTCAAATAAGGTGATGATCATGTTTTCCTGCCTTTGGTCAATAATGCTAAGTGTATCAATACAACAACTCAAAGAGAGATTTTGTCAGGCCAGACCTAGAAACCAAGACAAATCTATGGCTGTTGCTGCTTTACATTTCACTTATTCAAAACAAACATTTTTATGGCAACTCAGAACATAATTCCACACATTTCTACATACTGAATAAGTTTAATTTGATAATAGAATAAGCAATAGAGTCATACATCAACATTTGTTATACATTGACATGGGTAGAACAATCATGGCTGGAATACTATGTACATAAGGTAGGAAAGGCAAGGGGCACAAAAAAAGATTTTCAAACAAAGTATCACACAGTGGTAAAATTCATAGTTACTGAAAGGTTGTAACTTGCATCCCAGGAACAGAGAGAACATAATAAAAGTGCAAATTACAGGGGTATCTTAGAGCTATACATAATCCAGAACATAGAGAAATGTTGATAATAGGTTTACGGGCCCCCAGGGTGACGGGGGTGGGGGGTGCACAAGGGGGTTACCTATGGTACCCCACTGCATTTGCATGCACAAAGCGGCAGGCACCGCACGGTGCCTGCCGCTTTGTGCATGCAAATGCGAAGCATGCATATTTTACCTTGCGGCGGGTGCTGCTTCAAGCACATCCTAATTGCACTGGAGGGAACGCCGCAGCCCCTGCGGACGTTCCCTCCACCTGGGGGGTCGCGGACGGACGCAGGTCCGTCCGCGATCCTAATCGGCCCCTTAATTGTGAAGTAAAATATTTGTTAATTTTCACTATTTTTCATGCCTAAATTTCCTGGCGGCTAATTTTCATTAGCCCTTCAACTGTCACCTAGCTGGGGATGAGATATGAAAATTGTTCTCAGAGCAGAGATATTTGCTTAGGTATAGGACGGTTCCCTTTGTTACCCTGGAAGAAAGACCAATTGAGCTGTGCTCAGGAGTTTGATTTATTTCAAAGGGGCATACACTCACATGCAGATATCAAATGACACCTGAACAGACTCCTTCATTTGTTTGGTCAGACAGATACCAAACCACTGGAGGGAAGCTGCCCTCACAACTGGTTTGGAGTGACCACAGAGGTGAAGCTGCTATTTACCCTTAACACACCGCTGGATGGGCAGAATGGTAGTTGGGTTTCTATACCTTGGATTTAGTGAGTAAAGTGCACTTTGGGGTTGTATGCAGTTGGCAATACATGAACTGCAACAAAAGTTGGTAGAATTTCTTTGAAAACCTTTACCCTACTGATTCTGATTATGGAGGTGCCAGGAGTCTCCACCACCCACAAGATGTGTCAGGCATAAATGTGTCACCCCAGCAGACCTTCTTCAGATCCCTCTAGACCTGTGAAATTACAGAAGTAGGACTGCACTTGCTGTTTGAGACCTGAGGCTTGGTATGAAGGGCTTGACCTGCTCTCACTTGTACCCAAGTCAAAGAAGGGCATTCCAAGTTTCAGTTGACTGATTTGCTGCGTAAGCTACAGGTCACAACAAAAATGTAAAAATGTAAATGTAAATTGATACTTGTATAGCGCACTACTCACCCGCAAGGGTCTCAAGGCGCTTGTACGAATACCGCTGTGGAACGCATCCTGGCTTTCCCTGTGAGGCGTCCACTCCTGGGCACCCCCAAGGTGGAGGCCAGGCATCCTTAGCGTTGTGGGGGCCGTTGTGGAAATTAAGCAAGCTATTGCCCAGAGTTGCAGAGTGGGACTCCATGATTGGAATAGGCACCGAGGTGAGAATTATCAGGTCCGTGGAATTTTGAGCCCAAGACGCGCCGAGGCGGGGAATTGAACCCTGGTCCCGGGGGCTAGACCTCTGCATCAGGGTTTGCCGCTCTAGCCATTGAGCCACACTTCTCCACTGCAAGAGTCCTTTTTCCTGAAGTGCTCAGCTGACCTGTACTAGTTGGACCTGACCTGAACCCTGCTGTTGGCCTTTACTAGAGAGAGTATTTACAAGGGATGGGCTTAAGTTGCATGATTCTCATTTGATCCAAAAATTCAGAGAGATTATGCAAATTTGAGCAAGAAAGTAATTCAGCATTCATCACTAATTTCCTAGTGCACGAATGCCTCCCTCCATCCAAAATGGACATGAAGACGCATTTAGTGGCAATGCACAATGCTAAATGCAAGAGTACATGAAGAATGAGTAGCTGTTCATGTTCGCACTTTGGGTAGTATTCCCCCCAATGTACTTCCAGCATTTAGAGCTATATTCTTAGCATAAAATGCACCGTCGCATCCATAATGGACACATGGATGTATTTTGAGCTAGGAAAAAGCACTAAATGGAACAGAATACGAATAGTGAGCGCTCGCTAAATATGTTATCATGGTATGATTCCTTTCCTTCAAATTACTTTAAATTACGCCTGGCGGAATCATGTTATCACTGAGCAACAAAATGTAATGCCGAATTACCGGAAGTACTCCAATTATTCTGGCATAATTTAAATTACAACCAGGCCTAGTCTTGACCCCCAAGTGCTGTTCCTGAGGTTCTTGGACCCGTAGCTGTGTATAACAGGACGTCTCCTATAACATCGGAAAACCTGGGACTTAGAACATTTTTGCACTTTAAGACTTCTGGAGGACATGGGCAAAGCTGCCTAGCTAATCCACGTAGGCAGAAGACCCAGGTTTCCCCGCTCATAGCTTTTGCTCAGCAGCAAATCTGTTTCAGCAAGAAAGTATATGGCATCGTGAAGCTTTTGTTGCACACACACAATAAAAATCTTGATCGGGCAAAGGTGGTAAATGTATCTGGATGGTGAGAAGACTTTTATGGGTGCAAAATTTGAATTTTCCCACTCAAAGCTTTTCCTGCCAAAACCAATGGCTTCACCTGGACCTTGTGCAATGCCTATCCGATGTCATTGAGCCCTCCTCATATACAGACCGCTGCCTTGGCCCACTGAAGGATTTTGACTTCTATTTTTTAGATGAAGGGTCAGTGTAGGAGTGCGGGTCAGAAATTGAAGCTAGGAGTTCTGGTGTGCTTCTCAATTTTTACGATGTATTAAAGAAAAAACTTGAGATGTAATAAGGTGCTGTAGTTCTGTTGTTGTTTCCACTGTTACTTCTCTCCTGGATACCTGGTATCTCTCTTGTGGCGTCCGTCCCCAGGTGGCTTAAAGAGAAAAGAAAGGACAGTAAGACTTCTTGAATATTACAAAACCAATTTCAGGAGGTTGTATAGTTTCTGTCACCACACTAATAGTGTGATGGCGGGGTTAGGTAGTTCCTAACAGTCACTTTGGCTACGTGGTCAAAAAAGGATAAACAAATAGTAAGAAGGGAAAAAGAAAACAGAAATGACCAGGAATACCAAATATCTCGGGGTCCCCTGGCTGGTTCTTTGCCTTCCTTTCAGGTTTCTAATTAGCTTTGAACAAAGTCACCTTGCTTTGACCAATAACTGGGTAAATAGGCTTATCTACCCAGAAGAGATCCTGGTATACCTACGTGAGGACCGGTATCTATTGGAGAAATAATATGAAAATGTGACCGACTTCCCTTAATCTTGCACACGCCTGTCTCGATTGATACAGTCCTGGAGCAATACGGGTTGGATACACTAAAGTAATTGGCAGGTACACTTGGGCGGTTGTGGGCATGCAAAGTACACGATGTGGCTCGTATGGAAAATTAGTAGGGTAGCAGACCCGCTGCCTGTATGCCCCTCCCTCACCCTCTCTTTTATACGGAACTGACCCTCCTGGCCCGGTTTACTCACCATCCTTGCCGCAACTCTCCTGAGCTGCGGCAGCCTTCTCGCACCTCCTGGGGAAGGGGCAAACTCACCACTCTTCGCGTCACTCTTCTTCTTCATCCTGGACCTCTCCGGTGTTGCCGAACCGTCTTCCTGCTGGTTTCTCCGGTCTTCCGTCCTCTACACGCTCTTCTCCTTCCGCCTCTCCCTCTGAGTATTCCGGGTCCGCTTTTCTCCTCCTCTAGGCATTCCCGATTGGTCCTCCCGATAGCCACCTCCTTTTTCCTGCAGGGGGGGGTTTGATATTAAGGGATTAACCCTTGCCTTTCCCCAATGTTCCTCGTATCATGGTGCTTCTGTTTCCATCCCTGACAGGTAACGGGGTTTTTAGGCAGCAGTCCCAAGGTCTTTCTCAGAGTCAGAATTGATATTTGGTAGTTGGAGTAATCTCCTATGGCCTGGTGGAGGAATTACATCTGCCAGGCCAAGTCTACCCCGCCCACCACTGTGGTTGCTGTCAATGTTCTTTAGGTGTTTTATTATTTTCAAAAGAGAAAATCCTAAATCAGGATTTTCTTTTTGAAAATAAAAATATGCCCCCCTCACTAAAGGAGTTATCTCCCTTGGAAGTGGGGCATTTGTTTTTACTGCCCCTTACCACTAGGGTTTTTCTAGTGGTGACTGACAGTGAAAACCAACCTGAATGTCCATCCATCTAAATTAGGTTGGACCTGTAACCATGTGTAGCCCCCGCCATGGTTACACCTATGGTTCGCCAGCATTTAATTCAATGGGCAGACCATCATCTTGGTTGAAAAGGATACTCGAGTGATTGCGTCAAAGTACACTTACCGCGAAGATTTAAATCAGCTCTGAAGTCCCAAGGTAAAACCACAGACCCTATCAACCCTGGTTGAAGTATCCAACCTTCACTTAATCACAGTCAGCCTGAAATCACACCTACTTCCTAGCTTACTGCAAACAATTGATCCACACTGCACTTAGTGCTTTTTTACACCATTCTTAAATCTTCTAAAATTCATAACTCCAGTTTCCCACATTGGAATCTTGTCAGTCTGGTGTCATGTTTTTCATGAGATTATTCTCCATTTTTATAAATTGGAATTTATATTGTGCTTTAACTGTTCTGCTACTTCTAAAAACGTTAACAATTCTCTTTAAGTTAAACTTGCCTGCTGTGCAAATTAACTGGACTGTACAAGATATTATTCTTATTACTTGTGGTAGACTACCATCCTCCCCATTTAATAATTCACTTTCTCACAGACAAACTACAGGGAAACCTGTGGTATTTACTGCTAAATAACATAGAGGATCGATTTCCCAGCAATAAAGGTGTGGTTCAGCCTTCTTAAAAGGTGTCCCTTTCATCCAATGCAGCTTATTAATCAGCAAACTTTCTACCCTGTACAAACATAACAGTTATTTAGAAAAGCGCTTGAAAAGTAATAGTGAATTACTTTTAAGCATTCTGAAATCTTATATGCAAAGATGTATGACGCTTCTCTAACCAAGTACCCATTCTGGGCATGGACCTGGAATTGCAATTTTGGACTTTTGTGATAATAACTTTTTGGTCAAGGATTCATTTGAAGTTGTGGAACCATTGTGGACTGCTCAAATCTTTTGGACACTGACAGTGTCAGGGGTGACATTGTCCACTGTCAAATACTGGTCACGTAAGGGGAGCAAATATGCATTCATTATCTACAGTAAAATCCCCATAGAATGCAACATTTGTTTTTGATCATTTGATGCCCAGGATTGACACAATTCAAGAATTTCCTGTAGTGTATCATCCTTTGAAAACACTCTTCTGTATACTGAGGTACAACTTTGACTAATGAAGGTGAATGTCTGAACATAGGACAACAATGGTAAGCTTGATGGTGTGCAAACAATGGCTACAATTATATGTGCTAAGGAAATACCTTTCTTACAATATATTCATCCTCCCGATTTGTTTAACCTAGTACTTTCCATGATAAAGAAAACAATGACACTTATCATATATTTAAATACAACAGCACCTCCATCACTGCATTAAGGTTATTTGGACAGCAATGTGGTCATGACTAAATTGATGAATATACTTCCACTCAAACACCAATCATTACCTTTAGGCTTTATGCAACTTTTAGCAAAACGCAAATGTCACAGCCACTGACAAT
The DNA here is from genome assembly GCF_964263255.1 of Lissotriton vulgaris. NCBI lineage: Eukaryota > Metazoa > Chordata > Amphibia > Caudata > Salamandridae > Lissotriton > Lissotriton vulgaris. The sequence continues at coordinate 279,549,120 of NC_141695.1, read as the reverse complement.
GGCTTGGGTCCCATTCTAATCCATCACCAAGCCATTGGATCCATCCATCATCATCAGACAGTGACCCCTCCTATTCCCCCTTCTATTCTAATTGGAAAGGTCAATCCGAACTTCCAGGTCAGCTCTCTCAAAAAGGGAACCCAGGCAACCAGATAACATTTGGCCCAATTAATACAATGACCTTTATGACAGGCTCCTTCACACTTCACTTCATGTGTTGAAAACAGCAAACTATTCTATGGGTTGTCTTACTCCTGGTCAGCATAACATTTGTAGTTTCCATGAAATGAAGGACAGGGCCAATAGTTAAATTACGTGCTATGATTCATCTTCTACGTTGGGATATTGTTGGAATTGGCCCTTTCTGCAGGGTCAACTCAGATCTTTTTCTTCTTTTAGCTTCCTTTGCTGAACCGTATTTTGCTGGCTTTGAGCACTCTGTGCGATTTCTCCTGTTAACTAGTGGTACCTGATGGAAATTTAGAGGAAGGACTGCCGTGCTGCGAGCAGGACCGCCCTGCTATTTCAGGGACTGCTTTGCTGTCTAAAGAAGGATGACGCTTTGATCACAAGTTATCAAGAGTGACCCCAATGGGTCAGTTGGCTGACCCCCTGTATGAGGTACATGGACACAGTAGGCTTTGAGAGGACTCCTTACCACTGCCCAGCTGGTCTGCTGCAGCTGGACCTGCCGGAACCTGCCAAAGCACTGCTGCTGACCTCTGTTGGAGCTATTTATGATCCCCAAGCGATGCCCCTTAGTTCCAGGACCATGGGCTGGCATCAATGGGGGCTCTTCCTAAAGAAAAAAAGGGGAAAACCCTGAAGTTTGGGCTCTTAGCCACCACAAAGAGGCCTATTTGTGCCAAGACTCTGCAGCCTGTGACAAATGTCAAAGCAAAGATCAGCTGAGTGCTGCTCTTTGTGCTAAAAGCAACCATTAGCGACAACGCAAGAGCTGCAATTCATGATGACGGTGTCCATCTGCTATGATCAACCAACCGAGGCTCCAATGATGAGAAGTTTACATGTTACTGTCACAACCGTCCATGGCTCTTGACCTGTTCTTTACACCTGCTAGTTGGGTCCTCGTTCAAAAGGAAGGAACTCTTCACGCTGGACTGGATAAGGTAACTCTTCAGCGGGATTAACCTGGTCCATGTATCAGATTGGGCTCCATCATGGTCAGCCTGACCTTGTCACTGTAAGGACCGGATTCTCAGAACAGGCAGCCTACCAACCGTAGCTAAACCAGTCGTCATGTAACCACACTCTTCTCAGGCCACTATATACATGATATCTAGAATACTCACCTGAGAAGGTGAAAAATAGCTATTTACAAGCCTGTACAATCAAAGATACCACTAACATCTAATCGATCCCATATCACATCCTATAGTCACCTCACTGAATAACTGATTCTTTATCTTTAAAGTCACCCGAAGATTCTTTATCTTATCTTTATCTTTATCTTATCTTTAATGTCCCCCGACGATTCTTTATAGTCTCCCGACTGTCTATGCTGTGTGGGGTTAATCTATCAACAATTTGGGCATTCCTGCTTAGGAGCCGATTTCCCTTCCGTATCTACAATTACTTACCAGAGAGGAATCACCCATCTCTCTGTCAGCATTTGGTAAAAAAGGGTCCCGACCTTCCTCCACAGAAACTAAGGGCAAATTATATGTTCTGTCTTGCAACCATCCCTGATCCTGAGTAGTGTACCTAGTTATCAACAGTTACCCGCAAGTGGGGGTGTCTCCCAGCCCTCTATACATCAGCATCTGGTTAAAAATGAACCCTTTATTCTCTCTCAGAGACAATAAACAAACAGGATTTGCAAACTGGGGTCTCTTTATTAAAATGACAAGGAACTAAATAACTAATGCTCTTTGTGGAGCAATGATAGAATAACAACTAACAAGCAATCACCAACACATACATTTATATAAAGAACTGAAAAGTAAAGATGGTTAAACATGAATGCTCTTAGTGACACAATGATAGGATAACAACTAAAAGGAAAGTGACATACAAATAGGTAGCTGAAAGAAAAGTGATTAATTATGAACAAATATAATAAAAATAATTAAAAACACCTCACCCTATTAAGAAGGCTCCAACTCTCTGTCCCTCTCTGGTGGAATTAGGGCTCTATCCATCACCATGGCACCACCACCAATGGACCGACTTCTGATGTTCATCATGGCTCTGCACTCCACTGGCTCCAAAAGCACTCTAACTCTTCCAGCCGACTCCCAACTGACTTCTTCATTGACTGAGAGCTTCACCCCTCAAATCCATCTGACTTCTACCATTCCAAAAACCATCTGATCTCTCCACTGCTGTGAACCATCTGACCTCTCTCTTCAGTTCCAAAAACCATCTGACCGCTCTCTTCAGTTCCAAAAACCATCTGACCGCTCTCTTCAGTTCCAAAAACCATGTGACAACTCTGCTCTTCTGTTCTCTGATAATATGGGAGACTCTCTGCTCATGGAAATTTTCAGCAAGCACCCGGCCTCCCACCAAATTCCTGTACCAAGCCCCGCGCTCCCTGCGCTCCCACAGTGGCCAGCTGTAGTTGCGTCTAGAGCCCGGGGAAAGTAAGCACATTCCTTCGATAAGGGCCGGTCTTCACTGGTTTCTAACTAGTGAGTAACAACTCAACTCTAAATATTACTTCTGACCTACACTCGCCTCAGACAACTGAGGCAGGAAGACAAGATGGCTGCTCTCTAGTTTAGGCCTTTAGGCCCGAAAAGAGGCAAAATAGGCATAGAATCATGCCAAAGCCAATAGGCAAACCCTACAAAGAGGCTAAAATAAAGGATTCATAGCAATATACTGAGATGGCAGTGGACCATAGTCATCACCAATTCAAATAGGGCAAATTATCCTGTTGCTACACTCCACCCGTGACTATCGTCCACTAACATCGAAGAATATAAGGAAATTATATCAAACAAACAAAATAAACAAAAACAATTCTAGGACAAAACATATCCAAAAGACCTGACACACAAAGAAAACAACAACATAACTAAAAGATTAAGCATGGGCGAATTTTGCGAATTTGCGATCCGCGAATTTGCGGATTTGCAAATTCGCGATCCGCAAAATTCGCGAATTTGTTCGAATTTGCGGATTTTTGTTTTTTGCGTGTTCGCAGCGTTTTTTGCGTGTTCGCGGGGTTTTTTGCGTGTTCGCGGGGATTTTTGCATCTTCGCGAGCCGCTTGCATAGCGAAGTTACCCATGCAGTCATTTATGGGAGAGGGTGAGAGAGATAGATAGATAGATAGATAGATAGATAGATAGATAGATAGATAGATAGATAGATAGATAGATAGATAGATAGAAAGAGAGAGAAAGAGAGGGAAAGAGAGAGGGAGAGAGAGAACGAGAGAAAGAAAGAGAGGCCGGATCTCTGAAGGGCCAGATTCCTGAGTTGCCCCTACAGAACATACAGCTTTTTATTTTTAGCAAAATGCATATGAAAATTGTGCTGTAAAGGTCTCTTTTAGTTTAACCCCTCCTGACAACTCAAAATGGGTGTATTTGCCATCCTCTCCCTTCTTCCTGTTTTTTTATATCTGTAAGTGCTTCCTGATGAGGTTTAATTCCTTGGACAGGTGCCTCGTTGCCTACTTGTAACTATTCTCTGACCCTGCTTCAAGGGTCAGAGCAGGGTCAGAGAATAGTTGCAAGTAGGCAACGAGGCGCCAGGAAGCAATTAGCTGCAGGTGTCCAAGTTGAAGTTAATTTGTTTGTAACCCTTTTGTAAAAGGTTACAAAGAAATTGGGTTCAACTTTTGCACCTGCTGCTGTAACCCTTGCTTGGCTGAAAATTCGTCCCCCCTGATTCGCGGATTTTACCGCGATTCCGCGAGATTCGCGGATCGCAAAATCGCGTAAAATCCGCAAATTTGCCAGCGAAACGGATTTTACGCCCACCCTTATAAAAGATACACCACCCGAGATAAATCAAAGCATCAGGTAACCTCCCTAGGAACTAATCCCACTGAACTCTATCAAGGGTCCATTGATCAAAACAACAATTGAATAATAGGAAAACAAGAACAACCCCATTTCTACAAAATAGCTGGTGTAGCACTATACATATCAAGCAAGAAAATCAAAGAAAATTATCTAAATGTGGTGCATATATTCTTCTACAAGATAAGCCAGACATAAATCGTCTGTCCAGAAATCCCTATAGCTAAAATAGCTATATTAATAGATTTGGACTTGGAAAACAAAGTAATAGTAGACCATGCCAAAGGCAATAGGCAGTAGTCATAATTCATTGAACTCAAGGAACAGTTTGCATCTAATCCCTCCATATCAATCTATGGAGCACATGTGAGCACCTTCATTCACAACACTGCCTTCTATTCTTTGGAAAAACTGTTATATAAAAAACAGCAAAACTATAAAATAGGTGAGAGATAGACAAGTGCAAAGTCAATCTATATCAATGATAGAATAGCATAGCATATTAAAATCAGGACATCATGATGGTAATTGATGTATATCACAGGGCATTAGATTACTAAAGCAGCTCACTAACTATATTGTACCCCATGACCCTCAAACATTAATACAAAAACTGGTGAACCAAAGGCTCAACCATCAAAAAGGAACTGCATCTTTAATTTGCAACTGGAATCATAATAAAATAACAGGGCAGGAAAAAGAAAACTATCATTGGGGCCCTGTATCTGTTGACTGCAAGAATCAAAATAAAATAATCATCATCTGAATAGAGTCCAAATGTCCATTGAACATTCACTGAAAGGCAAAAGTATGGGAAAAATTGGGCACAAGATTGCAGGCCATACTGAAAACCATATTAATAAGGGAAAATTCATATTGCAGACTACTTATGTGATGAAATGTAAAACATAGCAAATATGAACACCATTAAATGATGGTTCATTTCAGTAATTCACTACATGAATGAGGAAAATAATCATTATGAAACAAATCAAATATGTATTAACAAAAAAAGTCAGGAAATCTTGATATCCATATAATAGAATCTCTAATCATGAACCTGCAAATTTAATTGCCAAGGCAGCCAACTGTAGATTCTAATTTTGATGGTAAAGTTCAGTCTGTAGCCTAAAAAGGATTTTATTCTAAATGCAAGAAAAGTGTCTCTATTAAAAAGAAAGTTCTCTTCCATCTTCACTTTTAGGCAAGCAGTTCTCCTGTGTGAAAAACACACGGCTCAGTCATCCTCACGTGAGAGAGACAGTTCCAATTACAGCATAATCCATCTTCATCTGTATTCCTTTGCCAAGGAAGAATCCCATCCGATCTCGTCATTCATGGAACATCAGCACCCGTCCGCCATCAGCCACAAGACACTGTCATCCGCCGTCTGGTCTGGCTCCAGGCTTGGGTGGGGTTCCATTCTCAAAAAATTACAAACAGAAAATAAAAAAGACAAAAAAACAAACAGGGCGGGTCGGGGAAAGGCATCACTCGCACCCCCTGCAGCACATCCCAGCAACCCAAAACAAGAGACAAGTATCATCAATCTTGCAAAAAGAAAAAAAAATGTTATTCAAAAGGAACCATTTTTCTTTTCACCTCAATAAAAACCTTCTAATTTGTAAAACTCTCCTCTAAATACTGGGAATTGTCTAAGAATATTACCTACATTACAATCTCTACTTTTATTTGGGCAAATCTAATTTTTCCTTTCACAGCCAGAGTGGCTGGGCAGCTAACTTCACTCCTTTCTCACTCCTTGCAAGCATACCCCTCCATTCGGCGATGTCCGCGTCCCAGGGCTGGCTCAGTTTCAACCATAACAAGCAGGAGACGGGCTGCTCTGCCTCGCAGCACCTCCCTTCACTGCAGCTTTCCGCGGTCTAAAATTGGGTCGCTGCCAATGCTGATCTCATTGCAGGAGCGAAGCACCTGCCAATTTTCTATTTACATTAATGAGAGGGAGCCTGTTCATATTGCAAGCATCCCATATCTGAAGTCAATGAAGCTTACTGGGTCAACTGTGTTTATCTTACTCCAAGGGCCAAGCGCCTGCCAATTTTTCTGTTTACATTACTGAAAGGAAAACTATTCGTCTGCAAGCGTCCCTTACCCCTAGTCAGGGAAGCTTTCTGGGCCACTGTGATGAGGAGCGACTTGACCCCTCCCTTATGTCAACATCTCTCCGCAGAAAGAATTGGATGCTCACCAAACATAACAAGGGCTCTGCTTCTGTACTCGCTCTGAGGCCCCCCTTCACAAAATACTCTGAGAGCAGGCCTGAGCTATCTTTTCAAGGTTAAAACTTAGCTGTTCAAAGCCTGTGAAGCTTCTCGTTCTTAAATAAAACTTCATGCAGCTTTTATATTCTATTGTCTTAAACAAGAAACAGACCTAACCTCTTTTGATCTTCAGCCAAATCCCTCATTTCATGTTTAAACACTCTACAGTTATTTCTACTGAATTTAAGCAAGTTCTAAACTAACATTTATCTACAGCCTTATGAAAAACGAACTTAACAGGCTAAGCACTCTGACATTATTAACAGCTAGATGGCAAGACATTTAGCAACATTGAAAATCACATGGCAGCAAAAAGATTCTCATTGGCGCAAGCATTTTATTTTTGTGATTAAAGGTACCAAATTGTTTTTGTTCAATTCTACTCTATGCAGACAGCTTTCCCTGTCTGAATGGGAACATTTTATCACATTTTTCTCTCACGCTGTTCTGCCTCATATCAGCGCAAAAATACAGAATCATTTGCATTTGAACTTTAAACAAAAGGGGCAGCCTGCTTCTGGGGGAAGAATCACAGTTATACTTTTGAATCTTGAAACCAATCATGCACAATCCACTTACTGTGCACTTTTCTAAGTCACACGGTTGCATTTCACTTTTGAAGCACATGTTTCCTTGCGCGGTTGGGTCTGATTTATTTCCACAACGATCGTTAATTCTGAAAACACTGGTTTGCTTATCTTGCTGCACATTCCTTTCTAGCTGAAAACCCTCTTTAGAATGCTTATTTAAAACCACCCCTGTATACCTCGCAGTCTGACTGGTTGATTTATAACAATTTGACCTCTGAATCAGACACATTTAATCCTGTTTTCAAAGGCATATCCACACACAATTGTGGATGCATATTAAGCAACATGTTTAAAAGATCACTATGCTCTCTGTTCAAGATGTTATCTTTCTACAAGCTAAAATACACTCTCTCTCTCCAAGTCTGCAGAACCATGGGGAATCCGAGAACTTATCTCTCACGTTTTCACATAACACTTGCGCACATTTTTGAAACACATTTCTCTGAACAGTTGGAAAGGATCCAGCCCTTCCCTGCTCAATGGAACAAGCCATTCACAAGCCTTATTTACAAGACACTATGCACAAGTAACTCAACAAGCTATTCACAAACCATATTATGCACAATTTACAACTGCATCAACACCAAGATGTAAGCAATCTCCTTACACTCCACCCGTTCAATCCTGTAAGTCAGGGACCAAGATGTAGTGTAGTACCACTACATTTCCTTACGCTCCACTCGAGACTGTTCTTAATATCAAGTGTAATGAATATTATAACACTTCCCCTACACTCCACCCGAAATTGTTCATGACACCAAATGTAACGACCAGATTCTCAGAACAGGCAGCCTACCAACCGTATCTAACCCAGTCGTCAGGTTACCACACTCTTCTCAGGCCACTATATACATGATATCTAGAATACTCACCTGAGAAGGTGAAAAAGAGCTGTACAATCAAAGATACCACTAACATCTAAGGGATCCCGTATCATATCCTATAGTCACCTCACTGAATAACTGATTCTTTATCTTCAACGTCACCCGACGATTCTTTATCTTATCTTTATTCTTCATCTTATCTTTAACGTCACCCGACGATTCTTTATCTTATCTTTATCTTATCTTTAATGTCCCCTGATGATTCTTTATAGTCTCTCGGCTGTCTATGCTATGTGGGGTTAATCTATCAACAATTTGGGCATTCCTGCTTAGGAGCCGATTTCCCTTCCATATCTACAATTACTTACCAGAGAGGAATCACCCATCTCTCTGTCAGCATTTGGTAAAAATGGGTCCCGACCTTCCTCCACAGAAACTAAGGGCAAATTATATGTTCTGTCTTGCAACCATCCCTGATCCTGAGTAGTGTATCTAGTTATCAACAGTTACCCGCAAGTGGGGGTGTCTCTCAGCCCTCTATACATCAGCATCTGGTTAAAAAGGAACCCTTTACTCTCTCTCAGAGACAATAAACAAACAGGATTTGCAAACTGGAGTCTCTTTATTAAAATGACAAGGAACTAAATAACTAATACTCTTTGTGGAGCAATGATAGAATAACAACTAACAAGCAATCACCAACACATACATTTATATAAAGAACTGAAAAGTAAAGATGGTTAATCATGAATGCTCTTTGTGACACAATGATAGGATAACAACTGAAAGAAAAGTGACATACAAATAGGTAGCTGAAAGAAAAGTGATTAATTATGAAAAAATATAATAAAAATATTTTAAGAACACCTCACCCTATTAAGAAGGGTCCAACTCTCTGTCCATCTCTGGTGGAATTAGGGCTCTATCCATCACCATGGCACCACCACCAACGGACCAACTTCTGATGTTCATCACGGTCTCTGCACTCCACTGGCTCCAACTGCACTCTAACTCTTCCAGCCGACTCCCAACTGACTTCTTCATTGACTGACAGCTTCACCGCTCAAATCCATCTGACTTCTACCATTCCAAAAAGCATCTGATCTCGCCACTGCTGTAAACCATCTGAACGCTCCCTTCAGTTCCAAAAACCATCTGACCGCTCTCTTCAGTTCCAAAAACCATCTGATCGCTCTCTTCAGTTCCAAAAACCATCTGACAACTCTGCTCTTCTGTTCTCTGATAATATGGGAGGCTCTCTGCTCATGGAAATTTCCAGCAAGCACCCGGCCTCCCACGGAATTCCTGTAACAAGTCCCGCGCTCCCTGCGCTCCCACTGTGGCCAGCTGTAGTTGCGTCTAGAGCCCGGGGAAAGTAAGCACATTCCTTCGATAAGGGCCGGTCCTCACTAGTTTCTAACTAGTGAATAACAACTCAACTCTACATATCACTTATGACCCACAAACGCCTCAGACAACTGAGGCAGGAAGACAAGATGGCTGCTCTCTAGTTTAGGCCTTTAGGCCCAAAAAGAGCAAAATAGGCAAAGAATCATGTCAAAGACAATAGGCAAACCCTACAAATAGGCTAAAATAAAGGATTCATAGCAATATACTGAGATGGCAGTGGACCATAGTCATCACCAATCCAAATAAGGAAAATTATCCTGTCGCTACAGTCACTTTCCCCAAGTTTTCCCTGACGAGAAAACGCAAGTGACGCTTATCGCTTCTTGGTGCTATTTTCTATAAAAAATAAAAAAATCAGTAGCTCCAGTTCTACTGATTGGATTGTGTTAATATTTCTGTCATTTGATTTCTTAAAATTTACTCTAGTCTTCTAAATTGGTTAAGGATTTTTTTCCTGTGTTGTATTTTTACTTTATTATTGTTTGTGTGCTGTATAAATACTTTAGACATATCCTATAAGTTAGGCCTAATTTCTTTGGGCCAGGCTACCGGAGGGTTAAGCACAGCTTAATTTAAAGACTCTTTATGGTTCACCCTGACTATGATTGTGGTTGTTACCTGAGTAGGACTTCCATTCCTTTTAACCAATCACCCAATTTCCTACATATATTATACACAGGAAAGCTCATGCATGCCTTCCATTACTTTCCTCTTTAAAATTTACACTTTGGGGAAGAGCCACTATACAATATAAACAGCTTTAATTTGAAGCGGCCATTCTTTGGATGTGTGGGTTGTTTTGGCCATTGTCTCATCTGATCTAATTTGATAGTTGTAGTTCACCAATGCCACAAATGTAGTTCAGGGTAGGATGTGCTACTGTCAGGAGATCTAGCACATTAAATGGGTCAGAGTTTAAAAAAATGAGATCGATTATGTACTTATCAATATGACTGATCTGATCAGATCAGAAAGCCTTTCTTACTGGTAATAGTACGTCATTGTTGGCAAATAAGGTAGTGTTTGGAACACATACCTTTTACTACCGTATTGTGAAAACAGATTTGTGGATGTGTTAATGTTTGATCAGAATGTGTTTGTTCATTTGTTCAATTGCATTTTATATGGCAATAATGTGTTGTGTTTTTGTGCTGTTTTGTTTTTATGCTACATTATTGCCTTGTGGTGTTGTGTTCTGTTTTGGTTTTTGTGTTTCCTTTTGTTATGACTGTTTTATTGTGCTGTGCACTGTTTTATATTTACTATGCTGTAATTTTGCTGTGGGTTATGTCATTGTGCTGTATTCTATTTTTGCGTTAGAGCTGTCAAGAAATGCTGATATATTTCCAGTCAAAAGCAGCACATTATTTTAAAGTTCCAGTAAAAACCATTTACCCATGTCTTATTTGGAATAGAATCTGCTGAAGCTATTCAACAATTTTATACACAAGACTGGTCAAATCCTTCTGTGATATGGCCAATGAGTGCCAGGGCAGCCATTCTGTGAATATACTGTATCTATCTCTTTTACTCCAAATGATTAATTATTGACTGCTTTTTCACTATACCACAGTGTTTCTCCTAGTTCACTGTTCAGGGAACAAAGTTAGAAACAGAAATAGTGTTGGCTGATAATACCAAATAATCCTATTTCTTGGGAAAGTCCTATATTTCCTTCAACATTAGGAATGCACAGTAAGGGAAATTCTGAATAAAATCAGATGACTTTCTGTTCCCAGCTCTAAACTCCCCCCTAATGGTTTGTGATGATATAGGCATCAACATGAAGTCAAGTCAAGTCAAGTCAAGAGATTTATATAGCGCGCTACATACCCAGAGGGTCTCAAGGCGCTTGAAGAAGGGTGGGGAATTACTTCTCGAATATCCACGTTTTAAGTTGCTTTCTGAATGCTAGGTGGTTCTGAGTAAGGCGAAGGTGAGTGGGAAGTGAGTTCCAAGTTTTAGCTGCCAGGTAGGAGAAGGATCTCCCTCCCATGGTGGTTTTGTTGATGCGAGGTACAGTGGCAAGGGCTTGGTTTGAGGATCGTAGCTGGCGGGAGGGGGTGTAGAAGGACAGTCGTGTGTTGAGGCATTCGGGTCCAATTTCGTAAAGTGCTTTGTGTGCGTGTGTTAGGAGACGGAAAGTAATCCTCTTATTGATGGGGAGCCAGTGGAGGTTTTTCAGGTGCCCAGAGATGTGTTCTTTACGCGGGATGTCTAATATGAGCCTGGCTGAAGCGTTCTGGATGCGTTGGAGTTTTTTCTGGAGTTTTGCGGTGGTACCGGCATATAGGTTGTTTCCGTAGTCCAGGCGGCTCGTGACCAGTGCGTGGGTGACTGTTTTTCTAGTTTCGGTGGGGATCCAACGAAATGTTTTTTTGAGCATGCGAAGAATGTTGAAGCAAGATGAAGAAACGACGTTGACTTGTCTGTTCATCGAAAGTGAGGAATCTAGGATGACTCCCAGGTTCCGTGCGTGGTCCGTCGGGATGGGTGCTTTTCCAAGGGCCTCCGGCCACCAAGAGTCATCCCAGGCGGAGGGGGAGGTGCCTAGGATGAGGACTTCTGTTTTGTCTGAGTTCAGTTTCAGACGGCTGTGCTTCATTCATTCGGCTACTTCTTTCATTCCTTCATGCAGGTTGGTTTTGGCAGTGTTAGGGTCTCTGGTGAGAGATAGGATCAGTTGAGTGTCATCGGCGTAGGAGATGATGTTGAGGTTGTGTAGGCGTGCGATGGTCGCGAGGGGGCTCATGTATACGTTGAAGAGGGTGGGGCTGAGTGAAGATCCTTGTGGTACGCCGCAGATGACTTCAGAGGCCTCTGATATGAATGGTGGAAGGCGGACTCTCTGGGTTCTTCTGGTGAGGAACGAGGTGATCCATTCCAGTGCTTTTTCTTGGATTCCGATGTTTTTGAGGCGCTGTAGAAGGGTGCTATGACAGACTGTGTCGAAGGCAGCGGAGAGGTCGAGGAGGATGAGGGCGACTGTGTCTCCATTGTCCAGTAGAGTTCGAATGTCGTCTGTTGCTGCGATGAGGGCGGTTTCAGTGCTGTGTTTGGCTCGGAAGCCGGACTGTGAGGAGTCGAGGGAATTGTTGGTTTCGAGGAAGGCGGCGAGCTGGTTGTTGACCGCTTTCTCGATGACTTTGGCCGGGAATGGAAGGAGCAAGATAGGGCGGTAGTTTTTGAGTTCGGTGGGGTCAGCTGTGGGTTTCTTCAGAAGGGCGCTGAGTTCGGCGTGTTTCCAACTTTCCGGGAAGGTTGCGGAGTTGAGGGAGCAATTGATGACGTCTCGGAGGTGTGGTGCTATAATGGAGTCTGCTTTGTTAAAGATGTGGTGAGGGCATGGGTCTGTGGGGGATCCTGAGTGGATAGAGTTCATCAGACGGATGGTGTCTTCAGTGGAGATAGGGTTCCAGTCATTGAGGGTGTTCAAGGGGGGTGGGGGTCCTGCAGAGGGTTGGGTGGGTTGGTCTTCGGGTCGGTTGTCGAAGCTGTTGTGGATGTCTGCAATTTTGTTGTGGAAGAATGAGGCTAGGGAGTCGCAGAGGGCTTGAGAGGGGGTGATGTCGTTGGAGTTGGCTGAGGGGTTGGTAAATTCCTTGACGATGTTGAATAATTCCTTGCTGTTGTGGGCGTTGCTATCTAGTCGGTCCTTGAAAGCGGCTTTCTTGGCATTCCGGATCAGTTGGTGGTGTATGCGGGTGGCATTTTTGAAGGCGTCTTTGGTGCTGGTGTTTGGGTCTTTTTTCCAGGCCTTCTCAAGGGAGCGACAGAGTTTCTTGGATTTCTTAAGATCATCGTTGAACCAGGAGGCCTTTTTGCTGCCCAGTTTGATTTGTCGTTTTTTCAGCGGTGCTAGGATGTCGGCACTGTTGGATAACCATTGGGTGAAGTTAGTGGCTGCTTGGTCGGGGTTTGAGGAGTGGGCGAGGGGGTATTGAAGAAGCGATGAGGAGATCTGGTCGATGGTGACTTTGTTCCAGTTTCTTCGCAGAGTGGGTTGGGGATGGTTGTTGAATGTGGACTTGTTGTAGGTAAAGTGAACGCAGCTGTGGTCAGTCCAGAGGAGAGCTGTGGTGTGGCTGAAGGAGACATGTTTGCTGGAGGTGAAGATAGGGTCGAGTGTGTGACCTGCAATGTGGGTGGGGGTAGTGACAAGTTGTTTAAGTCCGAGGTTGGCGAGGTCGTCCAAGAGGGAGGTGGTGTTGCGGTTGTTGTTCTTTTCAAGGTGAAAGTTGAGGTCTCCCAAAAGGATGTAATCCTCGGAGGGGAGCGCGTGTGGAGTGATGAAGTCCGTGATGTCTTCACTAAATTGTGCGCGGGGTCCTGGTGGCCTGTAGAAGAGGGTGCCTCTGAGTGTGGTCTTGGGGTCGATGTGGATCTGGAAGTGAAGGTGTTCAGTGTTGGCGAGATTGACGTCTGAGCTGGTTGAGATGCGGATGGATTTCTTATGGACGATAGCGATGCCTCCTCCTGTTTGGTCGGTCCGGTCCTTACAGATGATTTTATAGCCTTCCGGGATGGCAATGGTGATGTCTGGGGCTGAGGAGGCGTTCATCCATGTTTCTGTTAGGAAGGCGACGTCCGGAGAGATGGTGTCTAGTAGATTCCAGAGGTCGATGGCGTGCCTGTGGACTGAGTGGGTGTTGAGCAGGATGCATTTTAGGTGGTTGGGGTCGGATATCTGTTGTGTGTTCGTAGATGAGGAGTTGTTCTTGGTGCCGTCGAACTTGCAGGAGTTGCAAGAGAAGGGTCCATGGGTGTGTCCAGGAGCGGCTTGGACGCAGTTGGGGGAACGGCCGGGGTTAAGGGCTAGGAGGGTGGTGGCATCATAAGTAATGCGGGAGGGGTGGGTGGTACGGGGGCCAAAGGGTCTGGCGCTGGGCGCGGTCCAGGCGCGGACGGGCGTAGACGGGCTTACCTTTGGCGCACCTTCGGCGCGCAAGGGGCGCGTTCACTGCGCGTGAACGCTGCGCGCATAGGCTTCTGTCATATATGGATGGTGGGAGGGGAGGGGCGAGGGAGGATCAGCTGGGAGGCGGGATCAGGTCGTAGGGGAAGGCTCCGAAGCACAACAACAACAACAACAAAATGGCGCGATGTTTAAATGGGGTCAGAGTCACAACAGCGCGTATTCTACCTGCCCAGCGCACAACACTGTAAATAGTGACAAGCGGCAGCTAGAGGACTACAAGCGCAGTAATTAAATAAATTAAATTAAATTAAATACCCTCTAGCGTTGAGTCAAGTGGCAGCTAGTGGAGTGCACAGCGCAATGGTTAATTGCTTCAACACGCTCTAGAGTTGTGTCAAGCGGCAGGAAGAGGAGAGCACAAGCGCGGTAATTAATTAATTAAATCCGCTCTAACGTTATCACAGGCAGCAGTAGCGAGAGGCACAGAGAAGCAGTAACGATACCAAAAGCAGCAGGCAGCTTGGGGAGCGACCTTCTCTGAGCGCGTCAGGCAGGTCACAGCGCGACTGGAGGTGGGGGCTAGGCTGTATGGTCAGTGGGAGGGGGGATCAGCTGGGAGGCGGGATCAGGTCGTAGGGGAAGGCTCCGAAGCACAACAACAACAACAACAAAATGGCGCGATGTTTAAATGGGGTCAGAGTCACAACAGCGCGTATTCTACCTGCCCAGCGCACAACACTGTAAATAGTGACAAGCGGCAGCTAGAGGACTACAAGCGCGGTAATTAAATAAATTAAATTAAATTAAATCCCCTCTAGCGTTGAGTCAAGTGGCAGCTAGTGGAGTTCACCGCGCAATGGTTAATTGCTTCAACACGCTCTAGAGTTGTGTCAAGTGGCAGGAAGAGGAGAGCACAAGCACGGTAATTAATTAATTAAATCCGCTCTAACGTTATCACAGGCAGCAGTAGCGAGAGGCACAGAGAGCAGAGAAGCAGTAACGATACCAAAAGCAGCAGGCAGCTTGGGGAGCGACCTTCTCTGAGCACCTCAGGCAGGTTACAGCGCGACTGGAGGTGGGGGCTAGGCTGTATGGTCAGTGGGAGGGAGGATCAGGAGCCATATTTATCATACTTTTATGCAAGGCAACGCAGCAAGACACCTTGCTGCGCTGCATGGAAGGCAAAGGACAGGAATGCGCCATATTTAACATTATATGGTGCATTCTTGTCCTTTGCTTGATTTGGCGCACAATGTGTTGCCTTGCTCCAATAAAGACACCCTTGCATCATAAGTGTAAGTGTGATTGTGTTGTAGTTTAGGATTGCACTTTTGCAGGAAGGCAGAATGCAGAACACATAGAAAGCAGAAACAATAAGGAAAAATAGAGTTATTTCTCCTTGTTGACCCCCTTGGAAAGGCACAGCATTTTGACACATTCCCATGTTTACCTATTTTTGTAAAACTGGCAGTGCTCAAAAATCCATGGGTGGATGTGTGAGAGCAGCCATACTCCACTCATGGAATGCCTTCCAAGGGCATATTAACACACGGCAGCAACATGTGCTGTCTTGCGTTAGTCCAGATTTACCATGCAACAGAAGGGGCCCTTACATGGCTTGGTAAATCTCATTCTAGGTTTTTGGTCATCCTGTGTTGATTTGTTTGGTGCTGGGGTGATGCAAAACCTTGATAAATGTGTCACTACATGTTTTACACCACGATGTTCTTAGAAACAATGAAAACAAGAGCTGTGTGTGCCTGTTCTGGAATAACAAAGAGTCGAGTTATAAGTGTGAGGCATATCATATAGTGAAGTAAAAGTATCCCTTTCTAGAACTTTCTTTCTAGGTGCAAAGTATGCTGCAACATGATCTTTTAAAAATAGAGACACAATACAAGACTACTATAGGTTTGTGAGATCGGTTGAACAATGGACAAAGAGGTTACCAAGGGCCAGATATACAACCTGACAAATAGCGCCTCACAATTTGCATCGCATTTGTGACTCAGAATTTGCGAGGCGCTATTTGGCATGTACAACAGTGTGTTTAACCCCAGTGGGGTTGCAAATTGCGAAGCTCATGAATAATAATGAGCCTCTCGCAATTTGTGAGCCCATCGGGAATGACAGGCCCTCCCAGGGATGGTAGCCTGCTGGGCTCAGCACACCACCATGTCTGGGACTGCTTTTAAATAAAGGAATAAAGGAAAACGGGATGCATTTAAAAAAAAATGAAACGTTTTTGTTCTATTTTTTAAGAGCAGGCGCCTTCCTTTAAAAAATAATATTGGATGCATTTGCAAAGGTAATGGTTCCCCTGGGGACCCCTTCCCATTTGTGAATGCATTACCACCTACGTGAAGTAGGTGGTAATTTGCAAGTGTAAATGTAAATATTGGTACATAGCTTTGTGGTCAGTATTAGGAAGGGAATGCCCTTTCCTAATAGTGTCTCGCAAAACAGTATTTTGAGAGGCTGAATGAAAAGCATATATATAGTGCAATGGCTACCCTAAGGCATCCCAGTGCTGGGGATACACAATTTATTTGTGATTTGCAAAATACTGTTTGTACATGGGCCCATGCTTTTAGCATGCGCAAACGGGTCTAAGACTTGTTTGGGCACGCTAAAAAGCTTTGTACTTCTGGTCCCAAGTGCCTAAATATTACCATTTAGGTGTAGACACAATGGCATAGTTTTCTAAAAGTGCTACTTTACCAAAACTATTTTTATATTTAATACGTATTTGTTGGAAGC
Organism: Lissotriton vulgaris; assembly: GCF_964263255.1. Lineage (NCBI taxonomy): Eukaryota > Metazoa > Chordata > Amphibia > Caudata > Salamandridae > Lissotriton > Lissotriton vulgaris. The sequence goes on along the minus strand of NC_141695.1, from coordinate 279,532,336 downwards.
AATACAGGAGCAGAATATGCCTCCTTGCTTCAATATTTATGTTGTTAAAGGGTGATGATATGATTACTATGAGCATTGGGAAGCAGAATTTTCTGTCAGTGTGCATTAACAGCTGGCACACTTATCATTTTGAGTAGCCATTGCCCTTTGCAGCAACTTAATATTCAAAACTTTGGAAAATACTGAAGACCTATCATTGCCAGCTCAAGCTCCTCCTTGAGAATCAACACAAGGCTAATTTTAAGGTGCCCAGGATTTTGAACTATAGGAAAGATACCCAACATTGGCATACAAAATACAGAAGCTTGACAAGTTTTAAGAATATGCTCATGGGAACCATTCCCATAGCAATACGTAAGTGAGAATCATTAACAAAGTCTGTCATTATCTTGAACATCTGAACTGGATCAAGCCCTTCTATAACCACCGCTGAACATTCTGATTTTGTAGAAAGATATAAAAAAAAAATAGACTGAGAAACATGTTCATGTAGTGACTGAAAAGAACAATTGAGCTTCATATGCTCCTTTATGCAGAATGCACCAGGTTAATATGTTAGATATTTGAATGCTCAAATTGGAATATTGTTATGTGAAATTATAGAACATGCTGTTAATGGGCCACAGGTGAATTCCTGCAAATTCACTTGGTCAATGCTCATAACCAAAGTTATGAAAGTCAATTTGTCAACAAATGGCATCCATAGTAATTCCCTGAGGTCACCTATTAAAGGGCAACCAATAGGTCAATGGGAGATCTAAAGGATTTCCTCATGCTTGCAAGTGTAACAGCTGTTGACAACATAATGACTGTCTATTTAGCAGCCTACTCAGAAAACTTTCCTCCTGTGCTAAACAAGCATTTTGCAATGCAATAGGTCTCGCATTCACGCAAGTTTGAGCTATTGGCATTGTAAATTGCGATGCCTTTAATTTATTTTTTGGGTTTTAATACATAAATAAAAGATATTGTCGTTTACAATAATAATGACTCAAGCTCTCGCAAATGCAAGACATATTGCATTGCAATAAAGTGCCTTCTCGACCGCTTGTTAGATTGTAAATATCAGAGGAAGAGACCGGCCTGTGACGTCTTCAAAGTAGTGATAAATAGTGCAGTTAAAAAGATGTGTAAGTGTTGTAAAATACACAGAGACAAAGTGTGAAGTGAGAGTTACATATGATCTGAGCTATAAACACTAACAAAGCGTTCCAACACTTTTCACTCTGTGATTACACTGTTGCGGCTCAGGAGGAAGAGTGGGAGGAGGTCTATTTCCTGCCCTCTCCATGATTTGAGTGTGTAGTGTGGCATTACGTAATGTCATTGCTATCTTTGGCCTCATAAAAAGCACTGTAGTAGGGCCCTGGCTTCACCTCCTGGGGCAGGGCGAGCTTTGCTTTATGGCAGGCATGGAGGGAGGAAGGGATGTCTCGGCTGCAGCTATGGCCTTGTACAGTGCCACTGCTCTCACTAGTGAGTGAGAGGAGCTGAGGTGGTGGTATTGGTGGTGGTGGTATTGGTATTGGTATTTGTGTTGGTGGTACTAGTGGTGGTATTGGTGGGGGTTGTGATATTGGAGTTGCTGGTATTAGCAGTGGTGGTATTGGTGGTGGTGGCATTGGTGGTATTGGTGGTGGTGGTATTGGTGGTGGTGGTATTGGTGGAGGTGGTGGTATTGTTGGCGGTATTGGTATTGGTGGTGGTGTTATTGGTATTGGTGGTAGTGGTATTGGTGGTGGCGGTACTGGTATTGGTGGTGGTGGTGGTACTGGTATTGATAATGGTGGCGGTATTAGTATTGGTGGTTGTGGTATTGGTATTGATGGTATTGGTGTTGGTGGTGGTATTCGTGCTGGTGGTGGTAATGGTATTGGTAGTGGTGGAATTGGTGATGGTATTGATGGTGGTGGTATTGGTGGTGGTGGTGGTATTGGTGGTGGTGGTTGTGGTAATGGTGGTGGGATATTTGTGTTGGTGGAGGTGTTGGTGTTGGTGGTGGTATTGGTGGTGGTGGTGGTGGTATTGGTGGTGGTGGTATTGGTGGTGGTGGTGGTATTAGTGGTGGTATTGATGGTGGTGGTGGTGGTATTGGTGGCGGTGATGGTATTGGTATTGGTGGTGGAGGTGCTATTGGTGGGGGTGGTAATAGTGGTGGTGGTATTAGTAGTGGCATTGGTGTTGGTCGTGGTATTAGTGGTAGTGATATTGGTGGTGGTGAGGGCATTGGTGGTGGTGAGGGTATTGGTGGTATTGGTGGTGGTGGTATTGGTCTTGTTGGTGGTGGTATTGGTGGTGGTAGTATTGTTCGCGACCAGCACCAGGAACCCTGGACCTCCGCCCCGCCAATGCTACGACCCAGCAGCACTCCACGCACTAAACCCAGGCTGCTACAACAACTGCAAGCTAGCATCACCAGCCGACACCCATGGACCCTTCAGCTGTCACCCATGGACCCTTCAGCTGTCACCACTGCCGGCACACCTGCAGCACCGCCAAGAACACGGATCCAGCACAACCCGCCCACAAGAACACAACTGAACCGAAGACCCTGCAATGCATCCTCCTCAACGTCCGATCCCTCCACAAACACGCCACAGAAATCTGGGACCTCCTCGACAGCACCACCCCAGACGTAGCATTCTTCACCGAAACCTGGACCAACACCACCTCGGGACCGGACATCGCCATCGCCATCCCCAAAGGATACAAGATCTCCAGGAAGGACCGCCCCACCCACCCAGGAGGAGGAATCGCCATCGTCCACAAATCCAGCCTCCGCCTGAGCATACTCCCTGACGAGCCAACAGAACTGATGGAACACCTTCACTTCAAGATACTGGCCAGCCCCACCGCCGCCCTCCGAGGAATCCTCATCTACCGACCCCCTGGACCCCGCGGACCCTTCCGCCAACTCCATCACGGACATTATCTCCCCACAGGCCATCGCATCCACCAACTACACCCTGCTGGGAGACCTCAACTTCCACCTTGACAATCAACTGGACCCCAACACCACATGCCTCCTGGACAACCTCCACAACATTGGACTCCGCCAGATCGTGACCGAGCCCATGCACTCAGCAGGACACACCCTCGACCCCCTCTTCACTACAGGAAACTTCATCACCTTCAGCCACACCACCGAACTCCCATGGACTGACCATCCTTGCGTCCACTTCACCTTCAGAACACCCACCATCCACAGACACCAGCACCTGCTTCCACAAAGAAACTGGACCAAAATCACCGATGACCAGCTCACCTCCTCACTCAACAACTCCACCCCAACCATCGCGGAAAACGACGACCCCAACACCGCAGCCCGAACCCTGCATAGATGGATCTCGGACAGCACCAACACCATAGCCCCCCTCAAGAAAAACAACAATACCCGTGCCAAGAAAGCCAGATGGTTTACCACCGAACTTCGAGAGTCCAGGCGCACATGCCGCCGCCTCGAAAAGGCCTGGAGAAACACCAAATCCACAGAAGCCCACAACAACTTCAGAGCCGCCACCAACGCCCACCATCAACTCATCAGAGAAACGAGGAAAAAAGCGATTGAAGACAGAATCTCCACCCACGCACACAACAGCAAAGAACTCTTCCGCATCATCAAGGAGTTCGCCCAACCCACCAGCGAGTCTACGGACATCCCTCCCTCACAAGACCTCTGCGACAAACTCAGCATCTTTTTCCACCACAAAATCAAGAGCATCTACGACAACTTCGACGAAGACAACCAACACAATGAACCCTCTCCAACCACCCCTGACACCCGGAAACCAGCGATTGATGACTGGACAGCCCTCACCACCGAAGACATACTGAAGACAATGAAGTCAATCCACTCAGGGGCCCCCACGGACCCCTGCCCCCACCACATCTTCAACAGAGCCGCCAACACCATCGCACCCATGCTCCGCCAAACCATCAACCTCTCCCTGGCGACCGCCTTGTTCATCGACGACTAGAACACGCCGAGGTCAACCCCCTCCTAAAGAAACCCTCAGCGGACCCCACCGACCTAAAAAACTACAGACCCATCTCCCTGCTCCCGTTCCCAGCGAAAGTCATTGAGAAAGCCATCAACAGCCAACTCGCCACATTCATTGAAGAACACAACATCCTCGACTCCTCCCAATCCGGCTTCAGAAAAAACCACAGTACGGAAACTGCCCTCCTCGCTGCAACAGACGACATCCGCACCTTACTGGACAAAGGAGAAACAGTAGCCCTCATCCTCCTCGACCTATCAGCGGCGTTCGACACAGTCTCCCACCGCACCCTAATACGCAGACTCTACGATGCAGGAATCCAGGACAAGGCCCTCAACTGGATCTGCTCCTTCCTCTCCGGCAGGACGCAGTGGGTCAGACTCCCCCCTTTCCTCTTGGACCCCACACCTACCACCTGCGAAGTCCCCCAGGGCTCCTCCCTCAGCCCGACGCTCTTCAACATCCACATGGCTCAACTTGCCCCCATCGTCAGAACCTATGGACTCAACATCGTGTCATATGCAGACGACACCAAGCTCATCCTCTCCCTATCCAACGAGCCCAACACCGCCAGACGCAACTTTCGAGAAGGCATGGAAGCCGTCGCCAAATGGATGAAAAACAGCTGCCTACAACTAAACACCAACAAAACAGAAGTACTCCTCATGGGCCCAAACCCTGACGCCTGGAGCGACACCTGGTGGCCCACCGCCCTCGGAAACCCGCCAACCCCCACACACCACGTACGCAACCTGGGAATCATCCTGGACTCCGAGCTCAAAATGGACCGCCAGATCAACTCTGTCTCATTTTCCTTCTTCCACACCCTCCGCCTCCTTCATAAGACCTTCAAATGGATCCCCCTCGAACACCGAAAGACAGTCACTCACGCCCTGGTCACCAGCAGACTCGACTACGGCAGCGCACTCTACGCCGGAATAAACAAAAACCTCATCCGCAAGCTACAGAACATCCAGAACGCCGCCGCAAGGCTGGTCCTCAACCTGCCAAAACACTGCCACATCTCCCAGCACCTGCGCACACTCCACTGGCTCCCCGTCGAGGTGAGAATCACCTTTAAGATGCTCACCCACGCACACAAGGCCCTCCACGGCACTGGACCAGCATACCTGAACAGCCGACTCAAATTCCACGCACCCCAAAGGAGCCTACGATCAGCCCAGCTTTCCTACGCCGTGGTCCCCCGCACCAGAAAGACCAGATCGGGAGGCCCCTCCTTCTCCTTCCTCGCGGCCAAAGCATGGAACACCCTTCTGTTCCACCTCAGACAGACAACATTGCTCCCCATCTTCGCAAGAAACCTCAAAACCTGGCTCTTCGACAGACCCCCTCCATGATGGAATGGAACCTGCACCCCCCCACCCCCCACACCCCTAGCGCCTTGAGACCCTTACGGGTGAGTAGTCGCGCTTTAACAAACTCCTGATTGATTGATTGATTGATAAAATACACAGAGACAAAGTGTGAAGTGAGAGTTACATATGATCTGAGCTATAAACACTAACAAAGTGTTCCAACACTTTTCACTCTGTGATTACACTGTTGCAGCTCAGGAGGAAGAGTGGGAGGAGGTCTATTTCCTGCCCTCTCTATGATTTGAGTGTAAAGTGTGGCATTACGTAATGTCATTGCTATCTTTGGCCTCATAAAAAACACTGTAGTAGGGCCCTGGCTTCACCTCCTGGGGCAGGGCGAGCTTTGCTTTATGGCAGGCATGGAGGGAGGAAGGGATGTCTCGGCTGCAGCTATGGCCTTGTACAGTGCCTCTGCTCTCACTAGTGAGTGAGAGGAGCTGAGGTGGTGGTATTGGTGGTGGTGGTATTGGTATTGGTATTGGTGGTGGTGGTACTGGTGGTGGTATTGGTGGTGGTTGTGATATTGGAGTTGCTGGTATTAGCGGTGGTGGTATTGGTCGTGGTGGCCTTGGTGGTATTGGTGGTGGTGGTATTGGTGGAGGTGGTGGTATTGTTGGCGGTATTGGTATTGGTGGTGGTGTTATTGGTATTGGCGGTGGCGATACTGGTATTGGTGGTGGTGGTACTGGTATTGATGGTGGTGGTGGTATTGGTGGTGGCGGTATTAGTATTGGTGGTTGTGGTATTGGTATTGATGTTATTGGTGTTGGTGGTGGTATTCGTGCTGGTATTGGTAATGGTATTGGTAGTGGTGGAATTGGTGGTGGTATTGGTATTGATGGTGGTGGTATTGGCGGTGGTGGTGGTATTGGTGGTGGTGGTATTAGTGGTGGTATTGATGGTGGTGGTGGTATTGGTGGCGGTGATGGTATTGGTATAGGTGGTGGAGGTGCTATTGTTGGGGGTGGTAATAGTGGTGGTGGTATTAGTAGTGGCATTGGTGTTGGTCGTGGTATTGGTGGTAGTGGTATTGGTGGTGGTGATGGTATTGGTGGTGGTGAGGGTATTGGTGGTATTGATGGTGGTGGTATTGGTCTTGTTGGTGGTGGTATTGGTGCTGGTTTTGGTGTTGATATTTTACAAAACAAGGGAACCCAAGGTGCAATCGCTAGGGACCTATGGGTAGTACTTTTAACAGAGACAGTGGTCCCTAAACAAACAGGATTAATTCAATAAATATAGACTAAATAGTTCTACATTAAAGTCCAGCCGGACCGTTTTATTTAATTGGATAATTAATTGTATCAAAATCTTTAAAAAATGTAAGTGGGACACCAGCCGGTGCCCGACTAAACACACTCCACAAGGAGAAGGAACATACAACATAAAATGTAGGCAAAACAAAAGGTAGTCTGATTGGCATGAATTATAAACAGACTAATCATAAAATACACATATGCACATACAGAATCTCAGTACATTAGTGACATTTGTGTATGCTGTCGACGACGTTTCGAACTACAACTTATTCAGAGTTCATCTTCAGGACTATTGATCCTTTGCCTAGTCTAAATGGCTACGCTAATTCCGCATACCAATGACAGATTATACAATTTGCCAACAAATAAACAAGAAAAAACAAGGATAAGGAAGAAGAAGAAATGAAAACAAAACATTAGAAATTGGCATATCAGATTCGCACAAAATTATTTTTCTTCAACAATTGTGATGACAAAAACCAATAAAGTTTAGGACCTTATAACCCATGTGACTTAATAAAAACAAAGTCCGAATTTTGTGTGGGAAATAGTGATAACCCCAGTGTGTGACGCGAATTTACAATTAAAATGACCGTGTAAATCAAGGTGAGTTGAATAGTGAGAGGCCCGGCCGAGGGCGCTGTGTTTATGACAAAACCAAGACCAGTGTCAGTCAGAATGAAAGGCTGGTTCGCATGTATAAAGCCAGCTCTATCAAACAAGCTGCAGTAAAACAAATAGGGCTAACTAGCATGCTGCATTAAAACGAATAGAAGAGTATGGAGCTAACTGGCGCTTACCAAGCTCATCAGAGGGGTGGAAAACCGATTGCCGAAATAGATTCCACCGTTAAAGGGCCTGGGGGTGTAGAATAATACGAGGTTATATATATCAACAAACTAGTTCAGGCTACTACACGTTAGTTAGGTGCATGGGCTTACCGGAAAAGAGTTTTTTTGCAAGGGCAAACGGCACGTCAGTAAATTATGCAGTTGCCGCGGTCCAGAGAGAGATACAAAATCCTAATGCAGGACAGGAGAAACCAAGGGATAGTAAATGACCTGTCTCATATATCGAAGGGAGGTGAGTTAGGGCGCTCTAGATATTACGCTTACCCGGTGACCATTACCAGTAGGATCCACAATGGGAGTCCGAAGTGCGCTGGGATTGGTACCCTGTAACCAAAGGAATTGGTTATAATGCGAGCTAGTTCTAAATTATAAAAGTTAGAAACGGCGGGTAGCCACTCACCAAGTATTTACGAGGTAGCGGATCCTCAATGGGAGTCCGTTCTGCTCGTGGCTGAGTTTGCATTTGGGAAGACGCCGCGCATGCTCAAATACTGTTTAGAGCAAGCCGGCAGTTTATTCAATGTAGTTGTGGCGGCCATATTATAATGGTTAATAGGAGTGTTGATTATTAGTACAGCGTGTTTAGTAGCTGTTCTCAACTTATACTGGTGGGTCCATGATGGTATAATCATATAACGTGTTAATCGTGACAATTAATAGTGCAATTATAACAACCTTTTTCTTTAAAAAAAGAGGAAAAAGAAAAATTAGAAAGTGGGTGAAGAGAATATAACCCTTATGATCCGAAACCATTGGCTGTGCCTTTTTCGTCATATATTTCTCAGACACTGTTTATGCATATACAATGACAGAAAATGACAGTCTCAACTGATAAAAACAAGCCTAAATGGTTATCGGGATGTAAAGAGAAAAACAACAAAACAGGTTCAAAGCAATGAGGTCCAATCCTCCTGCCTGTTCAGTCCTTCATGCAGACTCCGTGTCTTCAAAATCCAGTGTAACTCCTCCTTATTTAGAAGCTGCTGGAGGTTTGCGCCACGGGGAGGTTGCTTAACCAAGGAAATGACAGTCCAGTCAAAATCAAGTTCTGTATGACCCATCTCCATAAAATGGTCAACTAGAGGGGCGTTTGGGGTCTTACATCGAATGCGGCTTCTATGTTGACACATCCTCAATTTAACTTTTTGCGTGGTTTGTCCAATGTAAATTTTAGGGCAAGTACATATAATAGCATAAATGACATTATTACTATTACAATTTGTCAGTTGCTTACGGACATGTCTTACATCATTAAAAGAAAATTCCTTTCCTTCTACTGTACTACCACACATTGTACAATTTCCACACTTGACATGACCTGTGATTCGAGGTAATGACCATATATCCTCCAAGGTGTCAAATTGCTCGGGGCTTGGGAGGGCTGCCCGGACAAGATGGTCCTTGATATTTTTGGATTTCCTAAATGCGAATAAGGGTCTCTCAATCTGCAAAGTTCCCGCATTAAGGACATGCCAGTGTCGTTTTATGCTCTTGGTAATAGAATTGGAGGCCGGGGAAAATGTGGTTACACAAACCAAACGTTCCTCTTTTTTCTTAGGTTTTGGCTCAAGTAATGTATCCCTAGGGCAATACCAGGCTCTTTTAATTGATCTACGAATAAGCCTTCGTGGGTACCCTCTATTGGTTAGTTTGGCACTTAGTATCCCACACTCCTTGAAAAAATCTTCTTTCATACAACAATTCCGGCGTAGTCTCAAAAATTGTGAGAAAGGCAAAGAATCCCTAAGTGCTCGCGGGTGGTAACTTTGATAACTTAAAAGAGTGTTGCGCTCAGTAGGTTTTCTATAGAGACTCGTCATCAAAGCACCATCTCTCACTTGCACATTGAGATCAAGGAATGGAATGGAGACGCGACTAGTCGTTGATGTATATGTTAGGCCACTACTATTACCATTAAGCCAATGGACAAATTGTGGAATCAGTTCCTCAGAATCGGTCCACACCATAAAGATGTCATCTATATATCGCCTCCATAGTGCAATAGCACTATGGAAGGGATTAGAAGAGACAAGGATATGTCCGACCTCCAGGTGGTTCATATACAAGATGGCTAGATTGGGGGCAAAAATTGCCCCCATGGATGTACCTTTGATTTGACCAAAGTAGTTGCCGTCAAAGAAAAAGAAATTTTTGGTTAGACAAATTTCGAGAAGCTGTAGGATAAATAGGGTAGGGACTTGATGAGGTCGAGGTCTCTCATTGAGTACATCCTGTATGACCAGCAGGGATTCATTTTGAGGTATATTGGTATATAATGACTCCACATCCAGGGTACAGAGCACACTGGATGTGGAGTCAAAAGGGTAACCTTCTATAGTGTTTATCATATCCATACTGTCACGTATGTAACATTGGGTAGATGGTACGGAATCCTTGATAAAGTGATTCACAAAAAAGCCCAGAGGCTCTAAAATAGAACCACACCCGGAGACTATTGGTCTTCCCGGGGGGGACTCAGTGCTCTTGTGAATTTTCGGGAGCGTGTAAATTACCGGTACCCTGGGTGTCATAGTATTCAGAAATGCATATTCATTTTTACTGAGGAACCCGATATCAAGTCCTGCATTGGTGACCTCTTCAATGAGTTTTTGTATCTCCTTAGTTGGATTTCTTGGGAGCTTAACATAATGTTCATGATTACTTAATTGACGGTGGATTTCGGATTTATAGGATGTTATGTCTTGTAAAACAATCCCACCGCCTTTATCTGCAGGCTTAATGATTAAATTAGTGTTGGATTTGAGAGTGGATAACACCCTTTTCTCATCCATAGAGATGTTAAATGGAATAAACGAATGTTGTTTGCTCAAAGTGTCAATATCATTCATAACCAGCTTTTCAAATGTACGTAACTCCGCAGGAACCATATTACCTGAAGGAGAGAAAGTTGAAGGTGGCTTGAATGGAGTGCTACTGACTTTCATTGGTTGTGGGTTACTTTGGAAAAAGGCCTGTAGCCTTAATTTCCGAAAAAACTTTAAAAGTTCAGTTTGAATTGCAAGAAAATCTGGTTGAATTGTGGGAACAAATGATAAACCCTTACTTAAAAGGGAAAGTTCATTACTTGAGAGTTGATGACGTGTCAAGTTGAATATAGGTAGGACATTTTGTTTATCCAGAGTAGCTATAGGGTTGACAACAATATCAAAATCAGGTGGTTCGGGGACTACCACTGATAGTGTTGGCGTCGTGTGTAGCGTTCGCCTGGTGGATATTGGTCTTGTTGGTGGTGGTATTGGTGCTGGTTTTGGTGTTGATGGTATTGTTGGTGGTGGTGGTATTGGTGGTGGAGTATTTGTCGTGGTGGTGGTATTTGTCGTGATGGTGGTATTGGTAGAGGTAATATTGGTGGTGGTGGTGGTATTGGCTGTGGTATTGGTATTGGGGGTGGTATTGGTGATGGTGGTATTGGTGGTGTTGATAGTGGTAGTGGTAGTGGTATTGGTGGTGGCGGTATTGGCGGTGGTGGTATTGGTGGTGGTGATGTTGGTAGTGGTGGTGGTATTGGTTGTAGTGGTGGTAGTGGTCTTGGTATTGCTGGTATTGGTGGTGGTGTTGGTATTGGGGTGGTGGTATTGGCGGCGGTGGTGGTAGTGGTATTGGTGGTGGTGGTGGTGTTAATGGTGGTGGTGGTATTGGTATTGGTAGTGGTGGTGGTATAAGTGGTGGTGATATTGGTGGTTGTGGTATTGGTATTGATGGTGTTGGTGTTGGTGGTGGTATTCGTGCTGGTGTTGGTAATGGTATTGGTAGTGGTTGAATTGGTGGTGGTATTGGTATTGATGGTGGTGGTATTGGCGGTGGTGGTGGTATTGGTGGTGGTGGTATTAGTGGTGGTATTGATGGTGGGGGTGGTATTGGTGGCGGTGATGGTATTGGTATAGGTGGTGGAGGTGCTATTGTTGGGGGTGGTAATAGTGATGGTGGTATTAGTAGTGGCATTGGTGTTGGTCGTGGTATTGGTGGTAGTGGTATTGGTGGTGGTGATGGTATTGGTGGTGGTGAGGGTATTGGTGGTATTGATGGTGGTGGTATTGGTCTTGTTGGTGGTGGTATTGGTGCTGGTATTGGTGTTGATGGTATTGTTGGTGGTGGTGGTATTGGTGGTGGAATTGGTGGTGGTGGTATTTGTCGTGGTGGTGGTATTTGTCGTGATGGTGGTATTAGTAGAGGTAATATTGGTGGTGGTGGTGGTATTGGCTGTGGTATTGGTATTGGCGGTGGTATTGGTGATGGTGGTATTGGTGATGGTGGTATTGGTGGTGTTGATAGTGGTAGTGGTATTGGTGGTGGTGGTATTGGCGGTGGTGGTATTGGTGGTGGTGATGTTGGTAGTGGTGGTGGTCTTGGTTGTAGTGGTGGTAGTGGTCTTGGTACTGATGGTATTGGTGGTGGTGTTGGTATTGGGGTGGTGGTATTGGCGGCGGTGGTGGTAGTGGTATTGGTGGTGGTATTGGTGGTGGTGGTGTTAATGGTGGTGGTGGTATTGGTATTGGTAGTGGTGGTGGTATAAGTGGTGGTGGTATTGGTGGTTTTGATATTGGTGGTGGTGGTATTGGTGGTGGTGGTGGTGGTATTGGTGGTGACGGTATTGGTTGTGGTAATGGTGGTGGTGGTATTGGTAGTGGTGGTGGTATTAGTGGTGTTGGTGGTATTAGTGGTGGTAATATTGGTGGTGGTGGTGATATTGGTGGTGGTGGTGATATTAGTGGTGGTGGTATTGGTGGTGTTAATAGTGGTTGTGGTGGTATTGGTATTAGTGGAGTTGGTATTGGCAGTCTTGGTATTGGTGGTGGTGGTTTTGGTGGTGGTATTGGTGGTGGTGGTGGTATTGGCATTAGTGGCGATGGTTGGGTTGATGGTGGTGGTATTGGTGGTGGTGATATTGATAGTGGTGGTATTGGTGGTGGTGGGTTTGGTGCTGGTGGTGGTATTGGTGGTTTTGGTGGTGGTATTAGTGGTGATGGTAGTAGTGGTCTTGGTATTGGTGATGTTGATGGTGGTGGTGTTGGTATTGGTGATATTGGCAGTAGTGGTGGTATTGGTAGTGGCTGTGGTATTGGTGGTGGCTGTATTGGTGGTGGTATTGGTGGTGGCAGTATTGGTGGCGGTATTGGTGGTGGTGGTATTGGTGGTGGTAATGTTGGTGGTGGTATTGGTAGTGGTGGTGCTATTAGTGGTGTTGGTGGTGGTGGTATTGGTGGTGGTGGTATTGGTGGTGGTGATATTGGTGGTGGTGGTATTGACGGTGTTGATGGTGGTGGTGGTATTGGTGGTGGTGCTATTGGTGGTACTGGTATTGGCAGTGGTGGTATTGGTGGTGGTATTGGTGGTTGTGGGTGTTGATGGTGGTGGTGGTGGTATTGGTGGTGATGGTGGTATTGGTGGTGGGGGTATTGGTGGTGGTGTTGGTGGTGGTGTTGTTGGTGGTGGTGGTGGTATTAGTGGTGGTGGTGGTATTTGTGGTGGTGGTATTGGTGGTGGTGATATTGGTGACGGTGGTATTGGTGGTGTTGATGGTGGTGGGTGGTGGTATTGGTGGTGGTGGTATTGATGCTGCTGGCATTGGCGGTATTGGTGGTGGTATTGGTGGTGTTTTTGGTGGTGGTATTGTTGGTGATGGTGGTAGTGGTCTTGGTATTGGTGGTGTTGATGGTGGTTTTCTTGGTATTGGTGGTGGTGATACTGGCGGTGTCGGTGGTATTGGCGGCAGTGGTGGTATTGGTGGTGGTAGTATAGGTGGTGGTGGTGGCATTAGTGGTGGTGGTTTTGGTTGTGGAATTGGTGGTGGTGGTATTGCTGGTGGTACTACTGGTGGTGGTAGTGGTGGTTGTGGTATTGGTGGTAGTGGTGGGGGTGATATTGGTGGTGGTGATATTGGTGGTGGTGGCCATGGGAGGTTACAAATGAAGACAAGGCCGTATTAAGGAGGGACTAACAACCCTATGAAGAAATCTGAACGCAGCATTTACAAGAGACAATGACAAAAGCCAATGAAAAATATGGGGAGGGTCTCAGCACACTAGTAATTAATAAATACAGTTGAAAAACACGTTCTTATATACAGCTATATTTCAACACTTGTTCAAAGTAAGCACATAAGAAATAATCCAAATGTAGTTGGTGTTCTTTTTTCCAAAACCTTTTCTTCCTTTATTATTCAGATTGCGAAAATTCTTCCATTTGATAAAATCATCTCATACACCGCCATAGCCAGCGCGTTTCATCTCTTTTCTAGAGACTTCTTCAGGGCTTTTAATGAAAAGTGCAAGGTTCTCGATTATTTTACAAATGAGGAAAAGGATCAATAGCGTGACCCCTCCAGAAGATCCAATAAATATCTGGTCAGATACAACAATATGTATGTAAAAGGTAATTCAGCCTTTTGTTATGGCTCCATAAAGTGATTAAATCGTGCGTTCTGGCATCGTAACAGGACGCCGTCAAACCCGATCCGAAGCGTCTCTGTCACAGAGACGCAACGGGTTGGCTATGGCTATGTATGAGATGATTTTATCAAATGGAAGAATTTTCGCAATCTGAATAATAAAGGAAGAAAACGTTTTGGAAAAAAGAACACCAACTACTTTTGGATTATTTCTCATGTGCTTACTTTGAACAAGTGTTGAAATATAACTGTATATAAGAACAGCTTTTTCAACTGTATTTATTAATTACTAGTGTGCTGAGACCATTCTTTGTATTACTAGTGTTTGTAAGTTGTTACTTACACTTTGTGGAGAGTGGAGGGGGAAGCGCTCCTAGGTCTTGTGCACCTATCTACTAAACGACACTAACGGTTAGGTAGACTGCGGGTTCTATTGGCCCCTGCCCTCTGTGTTTTGCATTTTGTTCAATGAAAAATATGGGAGGAGAATGGGCACAGCTTTTCTCCCATACTCTACTACAGCAGTCTCGTAGATTTGTTACTACAGAAAATCTCTGAGCCGAAGCAATATGAATTTTTTTCCCTGCTGCAACACACATTTGTTAGATCAACTTTCGGAATTGGGGCTAGTCCTCCATAGATGTTAGAAGTCAAAAGGTTTCTAAGCCCTGGGCTTCAGGAAAAGTTAGGAGGAGTACACTTTGTCTCTGCAGTCATTAACAGATGGAAAGTCAGGGCTGAAAACATGGATGAACTACACATGCTTGGTTCAGCAAGTTTCATAATACTTTACTAGGTGCCTAGACCTGCACCAATACTGCATGTACTAGTTCCCTGGGAATGTATTAGCAGTTTGACAGTTTTCTAGTTGCCTTTGGGTGCCTCGTTGACTAGGTGTGATTCATTATCTGGGCATGCACTAGTTGTCTGGCAATGTGATAAGTGACTGAGTGTGCACTAGAGCCTGGTTAATTGGTTATATGGTGAGGTGCAAAAGCTTCTTTGTTGTCACTTCCTGGCAACAGTTACAATTGCAAAACACTACCTAAACACTAGTGTAGTAGATGCACCCGAGTGGGATTTGCAGTGCAGTCAACAGAATGAATAACATTTTCAGGAGTTTAAGAGGAGGAAAGCCTCAATAGTCTGACAATTAAGATGAAATATGTATGTTTGTCGATCAGGTCCTTGAAGACGAAAATGCAAAAATGGGTGTAGTAGTTAGTAAAAAGAGAGAAAGTACATCACAGAGCTTGGTGTATTGTGACCAAGACACATAATTAATAGTACTGTTTTTTCTGCAGTCGGTTCTAGGCAACCAATAAGTGACATGTGGTTGCTGTGCAGGAAAACAATATGTGGAATGGAATGGAAATGGATTTGTTAAGCACGGTTGCTGCCCACGGGCGTCCAAGCGCTGAGTAGAAGCAGAGATGTGACGGAACAGGGAGATTAGGATTAGAGAGATTTGGCGAACAGTAATGTTTTCAGCTTTTTCGGGAATGCGAGCAAGTCGGGGTTGGAGCGAAGAGAGAGGGGGAGAGCATTCCAGAGCTTGGCGGTGTTCAGCGAGAACAGCCTACCCCCAGTCCTGGCTCTTTTCACTCTAGGAACAACTGCCAGGAAAGCATCCGTGGATCGAAGGTTCCTATTTGGGTGGTAGGGGATGACAAGATTGTTATTTATTGCTGATCCCGTCTTCCAAAAAGCCCGATGCGCAATACACAGCGCCTTAAATGTGTAGTAAGGAAGTCTGTGGCCAGGACGTAGTTTCAAGTATTTTTATTAAGTTGTAGTTAGAAGTTATGAAGATCCTGTAAGGCAATCCCACCAGGAGCAGCCTCTCTGCTGTTCAGCCCATCTTCAACGGTCAACACTAACACCAAGCATCCAAGCATTCCAAGCATGACCATCACACCAACATTCCATATAGAACACTCACACTGGCTGAGCAGCTAGGAACCAGGTACATAGGAAGAGTATAAACACATCAACAGGATATTACACATTTTCTCTCCTTAACATTGAAAATTAAATAAACACCACCAAAATTAAACAACTATTCACAACAATGCACAAAAGAAGAAAATAGGTCAGAATCCAGGGCTGTAAGGTAAACACCACATCATGAGAGGGAACGAAGACTAAACAAAGGAGGAAAGAAGAATGAATACATACACACGAAATATCACCCATCCTCCCCCTTAATATTAAAAACAAATAGAACACATTCAAGAGCGTTAAGCTCACATGAACAAAGTGAGACACTACCTTATGGATAGACACATAAACTAGACTGATGAAAGATGCAAAAGATGTGTCCAACCTTGCACCGCAAAGCAGGGCAAAGCACTGTGAAGAGAAACACGAGAGTAACGCATCCCCACAACTCTACAACTATGGGTGGACTGCACCCATTAAAAGTCTCCTTGTGAAAGGGACAAAAACAAAAATTGAAACCCAACTTGCCACCCCTCTTGGAAGGGACAAACCATGCAAGAATGGGACTGTGACCCATAATGCAAACTGATGGATGGGACTAGGACCCATTACGTCAGCGAACAAGAAGTGCAGCACAGGGTGACTTATACACTTTGAAAAAACAATAAAGAGAACACGAGTAGCACAAGACAACTTACATACCGTATAGCCAACACACAACAGAAGGTGACTTACACAAAACATAACAGCACAGAGAAAACGTGCAGCACAAGTTAACTTATACACTATAACAAAGTAAATTGAATAAATGGGACTGGCACCCACTCTAACATCCCTAATGTGAACCGTGTACATGGGACAAACCCCCACTAAGACAATAAACAACAGGTGCAGCAGAAAGTGACTTACACACATAAATCAATGTGCAGCACAGGGTGGCTCACACTCATAAAACAATGTCTAGCACAGGGTGACTTAGACACTTTGAAACTTTAAGACCACACCCATGTTGGAATGTGTCGAGTATAACTGTGTGCTTTGTACACTTTACTGGGGCTTATATTTGGTAAGATGTATTTTAACTTATAATTAACCTTTGCACCACCTTGTTCTCCCTTTCTAAGTTTATTTTTGTTAGAAATTTGTTAATGCAATTTCCTAATGTGCTCGTCTTCAGTGTATTGATTTGCATTTATTACTGAATAAAAAAGAAAAAAAAGGAATGTGTGGAGTATAATCGAGAAAGGGGTGAATACCACCACCACCCTCATGTAAAGGTAAAACTGTGTAAGGGGATAGACCCCACAATGCCACCCCTCCAGTATGGGACATGACTACTTGCGTTAAATGGGACTACATCCCATTAACTGTGAAAGAGGGAGAGACACCCCTTAAACCACACCTCATGTTAGGGAAAAGTGGCTTGCACCATGGAGGTGGGACTAAAACCCATTCCCATCCCTGAAGAAAGGGATACAAACTTGAAAAACAAACAGGCGAAAGCACCTAAAACATTGACTCAAAAGAATGTGTTATACCCAACCAAAAGAATGAGTAACCACCACCCATGAGCCAAAAAGAACACCCTCCTGTAAGAGTCAAAAGGAACACAAAAGAAGAAACACCATAGGCACGGCAGGAAGGTGGAATAAGTAATGCACAGCCAGTCAGTCAGTCAAAATACTTTTATTCGATTAATAAAAATCAAAAAAAGACGTGAATACAAATACATCACAGGGATTAAACAGCAACAGTCCATTGGGTACAAATATGACATTAATATAAATTACACATAATTTAAAACACAATTAAAATATTTCTCAGTCTTACATTTAAAAACAGCTAATGTACAGTTAATTCTAGGGGTGGGCGTAGTTCGCGAAGTAGCGCTACGCGAAGTGCACTTCGCACTACGCGAACTTCACGTAGCACTACGCGAGCTGCGTAGTAGCATGTTCGCACTGTGCAAGATGATTGCACAGTGCGGACAAGCATCCGGCAATGTGCAATAATTGAAAATGGCATCTTGCACAGTGCGAGCTGTAGTTTTCTGCTGCTCGAGTAGATTGTTACTCGAGCGGCAGCTTTCTCAACGCGAACTGGTAGTTTCTCATTGAGAGCGTTCGGGAGCATGCGCAACCACTCACAATGAGAAACCTGACCTCCCCGCGTTGAGAATCTCGCCGGGATGTCATTTTGCTTGCTTGCGGTCGCGAACATGACGTTGAGGACCGTGAACAAGCAAAAAATGACCGCTGCACTACGCTACGCTGCACTACGCGTGTTCGCACTGTGCTAAGTGCAGCTCGCGTAGTGCAAAGTTGCGCAAACTTCGCAAACTCCGCGAGCGTAGCGTAGTGCTTCGCCCAGGGTTAGTTAATTCATGTCCTTGGGGGAGTACCCTAAAACCTGCGACGATTTTTGTTAACACGGACACGCGCTACCAAGTAACTTGCTACATGAAACGTGACACGTGGGCTAGATAGGAGTTCCAAAAACAGTAGAGCGGGCCTCACCTGGATGAAACCCGCCTCCTTCAGAATAGACAATAGATATTTTTTCCTAATTTCTGCGTATTGGTCACAAAACATCATGAAGTGTAGCGTGTTCTGTGTTGAGAAATTGTCACAGTCACATGGTTTAGCCTTATCTGGAGTGTCCCAAGTAGGAAAGGAACCAAGCAGAAAATGTATTAGATTAAAACGAACTCTAGTTAAAAGAAACCGGTGGAACGGTCTCGTTACCAAAATAAGATAGTGTTCAGGACCGTGGGCAGTTAATAGTGCAAAGTTTCTTCGTACAAGTGGTTTCTCCAGCTCCATTGCCTCCCGATCAACAGTGAATAAATTTAGCAGGGCAATTTTAATCTTCCTCACATCTTCTCTTTTTATACAGCCTGGGGAATGAAAGAGCTCTGGTCTGCCTAATTTCGTAAGCAGAGCCTTAATGTAGGCCAGCCCTGGGATCTTATGAGCTTTATCCAGAGCAAGGCATTCCTTGAGAATCAGGTGGTTTAGGGAGATTTCCTGGTTAAACCAGGTTTTAATCCAGCAGATTACTGGGGCGGATTTCAATAGGTCTATAACAAAACCCAGCCCTAACTGTGTGTGAGTAGAGAAGGTGGGGGTGGACTGTGGAATGGAGATGAGAGATCTTAAAAACTTATTCTCCACCTTCTGGATGTTATCCTGTTTTGTATATCCCCAAATAGCGGAGCCGTAAGTGGCTATTGCCAGGCATTTTGCTTTATATACTTTAAGTATCGCCTCCATTGGTCTGGCTCTCAGCCTTTGGCGAATCCCAACAAGGCCGCAGACGACCTAGCTACTGCTTTGCTTTTGGACTTCTGTTGGGGACCCCAGGTTCCTTTATCATCAAAGATGACACCCAAATAAGAAAAGATAGGAACCCTCTTTACTTCTTCCCCCCTAACAAAAGAAGGATCTACATTTCATTTTCCTGCTACAGCAAAAGCATAATGCAATCACAAGGCAAGTCATGAACTGCCCGCAAAAAACATGAGAAAAACATGAAACGTGATCAGAAGGAGTCTGGTTAGCTATGAGGCATAATGCCAAAAGCGTTCCGCAAAAGTGTAAATCTCTGAAGGTGCTGAAAGAATGTCACCAGACAGCTCACTTTGTACTTGTAAAAATCAATACCCGTTTGTGGAGGAAAGGTGCCTCCTGCGGTCAGCATTCGTCACAGAGAAACAAAGCCAAAAACATAAATCCACGACTGGACATACAGAACACACAGCCCAGGCACTGGTGAAGTGCCTTTCTGTCAGCCAGAATCTCATCCTTAGGTCTGCATATAACGCTTGAGCAGAGATTTTTTTCCAGTACAAAAAGTCCAGCTTGCCAACTGATGCCATACAACTCCGTGGCTCACCTGAGCGTAATAGTTGCTGGCATAAAGTATTCACGGAAAATGCCCTGTGCCGCTGGCATGCCAAAGGGCACCGCAGCTGGACCGTCTACCCCACGCGCATCCAGAATCGCCAGCTGAACATGGAGAGTAGAACCAAAATGCATTTCTGTTGTAGAGACCTGCAAACTGCCCCAGTGTCGGAGCTTGCGTGCAGCCTCCAAATCAAATATGGTGGCACACAGTATTGACAAGCGCTGGCTGGCTTGTGGCACATCCATGCTGCAAAATGTCGGTCAGCAGCTCACCAGAATCCAAAGCAAGGAAGACGTCCAAACAAAGTCTCCCCGAGACGGCAAAATGGCAGTAGGTGCGCACGCTACAGGCGACTCATGCCTCCGTTTTTAAACCATACCAACAGCGATTTAACTGCCATCACTGGGAGGGGGGCCTCCAGCGAAAAAAAGATGATAATTGTCTCCCTGCAAATGTCCCGCTTCAGCCACCGATAACTGTGCAGATTTCAAAACTTGTAAAAGCATTCCATGTTGCTGTAAGTCACCCTAAACCAATGCTGTCAGAGTCACTTTAAATGGGATGATGGCACAGTGTGCACCAAACCTCCTTCCAGCATACACAGATTGATGATTGTCCAGCTTGTGAAATGCCATGGTTATAAAACATGTTAGCTTTGAATTTTCACGAAATACGAAACGACACTAAACTGCTGGAAATAGGAAGACTCAGTGCTCTTACTAGCTGACAAATTTGAAGGAAGTACATGTCCTTTAAGGAAATGGAGCACACCAAGGCTGGGGCCGTCTGATGTGAAGGACGCTGGTGGGGCTGCAGGGCTTGGTGCTCCATTTCCATTGCTTTTTGTAGGGTCCAGTTCTTTTCAGTGAACATCTTCCTCTTGGAAAACCACTTAGTGCTGTTTGTTTTTCTTTGAGCATCTTCCTTATTGAAGAATTCTTTGCGGTGTCCGCATCTGAAGTGTAATCCATGGGTTAGTCTCCAAGTAATCGCAAAAAATATGTATAATGAAGTCTGTGGCCAGGATGTAGTTTCAAGCATATTTATTAAGTTGTAGTTACAAATTGTGAAGATGTTGTGAAGCAACACCACCAGGAGCAGTCTCCCTGATGTTCAGCCCATCTTCAACTGTCAACACTCACACTAGGCACCCAAGCATTCCAAGCATGTCCATCACACCAACATTCCATACAGAACACTCACACTGGCTGAGCAGCTAGGAACCAAGTACATAGGAGTATAAACACAACAATAGGATATTACAAAATAGTAATAATAAAATACTAATAAATATTAATCTGCAAAATGCTGACTTCACTTGACTTTCAATGTGCGGTCAAGATAAGCATACATGGAAGTGTGTGGGATTAACATTCTAATGTATTATTCCCAGTGCCAGGCATTATGAACACCCAAAGGTACTGAAGTTCTTGGAACAGAATTGGTTGTATGTGGGTTGAAAGATGGATGCTGAGTCTGTGCAAAGCATACAGATTGGCGATTAGCGGGGATCCAGGGTTTTGAAATTGTGTTTTTGGTGAGATATGAGGGCATCTAGGTCTAAAGCAATCTTAGCCTTATGCAGATGCGAACAATGACGGGATTATTCACATAGGTGCTTATATTTGAAAGCTAATGTTTTAATATATTGAGCCATTTTGCTTCTCAAACCCTTCCACCCAATCTTTGATGACAATCATAGAAGCAGATTTCCAATTCTTCAGGTTCCAGCAATTAGTTATTAGAGTGCCTCTCAGAGCCGGAGTCAGAACATGAACTTTAGTATTCCGAGAATCCAAAAATATGCCAGTGATTGTCGATCTATATGTCACATGACTTTTTAAATTTGGACACAAAAAAAACTCTTTGAATAATCTCTTCCAAATGTTTAATATCCTATTACACATTTTCACAGAATATGCTTCAATGCACCAATAGGTGTCTGGCAATTCCAGCATCAACTATCTAGCCCTATTTCCAATATACACTCTAGCCAGATTTCCAATTAATTGTTTTTTCAGGAGATTAATAAATTAATAGCAAGATTTTATGTTGTGCTAAATTAATATGCCGAAATGTGGTTTTCTGTGTTAGAACTACTTCTATCAAATACTTATTCAAGTAATCGAAATCCATTACTTCTCTCCAGACTTTTTTTAATCAACATTTAATTGTCGTTCCTACCTTGAAAAAAACTTGTTGAACTGCAAGTTTTTTACTCATAACATTCAATAAGCATAGGTTATATCTTTTAAAGATGATCATATCACATATGAATCACAACAGAACCCAACTTGATTATGTATATCTATTTTCTTTGTCCTCTGATACATCATGAAATTATTTAAACTTTGAAGGTAAATAGTTTTTTGTTATTGGATTTTTTGTATTTTGACAATACCCTGATTTTGCCAAGACTCCCAAAATACACTTTTTTCAGACTTGGATCGGTGGATTATGCTTCAGCTGGTTCTGTGTATGTATGCAATGTGTAAATGATTAAGTTTATAACCTGTACTTTATCATTTACTAGAATTCAGCCCCACCCCTGGCAGTGAAAATAGATTGCGGGGCCTAGTCATTGGAGGAACAGGCCTTTAATTTCAGACATCAAACACTCTACCATGTGGACAACATAGTGTCCTTAGTAGTGATTTATTAATATTTAAAAGCAATGTTTCCTGTCTGTCAACTGTTAATATTATAGGTATATACAGCATTTTTAGGCTGCTGTAGTCAACCTACTCAAGGTAGGACTGAAGCTTTGTTTTCTCTGTCGCAGTAGTGAATGGCACAATCACTTCTGCAGTCCGCAACAGATATTTAACCTTCCGTGCCATGGGTGTATTTCTGCACCCAGTCTGTGGCCTTATAAGAAAATTAAATATACCATTTAAGTAAAGCCAAATTTGACATGTTTAACGGGGGATCACTCTAGATTAGCAGGGGTTAAGTGCATGGAGATCTAAATCCAGCAACACAGAAGTGGCAAACATTGAGAGTAAGCCACTCAAAAGATGGTAATTTCTTACAAGACCTCATTTATAGTTTAGACATGTCCTTTCCTCCTTATTACATATGCTTTCTTTCCTAATTCACTTGTAATCAGACAGATGGGATATCCATCACCTATACAGAGTTTGCAATTATCTCCGCCATTGGCCCAGAGCTCATCAAATCTGTGTGCTTGCAAACAAGAACCCAAAAGCCCTTGTCAAGTGGATCGATAAGTAAGTTGTCTTGTGAAGTCTTCTCTCCTGTCAAAGGCAACATTTTAATACTACACATATAATTAGTCTTCCACTTCATTCGGTGGCACAAAATATTGGATTCTAATAATACTTTTGCTGCTGGGCCTTACTCCCCCCCCCTCCTCCCCCAGGCTACCTCCCCTGTACTAAGCTTTTTTCTGGCTATTTGGGGTAGTTCGCACTTAGGCCCCTGTAACGTTTTGTCTACATAAACAATCCTCACCAAATTAGCGTCCCTTTCTTCCAACATCCTCGGGATTTTAAAGGTACCCAGGGTTTGTAGATTCCCCCGGAGGGGACCCAGAAATTAGCCAAAATACAGCAACTTTTCTTTTTTAAATGGGGAAAAAGTGCTGCAGAAGAAAGCATCTGTTTTTTTCCCTGCGAATAGTATCAACAAAGGGTTTGCACTGCTGAAATCACCATCTTCCCAGCTTTCAGGGACAGGCACACTTTTATCTGAAAACAAACATTTTCTACACAGTTTTGGCATTTTACAGGGACATAGCCTATTTTTACAATTTTTTTGCTTTCAGCGTCCTTCCAGTTAGTTGCAGAAATGGGTATAAACGCAATAATGGATCCCGGAAAGCTATATTTTTCAGAAAAGGAGAAAACATTCTGAATTTATCAAGGGGTCATGTGTGTAGATCCTTCAAATTTTTTTCTATAGAAACTAACAGTTGAAATAAAATTTTGAAATTGAGTTGAAAAAACAGCCATTTGTGCCAAAGCTTTCACCTGTAACTTCTTCTAACTATGGCATATTTTCTTAAATCAATATACTGTTACTTCTGCAGGACCCTTCTGGTTGTGGTGATATATATAGCAATTGTAGGTTCACCAAGGACCAGGAGCCAATAACTGAGCTGCACCTTGCAAAGGGTTTTCATTGTGTACCGGGTTTAAAGCAATTCATTTGCTAAAATATAAAGAGTGAACAATAGGTATCAAGAACACCTATGTATTTCTGAAATGGGAACGAAATATAGAGTTTAGAAGCAGTAGTTATTTGCACATCTCTGAAATTGTGGGTACCCATACTAGCAACATATGAAGTAGAGGACATTTTTCAAAATGACTTCTTTTTTACACTTTGTCTTACATTTGAAAGGCAGACATGCATAGAATGTCAATAGGTAACACCACTTGTTCTACAATGTTCCCCTAAGTGTCCTGATAAAAATGGACCCCACCTGTGTGGGTAGGCCTAGTGCCTTGGACAGGAAATGGCCCTAAACACATGGACATATCACATTCTTCTAGTGAATACTGATGCTTTTTTCCAATGTGCCTAGCTGTGGATTTTAGACCCTTGCTCCGCCGTCACATGGGAAAACCTAGCAACCCTGGACATTTTTTAAAACTACATCTTGGGAAATCCAGGATGTGCTAACATGTGTGAATCTCACCAGCTTCTGTCACCCAAAATCCCTTGCAAACCTCAAACTTTATAAAAAACAAAGCACATTTCCCTCACGTTTCTGTCAAGAAAAGTTCTGGAATCTGCAGGGAGCCACAGATCTCCACCCACCCAGCATTTCCCCAAGTCTCCCTACAAAAATGGTACCTCACTTGTGTGGGTAGGCCTAGTTCCCGCATCAGGAAACGACCCAAAATGCAACATGGCACATCACATTTTTCCAGTGAAATCTGAACCTTTTTTCGTGTCTACCTGTGGATTTTGGACTCTAGCTCAGCCAGCACCTAGGTAAACCTAGTAAACCTGCACATTTCTTAATACTAGACAAATGACAACAAAGTGAGGAACCATTTGTATTGGAAGACCTGGGGGAACGCCCATGTGGTAGGAAATGTGTGTCAGCCCGGTGATTCCACAACATTCCCGCACTGACATGTGCAAACATTTGAATTTTCAGCTAAATTTGAGGTTTGCAGGAGAATTTTCCCAAAAAGAAAATTCACTGTTAATAGTTAAAAAGTAAAAAATCTGAGCCAATGACTCAGCTTGTTAGCTGTAAAGCCACTGCATGGCACCAGCCACTTTATAGGCCATTCACACACCTTTCATACGTGATACATGCAAGACCATTCACTCTCCCCGCCGTGGGCCCAGAACATTACAACATTCACATCAACAGACAGTGCTATTCAAGGGACCATCACTTTCAGGCGCCCACATGACTGACACAGCAATCACACCAACTGGCAATTGACATAGTGTGTGAAGTGGCATTTGGCTAGCAGTGTGTTTAACGACCAACAGCAAGTCACTACTCACAAACCGCCAACCAAACCCCTGTCCATGCATACCACCAGCCAAGCCCTAGTCTATGCATATCACCAGCCAAGCACCAGTCCACGCACACCACCAGCCAACCTCTAATCCACGCACCCCACCAGCCAAATGCCAGTCCATGCACACCGCCACACAAATAACAGTTAACGCACATCGCCATCCCAGCGTCAGTCCACACACACTGCCAGCCAAACGCCAGTCCATGCTAATTGCCAGTCAACGTACACCAACAGTCATGCACCAGTCCATGCTAACTGCCAGCCAAGCACCAGTCCATGCACACCGCCATGCCAAATGCATTCCATGCCCACTGTTTTTTTTTATAAGAAAGAAAACACAAATCAGTTGGAACTAGATACAAAACTATAACTACAAACATGACAACAGTAGCTAAATACATCATACTAATTCCAAACGTGAAACAGATCTACAAATATAAACCAATACAGACCATGCAGTTCACTATTAGACTCATGCTTGCTCAAAAAAACTCTTTTGAGGGTGATAAAATCTGAAACATGTGGGAACACAGTGCCTAGGATTAGAAGGACATTCAGCAATGTGCATACGAGTCTCCTTCAGCATACCTCTTTGAAAAAAGAGTGTACATGTCTTGCAGGGATACTTTAGTTTTAACTACGGTGGAATTAAATGAGGAAAGTGGCGATCTTTCAATCTAAAAAGAACACAAAATTGCCTACACCATTCTTACTTTTAAAAAAACTACTTCAGGATCAAACAAAAAGGATTCTTAGTTTGTCCAGGTACTTTTATTTATACCCTTTGAATTATTAAATTCTTTTTGTATTTTCTTTATCACATTTGTGTATAAAAAGTAACAATTGTACAGTCAACAAAATGTATACTTATATACAACCATATTTACAAACACATATTTGCAATCCCCATATATAAACTTATTATAAAGCTCATTGCAAACTTGTCCATTTTCCTCTCCTGTTCTTTCCTAAAGACATATTTAAAATAACAAAGCAAACAGGCTCACCATTCAGGTAAGGGACTGATTTAGAGTTTTGGAGCAAGTATTCTCTGTCGCGTTGGCGTTCTGCCCACCCACTTTAGATGAGGGCGAACCTAAATCAAGCCAACAAAAGAGCCTACTCTACTAAGTTGCATACAACCTCATTCAATAGCCCAATAGAGTATGGGGTGTCAGATGTTAGCCATCCCACTGCCCGCCAAATTTAGAGTAGTACATGAGGGACAGTAAAAATACAAAAGTGACTTAAACGCCGCCACACAATGTGAAGAAAACTCCCATGGTGTGGGGATCATTTGTTGTACTTTTTTCAACAAAAATATATTACAGCTTTAGTAAGTAAGTAAGTAATATATTTCCAAAGTGCATAAATGTCAAGGGGGCATATTATCAAGAAACGGCGCTAAAATTATCGCCGCTTTAGCAGCAGAAAACTGCTGCTAAAGCGTCGATAATGGGCTTGATAATATGCCCTTGAGAATTCTAATAGAAGCTCATGTTGTGGTGTCAACATGGGCTTCTATTAGAATTCACAAGGGCATATTATCAAGCCCATTATCGCCGATTTAGCTGTGGTTTTCTGCAGCTAAAGCAGTGATAATTTTAACACTGTGCTTGATAATATGCCCCAAGGTGTCTTACCACTAACTATGCTATCACTGAGCATGTAAAAAAGAGTACTTACTTAACACCAGAGACAAAGAGTCAGGTCTTCAAGGATTTTCTAAAACCCATCCTATTTGTTTGAGGCCTCAATGAGAAATGCATGGAATTCCACAGGTTACAGGCCAAATGGAAGAACTTTTGGTACCCCGATTAGCCTTATTTACCTTGGGAATAGCCACCACTGGGCGGTAGGTGATCCTAAGTCACATCGAGGGCCATGCCACCTAAGGGACTTTCGAAAAAAAGAAGGTCCATATCTATGCTGAGCCTTATGTACAATATATAAGGCTTTACATTTTACTCTGTGCTGGAGAGGCAGCCAATGTAGATCCATAATGCTTTTAGATATGGAACTAAATTTTGGAAAGAAGGACGCTTTGACTGTAGGCGCTTCTTTCATCCAAAATGGAGAGAATTTCAATAGTCTATCTTCGACAAAACCCAAGCAACTGTTACCATTTTTTGTAAATCTAAGGGTATGAATGGAAAGTTATTTTTTTAAAATCTTCATAAGATAAAAAAAAGGAGGTTGTGATATGATTGATCTGTTCTGAGAAACAAAGTTGGTCGTCAAACATGATTCCAAGATTTTTCACTTTTCTAACTGGAGATGGACACAGACCTGAATTGGCCGGCCACTAAGAATCATTCCAGATAAAGGTGTAGTTTCCAAAAAGTTGTTACATTCTTCGGCCCCACCATCAATCTCCGATGTAATTGGTACCATCGTACCATTGGTACCATGCGTATCATCCGCATATGATTTTGCAGAAAAAACGTGAGATTGAAGAAGTTGTGCCAAGAAGGTGACATAGATGTTAAATAATGTTGGGTATAATTATGATCCCTGAGGCATTCCACAAGGAAGAGAAAAAGTGTTTGTTGCATGCCCTCCAAGCACCACAGTCTGTTCTCTATGTGACAAAAAAGAACTGAGAAAGCTCGAAGCCGAACCCTTAATCCCCATTTTCTTCAGTCAGTTTACAAGTACTTGAAGGTTAACTATGTCAAATGCAGCTGAGAGTACCGCCTTCCCTCCCCTATCCTCCTGCATTCGAATCTCCTCAGAAGTTGCAACTAATGCTGATTCTCTGCAATGCTGTGGTCTAAAGCCATGTTGTGATAGATCCAAATGATAATTTTCCTCCAAAAAGTTTAAGGCTTTTTCTAAGATCTTTATGGATGGCAGTAGGCAGGATTTAGTTTGGTTGCTCTTTACCTCTGTCGGATATTGAGATTTTGTTTTTTAAATGGGGGTGTGTCAGAGTTTTTTTCCACGCTTATGGAAAGTGCCCTAAGGTAAGTACTTTATTTAGAAGTACGTCAAGATAGGTTGCAACCAGTCAGGGAACCAGTTGTAATACATAAGGCGGACACGGGTCAATAGGGGAACCTGAATTTGAGGTTTCCAGCAATCTTGTTACTCTTTCCTCCGTTATCGGAGGGAAATTGTCAAAACCATTCCATAATTCATTATGGTTATCATCTGGCTTTATAAAAATGGAGCTGGCAGAATCAGCCAAGAGACTTATAATATGATTAGCAGAGAAATCTTCGTAAACACTATTTACTTTCCTGTGAAAAATTCTTGATATGGAGTAAACGGTTTACTATGATGAAAATCCGAAAGAGCAAGACGGTTTTGAAGAGTTATCTAGAAGAGTTTCTAGCCAAACCAATTTTCTCAGTAAAGAATTTAGTTTTTGCTGAAACAATTGCTTTGTTATTCTCCTCAATAACTAGTTTATGCTTAGTCTTCTGTCCCAAACTATAGTCTTTTCCCCATCTCGGCTCTTGCGCCTGGCTTTTCATTTTGAGTTTTATTAGTTCAGATAAATACCATGGAGCTAATGGATTTTTCATTTAGCTTAACCTTGCTTTTTCTAGGGCAAGCTGATCGACTGCAGAGTCAATCGAGCTTGAGAAGTTTGGGAGTCTTTTAAAAAAAAGTAAAATTCTATAAAGTTTTTAACACATAACCGTACTGGAGCTGCCTGTCAAACATTTACAACATTAACAGAAACCACCATGACAGCAATTCATATCAATTTGAAAAGATGTATGTGGGACCGACAGAGATCTTAAGATTTGGGGTAATGGATGTCCATCAGGGCAACTGAGTTATTTACTCCATCACCCCGACGAACACTACTGCATCCTAAATGTTCTGAATCAGATCGTAAGTCTGAAGCAATCAGACCAAGTACCCACACAGGAATATTACTGAATCATAGATACAATATCACTAAAATCATAACATAACATACAACATCAAAGCAAGAAGCACCAGTAAAGCCTGGCATAAAGAACTGCCATAAAATGTACAAAGAAACGGAGATATTTTTTTTTCATCATTTTCTATTCTACTAGGGGTAATATCCGAGATACATGTTGCAGGAGTCCTCTCACAATGCATTTTAGTAGATACAATTCAATTTACTCACAATTCAATTATTTACTCCTGTTTAAAATACTTTTGAAATACTAGCTCAGTTAATAACTTAAATTTCATGTTTTTGGCCACTTATCAGAGCAGTACATTAATTAGAAAAGAAGGTGCCCATATGTTTTTCAGATATTACTCCAAGGAAATACCAAATATTTGAAGCTCAATGCATTCTTCCCACTGTCGGGATGGCTGTGGTAACATATCTGGGCATGAACTCCACTTGTGAAAAACTCATGACAAAAAATACTACTTTCAAAGCCCACAACCTAGTTTCACTTTCCTGCAATCCCATCTTTATTCCTCTCTTAGATCACTCTGCTATGTACAGCACATCCTCTCTATTTCCTTGATTCCTTCCTACCTCTGTGTTTATACTGTACTCTTTCTTTTACTCACCGCTCTTCTGCCTGCATCTTACAATCTTCCCATTGTGTGAGCTTTACTACTCCTTTGTTTTCAGCTTCCACGTTCTGATCTCCTCCCTCAAATGGCCCTCGATTTATTCAGTAACTAATTTTACATTAGGCTTTTAACAAATGTATTAGAAGGGCCCTGATGAATAAATATCTGAGCCACCTAACCATCACCCCACCTTAGCAATTTACCAAGCTCCTGGTGCCAGAATGATGTAATCAGCAGGATGACGGCAAGGTAAGAGGTGATGGTTGCTTGTACTTTAAAGGATTATACTGATCTTAGATATCCTGGTTTTGAGTCACTCTCGGTCTACTGAACACAACAGTATCACGTGGTTGTCCAAGGTAATCAAACTGTTGTAAAAACCAGCTCACCCGTGTGGGTCAGGTACCTTCCAATAATGTATTCATCAATATAACAATAATAATATATTCTATTCGATTTTAGATGTTAAATGCAATTCGGTGGCGTGCTTACTTTACAGTTATAAAGGTAGACAAAATAAAAACTAACCACAAAATGAATGAAGGGAAGATGGAATGATTCAAGGATAGATGAAGGATGGAAGAGGTGAGGGTGGGGATTTTGAGGAGAAATAAGCAAGAAGACAAATAATGAATTGAGGACACAAGGGGGCTATTAATATGTCGTTCGGAAAGGCTCCAAATGGGATTCGGATTCAGAGAATCTGATTCGGAACCTATGTTTCCCGAATCGGATACATTTCCGACCGACTGAATACAAGGCAAGGAAGCCATTCGGGCTGTCCAATTTAATTCTGATTGGCATTCGAACAGCCCGATTCATACCGAGCCAAATGGTACAACTCTATGGGCACTGCTTGTGACTGAGTGATTATGAGGTCTGATTCTGACAGCTGTTCTGAATCCTCACAGGGTGCAAGACATTCCCCAACTACCCGTTTTTTCAATGGGATCCTGTGTTCTCATTCGGAGCACAGGCTCCCATTTAAGTCAATGCAAGTACGACCGAACGATGTTCGGAATGCATTGTAATTGGTCGGTCGGACTTGCATAACCTAATTTGGTTGGAAAAGATTCCAAAACCAATCCAGTCTGAAGCGTTTCAGACCAACATCGAAATCCGGTCCAAAGTGTGGGGTGAACTTTAGTGTTTTCTAAGATATTGGTAAGTTTTGTTTAAACAATTGTTGGCAGTTAGAATTAATTTTCACTCAGATAAAACAATAAAAAATCGATTCAGAAAGGTGATAACGAAGCTCATTTTAACGTACTTGCACAAATGCCAATTTGTGGCCAATCCAGGATGGACATTTGTGCTTACAGACGTGATAACCCAGAACACATGAGAGTTTGTGTCTATTATACCTCAGAATATTGTGTTAAAATGTCATTTGATGTAAATATTGTGCCCTAATTCTTTTTTTTAGAATATCGCTCTCTGGGTGTACATTTTCAACCATTAACTCCAATGGGGCAATATCTTTGAAAACAATATTTAGGGATCTATTGACATGTCAGACAGTATTCTAAGTGTTGCTGGTACCAACTCTTCTGAGTTATATACCTACAATTCCCGAGGATGGAGGTTTACTCCTGACGAGGGAAGGAGTAAGCACTTGGCCTTGAGGTGGAAAAGGGAAGCACTTTGCAAGGGATTCGGGAAAGGCATTTATCCGTGCAAAAAATCTTTCGAAGTGCACAAGGGCTGTAGGTAACATGTCTGCATGTTTAAACATATATGCATACGAATTACAAGGAATTAGCAAACAATTCCAATGCGACTCCTATGAACCTGTGACTACTGCATATTCCTTGCAAAATGTATGCAATCATTTGTGATACCTAGATACTGACTTCAAATATTGGATTAAACCTACAACAGTGTCTATTGTAGCTCGAGAATTGACTCAAAATAGAAGAGAAATTAAATCAGGAACAAGACTATTCCACTGACTCTGCCTCTGTATCTCTCTCTCTCTGTCAATATATATTTCTGCTGTTCATTTCTCTCCCACTCTTGCCTTTCTTTTTTTCCCCACTTCTCTCTTCTTAGCCCTCCTCTCCCATTCCGCTTTTAGCTATTTCATGTCTCTCCCTCTCTTTCTGTTTCCTGCTTGCTTCCAATTTTTTTTTGCTTTTTATTTTCTTTGTTTCTTTCTTTTACCGTTCACTCAAGTTGTATAGTACTGAATGGCTGAGGACAGTTTAATCGGCTTAGAAATGCCGGCAAAATCGAGTCAAGCATTTAGCCCATTAAGATGTCTGAACTCCTTTTGGACTACTGGTACACTGAGTAACCATATTAACTATCAAACTGAATTTTATGAGTGATGAACTCAATGGATTTGAATGTTGAGAAAAGATCCTTTATTTATTTACATGTATTAGCAATATTAAATAGCGCATATTAGACCTCATAAATTAGACTGAGTTGCATTATTACTACCTATACATTAATTGAATAATAAAATGAGTGCAGAACAAATAATTAGTACAGAATAGCTACATAACACTATACAGGTCAAATGCAATCCTGGAGCAGACAAACCAAAACGTTTACATGAAACATGGGTATGTGATCTCTTCCCTGCAACTGTGGAGGGTCATTAGATGTAGTGTCATATGGACAGCATTATATTTATTTATTTATTAATGGTTTCTTATTATCCTATTGTTCTGATGGCTAGTGGACATATTTAAAATCTGTTTACAGAATGACTTATTATCCTTAGCTCTTTAAAAATACAGTAAAAACACCTCCCACTGGCGGCTGTAGGAAATAAAAAAAAATAAGATTTTAATTATGTTTTTGACACGTGGAAGCACAGTACATTTATATTTTAATCTCTGTTTATATAATAATGCATTTGAGATGTATCTACTGATGGACTGTAAAAACCCCAGTTTTAATATTCACAGTATAGCCATTGAGGAAAGCAAAGGTTCTGACGTATCCCTGTAAATATATAAAAACCTGAACATTTTCAACAAGGCAGTTGGAATTTATAACAAAGGACAAGGAAAAATTGCACTTATTCTATTTATTAATTATATTTCTACAGCAGTTTCGGACAAATGACTTTATAAATTGTACGTTAATATTTCAATACAGATTTGAAAGGTAATGAGGATACCTAGGAAAAGAGAAAAAATTGAATCTGTGAGAGGAACCATGGTGGTAAGAATAAGTAATGCTTATAAATAAACATGTAATAGTCATAGTGTACAAAATGTTGAAAAATGTGCATGCAGTACACAGGGTTTAGCATGCTCAATGACCTTGATGTATCGCATGCACAGGGTTGAGTCAACTTAGATGATGCTGAGCACTGCATTTGTTCAGACCTTCTTAACGTGCAGCAATTGGTAGCATAAATGTTGCCACAGATTTTCAGTGTAAGAAAGATATATCACCGAAGTATTCCCTATTCAGCAAATCAAGATTGAGAACATTTCTTGAGAGAAGACGGGACCCTAACATGTATGAGTTTACACAACATTTATCAGGACAGAAAGCTCTGTTAGGGAAATTGGAAGACTCAACTGGTTCCCAGGGACTAGAAGAAAAGACACATGTGTACTTTACATGGACAAACGGCCACAAAACAGGAGCTTAGAGAAAACCACAATGGATGCATCAAAGACTACCAACTGGATCAATGAGAATGAATGTCAACATATTAGTTACATTCAATTGTATCACTGAACATCTATGAGATATTGTATGTAGAATAGTGCATACTGCTGCACGTGGTCCACCCATTTGTTCCTCTGCCATGTATTGATATTGGTCAGGACCACCACAGGAATCTTTACCATGGCTTTACATGGACCTAAGAGATCGTATCTGTATTGTCTGCACTCTCCCATTACTCCTTAGAATGTATGTAATTGTTATTTGTGATCATGAATCCTCTTATAATAATGCTGCTATTCCAAGAATTATTGTTGCAATCAAGTATACACCTACCCAACACAATGTACAAGCAATTAGTAAATAAATCAATAACCAAACTCAATTTAACACTAGCTATGATCTATTGTTGTATCCTGTATATAAAGCATAGAACTTTCAAATGTAACAACATTGAAATCTCTTACTGGAAAGCATTATTGCCAAAGTTGTGTCAAAATATGTAACCCCTTATAATATTGCTATTATTTGGACTTTAAGAGTGGACACTCGGTTTAGTTTGATATGTACCGTGTTTGCGGAAGGAGAAGTGAACCAGTTTTTAAGTTATCAAGTTACCATAAATGTAGAGATGCCTATGAAAGCAGAGCACTCCTGTACTCCTTGCCCACTTTGTTGTTCTTATTAGACTAGCAGATAAATGCTGACTCAAAAAGATGTTAAATGGCCTGAAACCTTGGCTCACATTGTCACTTTTATTTCCAGACTCATCATCCATCTGAGAACTTCGAAACAAGATGGATTTACAGTGCGAGAAATTCATAAAATGTGGAAATTGTCCTTTTTTGGTAGTAGGCAGTAAGTACAGATGACAGCACCAAATGTGATAAATTTACGTATTGTGTTTTTTAAATGTATTGTATATCTGAATGTTGATTTTTTTAATATACTGCTACCCAAATGTCACAGCAAGATATAGACAATCAAAATATTGACAAGGTAAGTATATATTGATAATTATAAACATACTATTTGTAACTCCAAACCTTCATTGCTTGAGGATATATTTCATCAAGTTACATATGTGGTGTTGAGTATGGTATACATATACTTACCTTTATCATCTTTCTTTGTCAAAATTTTGGTGTTCCTTTTTTGTACAATATATTGGTAGCACAATGTTAAACACTGAATAGCCTACCATAGGGGTGTCTGATATGAAGAAAAGGGAAGGTTTAGGGACTGACAAGTAGGTGCACTTGCCCAGTCAGCATGGCAGTACCAGACTGCACACAGGCTCTGCAATGGCAGACCTTAGACATACTTAGGAATACTTTTACAGGCTGCTTCTGTGGGTGGCACAACCAGTGCTGCAACCCACACATCAGCATTTGGTTTACAAGCACTGGGTACTCCTGGTGTACTGTACAAGGGTCCGACAGGTAAACAAAACCAGCCAATCATGGAATCACTAATTCATATATTAATTTACAATAGGGAGAGCATATGCACCTTCACCCTGATCAGCAGTGGTAAAGTGCCCAGAGTCATAAATAGCAAACAACAGGTCAGAAAAAATATAGGACAAAGGCAAAACGTTCAGGGATGACCCTGCAAAAAGGTCCAAGTCCAACAGGTACCATACCTCAGTACTGATTCTTATAGAAGAAATTATTGTGGTCAACAAAATAAATTGAAGCTAATAAGTGCCTATCTTTGCATGAAGCAAAGTGCCTGTGTCTTGGGCAGACTATTACCTTAAAATTCCCAACAATGGAATATTGGTCATCACTATACATGTAGGGAACATTTATTATCTATTTCTCATCTTAATGTATGGAAGATGTTAGAAATGGGGGTCACTAGTTGGCAGAGGGAAGTACCTTTGTCCAAATAGATACCATTGTTTCTAGTCAGGTCAAGGGAGGCACACACTTTAGATAACCCCTGCTCACCCCTTGGGTAGCTTGGAACGAGCAGCCAGACTTATCCCAAAATCAAGGTGTAAAGTATTTCTACCAAAAAAACACAGTAATACAGGGATAACACCACAAATGGACACAACACCAAAATAAAGTATCTTCATCTAAATTCAACAAGACCAAAAAGACAAAATCCCACATACAGGTAAATTAAATACGACTTAAAATAAGGCTTGTAGAAAACAAATAGCTCCACTTGGGGCTATTGTGACGTTGTGACAACAGTAAATCCAAAGTACGGCGTCGACAGCGAGGAGCCTCGCGTCGGACGAGGAGTGACACAACCCCCAAACAAACAGTACCTTCGAAACGAAGTCTATGATGATGCAAGGCCCCATGAAGGAGAGGTATCGGTGCTTATGTCTAGGTGAGGTATTTTGTCCGTGAGGAGGCGACATGTTCAGTCCAGGACGGGGAAGACAGTTTGCGTCAGTGGTGAGGCATCAGTTCCTATGATGTTGCGCAGTCAGCGTGTTCATGGAGTCACCCTTGGCAGTTATGGGCGCCGTGATAACAGGATGCAGGCGCCCTCGGTGTCATAGTCAATGAGAGCGCGAGCATCGGGCATGGCAGATAACTGGAGGTGTCAGTGGGCGTCAAAGGGCTTCGGAGCTGTGGGCCAGGCCAGGTGGTGCATTGTTCACTTCACGAGCGGTACCCCGACCTCAATGCGTGTCGCGGTATCAAAGCAGCGTCGCTGATGGCATCAGAAACAGGTTCTTTTGCTTCTTTTAGTTTTCTAACAGCTCCCAACAGCAGGAACAACCTCCATTGGCACAAACGTTATCACAAACTGTTTTGACATCCTTAAGGAATTCCAGACTTCCCTGACAGGGCTCTCTGAGGTCCTGTTATTGCAACACTAGCTTTCCGCTCTGGTGGAGAGGAGATAGCAAACCTTCGGGAATGAAGGTGTAGGATAGCACAGAAGAATTTGGGTTGCAATGCTTTAGGCCTGTCATTTTTTTATACATCTGGTACAGGGAGGAGAAGCCATGTTATGAATGGGTCCACGTTACTCCTCTGCCACTGCATAGCAGTTTAAATCATAGGCAGAGTATGTTGGGAGGCATACATAAACTTTGGGTAAAAAGTGAATATCCGAGATGTTTTTCCCTTCAGTGTTCTGAGAGACAGCTTCATTCTCACTGTATCTTTGATGCCACTCATTCACTCAGAACACCTCGGTTAAAAACATCTTTGTTACCCGTCTTTAAACCCATGTGGTATTTAGGGCTCTGATAGAGAGCCATTCGAGTGAAAGACTGGAATATAAATCCAGGAATTCACTGCTGTGATTTTGCGATGGTGGTTAAAAGGACTTTTTAACCACTGTTTCTATGTCATAAAGGAATTCCAGGCTACTCTGGCTATGCTGTCAGAGCAACTTTGAGGAGCAAGGAGCCTACATTATGTAGGGGAGGCAGGAGAAGGCTCATAGAGTGCCATTTGAGCATTTGTGACAAGGAGGATAGGCCACGCTATGAATGACCTGCCCATTACTCATCTGCTCCTTCATGTCAGTTGAAAACAGGGGCATATGATTTGGGGGTACATACATAACATAAAATAGAAGATGGGCAACATGCTTTTCAAAATGCTATTATCAACTGCAGTTATATCATAGCATAGAGAAACAAAGCCTGTTTTTAACCTTTGTGATGTCACAACGCTCAGTTTTGCAGCCTGCATTACACAGTACATTTTATTTTTTAATTTAAAATGACACATTTCGAAAAACCTAGTCTCAATAGTGGAACCCCAATATAACATAAAATTAAAGGTGAGTAACTATTACAGATGTTTTCCACCTCAGACTTCTAAGTGACTTCATAGACAGCTTAGGCTTCGCTCTCATTTATTTGATGTAACTCAGGACCCCACAGTGACATCCACATTATTTACTGCAACCTATCTATAATTATATAGCATTCCATTGGAAGCCCCTATTGTGCATCTTCTTTTTTTTCACCATCAGTATTTCATCACATATTTCATAAAAAGAAGCAAAACGGATATAATCATTACATTAATATACAAAAATAATCTACACCAAGACAAAACAAAAAAGAAAGTAAAAATAGTATTACATCTTAACAAATGCAGTTTTTTGAACAGCACATATCCATAACCAAAATTATGGCCAAAGTTGTTCCATTCTAGCCTTCCAATCTGTAAGTGGAGCTCAAATGCGTTTTCCAATTTCAAAGCCTTCCACCCTTTCTTCTCATAAAGACCTTTTTCAAGGCTATAGATGGCTAAAAGTCGCGAGACCCATTGTTGAAAAGTGGGAGGGTTAGGACTAGCGACCGCCATGGCAACAAATGAAAATTCCTGATGCGCTACTGACACTCCCTCCCTGCATTTAACTAAAATACTAATTCATTGGATAGATGTATTATAATCCTCAAGGATTGTCCCATAAAATGCTTATTTGCCCTTTTCATTTGATCTAATTTGGGACAGGCAGCAAACATATGTACCAAGTCGGCCTCCGTGCTGCAGGTTCCCGTTCCTCCTCCCCACTGAGCAATTTTAGCCGGAGTGTAGCAAAGATTAAATTTCATTTTAAAGTGCGAGGCCTGTAAATTTGCTACTTTTCGAACGGTGCACCCTAGCTTGAGCGATGTTACGAGCTCATTACCATGGATACCCAGTTTCTCCCGCCATTTCTCAGCATGTTTTTTGATATTATATTTTTGCTTTTGATTTAACTCACAATATATCTGTGTGATGGAACAACCTTCCAGATTTTGCACCCTATCTATAACTACATCTTTATCGAAAGCTTTTGCTCCCCCACTTTTTTTATCAAGGGCTGACCGTACCTGTAAAAACCTAAAAAAT
This sequence comes from Lissotriton vulgaris, assembly GCF_964263255.1. Lineage (NCBI taxonomy): Eukaryota > Metazoa > Chordata > Amphibia > Caudata > Salamandridae > Lissotriton > Lissotriton vulgaris. The sequence goes on along the minus strand of NC_141695.1, from coordinate 279,494,103 downwards.
TCCCTACGCTCTAATTTAAACCGATTTTGTGCCCTTTGAAACGAAATTATACAATCAGAGTCTATAATATCTCCTACTGTCTTAACACCCAGCCCATCCCATCACCTCATTATATTGTCATGGAAAGTCTCAGGCAAAGATGGATTCCTGTACAGGGGGGTATAGCAATTCATTCTACCCAATCCCAACATTTTCCTAACCGAGGACCAGACCGGTGCTGCCGCTCCTAAGGTCTTAAATGTCATTTTTTTAAAATAGCTGGCCTCGTAAAACCTAGGTAGCCAGTTACGTGCTTCGCCATTTATAAGTATCTTGTATATATCTGGTACGGATTCATCCTCCCTCCAGTTATCAGTCACAGTTCCCCCCAACAACCCACGAATGTACTGTAATACTGCAGCCCAATAATATAATTTTAAATCTGGAACTGCCCTGTCTCCTCTCTCTCTGGGGAGGCTCATGAACTTGAGTGCCCTTCTATATTTCCTTGCGCCCATATAAATCTATTAATCATTCTCTCCATCTCCTTAAACCAGCTATTATCAAATTTCAGAGGTATCAATCTGAACAGATATAAAACCTTCGAAAGAAAAAACATTTTAATTGCATCTTCCCACGATTGATAGTTGTAAATTATTCAACCTATCAAAATCCCTCCTTGACTTCTGAATTACTGGTGCAATATTCATTTCATCTACCTTGGTTAAATCGGATGAGATTACAACCCCTAAATAAACTGCTGATTCAGTCACTTCTGGGTCTACCAGGCTGATCTTCTCATTGACAACAATCTGTGTATTCCCTCTGTTAAGTCTGTAACCTGAGATCACCCCAAAACTATCTGCCTCGTGTTTGATTTCACCCAGTGCTACAGCAGAGTTAGCGGCCGTGATGGCCAGGTCGTCCTTGTACCCCAGGATCTTCGTTTCAAGTCTGTTAAGTCATATGGGGGCAATTCCTCTATTTAGTTCCATCCTTATGATAAACGGGTGGATATAAAAAGTGAAGAGGAGGGGTGAACATGGGCACCCCTGCCTGGTTCCTTGTTTAATATCAATTAAATCGCTCTGTCCTCCCATGACCCAAACACTGATCCTGGGATTCTTACATAGAGCCTGTAACGCTCTTAAACACCCCTTGCTGATATTAACTCTCTCCAGTGACGACCAGAGAAAGCCCCGTGAGACCCTATCAAACGCCTTCTCCACGTCAAGCAGGATAAGCGCCATAGGGTCTCGTGCGACTAAGGTACCATCAAACAGAGCACAGACTCTCCTGATGTGTTCTACGGTTCCCCTACCCAGGATAAATCCGTGTTGTTGGATCGGGATCACTTTCCCTTATATTAAACTAAGTCCATTAGCCAAGATTTTTTAATAGATCTTGGCATCACTATTCATTAAACTAATCGGCCTATATGACCCTAATTTGCTAGGGAGTATGCCTTTTATTAGGAGAATAATCATAGTAGCTTCTCCCCATGACTGCGGGGGTGTTGAACCATGACGCATTATATACCACAAAACTTCGCCTAATGAGGAAAAAAGTCTTATAAAACTCTAAAAGAATAAAATCCATGCCTACCGCCTGGCCCAACGACATGTCTAGAATGGATCTTTGGATTTATTCATCTGTGAAGCTAGCTTCTAATGCGGTAGATTCTTCTAGGGAAAAAGCCTCAGATGGATTTAGCTCTAAATAATCCCTTACATCCTTGGGGTTCCTGGCCATGTGCTCACTGTATAAATTTTGCTAAAACCCCTGAAAAGCCTTACAGATGTCCTTAGAGGTAGTAACTACCGTCCCGTATGATGTTCTAATCTCTGTAATAGCCCGCTAGTGGTTAACTATCTGGTCCTTACAGCTAGTATGTGCCCCACTTGTTCACTAAATTCATGGTGGGTTTGCTTCCATGCCAAAAATGTCCCTGCTGCTGTAGCAGCAATAACATCCCCTGCAGCGGCCTTTGCTAGTACCAGCTTTAGTAAAATCTCATCAGTGTTAAGACTATAATTGATTGCCCTTACCGGTTCCTCCTCTAAGTCCGCAAATAGTCTCTGTGTGGCCTCACTCTCCAATTTTTCCATTTTGATCTGTCTTAAAGAGTAGCTCAAAGTTTCCCCCTAATGCCAGCTTTAAGGGCATTCCAAACTACCCTAAACTTTGCACTCCCCCAATTAACATCAAGAAATTATTTGAGCCATTTATTCATATGCTCCATGTATTTTGCATCATGTAATAAGGCTCGTTCAAACATCCAGCTCGCTGCTTTTTTGGCCCCTGCATTAATTTGAATCTCTAAAACCAGGGGGCTATGATCAGAAACCAATCGTCTGAGTTTTTTAATTTTACACAGTGAAATAGTAGAGGGAGAGACTAAAAAATAATCTAAGCAAACCACTATCCTGGGAGGTGCAGAGTGATAGGTGCTGCCCGTCCCCAAGGGGTTTGAATACTCCCATATGTCAGTAAGCCCATTATCCTCCATCATTTGAATTAAGGCTCTGTGGCCTTTCTTCTTATGGCCTGCAAATGCAGGTGGATCCCCTTTCCACAACCCATTCAAACCTTTGATATTGAGGTCCCCACAGACAAGGATCGGAAGTGGCCAATTCGCAAGCTGTTCATTAACACAATTAAACATCAGCATCATCCACTGTGGGACCATAAACTGAGCAAAGCGTAAAAGTAAATCCTAATATTTGGCACACCACAGTTACCCACCGATCATACTTATCGGATAGACATTTTTTTAAAGTTAACTCACTTCTTTTGGCTGATATTGCCACCCCCCTGGGCCTAGTTCCCTGCAAGGTACATGCTATTAGTTGAAAGCCCAACTGTTCTAAAAGGAACTTTTGTGCCCCCTCAACATGGGTCTCCTGTAGACAGATTATATCGGCACACAGGGTCTTAAGGTATTCTCCTATCATCCTCCTTTTGCCAGGGTCATTTAACCCACACACATTAATGGTTCCTATTCGCATGAAATATACAGTTGAACATAGTGCCTTTAGCCGTACATTTGATATAACGTGCCTATCCAATTTCTTTCATTGAATGACTGAAATCCATAAATGCTTACTTTACTAGATGGAGAATTTTTTCCCCTCTCTACCCCTCACAAACGCCCACTTTTATCCCCCCCTGCCCTCCCAATCCCTCGCCCAGACCCCCACCCCCTCCCCCCACCTATACTTCGAAGCAGGCAGACCTAAGGTCTCTGTGATGGAGCCTGAAAGTCGGCCCCCCTCGCTGCGCTCATAACAATTACTTGAGTACCAAACAATCCCTCGTTTGTCAATGACATTTTTGGTTATCCCCATTGATCTTCTCATGTCCCTCCACCCATTCTTGCCCCTCAGGACTTTTTTACTATTGACCATTAGCTCTCATTTCAGCTATCCCTTCTCAATAAATTTAGCAAATTTGTTTTTCAACAATGCCTCCCGGGTGAATCAACTAGCCCAGCTACACCCAGCTATATCCCGCTAAACCATATGCGTGACTCAAGACATTGAAAACCTAATCGGCCTTATTTGACCTGCAGGTTAGAAAAAGAATCCATATAAGCTTTCATTGAATCTCTGAAGTAAAAACTCTGGATGTGTTCTTGTAAATGATTTTTAGTTGTGCAGGTTCATCAGATAAGCTTGCGTTCCCATTGCTTGCAGGGGCCTAATCATTTCTCTTAAACGCCAGCGTCTTGCCACAGTGGCATGGCAATAATCTGGCCTGGTAAAGAAAGACTTGTTCTCAAAAGCCCGTTTAGCATTGGGACGTGCCTTTGTATAAATCTCTTCAGTAAAAAGTTCCCAAAATAAATTAAAATTACTCTTTTCATAGCGGTTCCATACTTGGCTAAATGCGGTGATTTCTTTAGCATCATAGGAAAGCAATGGACGCGCGGAATCTCGGACTCCCAATTCCAATGATGCAGCTCTGGGAAAGTGCCTTTCATCAGCCACAAAATGTTCGCCCGGATGTCATCGCCTTCCACACCTTCTTTGATACCGAGAATGCGGAGATTGTTGCGTCTCTGCCTCTTCTCTAAATCCTCTATTTTCCATTGAAAACCTACGAGCTGCTTATCATATGACTCAACATGAGCCTGGGCTTTCTCTGCATTGTCCTTGTAAGTTCTTCAACATGGGTCAGCCTTGCATTTATATCTGTGCATGCTTTGGCCATTTTCCTTACAGCCCCTTGAAGCTTTTTCGTGGCAATCCTGTTTTTCTTTCCATCCATGCGAGTGTCCTCCTGCAGCTGTTTAATGGAGTCAAAAATCATTTTCAAAGACGGCAATGCCTCATCTCTGTCCTCTTCCTGCCCTATTTGATCCGGATAAATACTCCTAGTGGCAGAATAGTCCCATTTCAGAGTAGGATCCATACTTCCTCTGCTTTCTCTGCGATGGCCCTCCACGCTTTTCCCCAGAGCTTGGCAGTCTCTCTGCTTCTTCATACATTTTTTTCCTCACTACTGTATCTTTTTGAGGTGTGCCAGGACTTGTGGTGGAGCAGGAAATCTGAGAGTTACTTCTCCCTTCTGCCTCGGATGGACTAAGCTCAGATCCATCAGAGCCATCAGTCACTAAATAAAACTTGTCCCCCTAAGTCGAGATCAAGATCTAGCGGCCCCTCCAAATTGTTGCTTACTGCAATCTCATCTATTAGAGCACTGGTGTTCAACTGGTCTTTGGTAGCGACAGGAGCCTTTCGCACCTTGGCTGATTCTGGAGTGATCCCTTGCTGTGCTTCTTGTGTTGACTGAGCGAGACTCAAATCCCGACTTACTGGAAGACTATGGCTTCCGGCTAAGGGGTCAGGCATGTACTGGAGTAGCAGTGGAGTGAACCGCTACCAAAGAGTCAGTCTGATCGAGCTGAGGTAAGTCCTGTTCATGCAAGCTTGCCTCTTTTGCCTCTGTCTGCCGGTTTTCTCCAGGTGTTTGAATATCCTTTCTTAGAGCTGGCGCAATACAGGAGAATAAATTAGCAATGCTATTCCCTTTGCCGGAATCTTTAAGTCCCGTTTTTGCCCCCTTCGCTCCTGTGCTCCCAACACCCTTTTCTTTCTTTGTAGAAGAATCAAAGCTCTCACCTTTGGATAGACAGTCCTGGAGAGCCTGAGGGGTTGGGCCTTTTACATTGGCAGCACCCGCTTCTCTGTCCCCCTTGGGAGGCGCCATCCCAGCGATGTCCAGGGCTGTTGCACAAGCCTGTGCATCTGGAGCTTTCCCCCGAGTTCCGCGTGTAACCTTTGGAGGCATCCTCGCCGCTTGAGGTTGTGTAGAGCACTCTGCTGCTGGAAACCACGTGGACTGTCCCGACGGGTCCGCCCCTACTCCTCCTCCGTTCTCACCCGCTGTATGTCTCCCGGAGCAGAGCTCTGCCAGCACCAGCTGCGCCATTGTCGACACCGCCACCAAAAGTTCCTAGGTCACAGCAAGGAGGCCAGCGTCACGTTTCCTGCATCCACGGGTCATGAGGGGTACGTACATCCCTTAATTTGCCAATTTTGTAAAGTTGTTTGGCACGTATTAAACTTGCAAACCGTAGCCTGCCAGCGAGGGGTGATCACCGCTGCCGTCAATCAGGTGCCATCTTGCTTTCTTCAATTCAAATTCTTATTATTCACTGCAATGATGAGACAACAGTGGAAAATGAAAGATGCTTCACACTGTTTCTATGTGATATAGGAATTCCAAGCTGCTTGGTGCAGCCCTCACTGTATTGGAAGGCGTTGGTGGGAAGGCACAGAGCGTGGTGTAAGTGAGTGACACTAGTAGGGAGGAAGTCAACTTTATACAAGCAAAACCAACACTGTACTTATTAGCTATCAACCTGACACGGTTTCTGCCACTGTGGCAGAAGTGCCTTGTTAGAAAAACGTAAGGCCTGATTTAGAACTTGGCAGGTCTCCGTCATACCTCCGTGGCTGCAGTTACGAGTACTCTGTTGAGCTAATGGAGTCCCATCCACCATATTTAGATGTGGGCTGGCTGAACTGCCATCCTCGTCAACAGACTTTTTAAAGTTGCATAAGCGGCGCACCTCTGTTGAACTCCATTTTGGCTAACAATACTCTATCATCGCCCAGCCTGCAGGTTTGCACCAAGCCGATTTAGGTTTCCCCGTTCTGATGGCATTGTCCTAGCAGCGGATACCTGAAGTAGTGACCTCCTGTTGGAGTAGAGACTGGTAAGTACAACTTTTATAATGTGTTACTACACATATAGGTTGTATTTAGTTTAAAAATATATGCAGGTAATGTGTCATAGCCCTTTTTGCACACATAGCATTGCACACAAACAACACACACACACACTATTGAATGTACACCCACATGCACTATAAACACAACACCCACAACCACCACAATAAAAGTAACAATTATCAGTTTCAATACAGGTGTTTGCATTTTACACTGATCAGTTGAATAACGCATTACACATAAGAAAAAAAATTGCATGCAAGTTGGAAATGAAAGTGGAAACAGAAAAAAAGGTAAGTTATTACTTTATTGCCTTTGATTCTGCCAACTCAAGTTTGGAGTTATCCCTGCCACAGTTGTCCTGATGGAAAGTCACATCATGATTAGTCCAGAAGTAATCCTGGCTTGACTCCCTCCGACAGCCTCTTTGCCCATCCATATGGGAGAAAAATCCTGGTGGAGTCGGATGCACTTGGATGGTCTTTCATCCATGAATCCACCAACTTCTAAATCAAGCGGGCGGACTGGCAAATAGGCGGGCAGGGAAACATAAAAAAAAGTGACAATGGGACCAGATTTGCCAAGATCTAAATCAGGCCATAAGTCATGGCATTTCCACCATGCTGATGCCACATAATGGGTTGCTTTTTTTTGTAAAAATAAGACATACACAAGAAATATTTTTCACTTTGTTCCCACACATTAACGCTTCAGACCTGTTGGTTGTGCCACTGCTTGTTTAGTTTTAAATTAATAAATGATTCACTGGTTGACTCGTAACAAAACGTGAACCCTATCCGAACATTTTGGGGCATATTTATGAGATTGCGAAGCAGCCACAGCGCAGCAATTCACCTTGCTGCGCTGCGTGACTGGGAAAGGGTAGGAAGGTGCCATAGTTAGAAGAATACAGCACATTCCTGTCCTTGTCCCTGTACTGGCGCTGTTTTGGCTGCCTAGCGCCAACACAGGCACCCTGTTGCATGCAGGATTGATTTGTGCAGGAATGGGTAACTTCCTGCACAAAAACATTTCAATGAGGCATATTCCTCTTTCTATGCGTGCTGCATCCTGCAGCATACATATAAAGAGGAAGTAACAAGAATAAATAAATATATTTCTACTCCTTATGCCTCCCCTGGAAAGGCATAGCTTGTTGGAGCATTCACAGGTTTACCAGATCTGGTAAACCTGGGAATGCGTCGAAATCCATGAGAGTTACCCAAGAACACCCACGCAAAGCCCATGGAATGCCTTCTCAGGGCAGAGTAACACAACGCAGCAATGTGTACTGCATTGCGTTACTCCAGATTTATGAAGCCACTCAGGACAATGCAAAGAGTTCTGTTCATAAATTTAATTTTTGAGTTGCATCCTGTATGCACCATGTTGTTTACTGCAAGTATGATGCAACTGACCTCATTAATATGGCCCTTTTTGCTTTTATCTTTAGTTTCTCATAATGCATCATTCAATTCAGCCTGTGTTTGACAAGAACCTTTTTGCTGAATCACTTTCCTAATGAGGTTGAAACTAACGTTTACTTTCTTTGTTATTTTCAGGTTTTCTTTTGGTCATGTATTTGTCAGGTATGTGAACATGCTCTCCACTTTATCTGTTAATTGTATGATTTACCTTAAGTTGGTTTTGGAAATGACATTGCGCTTTTAGTACTATCTGGGGTAAATGTATGATGGCATGCTGGATTCAAGTTGCACACTTAGCACTTGAACATAGTGGAAGTGCATGGTCAATCACAGAGCCCTGCCACTTTTCCTAGGTGCATGCATGAAAAGAAGCTCCAGTCCTGTTTTGTCCTTTGAATTCTGAGAGTTACAGTCCTGTTTTATAATGGAAAAATAAGACTACTGTTGGAAAACGAGGCAGTATCTGTGAGGCCTGCACAAACAACATGACTACATTTGTCCTTCACTTGAGAACCACACAACCCATTGTGGCACTTGACTCTCAGAGGGTAGCATTGCAGAGCAGTCTAAGGCTTACTCAAGGGAGGTGGTGTGGGCTAGTAATTGCCATTTCCAAGTACACAGAAATAACACTCAATAATTGATTGTCCAGTCTGTACTTTGCTTTATAAAAGGAAGAGTACATTTATTAAACACACACATTACTCAATACTATGCAGTATGCACCAATTTACAAACTTACATAAGCTGTTCGAATTACTTTGTGACATTGCATACCATTCCCACTCCTCTCGCAGGGGGGGGGGGTCGTGTCTAGTACCACCACTCCCATGTATGCACATCATCTTGCCCCCTAATGCAGTGGGTTGACACAACCTAGAGCGAGGGCCTTGCCAACTGGCACCATCCCAGTTGTGACCCACCCCACCATCTCAACAAGCATTAAAAATAGGCACACCTGCCCTGGGGACACATAACCCTCACTGAGGATCTCATACTGACCATACAGTATGCACCTCTACATCTTAGTGACTAAGAGTCTGGGTTGTTCTTCCCCTAACGCAGTAGAAAGAATACTTGTTTGGGCACCACTTTAAATGAGGTATGTAGCATTACTGATAACAGTTGTAATGCATTGCAATCACAGCCCCTAAAAGGCATCACAGTTATATTCACTGGATTAAGCATATGCAGCCAGACGCCCTAGCAGAAATGTCCAGCAACATAACCCCACGTTGCTTATGAATCAACATTACACATGTGACTTACAGTCCCGCCAATGAAATAACATTGGTAAATGCACTTTTCGTGCAATTGCAACTCTTCACCTCAAGGGGATGCCCTTCTCAAGACATCCCCAGCACAGTCCTCCAAACCTTGATGCAATCCTTAAGGTAACCCTCAGCTGTAGAACAAATGCCCGGGTGAAAGTTGATTGCTGGCTGAGACCTGGAGGGCTTACTTCTATCGAGTCCCCTGAGACTTGGGCGGAGGGGGGGATTTTTATCTTCATGCTGGGGGAGACTGCACCTTTGCATTCACTTGGCCATGACCCTAACCTCTAGGGGGCACCACACGCAGAGAACAATCCACTTTTCCTTGCAGGCCGGTCAGGCCTGCAAGGCATTATGAGGTGATCTGCTCCTTGTGCAAGCATATCATAGTAGTGTCTTACGCTGCTAGGGGAGTGCCTCGCTGCCCAAGTGAGCAGTCTTACAACGCATCCTCATTGTTGGGGGCCCGGTCTCACCTGGGCTCCGTGCCTGGCCTGGTAAGTTGTTCCGCGGCTCTGGGAGATCACCTCCGACCACTCTTCATTTCTCTTCGGGCCCGGTCCCACCCGAGCACCCCGTCCTGCCTCCACATTGGAGAGCTGCTTGGGGAGCCCATCCCCGGCAGCTCCCACCAGCTCCTCGACTGGCCAGCACCCTTGCGTGCTGCAGTGGGAGCCGACACTCCTGTTCTGGTCTACCTGCTTCTGCGGGCAGACGCACGGTCGCCTCCGGTCCAAAGGGACCTCAGTGGAGTGTGACAGCACTCCCCCAACCTTTCTCCAGTCACGGGCGAGTGCGGCGGGACTCCCCCAAACTCGCGACCTTCATCAGGCCTGGAGTTGGGATCCCCGCCCCAACGCACCTTCACGGGAAGCGCAACGGCGCTCCCCGACTTTGCTTAACCTCAGCGGACCCGGAGTTGGGGGTCTGGGGCTCCTCTTCCATTCCCAAGGGGGGTGCCCGACAACGCTCCCTTGTCTTCTTTTTCATGGGGGTCCAGGTTGGGCACCTGGTACCCCACGGGGGCATTTTCATGGGGAGCGTGACAGCGCTACCTCTCTAATCTTCGGCAATTCGGGGCCCGTAGTTTGGATCCCAGGCCCCTCTCACTGTTTCCTGGGGGCGCGATTGCGCTCCCCGGTCTCCATTTTTGTCCGAGGTCAGGGTGAGCTCCTTGCACCCCAGTTGGGCAGTTTCAAGGGGGAGCACGAAGTTTCTCCCCGACTTAACTTCTTGTGGGGACAGCCCCTTGGACCTGACCCACCCCAGGGCATATTTGAGACCGGCGTTGGAGCCCCACACACTTCATCGTCGGTCCTTGCAGAAGTCAAAGGTCACCTGCCTTCTGGGGGGCATATCTCAGACTCCAGGCGGCCGATGTTCACCATCTTGGCCTCTTCTTGCTCCTGGTGGAGCACCTCAGCCACTGGGAGCACTTTCTCTCACCCTCCTGGTCTCAATAAGGGTGAACTCAGTAGGGAGCAGTCTTCACTGGCTCCCTGAGCCAGCCTTTCACCTGGCTCTCCTCCTGGGCCTCTTTTCTCCTTGTGCAGAGGCCCAGGCTTCTGCTCACTGGTCCTGGTTGTCCCTTCTGGCACAAGTCATGGTCCTGGGCTTGTCTGGAGGTTTTGCCTTCCAGTTGCCCATAGCGCCAGACTCCAGCACCAGTCTCTCTCAGCAGACCACAACCCAGAGAGAGCTCCTCTTCCTGTCCAAAGTCTTTTTAAAGAATTTGGAGGGGGCTGGCAGGAAGTCTCTGTTTGCCCTATCAAACAGTGACATATCACTTCTCTGCCCCTGCTCCCTCCTTCCTGCCCAGGCCTCTGGGTTAGTTGAAAATGGCGTCATCCAGGGGTCTCATGCCACATGGTCTCTGAAAGCCCCTTCACCCTTACTGCCTTCTCTCCAGAGCAGCTTAGTCCCTGGCACCAGGTGAAAAATGCTAATGCATTAACCTGTAGCTCCACCCATCTTCTCTTCTTGGAGAGGAGGCCTTTACCTTTGCGTGTTGTGAAGGGCTAGGCTTCTGATGCTACAGCTCGGGGAGGAAGGTCATTAAGCCAGCCTGGCAGGGTCAGCCCTAGCCAGGCTCTTGTTATGAGCTGACTCAGAGGAATATGCCATTTCTGGATGACCCTAAAGCAGTACAGATATGACTTTGGACTCTGCAGAGTAGTATTTCTCACCTACGTTACAGTGGACTTCAGTGAGGGTCTTGACTTTGTAGGCCCTATGGAAGTGAAACTATCCCATGTGGTCCCCATCCTCATATAAAAATTATGAAGTGGTCTTTCAGTGAAAACATTAAAGCGCACTGACTTTCCCTTCCATGTTTCTTCCCACATGGAAGGGAAAGTTAGTATAAAGCCTATTCCATGTCAATGACCGACCCCAACTCCGCAGCCAAAGAAGCTCGCACCGCATGGTCCCGCCAAACATCGCCCCCTTAAGGCCACTTGGTTCACCATTGAACTCCAAGAAGCCAGGCGCTCTTGCAGACACCTGAAAAAAAGACCTGGTGAAATCAGAAAACCACAGAAAACCTGAACAACCACAAGATTGTCCTAAAGGAATACCACCGTCAGGTAAGGGACACCAAGCGGACTTTCACCATGAACAAAATCCATACCAACGCAACACACACCAAAGAACTTTTCAACATCATACAGCAATCCACCAAACCCCCCAGCGAAGCCACGGATGTCACACCATCCCACCCAGGAACTCTGCAACAAGCTCAGCTCCTAATTCCATCTGAAAATGTACGATCATTTTAGGGAACAGACGTTGGACACCACCACCCCCACCACCGACAACGAGCCAACCATCACTACCTGGAATCCCGCCACCGTTGAACAAATCCCAGTGACCATGAAAAACACCCACTTAGGAGCCCCCACGGACCTCTGCCCATCGCACATCTACCATAGGGCAGCCATCGCCATTGCACCCAAACTAGGACAGACCATCGACGCCTCCATCAAATCTAGTATTTTTCCAGATGACTTGAAGCGGGCAGAGGTCACGCCCCCCGTCAAGAAGATCAAGGCTGACCCGACAGACCTGAAAAACTATTGGGACATCTCTCTGCTCCCCTTCCCTGCCAAAGTCACCGAGAGGCTTGTAAACGCTCAGCTGGCCGCCTTCATTCAAGAAAACTCTATCTTAGACTCCTCCCCTTCCGGGTTCCGCAGCAACCACAGCACCCAGACCTCCCTCCTTGCCACCACTGATGACATCTGCATCCTACTCGACCAGGAACACACTGCAACCATCATCCCACTAGACCGCTCCGCAGCCTTTGACACCATCTCACATCGCACGCTCACAGCCAGGCTGGAATACGAGGAGCTGCCGTCAACTGGATCAGATCCTTCCTCTTCGGCAGAACCCAGAGGATCAGACTCTCTCCCTTCCTCTCCGAACCCACTGAGATCAACTGCAGAGTACCCCAAAGATCATCTCTCAGCCCCACACTCTTCAACATCTACATGGCCCCCCTTGCCACCATCATCAGACAGCATGAGCTCAGCATAGTATCATACGCCCACAACACCCAGCTCATCCTCTCCCTCACGAAGAACCCCGAACACACCAGACTCTGCTTCCAGGAAGGAATGAAGGACGTTGTGGCCTTTGATGAAAGATAGCTGCCGGAAACTCAACTCGGAGAAGACCGAGGTCCTCATCTTAGGACCCTCCAACTCTGCCTGGGACACCACCTAGTAGCCCTTCGCCCTTGGGAGTCCACCCACCCCCACAGATCACGCACAGAAGCTGGGCATCATCCTTGACTCCTCCCTCACCATGACCTGCCAGATCAACTCCGTCGCCTCCACCAGTTTCCACTGCCTTCGAATCCTCTGAAAAACCTTCAAATGGATACCCTCTAAATGCATAAAGACCGTCACCCATGCACTCATAACCAGCAGAGTGGACTATGGCACCGCCTTCTACGCCGGAATCAACAGAACTCTTCTACACAAGCTCCAAACCATCCAGAACGCAGCAGCCTGATTCGTCCTCTGGACCACACGGCAAGAACACATGACCCAACACCTATGAGACCTCCACTGGCTCCCTGTTGAGAAGAGAGTAACCTTCAAACTTCTCGCCCACTCCTACAAATCCCTCCACAATGTCAGACCCAAATACCTTAACAAGAGAGTCTCCATCCACGTACCCAAAAGGAACCTCCGCTCTGCCGACCTCACCCTGGCAGAGACCCCCCGCATCTGCAAAAACAGAGCAGGTAGAAAGCTTTCCCCTACATTGCAGCCAAGACTTGGAACAAACTCCCAGTTAACATCAGATGCTCCCCGACCCTGCACACCTTCAAGAAGAACCTCAAGACCTGGCTCTTAGACTGAACCGGAGCTGCACCCTCCTCCCCTCCAGCGCCTTGAGACCATCATGGGTGACTATCTTGCATTGGAGGTTCGTGAATGAAAAACATATTTGATTTTAGAGTTTTTTGTCAGCTAAAGTTATAGTTTGTTCTGCTGCACGAGTTCCAGAGGGATGGAGGAAGGGAGACACTGCGGTAGTAAAGAGAATGAGCAGAAAGATGGGTTTGAAAAGAGGAGAGAAAGGCAAGAGGAAGGAGGGGAAGAGAAGAGAAGGTGGTGAACGGAAATCAGGCAAGAAAAAGAAAGGCGAAAGAAAGTGGACGTGTGACCCTAAAAAGACCAGATGTAAAAATTATTAGGATGAGAAGAGGGGAAGAAGGTGAAAAAGATGAAAGTGAGAGAGCGAATGGAGATAGGCAAGGATGGGGCGTGGATTGATGGAAGCCAGTGTTTCATTCTAGCTTTCAATCTATAATGCCTGCTCTGCTGAAATTACCAGTGAAAAATTAATTGAGGATGCAACTGCCTTCCTCTTACTGTGAAAAATAACCTTTTATTAATTTCATCAAATTATCATAAATGGCTTTAGTAAAGCTGCTGCCAGGCTGAGATTGTTCTCTCTTAAATGGACATCCTCTGAAGAGAAAGCAGCTAGCCTCTCCTGTACCACTAATAGACACCACCAGTATGCATTCCAGAATGTTTTTTCTTTGATTAAATCTGCTTGAATGGTGATACCTATTGTGACATCATTCACTAGATGGCCCCTTTATTGAATGGTCTTGGGTAGCACGCACAGTATGATTCAGACAACCTTGATCCACAAATAGGTGTAATGTCTGATATTTATATGTTTCCCTCGTCTTCGTTGCTTGAATTTGCTCGCCAGGAAGTGTCACTCATAGTTGTTTAAATGTCGCTTCGAATTGCACTGAAATTATGAAAAAGCCACACATAGTAATCTGAAACCTTTGCAGTTATGCCGAGCCTTCCCTAAATACCCCTGAACTCAGCCAGTTGCTTCCAGGTTCAAGTGGGACTGTGATTTACTGGCTCTGACTGACAGCACATATGAAAACGTCTTACCCGGTTCAGCTCAGAGTTGAATGATTTAATGACTGCGATGTCCCAATGTGCTTCTGATCATGAAGGACGCCAGGAAGGAAAGACCGAGACACAAAGTACTTTTCATAGAAGGAAAGGCATACTGCAAACTGAGATCTTCTGTGACAAACATGTACTTAACACTCTGCCAGGTAACTTTATTGCTAGAATTGGAGTGTTATATCTAAGGTTTCTACCTTACATCTTCCCTGTTTCTCTGCCTCTGCTGCTCCGCCAGTGTGAGTGGAATGTTAGTGTGAATGTGATGTCATTGGAATGTTTGGTATGCTGTGAGTGGACTGTCTGTTGGATCCTGGGCTGAGCAGCAGAGATGATGCTCCTGGTGGGGCTTTGATTACATATATATTAGAAAAACCTATCTAACCATCTAAGAAGAATAAACTTATTATATGTAACCTATCCAAGTCTTCTGGAATTCCTTACCAGGATGTAACATGGAGCTGAACCGATAATAATGAATTCTGCTCTTTAACAGTCTCAGCCCCGTTGCCCCAGAGGAGTCTCCCCATAAACAAGGGGAAAATATTAATAAATGGCTGGTCTCAGTCAGAGACAAAATAATGCCATTGAGAGAAGTCAGAACAAAGAGGCCTCATGATGCCCAATGCTGGATTTCGGCAGATCTGAAGGCTAAGAATTTAGCCTTAAGGAAAGCAGAAAGCACATTGCGATGTGACTATAGCCCTAATCAAAAGACCATTTTTGTGTCCTTATTAAAAGATTACAAAACAACTATTCGTCAAACAAAGGCAGAATATTTTTCTGCCAAAATATTAGCTTCCACCAATAAAACCAAAGGCATTTTTTCTATACTCGACGAACTCTCCAAGATAGACCGAGTCATTGCTAAACCAGCCCATCGCAATCCCTATGTGACTCCCTCAATACTTTTTTCATTGAGAAAATAGTCACTATCAAAGCTAGTATTCCGAAATTCTCCACTCCTCCGGCTTCCCCTCACTCTGGCACTAATTCAGCATGTTTAGACCACATCCGTCCCATTACTAGAGACGCTCAGTGAAGGGGCTTGCAGAGCGGTGGCTTGTGGCAAAAAGTGGGAATTAAAGAAGTCTAAGGTATCCGTGCAGGGCTGTTTGGGGGATGGGGTGAAGGCAACATGTTTTAATTGCTGTTTAAATGTTTTTGCACTCACACACTACAAGCGTAGAACAACTATGCCTCTCCTATTTTTCTTTTTTATTAGATTAACCCCTTGTATCCTCATGACGGAGCCGCTCCGTCATGAGCCGCGGTTGCGCTGTGCTCATGACGGAGCGGTTCCGTCATAGCCCTGCTGCTGCGCCTGCGCGGCGCTGATTTCGTGCCTGCGCGGCGCGTTCTATTAAGCGGGCGGGGCCATGGCGGAACCGCTCTGTCATGAGCACAGCGCAACCGCGGCTCGTGACGGAGCCGCTCCGTCACGAGCATGCGAGTGCCGCTCGGCCCCCCCCCTAGCGCTGCGGCGGATTTGCCGCCGCAGTGAAGGGGTTAAGGAGCACAGCTTGTGAAGTCTTTTTTTAATGACTGAAAAACAGTGTCCCACTGTTTTCTTAATTACATAGTTATGAAATTGAAAGCGTAGTGGCGCTTTGTTTTCAGTCATAACTGGGAGCTCTCAAAACTCCTAGAACTAAAGCAATCAGAAATGTTTGTTTTTAATTACAAGTGGGCTCTAACTTCCATCTCAAGTTTGAGGCCTGCCCTCTGGCAGGCTTTGGCCCTGGTAATGCACCAGCTCCCTGGCTCTGGAAAGCAGAGATCACTGCCTCCTGAGCTTAGAGTGCCATAGCAATGCTGGACAATGCACACAATCTCCACTTTACTTTGGCTCTAATCTGAGAAATGAAATGGTAAAATGTGCATTCTGTTTGACTATTTGAAGAGATAATTTAAATGCAAAGTTAGCCTTGTAGTGGGCCGGGTGTGATTCTCAGGCGATACTGACTCGCCGTGTGAAATGAACAGTGCAGTAGCACCAACACGTATTGCTTTTGATGTTTCTAGAGACTTGGAGGCCTGAGGCATGCGCTCTGTATTTTCAAAGGTACAAAACGCGGGTACAGCTAATGGTGAACAGTACATGGGCAACCACAATCCGCATTAGATTTCCATGTACTGTGTCTGCAAGTGAAGTACGACATTGGGATTCTACTGGGAGGACAAGTGTGTTCTAATGACAAAACACTCAGATCTAGTTGGAATTATACCCCCAATCTTCACAACAATGACAGTACCCCCAGAATTGACTGAATTATGTACAGAGCAACAATTTCACTTTCAGTTTAGAAAGGAGAAGGCAACAAGACCAGCAGGCTGGGACTCCTGTAGACAGTTTGGATATCATAGAGCAACGCCTCAGTTTCACAAGTCAGGTTATACGAAACTTTTTGAAGAAGCTAAATTAGTGCCTTGCTTGTTTAAAGTAACCAAGGACTATAACTCATCACCTTAAAATCAGTCACACAAGCTTTTTTTGTTTTTACAATGCACTTTATGCATGTGTTTCTGATTGTATGAGAATGTTCTTAATTTTGTCTGAAAATGAAGCGAAGGCACAGGGTGATGAAATGATTTTCTGGGGATCACTCACTTTGTTAAGCGTGGAAACTGAGATTAGAACTTAATGCATTAAAGTTTAGGACCTCGTTCTCCCACTTGTCTACTGCCAATTGTCAACATTGCCACATATTGTCGAGGGGCAGAAAAGCTCATGCAATGAGCAGGCGGCAAATAAACTTATAGGTTTCAGTGTGTTCTGTGTAGTAAACTTGCTCCATTTTGCCATCAATTTTACAGGATTTTCGTGGAGGTGAATTCCTGCCCTGAAGCCTGGCTTAGAAAGCATTACCTACTTTCTCTGTTTACTGTGGCACAAGTGACTATGCCCCACTACTTTTTTAAATATCACCACCCACCAGTATTTCGGACAACATACACCATCCATAAATAAAATAACAATAGCACCAATTGGTATTATCTGCTGTCGGTTTTCTTATTTCTGCACACTGCTCTGCAGTATTCTGCAGACCATGAGCATTGATTTTCTTTCAGTACATGCATGGGTCACCTCTAATTTACAACCACCAGCAGTGGAGTTAAACATCTTCATTGCATGCTTAAAGGGTACTTAGTAATTGATCTTTATTCATTTATATATGCTTTTGGAATGTGGAAAATCATTGATGTAAATTGAAGAACTACAGATATTTCCATGAATTGAGGTAATCAATCTTAAATTGTTTTATTTTATTTTTAACAGCAATTGAAGCAAACAACAACTCAGTTACGGAGTTTTCACAGTTTCTAACTACTAAAGACCCAGTCTCAAGCACAAATAGTGTAGTGTCAACAGCAGAAATTGTAGAAAATGCTACACAACAAGATCTGCTGTCAATAGGCGCTGGCCCAGCAGCACAAGAATATACCATTGCATGGGGAAGGACAATAACAAACATGGTAAGTCAAGCTATGAACGAAGGGACAACAGCTCAAAGCTATTCAACAAGTAGAATTGGGAGTAATGCAGATGGTCATGGGACCTCTAAAATGTACGCTGAAAAGACTACAGCCCACGAAGAAGCGTCAACAAGGGGCATGGAAAGTACTGCAGGTAAACAGATCACAATCAAGCTAACTGAAAGCAGTATTGCCCAGACAACAGCAAGAGAGCCCTCTGTTGCAAACGGCGAGGCCAAAACAGAGACCTATGTAACAGCATCAAATGAACAGACTGTAGCAAAAACAGTTGAAGGCACTGCATTCAGTTATCACAGTAACAAAGTAAGAATTGAAACTACTGCAGTACAAGATGCAACCTCGGGGCCTGAGACCACTGCTGTTCAGGATGTCACCACAATCACTTTTTTTCAAGGCACTGGAGCTCATGTAGCCTTCAATCCTAAGGCAACTGAAAGCACTGGAGTGCCACAATTAACCTCAGTAATGGCATCTGAGAAACCAACAGCTCATGAACTAACCACAGCAAAAAAGGCTGGAAGCACTGAAGGACAAGGAGAAACATCAATGTCTTTTCATAGCACTGTAGCCCAAGAAGAGACAACGTTTAGAGTACTAGAAAGCACAGAAACCAAAAGTACGACTACTTTAAAGGAAAATGAAACAATCGCTGCAAGCCATGCCATCTCAATACCAATGGAAAGAATATCAGCCCATGATGTCACTACTACAAAGGATGTTGAAATCACCGAAATCCAGAAAGAGACTACTATGAAAGGAGATGAAAGCACGGTAGACCGCCATGTAAGAATTGACACCTCAGCAACAAGAATCAGTGATCATGATATGACAACACCTGGAGCAGTCGAAAATACTGCAATTAAACAAGTAACATCAGCAAAAGCAGATGAAACAAAGGGAGCAACAGAGGGTGCAACTCTGATGGCAACAGAAAGTACAACAGGCCAAAAAGAGTTGAGAACCAGTTCTGTTGAAAGCACAGCAAATCAAGAAGGGAAAAGTCAATCAACTGCTGAGTCTACAATAGCTAAATTTATTTCAACTGCTAGGGAAGCAGATACCACTATAGAAACAAATATGGTTACAGAGAGGGCAGTGGAAGGAACAGAAGCCCTTGATGTGACTACTGAATTGGCTGTTGAAAGCACTGCAGTCAATGAGTGGAAAGCTACTACAGGAACAAAAACCTCTGTAGCCAATAAAGAAAGTACAAGTCAAGGAGAAAGTCATGTTGCTCAAGGTACAACCACACCAGGAACAGTTCATACAACTTGGGCTCAAAATGAAATGACAGGACTCCTTATAGAAAGGACTACACCACTAAATGAATCAATAACAAGGGCAGCTGAGACCACTTTATCGAATAATATGATGACAACAGGGATATTTGAAAGCAGTACGGCCCAGATTCAGACCAGCAAATTAATAATTGAAAATACCACAAATCAAGAAGTGACTAATTCAAGGAGTGCTGATAACACTGCTGTCCAAGATACAACCACAGTGTTGACATTAAAAAGAACTATAGCTCATAATATGACTACTCCTGAAGCAGATGAAAGCACGCCATTCCAAATAATGACTACACTAATGCCACCTGATTCTACAGCAGAAAATAAAGTTAAAACAGCCATGATAGCTGAAAGCACTCCAGGCCAAGGAGAGATGACAACAGTGTTAGTGGAAACCATTACTGTTCCAAAACTGACACAATCAATAGCTGCTGGGGCCACTGCATCAAATGAAGACACCAAAGCAAATACATTTGAACGCAGTACATTCAGTGATCTTAGCAGCAATGTAAGAATTGAGAGCACTGCAATCCAAGATAAAACCTCGGTTACTGAGGCCACAGCCATGACATATAAAACCCCATTAACTTCTTTTCAAAGTACTGAAACTCAAGCGTCCATCACTGACAGGGCTGCTGCAAGTACTGGAGTTCCTCAGTTATCTACAGTTATGGCACCTGACAAATCTACAGCTAATGAATTACCCACAGGAGAATTGGTTGAAAGAACTGAAAGACAGGGAGGTATAACAACGCTTGTTGAAAGCACGGTGGCACAGGAAGTGACAACCAATAGAATACTTGAAACCACGGAAAACAAAGGCCCAACTACGCTACAGGAACACAAAACAAGCGAGGGAAACTATGCCATCTCAACAAAAATGAAAAGCATGTCAGCCCATGATGGGACCACTACAAAGGATGTTGAAATCACTGAAATCCAGAGAGAGACTACTATGAAAGGAGCTGAAAGCACAGTAGACCATCCTGTACGAATTGACACCTCAACAACAAGTATCAGTGATCACGATGTGACAACATCTGGAGCAGTCGGAAATACTGCAAATAAACAAGAAACATCAGCAAAAGCTGATGAAACAAAGGGTGCAACAGAGGGTGCAACTCTGATGGCAACAGAAAGTACAACAGGCCAAAAAGAGGTGAGAACCAGTTCTGTTGAAGGCACAGCAAATCAAGTAGGGAAAAGTCAATCAACTGCTGAGTCTACAATAGCTAAACTTATTTCAACTGCAAATGAAGCAGGTACCACTATAGAAAATAATATGCGTACAGAATGGGCAGTGGGAAGAACAGACGCCCTTGATGTGACTACTGAATTGGCTGTTGAAAGCACTGCATTAAAGGAGTGGAAAGATACTACAGGAAACAAAACTTCTGTAGCCAATAAAGAAAGTTCAAGTCAAGGAGAAAGTCATGTTGCTCAAGGTACAACCACAACAGGAACAGTTCATACAACTTGGGCTCAGAAAGAGATAACAGAGCTGCTTATTGAAAGCACTGCACAACAAAATGAAACAATAACAAGGGCAGCTGAGACCACTTTAGCAAATACTATGATGACAACAAGGATATTTGAAAGCAGTACATCCCAGATTCAGACCAGCAAAGTAATAATTGAAAGTACCACAAATCAAGAAGGGACCAATTCCAGGGGTGCTGATACCACTGCTGTCCAAGATACAATCACAGTGTTGACATTAAATAGCACTATAGCTCCTATTATGACTACTACTGCAGTAGATGAAAGCACGCCCTTCCAAACAATGACTACAATAATGCCACCTGAATCAACAGCGGAAAATAACGTTAAAACAGCCATGACAGTTGAAAGCACTCCAGGCCAAGGAGAGATGACAACAGTGTTAGTGGAAACCATTAGTGTCCCAAAATTGACACAATCAATAGCTGCTGAGGCCACTGCATCAAATGAAGGCACCAAAGCAAATACATTTGAACGCACTACATTCAGTGATCTTAGCAACAATGTAAGAATTGAGAGTACTGCAATCCAAGATTCAACCTCGGTTACTGAAGCTACAGCCATGCCAGATCAAATCACAGTAACTTATTTTCAAAGTACTGAAACTCAAGCATCCATCACAGATAGGGCAGCTGCAAGCCCTGGAGTTCCACAATTATCTACAGTTATAGCACCTGAAAAATCAACAACTAATGAACTAACCACAGGAGAATTGGTTGAAAGAACTGAAGGACAGGGAGGTAGAACAACGCTTTTTGAAAGCACGGTAGCACAGGAAGTGACAGCCAGTAAAATACTAGAAACCACAGAAACCAAAGGCCCAACTACTCTACAGGAACACAAAACAAGCGAGGCAAACTATGCCATCTCAACAAAAATGCAAAGCATGTCAGCCCATGATGGGACTACTACAAAGGATGTTGAAATCACTGAAATTCATAAAGAGACTACTATGAAAGGAGCTGAAAGCACGGTAGACCACCATGTAAGAATTGACACCTCAGCAACAAGTATCAGTGATCATGAAATCTCAACATCTGGAGCAGTCGAAAATACTTCCGTTAAACAAAAAACATCAGCAAAAGCAGATGAAACAAAGGGAGCAGCAGAGGTTGCAACTCTGATGGCAACAGAAAGTACAGCAGGCCAAAAAGAGATGAGAACCAGTTCTGTTGAAGGCACAGCAACTCAAGAAGGGAAAAGTCAATCAACTGCTGAGTCCACAATAGCTAAAATTATTTCAACTGCTAAGGCAGCAGA
The DNA here is from genome assembly GCF_964263255.1 of Lissotriton vulgaris. Taxonomy (NCBI): domain Eukaryota; kingdom Metazoa; phylum Chordata; class Amphibia; order Caudata; family Salamandridae; genus Lissotriton; species Lissotriton vulgaris. The sequence continues at coordinate 279,472,184 of NC_141695.1, read as the reverse complement.
TACCACTATAGAAACTAAAATGGTTACAGAGAGGGCAGTGGAAGGAACAGAAGCCCTTGATGTGACTACTGAATTGGCTGTTGAAAGCACTGCAGTCAATGAGTGGAAAGCTACTACAGGAGCAAAAACCTCTGTAGCCAATAAAGAAAGTACAAGTCAAGGAGAAAGTCATGTTGCTCAAGGTACATCCACACCAGGAACAGTTCATACAACTTGGGCTCAAAAAGAGATGACAGGACCTCTTATTGAAAGGACTACACCACTAAATGAATCAATAACAAGGGCAGCTGAGACCACTTTATCAAATATTATGATGACAACAGGTATATTTGAAATCAGTACAGCCCAGATTCAGACCAGCAAATTAATAATTGAAAATACCACAAATCAAGAAGGGACTAATTCAAGGAGTGCTGATACCACTGCTGTCCAAGATACAACCTCAGTGTTGACATTAAAAAAAACTATAGCTCATAATATGACTACTCCTGAAGCAGATGAAAGCACGCCATTCCAAATAATGACTACACTAATGCCACCTGAATCTACAGCGGAAAATAAAGTTAAAACAGCCATGATAGCTGATAGCACTCCAGGCCAAGGAGAGATGACAACAGTGTTAGTGGAAACCATTAGTGTTCCAAAATTGACACAATCAATAGCTGCTGAGGCCACTGCATCAAATGAAGACACCAAAGCAAATACATTTAAACGCACTACATTCAGTGATCTTAGCAACAATGTAAGAATTGAGAGCACTGCAATCCAAGATAAAACCTCGGTTACTGAGGCCACAGCCATGACATATAAAACCCCATTAACTTCTTTTCAAAGTACTGAAACTCAAGCGTCCATCACTGACAGGGCTGCTGCAAGTACTGGAGTTCCTCAGTTATCTACAGTTATGGCACCTGAAAAATCTACAGCTGATGAATTAACCACAGGAGAATTGGTTGAAAGAACTGAAGGACAGGGAAGTATAACAACGCTTGTTGAAAGCACGGTAGCACAGGAAGTGACAACCAGTAGAATACTTGAAACCACGGAAACCAAAGGCCCAACTACTCTACAGGAACACAAAACAAGCGAGGCAAACTATGCCATCTCAACAAAAATGCAAAGCATGCCAGCCCATGATGGGACCACTACAAAGGATGTTGAAATCACTGAAATCCAGAAAGAGACTACTATGAAAGGAGCTGAAAGCACAGTAGACCACCATGTACGAATTGGCACCTCAACAACAAGTATTAGTGATCACGATGTGACAACATCTAGAGCAGTCGGAAATACTGCAATTAAACAAGAAACATCAGCAAAAGCAGATGAAACAAAGGGTGCAACAGAGGGTGCAACTCTGATGGCAACAGAAAGTACAACAGGCCAAAAAGAGGTGAGAACCAGTTCTGTTGAAGGCACAGCAAATCAAGTAGGGAAAAGTCAATCAACTGCTGAGTCTACAATAGCTAAACTTATTTCAACTGCAAATGAAGCAGGTACCACTATAGAAAAAAATATGCGTACAGAAGGGGCAGTGGGAAGAACAGACACCATTGATGTGACTACTGAATTGACTGTTGAAAGCACTGCAGTCAAGGAGTGGAAAGCTACTACAGGAAACAAAACTTCTGTAACCAATAAAGACATTTCAAGTCAAGGAGAAAGTCATGCTGCTCAAGGTACAACCACAACAGGAACAGTTCATACAACTTGGGCTCAAAAAGAGATAACAGGGCTGCTTATTGAAAGCACTGCACAACAAAATGAAACAATAACAAGGGCAGCTGAGACCACTTTAGCAAATAATATGATGACAACAAGGATATTTGAAAGCAGTACATCCCAGATTCAGACCAGCAAAGTAATAATTGAAAGTACCACAAATCAAGAAGGGACCAATTCCAGGGGTGCTGAAACCACTGCTGTCCAAGATACAAACACAGTGTTGACATTAAAAAGCACTATAGGTCATATTATGACTACTCCTGCAGTAGATGAAAGCACGCCATTCCAAACAATGACTACAATAATGCCACCTGAATCAACAGCGGAAAATAACGTTAAAACAGCCATGACAGTTGAAAGCACTCCAGGCCAAGGAGAGATGATAACAGTGATAGTGGAAACCATTAGTGTTCCAAAATTGACACAATCAATAGCTGCTGAGGCCACTGCATCAAATGAAGACACCAAAGCAAATACATTTGAAAGCACTACATTCAGTGATCTTAGCAACAATGTAAGATTTGAGAGTACTGCAATCCAAGATTCAACCTCGGTTACTGAAGCTACAGCCATGCCAGATAAAATCACAGTATCTTCTTTTCAAAGTACTGAAACTCAAGCATCCATCACTGATAGGGCAGCTGCAAGCCCTGGAGTTCCACAATTATCTACAGTTATGGCACCTGAAAAATCTACAGCTAATGAATTAACCACAGGAGAATTGGTTGAAAGAACTGAAGGACAGGGAGGTAGAACAACGCTTTTTGAAAGCACGGTAGCACAGGAAGTGACAGCCAGTAAAATACTGGAAACCACGGAAACCAAAGGCCCAACTATTCTACAGGAACACAAAACAAGCGAGCCAAACTATGCCATCTCAACAAAAATGCAAAGCATGTCAGCCCATGATGGGACTACTACAAAGGATGTTGAAATCACTGAAATTCATAAAGAGACTACTATGAAAGGAGCTGAAAGCACGGTAGACCACCATGTAAGAATTGACACCTCAGCAACAAGTATCAGTGATCACGAAATCTCAACATCTGGAGCAGTCGAAAATACTTCAGTTAAACAAGAAACATCAGCAAAAGCAGATGAAACAAAGGGAGCAGCAGAGGTTGCAACTCTGATGGCAACAGAAAGTACAACAGGCCAAAAAGAGGTGAGAACCAGTTCTGTTGAAGGCACAGCAACTCAAGAAGGGAAAAGTCAATCAACTGCTGAGTCCACAATAGCTAAAATTATTTCAACTGCTAAGGCAGCAGATACCACTATAGAAACAAATATGGTTACGGCGAGGGCAGTGGAAGGAACAGAAGCCCTTGATGTGACTACTGAATTGGCTGTTGACAGCACTGCAGTCAATGAGTGGAAAGGTACTACAGGAACAAAAACCGCTGTAGCCAATAAAGAAAGTACAAGTCAAGGAGAAAGTCATGTTGCTCAAGGTACAACCACATCAGGAACAGTTCATACAACTTGGGCTCAAAAAGAGATGACAGGACCTCTTATTGAAAGGACTACACCACTAAATGAATCAATAACAAGGGCAGCTGAGACCACTTTATCAAATAATATGATGACAACAGGTATATTTGAAAGCAGTACAGCCCAGATTCAGACCAGCAAATTAATAATTGAAAATATCACAAATCAAGAAGGGACTAATTCAAGGAGTGCTGATACCACTGCTGTCCAATATACAACCACAGTGTTGACATTAAAAAGAACTATAGCTCATAATATGACTACTCCTGAAGCAGATGAAAGCACGCCATTCCAAATAATGACTACACTAATGCCACCTGAATCTACAGCGGAAAATAAAGTTAAAACAGCCATGATAGCTGAAAGCACTCCAGGCCAAGGAGAGATGACAACAGTGTTAGTGGAAACCATTAGTGTTCCAAAATTGACACAATCAATAGCTGCTGAGGCCACTGCATCAAATGAAGACACCAAAGCAAATACATTTGAACGCACTACATTCAGTGATCTTAGCAACAATGTAAGATTTGAGAGTACTGCAATCGAAGAATCAACCTCTGTTACTGAAGCTACAGCCATGCCAGATAAAATCACAGTAACTTCTTTTCAAATTACTGAAACTCAAGCATCCATCACTGATAGGGCAGCTGCAAGCCCTGGACTTCCACAATTATCTACAGTTATGGCACCTGAAAAATCAACAGCTAATGAACTAACCACAGGAGAATTGGTTGAAAGAACTGAAGGACAGGGAGGTAGAACAACGCTTTTTGAAAGCACGGTAGCACAGGAAGTGACAGCCAGTAAAATACAGGAAACCACGGAAACCAAAGGCCCAACTACTCTACAGGAACACAAAACAAGCGAGGCAAACTATGCCATCTCAACAAAAATGCAAAGCATGTCAGCCCATGATGGGACTACTACAAAGGATGTTGAAATCACTGAAATTCATAATGAGACTACTATGAAAGGAGCTGAAAGCACGGTAGACCACCATGTAAGAATTGACACCTCTGCAACAAGTATCAGTGATCACGAAATCTCAACATCTGGAGCAGTCGAAAACACTTCAGTTAAACAGGAAACATCAGCAAAAGCAGATGAAACAAAGGGAGCAGCAGATGTTGCAACTCTGATGGCAACAGAAAGTACAACAGGCCAAAAAGAGGTGATAACCAGTTCTGTTGAAGGCACAGCAACTCAAGAAGGGAAAAGTCAATCAACTGCTGAGTCCACAATAGCTAAAATTATTTCAACTGCTAAGGCAACAGATACCACTATAGAAACTAATATGGTTACAGAGAGGGCAGTGGAAGGAACAGAAGCCCTTGATGCGACTACTGAATTGGCTGTTGAAAGCACTGCAGTCAATGAGTGGAAAGCTACTACAGGAACAAAAACCTCTGTAGCCAAAAAAGAAAGTACAAGTCAAGGAGAAAGTCATGTTGCTCAAGGTACAACCACACCAGGAACAGTTCATACAACTTGGGCTCAAAAAGAGATGACAGGACCTCTTATTGAAAGGACTACACCACTAAATGAATCAATAACAAGGGCAGCTGAGAGCACTTTATCAAATAATATGATGACAACAGGTATATTTGAAAGCAGTACAGCCCAGATTCAGACTAGCAAATTAATAATTGAAAATAACACAAATCAAGAAGGGACTAATTCAAGGAGTGCTGATACCACTGCTGTCCAAGATACAACCACAGTGTTGACATTAAAAAGAACTATAGCTCATAATATGACTACTCCTGAAGCAGATGAAAGCACGCCATTCCAAATAATGACTACACTAATGCCACCTGAATCTACAGCGGAAAATAAAGTTAAAACAGCCATGATAGCTGAAAGCACTCCAGGCCTAGGAGAGATGACAACAGTGTTAGTGGAAACCATTAGTGTTCCAAAATTGACACAATCAATAGCTGCTGAGGCCACTGCATCAAATGAAGACACCAAAGCAAATACATTTGAACGCACTACATTCAGTGATCTTAGCAACAATGTAAGAATTGAGAGCACTGCAATCCAAGATAAAACCTCGGTTACTGATGCCACAGCCATGACATATATAACCCCATTAACTTCTTTTCAAAGTACTGAAACTCAAGCGTCCATCACTGACAGGGCTGCTGCTAGTACTGGAGTTCCTCAGTTATCTACAGTTATGGCACCTGAAAAATCTACAGCTAATGAATTAACCACAGGAGAATTGGTTGAAAGAACTGAAGGACAGGGAAGTATAACAACGCTTGTTGAAAGCACGGTAGCACAGGAAGTGACAACCGATAGAATACTTGAAACCACGGAAACCAAAGGCCCAACTACTCTACAGGAACACAAAACAAGCGAGGCAAACTATGCCATCTCAACAAAAATCCAAAGCATGTCAGCCCATGATGGGACCACTACAAAGCATGTTGAAATCACTGAAATCCAGAAAGAGACTACTAGGAAAGGAGCTGAAAGCACAGTAGACCACCATGTACGAATTGACACCTCAACAACAAGTATCAGTGATCACGATGTGACAACATCTGGAGCAGTCGGAAATACTGCAATTAAACAAGAAACATCAGCAAAAGCAGATGAAACAAAGGGTGCAACAGAGGGTGCAACTCTAATGGCAACAGAAAGTACAACAGGCCAAAAAGAGGTGAGAACCAGTATTGTTGAAGGCACAGCAAATCAAGAAGGGAAAAGTCAATCAACTGCTGAGCCAACAATAGCTAATCTTATTTCAACTGCAAATGAAGCAGGTACCACTATAGAAAATAATATGCGTACAGAAGGGGCAGTGGGAAGAACAGACACCCTTGATGTGACTACTGAATTGGCTGTTGAAAGCACTGCAGTCAAGGAGTGGAAAGCTACTACAGGAAACAAAACTTCTGTAACCAATAAAGAAAGTTCAAGTCAAGGAGAAAGTCATGTTGCTCAAGGTCCAACCACAACAGGAACAGTTCATACAACTTGGGCTCAAAAAGAGATAACAGGGCTGCCTATTGAAAGCACTGCACAACAAAATGAAACAATAACAAGGGCAGCTGAGACCACTTTAGCAAAGACTATGATGACAACAAGGATATTTGAAAGCAGTACATCCCAGATTCAGACCAGCAAAGTAATAATTGAAAGTACCACAAATCAAGAAGGGACCAATTCCAGGGGTGCTGATACCACTGCTGTCCAAGATATAATCACAGTGTTGACATTAAAAAGCACAATAGCTCCTATTAGGACTACTCCTGCAGTAGATGAAAGAACGCCCTTCCAAACAATGACTACAATAATGCCACCTGAATCATCAGCGGAAAATAACGTTAAAACAGCCATGATAGCTGAAAGCACTCCAGGCCTAGGAGAGATGACAACAGTGTTAGTGGAAACCATTAGTGTTCCAAAATTGACACAATCAATAGCTGCTGAGGCCACTGCATCAAATGAAGACACCAAAGCAAATACATTTGAACGCACTACATTCAGTGATCTTAGCAACAATGTAAGAATTGAGAGCACTGCAATCCAAGATAAAACCTCGGTTACTGATGCCACAGCCATGACATATAAAACCCCATTAACTTCTTTTCAAAGTACTGAAACTCAAGCGTCCATCACTGACAGGGCTGCTGCTAGTACTGGAGTTCCTCAGTTATCTACAGTTATGGCACCTGAAAAATCTACAGCTAATGAATTAACCACAGGAGAATTGGTTGAAAGAACTGAAGGACAGGGAAGTATAACAACGCTTGTTGAAAGCACGGTAGCACAGGAAGTGACAACCAATAGAATACTTGAAACCACGGAAACCAAAGGCCCAACTACTCTACAGGAACACAAAACAAGCGAGGCAAACTATGCCATCTCAACAAAAATCCAAAGCATGTCAGCCCATGATGGGACAACTACAAAGCATGTTGAAATCACTGAAATCCAGAAAGAGACTACTAGGAAAGGAGCTGAAAGCACAGTAGACCACCATGTACGAATTGACACCTCAACAACAAGTATCAGTGATCACGATGTGACAACATCTGGAGCAGTCGGAAATACTGCAATTAAACAAGAAACATCAGCAAAAGCAGATGAAACAAAGGGTGCAACAGAGGGTGCAACTCTAATGGCAACAGAAAGTACAACAGGCCAAAAAGAGGTGAGAACCAGTATTGTTGAAGGCACAGCAAATCAAGAAGGGAAAAGTCAATCAACTGCTGAGCCAACAATAGCTAATCTTATTTCAACTGCAAATGAAGCAGGTACCACTATAGAAAATACTATGCGTACAGAAGGGGCAGTGGGAAGAACAGACACCCTTGATGTGACTACTGAATTGGCTGTTGAAAGCACTGCAGTCAAGGAGTGGAAAGCTACTACAGGAAACAAAACTTCTGTAACCAATAAAGAAAGTTCAAGTCAAGGAGAAAGTCATGTTGCTCAAGGTACAACCACAACAGGAACAGTTCATACAACTTGGGCTCAAAAAGAGATAACAGGGCTGCTTATTGAAAGCACTGCACAACAAAATGAAACAATAACAAGGGCAGCTGAGACCACTTTAGCAAAGACTATGATGACAACAAGGATATTTGAAAGCAGTACATCCCAGATTCAGACCAGCAAAGTAATAATTGAAAGTACCACAAATCAAGAAGGGACCAATTCCAGGGGTGCTGATACCACTGCTGTCCAAGATATAATCACAGTGTTGACATTAAAAAGCACTATAGCTCCTATTATGACTACTCCTGCAGTAGATGAAAGAACGCCCTTCCAAACAATGACTACAATAATGCCACCTGAATCATCGGCGGAAAATAACGTTAAAACAGCCATGACAGTTGAAAGCACTTCAGGCCAAGGAGCGATGACAACAGTGTTAGTGGAAACCATTAGTGTTCCAAAATTTACACAATCAATAGCTGCTGAGGCCACTGCATCAAATGAAGACACCAAAGCAAATACATTTGAACGCACTACATTCAGTGATCTTAGCAACAATGTAAGAATTGAGAGCACTGCAATCCAAGATAAAACCTCGGTTACTGATGCCACAGCCATGACATATAAAACCCCATTAACTTCTTTTCAAAGTACTGAAACTCAAGCGTCGATCACTGACAGGGCTGCTGCAAGTACTGGAGTTCCTCAGTTATCTACAGTTATGGCACCTGAAAAATCTACAGCTAATGAATTAACCACAGGAGAATTGGTTGAAAGAACTGAAGGACAGGGAAGTATAACAACGCTTGTTGAAAGCACGGTAGCACAGGAAGTGACAACCAATAGAATACTTGAAACCACGGAAACCAAAGGCCCAACTACTCTACAGGAACACAAAACAAGCGAGGCAAACTATGCCATCTCAGCAAAAATGCAAAGCATGTCAGCCCATGACGGGACCACTACAAAGGATGTTGAAATCACTGAAATCCAGAAAGAGACTACTATGAAAGGAGCTGAAAGCACAGTAGATCACCATGTACGAATTGACACCTCAACAACAAGTATCAGTGATCACGATGTGACAACATCTAGAGCAGTCAGAAATACTTCAATTAAACAGGAAACATCAGCAAAAGCAGATGAAACAATGGGTGCAACAGAGCGTGCAACTCTGATGGCAACAGAAAGTACAACAGGCCAAAAAGAGGTGAGAACCAGTACTGTTGAAGGCACAGCAAATCAAGAAGGGAAAAGTCAATCAACTGCTGAGTCTACTATAGCTAAACTTATTTCAACTGCAAATGAAGCAGGTACCACTATAGAAAATAATATGCATACAGAAGGGGCAGTGGGAAGAACAGACACCCATGATGTGACTACTGAATTGGCTGTTGAAAGCACTGCAGTCAAGGAGTGGAAAGCTACTACAGGAAACAAAACTTCTGTAACCAATAAAGAAAGTTCAAGTCAAGGAGAAAGTCATGTTGCTCAAGGTACAACGACAACAGGAACAGTTCATACAACTTGGGCTCAAAAAGAGATAACAGGGCTGCTTATTGAAAGCACTGCACAACAAAATGAAACAATAACAAGGGCAGCTGAGACCACTTTAGCAAATACTATGATGACAACAAGGATATTCGAAAGCAGTACATCCCAGATTCAGACCAGCAAAGTAATAATTGAAAGTACCACAAATCAAGAAGGGACCAATTCCAGGGGTGCTGATACCACTGATGTCCAAGATATAATCACAGTGTTGACATTAAAAAGCACTATAGCTCCTATTATGACTACTCCTGCAGTAGATGAAAGCACGCCCTTCCAAACAATGACTACAATAATGCCACCTGAATCATCAGCGGAAAATAACGTTAAAACAGCCATGACAGTTGAAAGCACTCCAGGCCAAGGAGAGATGACAACAGTGTTAGTGGAAACCATTAGTGTTCCAAAATTTACACAATCAATAGCTGCTGAGGCCACTGCATCAAATGAAGGCACCAAAGCAAATACATTTGAACGCACTACATTCAGTGATCTTAGCAACAATGTAAGAATTGAGAGTACTGCAATCCAAGATTCAACCTCGGTTACTGAAGCTACAGCCATACCAGATAAAATCACAGTAACTTCTTTTCAAAGTACTGAAACTCAAGAATCCATCACAGATAGGGCAGCTGCAAGCCCTGGAGTTCCACAATTATCTACAGTTATGGCACCTGAAAAATCAACAGCTAATGAACTAACCACAGGAGAATTGGTTGAAAGAACTGAAGGACAGGGAGGTAGAACAACGCTTTTTGAAAGCACGGTAGCACAGGAAGTGACAGCCAGTAAAATACTAGAAACCACGGAAACCAAAGGCCCAACTACTCTACAGGAACACAAAACAAGTGAGGCAAACTATGCCATCTCAACAAAAATGCAAAGCATGTCAGCCCATGATGGGACTACTACAAAGGATGTTGAAATCACTGAAATTCATAAAGAGACTACTATGAAAGGAGCTGAAAGCACGGTAGACCACCATGTAAGAATTGACACCTCAGCAACAAGTATCAGTGATCACGAAATCTCAACATCTGGAGCAGTCGAAAATACTTCAGTTAAACAAGAAACATCAGCAAAAGCAGATGAAACAAAGGGAGCAGCAGACGTTGCAACTCTGATGGCAACAGAAAGTACAACAGGCCAAAAAGAGATGAGAACCAGTTCTGTTGAAGGCACAGCAACTCAAGAAGGGAAAAGTCAATCAACTGCTGAGTCCACAATAGCTAAAATTATTTCAACTGCTAAGGCAGCAGATACCACTATAGAAACTAAAATGGTTACAGAGAGGGCAGTGGAAGGAACAGAAGCCCTTGATGTGACTACTGAATTGGCTGTTGAAAGCACTGCAGTCAAAGAGTGGAAAGCTACTACAGGAGCAAAAACCTCTGTAGCCAATAAAGAAAGTACAAGTCAAGGAGAAAGTCATGTTGCTCAAGGTACAACCACACCAGGAACAGTTCATACAACTTGGGCTCAAAAAGAGATGACAGGACCTCTTATTGAAAGGACTACACCACTAAGTGAATCAATAACAAGGGCAGCTGAGACCACTTTATCAAATAATATGATGACAACAGGTATATTTGAAAGCAGTACAGCCCAGATTCAGACTAGCAAATTAATAATTGAAAATACCACAAATCAAGAAGGGACTAATTCAAGGAGTGCTGATACCACTGCTGTCCAAGATACAACCACAGTGTTGACATTAAAAAGAACTATAGCTCATAATATGACTACTCCTGAAGCAGATGAAAGCACGCCATTCCAAATAATGACTACACTAATGCCACCTGAATCTACAGTGGAAAATAAAGTTAAAACAGCCATGATAGCTGAAAGCACTCCAGGCCAAGGAGAGATGACAACAGTGTTAGTGGAAACCATTAGTGTTCCAAAATTGACACAATCAATAGGTGCTGAGGCCACTGCATCAAATGAGGACACCAAAGCAAATACATTTGAACGCACTACATTCAGTGATCTTAGCAACAATGTAAGAATTGAGAGCACTGCAATCCAAGATAAAACCTCGGTTACTGAGGCCACAGCCATGACATATAAAACCCCATTAACTTCTTTTCAAAGTACTGAAACTCAAGCGTGCATCACTGACAGGGCTGCTGCAAGTACTGGAGTTCCTCAGTTATCTACAGTTATGGCACCTGAAAAATCTACAGCTAATGAATTAACCACAGGAGAATTGGTTGAAAGAACTGAAGGACAGGGAAGTATAACAACGCTTGTTGAAAGCACGGTAGCACAGGAAGCGACAACCAATAGAATACTTGAAACCACGGAAACAAAAGGTCCAACTACTCTACAGGAACACAAAACAAGCGAGGCAAACTATGCCATCTCAACAAAAATGCAAAGCATGTCAGCCCATGATGGGACCACTACAAAGGATGTTGAAATCACTGAAATCCAGAAAGAGACTACTAGGAAAGGAGCTGAAAGCACAGTAGACCACCATGTACGAATTGACACCTCAACAACAAGTATCAGTGATCACGATGTGACAACATCTGGAGCAGTCGGAAATACTGCAATTAAACAAGAAACATCAGCAAAAGCAGATGAAACAAAGGGTGCAACAGAGGGTGCAACTCTAATGGCAACAGAAAGTACAACAGGCCAAAAAGAGGTGAGAACCAGTATTGTTGAAGGCACAGCAAATCAAGAAGGGAAAAGTCAATCAACTGCTGAGCCAACAATAGCTAATCTTATTTCAACTGCAAATGAAGCAGGTACCACTATAGAAAATAATATGCGTACAGAAGGGGCAGTGGGAAGAACAGACACCCTTGATGTGACTACTGAATTGGCTGTTGAAAGCACTGCAGTCAAGGAGTGGAAAGCTACTACAGGAAACAAAACTTCTGTAACCAATAAAGAAAGTTCAAGTCAAGGAGAAAGTCATGTTGCTCAAGGTACAACCACAACAGGAACAGTTCATACAACTTGGGCTCAAAAAGAGATAACAGGGCTGCTTATTGAAAGCACTGCACAACAAAATGAAACAATAACAAGGGCAGCTGAGACCACTTTAGCAAATACTATGATGACAACAAGGATATTTGAAAGCAGTACATCCCAGATTCAGACCAGCAAAGTAATAATTGAAAGTACCACAAATCAAGAAGGGACCAATTCCAGGGGTGCTGATACCACTGCTGTCCAAGATATAATCACAGTGTTGACATTAAAAAGCACTATAGCTCCTATTATGACTACTCCTGCAGTAGATGAAAGAACGCCCTTCCAAACAATGACTACAATAATGCCACCTGAATCATCAGCGGAAAATAACGTTAAAACAGCCATGACAGTTGAAAGCACTCCAGGCCAAGGAGAAATGACAACAGTGTTAGTGGAAACCATTAGTGTTCCAAAATTTACACAATCAATAGCTGCTGAGGCCACTGCATCAAATGAAGACACCAAAGCAAATACATTTGAACGCACTACATTCAGTGATCTTAGCAACAATGTAAGAATTGAGAGCACTGCAATCCAAGATAAAACCTCAGTTACGGAGGCCACAGCCATGACATATAAAACCCCATTAACTTCTTTTCAAAGTACTGAAACTCAAGCGTCGATCACTGACAGGGCTGCTGCAAGTTCTGGAGTTCCTCAGTTATCTACAGTTATGGCACCTGAAAAATCTACAGCTAATGAATTAACCACAGGAGAATTGGTTGAAAGAACTGAAGGACAGGGAAGTATAACAACGCTTGTTGAAAGCACAGTAGCACAGGAAGTGACAACCAATAGAATACTTGAAACCACGGAAACCAAAGGCCCAACTACTCTACAGGAACACAAAACAAGCGAGGCAAACTATGCCATCTCAGCAAAAATGCAAAGCATGTCAGCCCATGATGGGACCACTACAAAGGATGTTGAAATCACTGAAATCCAGAAAGAGACTACCATGAAAGGAGCTGAAAGCACAGTAGACCACCATGTACGAATTGACACCTCAACAACAAGTATCAGTGATCACGATGTGACAACATCTGGAGCAGTCGGAAGTACTTCAATTAAACAGGAAACATCAGCAAAAGCAGATGAAACAATGGGTGCAACAGAGCGTGCAACTCTGATGGCAACAGAAAGTACAACAGGCCAAAAAGAGGTGAGAACCAGTACTGTTGAAGGCACAGCAAATCAAGAAGGGAAAAGTCAATCAACTGCTGAGTCTACTATAGCTAAACTTATTTCAACTGCAAATGAAGCAGGTACTACTATAGAAAATAATATGCATACAGAAGGGGCAGTGGGAAGAACAGACACCCATGATGTGACTACTGAATTGGCTGTTGAAAGCACTGCAGTCAAGGAGTGGAAAGATACTACAGGAAACAAAACTTCTGTAACCAATAAAGAAAGTTCAAGTCAAGGAGAAAGTCATGTTGCTCAAGGTACAACCACAACAGGAACAGTTCATACAACTTGGGCTCAAAAAGAGATAACAGGGCTGCTTATTGAAAGCACTGCACAACAAAATGAAACAATAACAAGGGCAGCTGAGACCACTTTAGCAAATACTATGATGACAACAAGGATATTCGAAAGCAGTACATCCCAGATTCAGACCAGCAAAGTAATAATTGAAAGTACCACAAATCAAGAAGGGACCAATTCCAGGGGTGCTGATACCACTGATGTCCAAGATATAATCACAGTGTTGACATTAAAAAGCACTATAGCTCCTATTATGACTACTCCTTCAGTAGATGAAAGCACGCCCTTCCAAACAATGACTACAATAATGCCACCTGAATCATCAGCGGAAAATAACGTTAAAACAGCCATGACAGTTGAAAGCACTCCAGGCCAAGGAGAGATGACAACAGTGTTAGTGGAAACCATTAGTGTTCCAAAATTTACACAATCAATAGCTGCTGAGGCCACTGCATCAAATGAAGGCACCAAAGCAAATACATTTGAACGCACTACATTCAGTGATCTTAGCAACAATATAAGAATTGAGAGTACTGCAATCCATGATTCAACCTCGGTTACTGAAGCTACAGCCATGCCAGATAAAATCACAGTAACTTCTTTTCAAAGTACTGAAACTCAAGAATCCATCACAGATAGGGCAGCTGCAAGCCCTGGAGTTCCACAATTATCTACAGTTATGGCACCTGAAAAATCAACAGCTAATGAACTAACCACGGGAGAATTGGTTGAAAGAACTGAAGGACAGGGAGGTAGAACAACGCTTTTTGAAAGCACGGTAGCACAGGAAGTGACAGCCAGTAAAATACTAGAAACCACGGAAACCAAAGGCCCAACTACTCTACAGGAACACAAAACAAGCGAGGCAAACTATGCCATCTCAACAAAAATGCAAAGCATGTCAGCCCATGATGGGACTACTACAAAGGATGTTGAAATCACTGAAATTCATAAAGAGACTACTATGAAAGGAGCTGAAAGCACGGTAGACCACCATGTAAGAATTGACACCTCAGCAACAAGTATCAGTGATCACGAAATCTCAACATCTGGAGCAGTCGAAAATACTTCAGTTAAACAAGAAACATCAGCAAAAGCAGATGAAACAAAGGGTGCAACAGAGGGTGCAACTCTAATGGCAACAGAAAGTACAACAGGCCAAAAAGAGGTGAGAACCAGTATTGTTGAAGGCACAGCAAATCAAGAAGGGAAAAGTCAATCAACTGCTGAGTCTACAATAGCTAAACTTCTTTCAACTGCAAATGAAGCAGGTACCATTATAGACAATTATATGCGTACAGAAGGGGCAGTGGGAAGAACAGACACCCTTGATGTGACTACTGAATTGGCTGTTGAAAGCACTGCAGTCAATGAGTGGAAAGCTACTACAGGAGCAAAAACCTCTGTAGCCAATAAAGAAAGTACAAGTCAAGGAGAAAGTCATGTTGCTCAAGGTACAACCACACCAGGAACAGTTCATACAACTTGGGCTCAAAAAGAGATGACAAGACCTCTTATTGAAAGGACTACACCACTAAGTGAATCAATAACAAGGGCAGCTGAGACCACTTTATCAAATAATATGATGACAACAGGTATACTTGAAAGCAGTACAGCCCAGATTCAGACTAGCAAATTAATAATTGAAAATACCACAAATCAAGAAGGGACTAATTCAAGGAGTGCTGATACCACTGCTGTCCAAGATACAACCACAGTGTTGACATTAAAAAGAACTATAGCTCATAATATGACTACTCCTGAAGCAGATGAAAGCACGCCATTCCAAATAATGACTACACTAATGCCACCTGAATCTACAGCGGAAAATAAAGTTAAAACAGCCATGATAGCTGAAAGCACTCCAGGCCAAGGAGAGATGACAACAGTGTTAGTGGAAACCATTAGTGTTCCAAAATTGACACAATCAATAGCTGCTGAGGCCACTGCATCAAATGAAGACACCAAAGCAAATACATTTGAACGCACTACATTCAGTGATCTTAGCAACAATGTAAGAATTGAGAGCACTGCAATCCAAGATAAAACCTCGGTTACTGAGGCCACAGCCATGACATATAAAACCCCATTAACTTCTTTTCAAAGTACTGAAACTCAAGCGTCCATCACTGACAGGGCTGCTGCAAGTACTGGAGTTCCTCAGTTATCTACAGTTATGGCACCTGAAAAATCTACAGCTAATGAATTAACCACAGGAGAATTGGTTGAAAGAACTGAAGGACAGGGAAGTATAACAACGCTTGTTGAAAGCACGGTAGCACAGGAAGCGACAACCAATAGAATACTTGAAACCACGGAAACCAAAGGTCCAACTACTCTACAGGAACACAAAACAAGCGAGGCAAACTATGCCATCTCAACAAAAATGCAAAGCATGTCAGCCCATGATGGGACCACTACAAAGGATGTTGAAATCACTGAAATCCAGAAAGAGACTACTAGGAAAGGAGCTGAAAGCACAGTAGACCACCATGTACGAATGGACACCTCAACAACAAGTATCAGTGATCACGATGTGACAACATCTGGAGCAGTCGGAAATACTGCAATTAAACAAGAAACATCAGCAAAAGCAGATGAAACAAAGGGTGCAACAGAGGGTGCAACTCTAATGGCAACAGAAAGTACAACAGGCCAAAAAGAGGTGAGAACCAGTATTGTTGAAGGCACAGCAAATCAAGAAGGGAAAAGTCAATCAACTGCTGAGTCTACAATAGCTAAACTTCTTTCAACTGCAAATGAAGCAGGTACCATTATAGACAATTATATGCGTACAGAAGGGGCAGTGGGAAGAACAGACACCCTTGATGTGACTACTGAATTGGCTGTTGAAAGCACTGCAGTCAAGGAGTGGAAAGCTACTACAGGAAACAAAACTTCTGTAACCAATAAAGAAAGTTCATGTCAAGGAGAAAGTCATGTTGCTCAAGGTACAACCACAACAGAAACAGTTCATACAACTTGGGCTCAAAAAGAGATAACAGGGCTGCTTATTGAAAGCACTGCACAACAAAATGAAACAATAACAAGGGCAGCTGAGACCACTTTAGCAAATACTATGATGACAACAAGGATATTTGAAAGCAGTACATCCCAGATTCAGACCAGCAAAGTAATAATTGAAAGTACCACAAATCAAGAAGGGACCAATTCCAGGGGTGCTGATACCACTGCTGTCCAAGATATAATCACAGTGTTGACATTAAAAAGCACTATAGCTCCTATTATGACTACTCCTGCAGTAGATGAAAGCACGCCCTTCCAAACAATGACTACAATAATGCCACCTGAATCATCAGCGGAAAATAACATTAAAACAGCCATGACAGTTGAAAACACTCCAGGCCAAGGAGAGATGACAACAGTGTTAGTGGAAACCATTAGTGTTCCAAAATTTACACAATCAATAGCTGCTGAGGCCACTGCATCAAATGAAGACACCAAAGCAAATACATTTGAACGCACTACATTCAGTGATCTTAGCAACAATGTAAGAATTGAGAGCACTGCAATCCAAGATAAAACCTCGGTTACTGAGGCCACAGCCATGACATATAAAACCCCATTAACTTCTTTTCAAAGTACTGAAACTCAAGCGTCCATCACTAACAGGGCTGCTGCAAGTACTGGAGTTCCTCAGTTATCTACAGTTATGGGACCTGAAAAATCTACAGCTAATGAATTAACCACAGGAGAATTGGTTGAAAGAACTGAAGGACAGGGAAGTATAACAACGCTTGTTGAAAGCACGGTAGCACAGGAAGCGACAACCAATAGAATACTTGAAACCACGGAAACCAAAGGTCCAACTACTCTACAGGAACACAAAACAAGCGAGGCAAACTATGCCATCTCAACAAAAATGCAAAGCATGTCAGCCCATGATGGGACCACTACAAAGGATGTTGAAATCACTGAAATCCAGAAAGAGACTACTAGGAAAGGAGCTGAAAGCACAGTAGACCACCATGTACGAATTGACACCTCAACAACAAGTATCAGTGATCACGATGTGACAACATCTGGAGCAGTCGGAAATACTGCAATTAAACAGGAAACATCAGCAAAAGCAGATGAAACAATGGGTGCAACAGAGCGTGCAACTCTGAGTGCAACAGAAAGTACAACAGGCCAAAAAGAGGTGAGAACCAGTACTGTTGAAGGCACAGCAAATCAAGAAGGGAAAAGTCTATCAACTGCTGAGTTTACAATAGCTAAACTTATTTCAACTGCAAATGAAGCAGGTACCACTATAGAAAATAATATGCGTACAGAAGGGGCAGTGGGAAGAACAGACACCCTTGATGTGACTACTGAATTGGCTGTTGAAAGCACTGCAGTCAAGGAGTGGAAAGCTACAGCAGGAAACAAAACTTCTGTAACCAATAAAGAAAGTTCAAGTCAAGGAGAAAGCCATGTTGCTCAAGGTACAACCACAACAGGAACAGTTCATACAACTTGGGCTCAAAAAGAGATAACAGGGCTGCTTATTGAAAGCACTGCACAACAAAATGAAACAATAACAAGGGCAGCTGAGACCACTTTAGCAAATACTATGATGACAACAAGGATATTCGAAAGCAGTACATCCCAGATTCAGACCAGCAAAGTAATAATTGAAAGTACCACAAATCAAGAAGGGACCAATTCCAGGGGTGCTGATACCACTGATGTCCAAGATATAATCACAGTGTTGACATTAAAAAGCACTATAGCTCCTATTATGACTACTCCTGCAGTAGATGAAAGCACGCCCTTTCAAACAATGACTGCAATAATGCCACCTGAATCATCAGCGGAAAATAACGTTAAAACATCCATGACAGTTGAAAGCACTCCAGGCCAAGGAGAGATGACAACAGTGTTAGTGGAAACCATTAGTGTTCCAAAATTTACACAATCAATAGCTGCTGAGGCCACTGCATCAAATGAAGGCACCAAAGCAAATACATTTGAACGCACTACATTCAGTGATCTTAGCAACAATGTAAGAATTGAGAGTACTGCAATCCAAGATTCAACCTCGGTTACTGAAGCTACAGCCATGCCAGATAAAATCACAGTAACTTCTTTTCAAAGTACTGAAACTCAAGCATCCATCACCGATAGGACAGCTGCAAGCACTGGAGTTCCACAATCATCTACAGTTATGGCAGCTGAAAATTCAACAGCTAATGAACTAACCACAGGAGAATTGTTTGAAAGAACTGAAGGACAGGGAGGTAGAACAACGCTTTTTAAAAGCACGGTAGCACAGGAAGTGACAGCCAGTAAAATACTAAAAACCACGGAAACCAAAGGCCCAACTACTCTACAGGAACACAAAACAAGCGAGGCAAACTATGCCATCTCAACAAAAATGCAAAGCATGTCAGCCCATGATGGGACTACTACAAAGGATGTTGAAATCACTGAAATTCATAAAAAGACTACTATGAAAGGAGCTGAAAGCACGGTAGACCACCATGTAAGAATTGACACCTCAGCAACAAGTATCAGTGATCACGAAATCTCAACATCTGGAGCAGTCGAAAATACTTCAGTTAAACAAGAAACATCAGCTAAAGCAGATGAAACAAAGGGAGCAGCGGAGGTTGCAACTCTGATGGCAACAGAAAGTACAACAGGCCAAAAAGAGGTGAGAACCAGTTCTGTTGAAGGCACAGCAACTCAAGAAAGGAAAAGTCAATCAACTGCTGAGTCCACAATAGCTAGAATTATTTCAACTGCTAAGGCAGCAGATACCACTATAGAAACAAATATGGTTACAGAGAGGGCAGTGGAAGGAACAGAAGCCCTTGATGTGACTACTGAATTGGCTGTTGAAAGTACTGCAGTCAATGGGTGGAAAGCTACTACAGGAACAAAAACCTCTGTAGCCAATAAAGAAAGTACAAGTCAAGGAGAAAGTCATGTTGCTCAAGGTACAACCACACCAGGAACAGTTCATACAACTTGGGCTCGAAAAGAGATGACAGGACTTCTTATTGAAAGGACTACACCACTAAATGAATCAATAACAAGGGCAGCTGAGACCACTTTATCAAATAATATGATGACAACTGGGATATTTGAAAGCAGTACAGCCCATATTCAAACCAGCAAATTAATAATTGAAAATACCACAAATCAAGAAGGGACTAATTCAATGAGTGCTGATACCACTGCTGTCCAAGATACAACCACAGTGTTGACATTAAAAAGAACTATAGCTCATAATATGACTACTCCTGAAGCAGATGAAAGCACGCCTTTTCAAATATTGACTACACTAATGCCACCTGAATCTACAGCGCAAAATAAAGTTAAAACAGCCATGATTGCTGAAAGCACTCCAGCCCAAGGAGAGATGACAACAGTGTTAGTGGAAACCATTAGTGTTCCAAAATTGACACAATCAATAGCTGCTGAGGCCACTGCATCAAATGAAGGCACCATAGCAAATACATTTGAACGCACTACATTCAGTGATCTTAGCAACAATGTAAGAATTGAGAGTACTGCAATCCAAGATTCAACCTCGGTTACTGAAGCTACAGCCATGCCAGATAAAATCACAGTAACTTCTTTTCAAAGTACTGAAACTCAAGCATCCATCACTGACAGGGCTGCTGCAAGTACTGGAGTTCCTCAATTATCTACAGTTATGGCACCTGGAAAATCAACAGCTAATGAACTAACCACAGGAGAATTGGTTGAAAGAACTGAAGGACAGGGAGGAATATCAGCGCTTGTTGGAAGCACGGTAGCCCAGGAAGTGACAACCAGTAGAGTACTCGAGACCACAGAAACCAAAGGCCCAACTACTCTACAGGAACACAAAACAAGTGAGGCGAACTATGCAATCTCAACAAAAATGCAAAGCATGTCAGCCCATGATGGGACTACTACAAAGGATGTTGAAATCACTACAATTAAACAAGTAACATCAGTAAAAGCAGATGAAACAAAGGGAGCAACAGCGGGTGCAACTCTGATGGCAACAGAAAGTACAGCAGGCCAAAGAGAGGAGAGAACCAGTTCTGTTGAAGGCACAGCAACTCAAGAAGGGAAAAGTCAATCAACTGCTGAGTCTACAATAGCTAAACCTATTTCAACTGCAAATGAAGCAGGTACCAGTATAGACTTCAGGACTTCAGCAGTGATAATTACCACATCAATGCCTATAGCAAACATTACAGTCAATTTACCACTGACTGCTGAAAGTACTTCAGCCAAAGAAACCAGAACAGTGGCAGCTGGTATGGTAACAACTTCAGAGATGACTGGAAGTACCGGAGATGTGACTAGAACAGTATTATCAGTAAAAAATATCACAAATCAAGAGGTGACCCCAATAATGTCAATAAGTAACACCCTCCTACAAGAGTTGAATACAACTATATCGAAGATATTCACTGGCACTAGAATCATATCAACAGCAGCAATAGCCATCAGTTCAGCCCACACAGTTCCCATACTGGAAAGAGTGACAGAATCAAGGGGGGCAGTATCAAGTTCATCAGAAATGGCATCTGTTCCAGAATCAAATGCCACATTTACCAGAACAGAAACTCTTAGGACAACCTCCCAAATGGTTACTGGATCCTCAACTGCAACAATCTATTCAAATTCTCCAGTTTCAATCACTAACACAGGTACGTCACCTTCTTTTAGAAAATTCTGCTCTGTCCTATTTTAATCCTAACTGTTTAATTGTTTAGTAGTGTTTACCAATTGACTCATTTGCTACTGTGCGTATTGGCCCATGTGAAATATTTATTGCATTCGATTTAAGGTTCTACACTGCCTAAATTTATAGACAGGGATGGCAAACGACTTTCTAATGGAACCCATAGATCTCCCACTATAGCAGAAGTATGCTCATACTGGCACACACACAACAGCAATGCTAGAAGCAACAAGCATGAATTCGATATATCGAGATTGGCTTCTGTAGGAGTGCTTGCTCAAACAGGGGTTTCATGGTGTTAATGTAATGCAGTTCAGTGAAAAATAACCTAGGTTCCTGATTTGGAAGAATGTAGTAATGTGACGTCTGCCAAAACGTTTCAGAAGACTTATTAGTCACCGTATTGTGTTATAATAACGGTGGAAGGAGAATGCCACACCTCTTCAGGCTCGGTCATTGGGTAGGCCGTCCCCTACCTGTGACTATGGTTTGACTGGTTAGCCATCATTTTTGGCCGTGTAGTACTGTGTAAAATACCACCACACATGCACAGTGGCTTCTCCTGAACAGAACCTTCAAGTGTCTTAATCAAGCCTAGAAGAGTCCCAGTGTCAGTGGGCCGTTCAAATGTAGGTACTGCAAATGTAAGCCCACTTTGAAGATATATTTACAGTACTTATAAATGTTGAAGGCAACTTCAAAATGCCGGATGATCAATATGGAGTTCCAATCTGAGGGTTATTTCCACTCATATTTCTGTTTTTCTGTGAGTCAGCAGTCCCCGCACCAATATTCTAGTATGATGTACATACCACAACCAGTGTAGGCGAGAAGGTACCTCTACCATTCTGGTGGTGCTTGACTGCACTGTGTAAACACTGAGTCACTCCCTTTTCATGTCCATAAAAAGCTAGTGAGGTCGCTCAGCGACTTAAGTGATTGTTCCAGTCAACTAGAATGACCCAGGGGTCATGACACCATATCACTTTATGGGCAACTTAACCTTTTGTTCTTTTGAGTTTAACAAAAATGAGTACCATAACAACGGGTAGTATTACTACCTGTATTTACAAAGTGTTGAAAATTTCTCTAAGAAGTTTTGTATCAAAATGTCTCCATGAAGTCTCATATAAAAAGTTACCCCTATTTTATAAATGTTCTTGTATATCTGACTGATAGTTTGACATTCCATTAGGAACAATCTATCCAAGGGTCAGGGCCCTCAAGCCGAAAAGGAGTTATTAGGAGTTTAGAGGATGGGTGACATTTGACCAAAGCTAAACAGATACTCTCTGCGAGCGAGAGCTGCACACCTAGCCGCTAATAGAGATATTATAGACTTTTCTCAGCGAGTCTTCCTGCCCGTGACGGTAGCACCAGAAGCTAGGAGCAACCCCCCTATATTAGCAAGGCAGCACAAACAGGTGTTAGGAATACTTGGGTTGCAAGACACCGCAGGAGGTGAAACACCAGCCAAGAGGCAACAAGGCAAAATCAGACTACAGGAAAGGAAGCAGAAAAACAGATATCCAAACAAAAGTCACTCCATCCTTGAAAACTTTTTATCAAGTCATCTTCCTAACAGCTTCTACCAAAGCACAGCAACCGCAAAATAACACCATGTCCAGTCCCATCCAAGGGGGTCCCTCATCGACAGCAAAAATACATACACCCACTTCACCCCTCCTCGGGCAACCAGCTCCACACCTCAAAGGAAGACGGGGAGGTCAGTAAAGATCAAGACGACTAAGACTTCAAAGCCAAAACAAGTAAGTCTGGAACAACATATTCAACCTATGTAGTCAGCAACTGTAGGGCAGAAGGAACAGGATATACACCAAGAGTTTGATTTCTCCAACAGGTTTTCAGTGCTAGAGGAATCTGAAGAAGTTCCCCAAGATATCGGCCAACAACAAAGAGACGGATAGAAAGAACAAGAACTCAGTCAGAAGGGTATAAGTCCCCCTACTTTAAATCCAATTCCGCACTCATTAGCTGACTTGTTGATGGCCATGAAGGAAGAAATGACATCTAGATTCACCGTCTCAGAAGCAAATCAGGCGGAGATGGCCTCCAGATTCTCAGTTTCAGAGGCAAACCAGGTAGCAATTCGGGCATCATGCGAGGCTCTCGCTAAAAAACTAGAGGAGATCACAGCAAGGACTGAAACACTTGAGGAATAGATCCCAAAACTAAAGGAATCAATAGTATCTACATCATTTAGGTTCGAATCTCTTGCCTCCCAAAATAAAGAGCTTAAGACAGACCTAGAGCACCTAGAGAATCGTTCAAGGCGTAATAACCTGAAATTTCTGAACAAGTCAGTTGAAGGTGAGGATATAAAGAGGTTTCTGATTCCCCTGTTAAAAGCCACAGTCCTAAATAATCAACCAAATATCGACCTCAATTATGAGATTCAAAGGGCTCATAGAGACCCATTTAAAAGGAAGTTTGGGAAACAAAAACCTTGTAAAATTCTAGTGAACTTTCTGTCATACTCTGTTAAGAAGCTCATTCTTTCAGCCGCATTAAAAGAAGAGGGTATCTTTTCATCACCATCAGACCACGCCACTTTCTCTTTCCTTATTAGATCAGACCTTTCCCACACATCGGCCACAAGGCAGTGGGAGTTGGGTAGGAGACTGGAGGAGCTCAACAGCCTTGGGGCAAAAGCACAATTAATATTTCCTGCCACAATCCGGTCAATGTGGAATAACCCCATGCATATGCTACATTCCTCAGAAGAAGTCAACATACTCATCGCTAAAATTCTGTATGAAAAACAGGGTGAGAAATAAGGGAGTGTGTAAGCGGCTTAGTCTGAGGGTTCGGTTTGTCCTACCCGATAGTAACTATAGTTTTTACTAAGGAAGGTAGTCCGAGGGAGCAGTACTCGACTAGGCTTCGCCTATTGGAAGAGAAAGGGTGGGTTGGGGGATCAAAGTGGCACTTTAGGGAGGATAGGGGAGATGGAGGGTGGGGAGCACTGGGTGGGGAGCAGAGTAGGGAAAACATAAAAATAGAAATAAAAAAATACCTCATTTAACCTTAACTTTCGCCTTTTCAACAAAGAAACAATAAGGGAGTGCAGCAATTGCAATGACGTCCAAGGCCACGATGGATAATGTGAAAGATGGCCGCAAAATCCAGTTTATGTCTTGGAATCTAAATGGCTTGAGGTGTCCGCGTAGGAGAAGATTATTTCTAAAATACCTAGAGTGTGCACCAGTACATATATGTTTACTGAAGGAGACACATCTAAATCCAACAGAGTTTCATGAGGTTTTTTCTAAGACTCCCTGGGTACAATGTTTTTGTGTTTCACAACAGACACTAAGTAGCCGCGGGGTAGCAATTGTCATCAAGAAGGGTGTGCCCTATAGGATCAAATCTGTCCAAACTGATCAATCTCGTAGGTGGGTAAATGCCCTATTAGATTTAGGGGGAGCTGAGATGACGTGTTTATCCAATTATGGCCCAATCACAGATGACCCTTCATTTTTAGTTAACGTACAGGGGACTTTAATGCTGGTAAGCCCTCCGCTTATAATAGGTGGAAACTTCAATATAAGACTCGGCCCCGTAAAAGACAGTTCCAATCTAAATTACACAAGAGCAACCCCTAAATCACGTAGGGTAATGAAAAATCTAATATTAAATTTAAACTTAGCTGACATATGGAGATCTAAGATAGGAGATGTTCAGGGATATACTTACTACAGCAAAAAGTATAGACACTCCTCGCGGATTGATTATATGTTGGTTAATAAAGAAGCTCTAAATAATGTTATTAGCATCTCAGTTCAGCCAAAGCACCTATCAAATCATGCTCCCCTAATAGCTGTTTATGCTCTTAGTGGATATTATGTCCAGCCTAGATGGACATTTAACAGAGCAATATTAACAGATAGGGAGATTATACCAGCTATAAGTAGATCATCCTTAGAACTTTTTATTTTAACTTGGGATCAACCTCAATTGACCAAGTGTGGGATGCTTATAAGGCCAACCTGAGAGGCCAACTACATGCCCTAATAAGTTCTAAAAAACGACTAAAGAACCAAGAACTACAAGAGCTAGAGGGGGAAGATAGTTGTATTGGAGGCGGAAAGGCGGAAATTCAGAATACGTGGAGAAGTGTGGCTCAATGGTTAGACCTGCAGACCCTGATGCAGAGGTCTAGCCCGGGACCAGGGTTCAATTCCTCGCCTCGGCGGGTCTTGAGCTTAAAATTCCATGGACCTGATCATTCTCGCCTCGGTGCCTATTCCAATCATGGAGTCCCACTCTGCAACTCTGGGCAGTAGCTTGCTTAATCTCCACAACGGCCCCCACAACGCTAAGGATGCCTGGCCTCCACCTTGGGGGTGCCCAGGAGTGGACGCCTCACAGGGAAAGCCAGGATGGGTTCCACAGCGGTATTCGTACAAGCGCCTTGAGACCCTTGCGGGTGAGTAGTGCGCTATACAAGTATCAATTTACATTTATAGGAGATCTGGGGGAACTAGAGTCAATAGACAACAAATTGGAGGAGACCAGACAAAACTTTAGGTTACTCTTAGACCAGAAATGTAAGGCACTGTGGCAAACTAGAAACATGGAGATTTTCGAATATCGGGAGAAAGCAGATGCACTCCTGGCCTGGAAGGCTAGGTTAGATCGGGCTGAGAATGATATTAGTGAGCTAATTATTGATAATAATGGTAATAAATCTTCCAACCAGGAAGATATACAAAACACTCTACTCTCACTCTTTTCGGATCTTTATAAAGAAGATCTCGAACCTACTCAAATCCAGATGTCCTCCTGGCTAGAAGATAAGTCCTTGCCTACCCTTACAGAGGCCTCCAGAGAGGCGCTTGATGCACCCATAACAATAGAGGAAATCAGGAACCAAATAAAACGAGCAAAAAATAAAAAAGCTGCCAGCCTTGATGCTCTCCCCAATGAAATATATAAATCACTACAAGAAGATCTCCTACCGGTACTCCTAACGCTTTTTAATTCAATTTATAGCTCTAACGGGGTGATGCCAAGATCTTAGAGTGAGGCAACGTTAGTGTTAATCTTAAAACCTGGGAAAAATCCCTTGGCCGCAGACTCCTATCGTCCAATCTCCCTGCTGAACGATTATTATAAGATCTTCATGGGCATTTTAAGAGGGAGATTGTCGAAACTGGCATCCAATTTGATCAACCCTGATCAGATGGGGTTCATGCTGGGAAGGGCGATCCAAGAACAAACCCAGCTCCTGATAGGTAACATCGACTTAGCTGTGGCAAGGACGGACCCCTTAGCAGTAGTGGCAATTGACGCTGCAAAAGCCTTCGACCGTGTGTGTTGGAGGTATATTTGCGGAGTATTAGCGGCCATGGGTTTGGGCCCAGTGTTCGTACAGACTGTAAAACACTGCTGCTCGGACGCATCAGCGAAAGTCCTTTTAAATGGCTCTTTGACTCCAAGTTTCTCAATCCAGTGGGGGACCAGGTAGGATTGCCCCCTGTCCCCCCTATTATTCAACCTATACATAGAACCTGTTACATAAAACCTGTAGCTCAGACCATAAGACTCAATAACTCCATTATCCCTTATAAATCATCAAGCTATGAGCATGAACATCATCAGCATAGAGTTGGCACTCTATGCTGATGATGTTATAGTTTACACCAGCGACCCAGAACATACCATCCCACAACTGGAACATACGGTGAGGGAATTTGGTAAGGTCTCGAGGTATCTTGTAAATTCGGATAAGACCGAAATAATGTGGTGGAACACTACTTATAGAGACGGTCTGGAAAGTAAAGAATTTAGATATCTTGGAATGAAAATAGTCAAAGAATTAAACAAAATCCCATTGATAAATCTGGGGAAAATAGAAATGGATATAGATTATCTGTTTGCTAAATGGAAGAACCTCCCTTTGACCATCTGTGGGAGGGTCAATTTAGTAAAAATGTCTGTGCTCCCTAAATTGACGTATATATTTTTAATGCCATCCTATTAATTTTTCCCAGTAAAAATATCAGCAGGATAAAGGGGAAAATAGGCAGTTTTATTTGGGGGCAGAAAAAACCAGGTTGTCGTGGAAAAAGCTGAGGAGGAAGCTCTTCAAAGGAGGATTAGCGCTCCCGGACATCAACTGGTACTTGATGGCCTTCCTATTTAAAGGTGTCAGGATGTTACTATCTTATCCTGAACAATCGGCCTGGGGTAGGGTACTTAGGGAAATGGTCTTGGTCGAGGTGGACAGGGAGGCTTTCTGTATAAATTTGGCGCACCAAGGTTTTTTAAGGGGGTTAGGCTTAAGGTTTTGAAATCAGAACTATCTAACTGGTATAAAATCAGAAGTTTATGGGGCATATGGTATTTTTCTGATTTTGCCCCAATTTGGGATTCTTCTGGGACACCACTCTGCATGAAGGACAGCTTAGCGATACCAAAAAAAAGTTCAGGGATGGTTAGATGGTCGGATTTGGTAGACTCAGAGGGTATTCTTCCCAGGGAAATATTACAAGCCAAGATAGGCCCCCTTTTCTCAAGATTTAAATATCTCCAACTAAAATGTTGGTATGAGTCAGAAACCGGGGACATTTCAGGTAATTGGGAATTAGAGCAGTTGTTACAAGACCCCCGACCAAGGAAGAAAGAGATAGCTCTTTGGTATACACAAATTCAAGAAGCCGAGGAAGCCAAGATTCCCTCCCCCACATCAATCTGGAATTTAACCCCACTCACCCTGAATATCGAAGAATCATTTGAATCATCATTGAAGTTATTATATAAATATGTAAAACCTGCCACCCTGCAGAAAAAACACTTTTTTGTGATAAACAGGCTATATTATACCCCAGCCAAAATCGCGAACATTTGCTCCCAACCCTCCACCAAGCTGCCCTAGATGTACCCAAATTAATGCCAACGAC
The DNA here is from genome assembly GCF_964263255.1 of Lissotriton vulgaris. Classification (NCBI taxonomy): domain Eukaryota; kingdom Metazoa; phylum Chordata; class Amphibia; order Caudata; family Salamandridae; genus Lissotriton; species Lissotriton vulgaris. The sequence continues at coordinate 279,443,867 of NC_141695.1, read as the reverse complement.
ATGCATATTTTTTCCAATGCCCGGAATTAGATACTTTTTGGATAGGAGTGGGGGACATCTTAACATCTATCTTCGAAGCGGATATAGTAGTAGACTTACTCTTGGTGTATTTGGTAAGAACGATTCTATTAATGGGGTGCTAACATAGAGTCAAAAAGCTCTTCTACAATACTTAATACTCCTGGCGAGGAGAGAGATCTGCATCAAGTGGAAAGCCACCACCCCTGGGCAGGGAAGACTGGCTAAACGCCGTTATCAACATGTCAAAGCTGGAGCGAGACACTGAAGAAGATGGTCCACCTAACACCTGGTCGCCCCTGACAAGATGGGCACAACAAAGGCACCTGATGAATTAATGACTTAAGAACTAAAAAGCTCCTGTAACCAAAGTCCTATGATTACACCAGTCCTCACTTACGTGAGGAAGGCCATGGGGCCTAGACGGAAACAGTGAGCCAAAAGAGCCCCCAGATGCGTAAGGAAAACTGGCTTGTTAAATCTGTGAAAGTCTTTGGTGAGATGAGGACTAAAAAAAAAAAAGAAACAGACTGTCATAGAATGCATGTTAGCTTTAGAAAAGGACAGTTTGGATGCAAGTTGTTTAAGACTTGCACGCCTCTTACTTTTTTTATACCAGTATAAACTCATTCTGCTACTAGCATCCCACATTACATACATCATTGTTTGTAATTGAAAAGTGTGGGTGAATTATATGGGTCGCTTACAGACTTTTAGCCACCGCCTCCTTTTAAAATGAAGCTCTCAATCTTTATAAAAGTGCTTCAAAATCTCCCATAGTATTGTTGTCATATAATTTGTTCATACCAGCCACAGTGAACATGTGTTTCAGCAACAGGGAAAAACACGCATACCAGCTAGTCATCACTTTTATTGCTAAACAATCTGCATCAAAAAAGCAAATTGATACAATTTTTCTCTCCTAACTGGTAGTTTATGTACATTTAAATCTTTTTCTTTGCATGTTATTTCTGGTTTGTTACTGTGATCCAGATATCATCCTCCAATGAGCAATCTATACGCTCATCATTGGAATACTGCTGCAGCAGGGCCAGGACCAAAATCTATTCCTTGAAACTGGAAGCATTGAAAGGTGCCTCTTTACATGAGGAAGACTTGCTGTTGACCAATCTGAAATGGTAACACAAACTTAAGTCTACATTGTTGTAGATCTCTGCCCCCAGCTTTGGCCCTGATGTGGACTACTTTTTAGGAGGAAGTGCATCTGTGCACAAGTGAAATGCCATAACTTACATTCAAAAGAGTCAACAGGTGAAGTGTGGCTGAACCATTGCTACATGCTATTTGCTGTTAATTGCATATCTATATGCCACAGAAATGTACCCTCCCTCCAATTTAACATGACAAAAGTTTTATTACAAAAAGAAAAAGAATAGTCAGTGAATCACACCGTCAGGCAACAAGGAGGTCCACTGGCACACAGAGAGCATACAGGCTCAAACACACAGGCGCAGAACACAAATGTATATGTTTAAATGCAAATGGCTCCTATTGAGAACATATGAGGAAACAAAAACAAAGACATTATGCAGGTGCAGAAACTGAAATTGTGCAACACCAGACATTAAGTGTTCAGATTGGTACAAAAATGAAAATTTTGAGAGCTAAGCAAGCTACTCAAGTATTTCTCGCCAGGCATGAGACGTTACGCAGTAGAGACCGTACATCTTGGTATCATGGTCTAAAAGTGATAACAGAAAATGGCTACCACTTCTATAGTTACATCAAGGTAATATTCCTCAATTTCCCGATCCCCCTTTTTTAAAATATTTATAGTACAACTATAGAATGTCATGCCTGTTTAGTTCATGAGACACATCATCATTAAACCATTCAAGTGAGCCATAATCATATTTTTTGTCTACGTTGTTATCAATCACTAGTAACATCAGAGAGAAAGAAAGGGAAGACTCCTTTAGTAATAAAGCACTGAATGGTGCATGTGGAACTCTTACAAGTATGTAGAGCAGAATGTGTACAGCCAAAACTGTCAACACTATCTCTATTATATTCATTTCAAGTACCCCAAATATGCCTTTTAACCAAGACCATATGCTCTACCCATCCAGACTAAAGCTATCATTAATGTTGTGTAACTCCTTGATACCATAACAGATGTGATCAAGTTATTCATGTACAATCAATGAGACATTTGGTATGAACAAGCAGCATTCAGAACCTACAATGGCACAGACATCACCCTTGTCAGCCAGGGAAAAAATCAAGAGAAACTCGATTTTGAAGAAAGACAGCCATTTTCAGTCACTGTTAATTTATTGTACACCAATCCTACCTATATGCAATGGAATTGGCAAATTCTTCTAAGACCTTAGCTACTGTTTGAATTTTGTGGATTGATAGTCTATCCAATAAATAGAAAACAGGATAGCAAACAAGGGCAATTTCTGATATTTCTCCAGGCAGTCTTTTCCGGTACAGGAACTTTGCTGAGGAATGTCATATGCCCGTGAAGATGTACGTTGAGTAGCAAGACCCATACCAGTCTTCTGTTAGCAAGGTAATAGCACGGCTGCTACAAACAAACAACGTACCAGGTTACTCTTGAGAGAGGCTGTGCGAATAAAGGACCTCGGTTACAAGTTAAAAATGATAAGGAGTACATTGGGAATCAGATCGAGCTGCATTAAATAGATAGCAGTTCCTACAGCCCGCGCAGATAACTTCCATTTGTAGCTTCTCAAGCCATTCCACAGGAAAGGTCAGCACAGTGAATACGAAGGGGCATGATGTAGCGCCACAGCCACATCACCCAATAGCTCCACGATCTCCACACAATCTCCACACGCTCCCAGTCAAAAGAAAAATATCCCTCAATCTACTCACCCAAGCAAACAAGACCCTGCACAACAAAGGACCAAAGGACCAACATACCTTTCCTTCCACACATCCAAAAGACACCTCTGATCGGCCAAACTTTTGCTGGTGCCCTTCACTCTCATCCACAGGACCAGAACAGGAGGAAAGTCCTTTTCCTACTTTGCAGCCAAGGTCTTCAAACTACCTTCCCCTCCACCTCCGACAAGCACGCACATTGTCCCAGTTCAAGAAGTATCTCAAGACCTGCCTCTTCAGTTGACCCCCCAGTCCACTAAGGCAGCACAACTTGGCTCTTCCAATGACACCTACACTCCACGGAGCAGCCCCCTTATCCCAGCGCCTTGAGACACTCACGGAAGAGTACTTGTGCTTCAAACCCTGACTGATTGATTGACTGATGTATTCGCTACGAAAACAGAAGACATCAGCTTTTAAGGGGAAGGAATGGAAGCGTGTTCGCATTCCACAATATAGTGTCAGTGTTGTGAAGAGGTCATTCTGTTTTGATGGAAGATTAGGTATCACCACAGCTTTATTATCTTGTAGGTCTTGCACAGATCTGTACATGTATTTGTACATGTATTTGTCAGGCATTTGAAATGCCAACTGCATCAGTGGATAGGCAAGAGAGAGGACAGAGAGGAATTCAGAGGTCTTTAAGGCAGATACATTAGCACCAGTATCGACAAGGCATGAGGTGGGTTTTCATTAATGACATATTTCACTGCAGGGATCAGGGTATTTAGGGGCTAGTCAACACCTGTTTGACTCTCCTACAAACGAAAGTATTGAGATTTGGGTCAGAGGGGTGTTAATGATTACATTACCAGTGACTTCATTGTCTCCAGCTAAAATATAAAGCGACACCTGGTGGGACTGTGTTGGACTTGGCCCTTCTGGCAGGTTCACCCCTAAACTTTTTGGTTTTTGAATGTGAATTGCTGGTAGGGATTTTTGGTTTCTGCGCACTTTCACTGTGTCCCAGTGGAAAGTGCGTGCGCACTCTGAGTGCGTGGAGTAAGGTTGGCCTGCCCTCCCATAGGAATGCATGGGGAATGTCTGTGTCCCTGGTAGTTTCTGATGCGTGAGGTGTGCAGGCTCGAGTTTGGTATGTGCGAACTCGTGTGATTGAATGCTTCGTATGTGGCATGATTGTGTCTTGTGCGGAAGTGCCAATTCTAGGAGTTGGCATATTAGTGTAAAATGTGTCTGGCGTGTGATTGGCTGGGGCTGGCTGGGATGCCAGGCTCCATGAGTCATGATGGGTCTGCCCAGTGGTGAGTGTGAGATTAGCATGCTGATGGCTGGGGAGGAGTGCACCTGGGTCCTGAATAGGGCTGGGCTTTCCCCACAAAATGCTGGCTCCGCCCCCTGTGGTGCGACTGATGACCCTAGCCCTGCCAGTGAATAGAGTGAGGGGCTGAGCACATCAAGGGTGCTCCAAACCCAGCTGCGACTGGTTTCTCCCCTCACCCTGTGACAAAGACAAAGGATTTACCTGTATAAAAATGGGCTGTGTCCCCATGAATGTTGTTCTCTTCTAGGATCCTATCTGAGGGGGGGCTGCTGCTGCTGCTGGAGGCCAGGAGGAACTGCCACTTGGGACTGCCTTCCTGCCTGGAGGGCCCAGTGAGCTGGCCCCTGGCCCAGCCTTGCCCCACCCCTGCCTTGCTGCATTCCACGAGGAGTATATGCTGGACCTGTGTGTGTCTTCTGTAGCGCTCAGGAGCGCTTTATTTCCTTCTAGCGCTTAGGAGCGCTTTATTTCGTTCCTGCCTGGAAGTGCTTTATTTGTAATTTGTAATTTGTAACTGTGTTTTGTATCGCGCCAACTCACCTACAGGTCTCAAAGCGCTACTGAACAAGTACAGCAACAAAGAAGGAAAAGAATATAGAGGTGTCTGATCTGGTAGCCGACTATTGAGATGGGAATGCGTCTTTGAAGAGTAAGGTTTTCAGGGACTTCCTAAAAAGGAGGAGATTAGGTTCTCTGCGAAGCGCCTCCGGTAGCTTATTCCAGATGGTCGGAGCCTGAACTGAAAAAGATCTGCCTCCTTTTGTTGTTAACTTGAAACGTGGACAGGATAGCAGAAAAGATCAGCGAAAATTTGTGCTTGGGGCGCTGGGAGCGCTTCATTTCCCTTTGGCGCTTGAGAGCGCTTGGTTTATTTTAGCTAGCGCCTGGAAGCGCTTGATTTGACCCGTAAGCGCGTGGTAGCGCTTTTGTTCCACGTCCGAGGGTGCCCGCTTTGTATTTAATTACCGGGATTTCTTGCCTGAGAATGGTAGCCGCCCGGCCCAAAGTCAGGCAGGCTGGGGGCGGGACTGCGGAACAGAAGGAAGAGGCCGGGAGCCCACCCGCCCCTCTGGAAGCTGCTGAGGAGTCCGAGCCGCAGGAAGAGACCGGGTGGCGCCGTCTTGGGACCGGCAGGGAGAGCCCTGCACAGAGGAGAACAGCAGCGCCAGAGACAAGACCGGTGAGTGTTTCCCAGAAGAGGGGGGGCGTCAGGGCACATTGCTGGTGCCCGCTCTGCCCCTCCAGTGCAAGGCCCTTACCGCAATTACGAGTCCCCCAGGGAGGGACTCCATCGGCCCCCCCTTGACTCAGAGTCCACGAGGGACTTCAGCAAATGGGGCAGTTAGTAGTTCAGAGCCCAGTGGGGTTCAGGGGGGTCTCGCAGCATTCAGGGGAGAGCGGCCCCGGCAGACAGCGGGCCGCTCCGCTATCCAGGGGAATACCTTGTTCAAGAGCCACGGAGGCTCTAGGGTCTCATTTGTCTCCCGGGTCCCCCAAGAGGGACCCCAACGATCTGCAGGCGCACAGGGTCGAACGGTCCCAGCTGGTAGCGGGCCACTTTCCCCCCCACGCGGAGGATTTCACTCTGCAGAGCCCAGTGGGGCTCGAGGGGCATTGTTTTGGTTAGAGCCCAGAGAGGCTCACAGCCCCCATTGTTGTTTCAGAGCCACGGAGGCTCGAGGGGGCATTTGTTTGTTTAGAGACCAGCGAGGCTCCCACATTGGTCCCATCCTTGACTTCACAGCTGCCCAGCACTTCGTGGGCAGCTGCTACGGTTTAGGCCCCTGACATTGGGACACAGGGCGTCCTAGCCCCAACAATGCCAGTTGGCCTAGGGACAGTCACAGGTGGTGACTTATGGGAGTTTTTCACAATTGTTTTCTTCCCTGCACCTCTGAATGTGTTTTTATGCGTCATGTGCCTTGTTTTTACATCGCTGAATGCAGGTTCTGCATCATGTGTTTTCTTTCCCTACACCTCTGTGATGCATCATGTGTAATGTGCTTATACCCCTACAGGTATTGTGATACTTTGGTGGTTGTTTTTCTCCTAGTACAGGTGTTGCTAGTGAGGTCCTCGTTCCCTGCGTGACCTGTTCCTAAGGTGGTTAGGGTTGCGTAGGTGGTACTTACCTGTTACCAGTGCTTACTGGTTGTGTGCTTTATGTTCTATTTTGTGCTACAGTGATTATTACTACATGTGCTATGTGCTAATTATTATTCCTACAAGTGCTAATTCTACCCAGTGCTAAGTTCTAAAAGTGCTGATTCCTGACAGTGGTCCATGTGGCCCTGTCTTGTACATATCCCCTGTAAATTCTGCCCATGCCTGTTGGCACATTGTAACATGTGTGTTTTTATCTAATGCGTTTTGGTATAATACAAAGGCTATTTTTATATATAACCTTGTGTGGTGTTTCCTTTGTGGTGGGCCTTGGGTGTTGTTGCTGGGTGCGCGCGCAAACACTTAACCTACATAGCCTCCAAGTTTAGCCTTGCTGCACGCCCCACGTTACCTAGAGGGTGAGCAGGGGTTATCTTGGCGTGTAACTCCCTTGCCCTGACTTGGGAGTGGTGGTCTCTGAGTGACTTTGGCGCAAGCGCTAGGCCAGCCAGGGATCCCATTTCTAACAATGGTGGCAAGCGGTGCGATCCGGATTTGTGTTTGCGTTGTACCGCAGTGGCAACAGGCCACACTACAAAACTCAGCATTTTAGATAATTACATGTTGGGGATTATTGTTCTTTGAAGTTCTAGTATTTCTTTTCCAAAGAGTGTCCAGTACATTTATCCCCCGCCCTGCTCCCAGAGTTTGGTACCTGTGTCACACGTAGTCAGGTTGAGAAATCAGGGGTGGTTAAAACTGCCTTACCGATCCGAGGGGGGGGGGTGTTGATGGTGTGTTGCCTGGACAAATGAGTGTGAGTTCTAACGGGTAGGGAGTTGCTGAAATACTTTGAACATTGTGTACTCTTGCTTCAGCTCAGACTGTTAGGTCCCCTGTGTTGCACGTGTTTGTGAGCATCATGCCAAGATGGAATCTTCTTTTAACCTCTGTGGTCGGTTTTAAGTACAGTATGCATGAGCTGGTACAGTTTTATGAGGAGAGAGACATCACATTGAATGAGTCAGACACCCAGTCCAAGCTTAGGGATAACCTGATCCTATGGCAGAAGGATGACTGGGAACGTGAGCACAGTGCGAAAGAGAGGGCCCGGGCCTCACACCATGCGGGTGGTGGGTCTGTGGGGAGGCCTGAAGAGTCTGAAGAGGAGGATGAGGATGACAGTGAATGGGCACCAGCAGATAGTGAGGACCACATAGATAGGTAGTCCCTTGCTGGGTCCAGTGTAGGATGCAGCACCCCATTCCTTTCCCTGTCCCCAGATGAGTGGTTGGATAGGAGGGAAGAGAGGGAGCACCAGCTGGCTATGGAGAAGCTCCGGTTAGAGCATGCTAGAGAGATAGCGCAGCTGGGTGTGCAGGAGAGGATTGCCGAGGCTGAGAGGGCCTTGGCCAGGGAGAAGATAGCCCTAGAGGGTAGGGTATCCCCTGACCGCAATTCTAGTTTTCTGGATTCCCCAGGGAGGGTTGAGTCCAGTGGTGGCAGCAATAGAGAGTTCAGTGCAGGAGGTCCCAGGCCCCTTCTCCAAACAATAGTACCTTGTTCCCGAGAGGACATGTACAGGTTGAAGTTCAGGGGTAGTAGGAGACTGCCTCAATAGGATTCAGAGGATTATGTGGATGATTGTCATGATGCACTGATTGATTGGATAGAGGTTCACGGGGAACCTGATTTTGATGGACTGCTCAACCTGGTTATCAGAAAGCAGCTGCTAAATTGTTTGGTGCCAGAGTTGCGCCAACACCTATCGAGGGGTGACTACGTTAGTCTTTGGGACATTGCGAAGGAAGCAGACCGCTGGGAAGGTGCCAGAGGTTCTGACACGTCATGGGTGAGTGAACCCGAAAGTAGTGGTTCAGGCATCTTCCAGCCCAGTGTGGTGGAAGAGGCTCAGAGTAGCCCAGCTAGGTCCCAGTGTAGCGAGAGGGGTGTAGGGGCTCACGTCTTGTCTCAGTGGAGTAGGAGTGAGTGTGGAACTGAGTGTTCCCAGGTGCCCGAAACCCAGTCTCAGAACATGGGTGGTTTCTTAAAGAAACACAAGGTTGGGGACCTAGGCTGTCCTGTTGGAAACTTTGAGGGGGATCCCCTAGTGTCTAGAGAACCTGGAGTGTCTTTAAATAGTGTTCCAGTGGTTCTAGTGTCTGGCAGTGCCACTCCAGTTGGGAGGGCACAGACGTCCGAAGTGAGGAGTGAATGGGGGATGTGTTCCCCAGTGGAAGAACCAGTGGGTACGGGACTAGCCAGTTGAGCTACGTTTTCTTGGAGTAACCATGGTGACACCACTTCTGTTCTGGGGGATCCTCCCGCACTGTCAGATGGATAGGGGATGGAAGATCTGCACCAGACAGACAGTCACACAGCACATGAGTCATGTGTTAGCCTCAGGGGTATGGTGAGTGAGTCCCCAGAAGTCCTGGAGTGCCAGGCTATTATCCCACCTAGGGTTTTAGGCCGAAGGTTGGGAGGCCAGGTTCAGGATCGGCCTGACCTGAAGGGTGGGATGTCTGTAACCAGAGTCCTGGCCCGTGCTTCTTCCCGGGGTACCTCTCCAGTAAGGTGGGTGCAGAACTCTGGAAGAGGGTGCAGAGGGTGGGAGACCCCACCTCTGACCCCGGTGCAACCTGAGGGGTTAAACCCTAGGTTGGGTGAATGGCGTTCTGAGGGGACTCCTCGCATGAGGAGGAGGAGGAACCCTAGAAGAAGAGGTAGGGGGAGGAGAGCCTTCCCTGAGACTCCTGGTCCACCTGAGGTTGTAGAACCTAGGCTGGAGAACCAGTGGCAGTCTAGCCCTGTCTTGCAGACAGGAAGAGTGGAGAGTGGCTACTATGTGCCAGGGGTTAATACCCCCCACTCTGTGAGTAGGCAAGGACCAGTGGCACCTGGGTGGCCTAGGGCCTGGTCCTGGCCAAGGACAACTGGAGAGTACCAGTGGGGAAGCCCAGTTAGTCCCTACAGTAGTTTTAGAAGGAACCCCAGGGGTTCACGGTGGCGTAGAACAGGAGGGTGTCCCTGCAGTTGCGGGCCTGTGACCGTGTTTTATCGCCCCAACCAAGGAAGCCCATCTCGGTGGTGATTGGGCTGCCCTGCGTTTTGGCTGGAAGGGGGTTGTGTTGGACTTGGCCCTTCTGGCAGGTTCACCCCTAAACTGTTTGCTTTTTGAATGTGAATTGGTGGTAGTGATTTTTGGTTTCTGCGCACTTTCACTGTGTCCCACTGGAAAATGACTCTGAGTGCGTGGAGTAAGGTTGGCCTGCCCTCCCATAGGAATGCATGAGAAAATGTCTGTGTCCCTGGTAGTTTCTGATGCGTGAGGTGTGCAGGCTCGAGTTTGGTATGTGCAAACTCGTGTGATTGAATGCTTCGCAATGATGTATGTGGCATGATTGTGTCTTGTGTGGAAGTGCCACTTCTAGGAGTTGGCATATTAGTGTAAAATGTGTCTGGCGTGTGATTGGCTGGGGCTGGCTGGGATGCCAGGCTCCATGAGTCATGATGGGTCTGCCCGGTAGTGAGTGTGAGATTAGCATGCTGATGGCTGGGGAGGAGTGCACCTGGGTCCTGAATAGGGCTTGGCTTTCCCCACACAATGCTGGCTCCGCCCCCTGTGGTACGACTGATGACCTTAGCCCTGCCAGTGAATAGAGTGAGGGGCTGAACACATCAAGGGTGCTCCAAAACCAGCTGCGACTGGTTTCTCCCCTCACCCTGTGACAAAGACAAAGGATTTACCTGTATAAAAAGGGGCTGTGTCCCCATGAATGTTGTTCTCTTCTAGGATCCTATCTGAGGGGGTGCTGCTGCTGCTGCTGGAGGCCAGGAGGAACCGCCACTTGGGACTGCCTTCCTGCCTGGAGGGCCCAGTGAGCTGGCCCCTGGCCTAGCCTTGCCACCCCCCTGCCTTGCTGCATTCCACGAGGACTATTTGCTGGACCTGTGTGTGTCTTCTGTAGCGCTGGGGAGCACTTTATTTCCTTCTAGCGCTTAGGAGCGCTTTATTTTGTTCCTGCCTGGAAGCGCTTTATTTGTGCTTGGGGCACTGGGAGCGCTTCATTTCCCTTTGGCGCTTGAGAGCGCTAGGTTTATTTTTGCTAGCGCCTGGAAGCGCTTGATTTGGCCCGTAAGCGCGTGGTAGCGCTTTTGTTCCACGTCCGAGGGTGCCCGCTTTGTATTTAATTACCGGGTTTTCTTGCCTGAGAATCGCAGCCGCCCGGCCGGATGTCAGGCAGGCTGGGGGGGGGGGACTGCAGGTCAGCAGGAATAGGCCAGGAGCCCACCCCGCCCCTCTGGAAGCTGCCGAGGAGTCCGAGCCGGAGGAAGAGACCGGGTGGAGCCGTCCTGGGACCGGCAGGGAGAGCCCTGCACAGAGGAGAAGAGCAGCGCCGGAGACGAGACTGGTGAGTGTTTCCCAGAAGAGAGGGTGGCGTCGGGGCACATTGCAGGTGCCCACCCCGCCCCTCCAGTGCAAGGCCCTTACCGCAATTACGAGTCACACAGGGAGGGACTCCACCCCCCCCTCTTGACTCCGAGTCCACGAGCGACTCCAGCAAAAGGGGCAGTTAGTAGTTCAGAGCCCAGTGGGGCTCAGGGGGGTCTCGCAGCATGCAGGGGAGAGCGGCCCCGGCAGACAGCGGCCCGCTCCGCTATCCCGGGGCATACCTTGTTCAAGAGCCACGGAGGCTCTATGGTCTCATTTGTCTTCCGGGTTCCCCGAGAGGGACCCCAACGAACCGCAGGCGCACAGGGTCGAGCGGTCCCAGCTGGTAGCGGGCCGCTTTCCCCCCACGCGGAGGCATTCACTCTGCAGAGCCCAGTGGGGCTCGAGGGGCATTGTTTTGGTTAGAGGCCCGAGAGGCTCACAGCCCCCATTGTTGTTTCAGAGTCACAGAGGCTCGAGGGGGCATTTGTTTGTTTAGAGCCCAGCGAGGCTCCCACATTGGTCCCATCCTTGTCTTCACAGCTGCCCAGCACTTCGTGGGCAGCTGCTACCATTAGGCCCCTGACATTGTGACACAGGATGTCCTAGCCTCAACAAGGTCAGTTGGCCTAGGGACAGTCACAGGTGGTGATTATGTGAGTTTTGCACAATTGTTTTCTTCCCTGCACCTCTGAATGTGTTTTTATGCGTCATGTGCCTTGTTTTTACACCGCTGAATGTAGGTTCTGCATCATGTGTTTTCCTTCCCTACACCTCTGAATGTGTTGTGATGCATCATGTGTAATGTGCTTATACCCCTACAGGTATTGTGATACTTAGGTGGTTGTTTTTCTCCTAGTACAGGTGTTGCTAGTGAGGTCCTGGTTCCCTGCGTGACCTGTTCCTAAGGTGGTTAGGGTTGCGTAGGTGGTACTTACCTGTTACCAGTGATTACTGGTTGTGTGCTTTATGTTCTATTTTGTGCTACAGTGATTATTACTACATGTGCTATGTGCTAATTATTATTCCTACAAGTGCTAATTCTACCCAGTGCTAAGTTCTAAAAGTGCTGATTCCTGACAGTGGTCCATGTGGCCCTGTCTTGTACATATCCCCTGTAAATTCTGCCCGTGCCTGTTGGCACATAATAACATGTGTGTTTTTTATCTAATGTGTTTTGGTATAATACAAAGGCTATTTTTATATATAACCTTGTGTGGAGTTTCCTTTGTGGTGGGCCTTGGGTGTTGTTGCTGGGTGCGCGCGCAAACACTTAACCTACATAGCCTCCAAATTTAGCCTAGCTGCTCGCGCCACGTTACCTAGAGGGTGAGCAGGGGTTATCTTGGCGTGTAACTCCCTTGCCCTGACTTGGGAGTGGTGGTCTCTGACTGACTTTGGTGCAAGCCCTGGCCAGCCAGGGATCCCATTTCTAACAGACTGTATCTCCTCAACTCCTTCCTTGGAATTATCCCAATCTTCTCACTCACTTCAAATTGAACAGAGTTGCTTCTAAGCATTTATTGCTGGCTGAGCCATACCGGAATAATGTTCAAACTCATATTTTAAACACTAAATATCATAATCAGGAGATTCACTGTTATACTCTTTATGGCAAGTTATCTTGGTCCTGCTCTGTCGTTTTGACCGGACACACCACTATTGGTCCTTCTTTGCAGCTGTAAAAACAGCTACATCCACATGGGTCTGCTCAAGTCAATTATTTTTTCTGCCAAATGATACTTAATTTGAGTTTGCATAATGTGGCACAATGGTTAGTTCACACCTGCCCAATTGGGGTTGTAGCATGCAAAATTGGTCAGTAGCTCGCCGTAGATTTTCAAGGGTTTTTCATGAATATTTGGAAACTGGTCTGCAATGGGACGAAGGGATATGAATGGCACCTTAAGCTTCCTATCCCTGCCCCCAGGTAATCTCATATAAGAATGAGGGCATTCGAGTCGGGTGGCGCAGTGGACTCATGCATCCACTAATGCATCGACCGCAGGAATCTGCCCTTGACATCATTCTCAAAGGTTTGAATCACAGTGCATCCACTCAGCCCTTCAGACTTCTAAGGTCTATAAAAAGAGCACCATTGAGTTGGTTAACAATAAACATCTGTTATTTCAGCACCAAGATTCCCTTTTGGGTGAACCTGTGCTTTACGAATGCATATGTTATGTTTTGGGTCTTATATGGCTTAATGCAGATGGATCATCACTGTCTTGATCACTGAAGGATTGGGTATGATGATCACTTCAGGGGTTTCTCTCAAGTTCTCTTGCTCTCAAAGCATTGGTACTCCTCAGACTTTCACAGGTTACAGTCAGGTGGCATGCCTCATTGGCTGTTACCTATTATTGATTCAGTAGGGCACAGAGCGAACTCTAGAAGAGGTATGTTATGTCATGAAGTCATTCTTACCACTAACTTCCTAACCCAGGGAATCCCCCTGTACCTACCCCAAAAACTTTTTTTCTCATAATCACCTGCTCAGATGACGCATTCCACGTTCTCTTTAAAGGTTTAACAGTCAATAAACAACATCAGAGAGTGGGACGCCAGGCCACTCTCTACCCAGTCTTCCTTTTTGGAGAATTCTCCAGCTAGCCTGAATGCCTGGGGCTCTTATATGGAGCCAGGCCAGGCCTCTCGTCCACAACCTTGATCAAGTGCAGGCACTTCCCAGGCAAACCCAGATTATCAAAGAAATCTGCAGGTTTACCAATTTGTCTGAAAGCTGAAAATGTTTATTAACAAAAACAAAGATAGTCTATGAATCATAGTCAGGTTACAGGGTGATCGCATGGCTCCACATCACATGAGCATAGAAGCTAAGGCACATAAGCACAGAACACAAATTTACACATTATCATGCATAAGGCTTCAATAGAGGTCACATGGTGAAATGGAAACAAAGGTGCTTTTTTATGAGTCCGTGCGTCACTTTTGCACCCCCGGTGCGTCACTTTTTGTGACGCACCAGCAGCGTAAAAATTGCACCATGTTGCGTCATATTTACAAAGTGACACAACTAGGTAGATGCGTCACTTTGTAAACCTCTGTGCCACATTATACCTGCGCCAGGTATAATTGTTGCAGGGTGGGGGTTCCGCCGCAAGTAAGCCTCGTATAAATGATGCAGTGAAATCTATGAGATTTCACTGCGCCACTTCTAAGACGCAAATGCGTCAATATCTTACGCCTTCCTCACAGCAGGCATAAGACTGCAGGCACATTGAAATAGGACTTGCCCATGTTAAATGACTAATTGCTGAAGTTACGTCACTTTGTGGCACACTCCAGCAATGCGTTATTTTTGTACATACAGATACCTCAGGAATACTGACGTATCTGTAACTCTTTGCGACATGATGCATTATATTGTAAATATGACACATCAAGCATGGCGCAAGGAGAGGGCAATGAAAAGTGACGCATCGCTATTTTCATGCAGCGTTGCGTCACTTTTCATAAATGAGGCTCAAAGACTTTAAGCAGGTGCAGAAACTGCAATCGTGGGACATTACTTATTTGACCTTTTAACTGCTACAAAAATGTAAACTTTTAGAGCTATTTGAGAATTTCGCGCCTACAGTACCAGGCATGAGAATGAGGTTTTACACAGCACAGATTTTTCAATTTGGCACGATGCTTCCACAGGGAGCAAGACCATGGTAACCACTACTACAGTTTTGATAAATGCAACATTTTCAAGTTCCACAACTGTATGCATTTTAATTACGAATGTTTCTGAAATTGAGAGTCTGATAAGCCAGTCAAACCATTCCCCAGGTCAGACCAAAAGCATTTCCTTAATAAAATTAAACAAAACAATTATACTGCATACAGCCTTTTAGTGTTAAAATATATGTTAATTAATAGAGCTTCCATGTAAATCCTAAACATCAGACTGGCTATACTGTCTCAATTGTTTGCTTATCAAAGGCCCAGCAACACTTACATTTGCAAAGAAATAGTGGGGTTTAGTTACAGATTTATGCTACGTTTGCAACACAAACTCCTCTGTACAAGTACCATGTTTGTTGTGATTTTGCAACCATTTTAGGGTACTTTAAAATGGCTATGCATAATAAATGTAACTGTATTTCATCGAGCCAGATAGTGCTATTTTTATTTGTATTGTCAAAGAGGCAGCAATAATAATTGGTGCACAAATATGTTTGCAACCATAGGCCAAACTGAGTAAGTTTATGAGTACAGGAAATAGTACTACAGAAGTACTTTTCTATGTACTCTTGAATGCATATTAAATCAGCCCAGAGATATCCAACTCTTTCCTAGCAAACGTGCAAGGAGAGCATAGTCCTTTCTATCTGTACGAACTCTATTTGAATGTTGACTGAACATTCCATTATTTTCTGTTTTAGATCTTCTGGAGTCAATTGAACTGAAGAGGCCCAGTCAGGGCAAACCCAGTCTTGGGTTGCTTGTGGTGCAGTTCAAAGGGGACCTGGTTTGGCAGCTCGGGCTGGATTGTTCCCATGTGGGCAGCACCAAGACTGATTTGCATATGGCTGGGTCTAATCTGGGGTGGAATGGTGGTCAGAGCATCAATGCATTAGAATGTAGCCTGGAGTTGTTGGTAGCGATTAGACTTTTTGCAAACATTCCTCCCATCACCTTTTGTGTTTTTGACACCACATAGCAGATGAAATTATGTTCATTTGCCAATTCACATTCACAGCATGTTGATCTCATTATGTATTTGTTGTTCACAAATTCACTCTCATTAAGAAGAAAGTCCATTATTGCCCATAGAATGGAGCTACAAATCTGAATATGATCTAATGTGTAAAGATCAGCTAAATTGATACAAATTGGTTCATCTAGGTTTATTTTGAGAACATTAATAGCACAATTAAATGTTTTTGTCTAAAGCCAAGTCAGTTGGGGACACTTCACCAAAATCAACATTGGGGATGCCCAGCATTTGTAACAAAAATTGTTTTTTGTTTTCCCTGAAAGGTTTCTGCGGGGAGTCCATCTGCACAAATGATGAATGGTGTGGCCAGAGAAATGATAAATATGGCTGCCTATGCAAGCAAAATTATGATCACCAGGCAAAACGTTCTCTTGGTACGTTTAGGAATGAATTATATTTCAAATAACCACTATACGTTGCTAATCTCTCAATAGTCCGTGTTTAATAATTCTAATGCAGAATATCCGGATCAGTCACATTACTGCATGAGTGGTTTTTCTGGGATTACATGTTTTTCTTGCATTTTGTCTAATGTTTATGTAATTAGCTGGGATAATGATATTGAATTTTCACAACACAGGCACCAGCATGTTCAGGACAGTAGTTACACTAGCCCCTGTGTCTCTGATAGCTTCAACATCAGTCCCATTCACTTTAGGCCTCTGCCTGGACTTGTCCATGCTTGAAGGTAAGGCAGCAATGGTTGCAATATTCACCACCACCCAGGGAAACTAAGTTTGCCTCTACCACCTGCCCACCCCTCTCTGGGGAAACACTCTCCACCCCAGACTTGCACTGGCAATTCCTGGGGATGGCCCCTTAGGAGGCATCTCCCCTTATGTGCCCTGCTGGTTACAGTCAAAGCACTTACCCACCTTTGAGGGGTCAAAGAACCTACCACTCTTTCCCTGATACCACCTTCCTTTGAATGTTGGTTGGCTCAGCCTCCCCCTCCTTGTTCAGGTTTTTGCGGGTCTTCGGAGGATTCCTTAGGTTTTTGACCTCCTTTTCACTGGCTTTCACCTGGTGAGGCACCCGTCCTCCTTTCTTCTAGTCAACCCCCCTGGTGCAGAGTGGAAACCCAGGTCCTCACCCACTCATCAGCTGTCTTGACTAGGTCTCTAGTATAGGACATCTTTGAGTCCTCGAGGTACTGGCGCAACTTCTCTTCAGCACAATCATTCAAAATACGTTCTCTCAAAAACAAATTATACAATCTCTCCTATGTGTCAACATTGTTACCAACAATCGAGCCTTCGAGTGCTTTCTGTGGGATGTTCAAAATGTCTACCCATGACTTTGAACTCACTTTCTGGGTGTTTCTGAACATCGCTCTGTACTATTCTGGGGTTAAACCAAATTTCTCAACTAAGCATAGTCTCATGTGAGTATAGGACTTTGCCTCCTCTCCCTGCGCGTTCAAGTGCCTATACATTCCAGCCACTGGACTCAATTCCCACAAGAGTGAACCCAAGTGCTTGAGTCAGAACCCCCACATCTCAAGGGCACTCTCAAATGCAGGCAGCCATTTGTCAAACTCATCCCCATCTATGTACCTGGGTACTATACCCTTGGGAAGCTTGTGATCAAACCCACCACCACTGTACATCGCAAAATGTTCATAATTTTTACTGCTACCATCTCTTTTTGCTGCCTCTTCTCACTCCATTTCATTTCAGCCAATTCCAGTTTCCTCTGCTCCATTGCTATCAAAGCTAATTGGGTCTTAAGCTGTCTCTGCAAGGGACAGGTGTGGTTTCTGAGTAGGAGACCCGTCCTCCCTCCAACCATCTGAAAGCATATGACTAACACTTGAAAAAATGGAAGAGGACCCAACCTCACCCCCCTTTTGGGTGAGGTTTGGAGGTACACCCTCCATCATCCTTTGAATCTCCTCACCTGCCATAGCCCAGGCCTTTAGAGACTCAAGCAACCCTGCCTTCCTAATCTTGTTGGAAGCAAGCAGCCCCCTAAATCTACACTGTACCCTAAGATCAGCCTTTCTGAACTGGGACTTTTTAGTCAGGTCCAGCTCCATGGTTCTATACTTTTTGATCACAACAACTGGGCACACAGACTTAGAACAATTTGGACACATCAAAATAATGGATTTAAACAGTTTTAGTCCAAATTCCAAATATGTAACTCAAACGTTGTTGCTGTAAAACAATTTAGAGGGTTTGAAAAATATTAATTAACTTTACTGAAAGGTTTACTTTTTTAAACACAAGTCCCCATCTACCCAGCTGACCACCAAAATGTTGGAAACTGAGCTTTTGGTAGTAGTAATATATATCTACCACTGGCAATAAGGCATCTAACATAATAGAGTGCTCAGTACAGGTCTTACAAAACTATCCCCATGCTCAACCCTTGGTAGCTTGGCTGCAAACATGCAGGCTTAACTTAAAAGGCAGGTATGCAAGGCTTTCAAAAACACACATTTCAGTATATAATTAAGGCACAACAAACAATTAAAATCCAACACCAATTTATAAAAATTAAAATAGGTATCTTTAAAATGACACCAAAACAAAACCAACAGCGCCTATTGGGACATCTGGCCGTGCTAGACCAGGTTAAAGTCAAAGTTTCAGGCTGGCCGTGATGGAACCGTGCATGGCTACCCCTGGTGGTAGGTCTCGATCAAAGTTTGTACCTTCTGACTTAAGACATTTTTCTGGGTCTTTATTCCCCTGGGTCCCTCAAAGCTCTCAGCCAGTTCAGATACGGTGAGGGTTTGACGGCTTGGCTTGCGATGAGCTCCCTGTCAAAGTTGTGGAGATCCGACCTCCCAAGCTTTTCAGAAGGATGAACCAGGGATGCAGACCAGTTTGTGATTGGAGGTGGGTTTCTTAGCCCTCGTGGTTGGTCCCGGTCACCTTTTCTACATTCGGACTTTGAAACATGTACAGAGTTTTTTTCTTCTGGGGGTCCCTCGATGCTCTTATTTATTTATTTTCAACATTTATAAAGCGCACTGTTACCAGACGGTGTCCTGGCGCTGGTTGACCACTCCAAAGACTAGCCTCAAAGCTTATTGCCTAAATAACCATGTTTTCAAGACCTTCCGAAAGGACATCAAGTCTGGTGTCTGTCTGAGGTCCGCTGGCAAGGTGTTCCAAGCCTTTGCTGCTCCCAAGGAGAAGCTTCTGCCTCCCCATCGGGCTTTCTTAATTCTTGGGACCACTATCAGCCCCTGGTCGATTGATCTCAGTGATCTTCCAGGTTTGTACCACTGAAAATACTGGGTCATACACTGCGGACCCCAGCCCTTTAAGTGCCTTGAAGACTAAGCATAATGCTTTGAATGCAATCCGCTTGTGCACAGGCTGCCAGTGTAATTTCACCAGCTCTCTGGGGCGACCAAGGCAAATTTGGGAATGCCCGTGATCAGACGAGCTGCTGCGTTTTGCAGAATTTGTAATTTATTTAGAAGCCCCTGTTGAGCATTGAGCAGTAGGCCGTTACAATAATCCAGCCAAGACAGGATCAATCCAGACCCTACTGTTTTTCCATGCTCATCTGGAAGAAAGGGCAGGATCTTGCGTAGAGTCTTAAGAACAAAGAAGGTCGCTGAGGACAGCGCATTTACTTGAGGCCTAAAGGACAGTTTATCGTCCATCAGAACCCCAAGGTTCTTGACCTTGGCAACAGGTGAGGGAGGGATGCCCAATTCTTCCGGCCACCATCTTGGGGACCAGAAATTCTCTCTAGCCCCAAAGAGGAGAACCTCGGTCTTGACCGAATTCAGTTTTAGGCAATTCCCTGCCATCCAATCACTGACTGCAAGCATGCAGTCTTTAAACCTGCTGGCTGTGCCTTCCTCTCCTCCCAGTAGCAGCGACACCACAATCTGTGTGTCGTCTGCATATGATGTTAAGCTAAAACCAAAGGCTCTGATCACCGGTGCTAGGGTAGAAACATAAACATTAAAAAGCATTGGGCTCAGTGAGGAGCCCTGGGGCACCCCACAAGGGAGTATGAACGGACTGGATTCTTAATCATCCAAGGTCAACACCTGACTCCTGTTGGAGAGGAAGGCTTTCAAGATCGTAAGTGCTTTGCCCTGAATCCCCGCGGCCCTCAACCGGCCCACCAGTATCATGTGTTGGACCGTATCAAAGGCCGCAGACAGGTCCAAAAGGATCAGTGCGGCTTTTCCTCCAGCGTCCATCACTTTCCTAATGTCTTCCGCAGATTTAATTAGCACTGATTCCGTGCTGTGTTCCGCCCTGAACCCATGTTGAGATGGGTCCAGAGCTTGCACAGCGCCAAGAAACGAGCTTAACTGAGAATTCATTATTCCCTCTATAATCTTGGCCGGTAACGGCAGTCTGGCAATGGGTTGATAGCTGTTCAAATCGTCAATATCCAGATTTGTTTTTTTTTTTAAAGAGGGAGGATTGATGCCTGTTTCCAGCGGGATAGGAATTCCCCGCTTTCCAGCATATTATTAAATAGTGATGTGAGGACAGAGGCTATCGGTGTTACAGCTAGCTTTGCTATGGTAGAAGGACAGGGATCATGAGGGGAACCTGATTTTAGCCTAAGCAGCCGCTTCCTTACCTCCTCCTCATTTACCGGGGAGAAGCGCAGGAGCCTGCTTTCCTGGGAAATGGTCTCTACCAGTTCAGGATTATCCTCTAAGGGGTAACTCTTAGTTTGACCATCCAGAGAATTGAAAATGGTCTCCACTTTATTTTGGAAAAATTTCGCCAGATCTACACATAGTTCCTGACTAGGGGTCACCGCTGCTGGTTTTGGGGCTGCCAGGGTAAGAACAGTTTAGTAGAGTTCCTTTGGGGAGTTTCTTGCCTCCCTAATGCGATTGGAGAAAAAGGTACTCTTTGCTTTCCCTATCAGATCTTTATATACAGCTAGTTCCAAGGTATATCTCTTTTTGTCAGCCTCACAATAGTTTTTCCTCCATATCCGTTCTAGTTTCTTACAGATAATTTTTTGCTCCCTGATCTCCTCTGAGAACCAAGGAGCCGATGGTGACGTGCGAGTGGAATGACAAAGTTTGGATGGTGCTAGCTGCCTACAGGCCTTATCCACCCAGTTGGTATATATGGTGGCCGCCTCCTCTGCATCCACTGAAAGGGGTACCATCGTGGATGTCAATAGCTCGTCTAGAGACTTGCCTTCTATGTTTTTCCATTTCCTGATGGTCCTGGCTGGTTTCTTGGCCTGTCCTGATCTCGGGGGTAGAGCCATAGCAATGTTAAAACAAATAGCGGCATGGTCAGACCAAGGGACCGGACGCATAGCCATGACACCTATATTAGGATGGTTAGAAAGGTGTGTCCAGCCCTATGGGTAGGCCCTGCCCCCATTTGCTTCAGATCCACCCCATCCCTTAACTCCATGAGCTCCCGAATGTCTGGGTCTGAGCTGCAGTCAAGGTGGAAATTAAAATCCCCTAAAACTGTAAAAGTCTTAGCACAGTCCGCTTCCTCTAAAAGACTTCCAAGTGCCGCTAAAAATGTGGCTTTAGTCCCAGGGGGTCTGTAAAGTAAACAGCCTCTGAGGGATTGATGATGGGACAGGGTGAATTTAAAAACAAGTGCTTTGCCAGAATCAACGGTTACTGGCTGAAAATGACCTTTTATAGAATCATGGTAGATAATCGCCAGGCCGTCGCCTCTATTTCCCGGTCTGTTCTGGACATGACAGCCATAATTGGGTGGAGTGGCTTCAACAATGTCCGGGCCCGAGGCTGCATCCGTCCATGATTCAGTGATAAATGCTATCTGAACACCCTTTTCATGTATCAAGTCTGCAAGTTCAATACTATGTTTGACTAGGGATCTGGCATTCAACAACATACATTTAACATCAACAGGCTCACCCTTCACCTCACCACTATCTATATTGTTAATGGCACTAATGTGCAGCCAAGAGACCATGGAAAGGGCTATGTGACAACTTGGGCAACAAAGTAGAACCGACTGCGGGTTATTTCGGAATTCCAGGTGTACACAGCCTGACGTTCTAACTTCTGCTCCTAGGGCCCACAGTGTCTCCCGCTCATAGATAAGGTGGCATACCGTGTTCGTGGCACTTCGAACAGGGGTTGTGGTGCTGGTCGCGGATCTGGCGCGGACGGGTGCAGACGGGCTTGCCTTTGGCGCGCCGCCGGCAGGCCCGCTGTGCGTGTCCGCTGCACGTTCATGCCAGCCCGCCTTTTAAGGTCCAGGGAAGGAGAAAGACTAGACCGCTCATCCCTGGCCCGCTTCAAGATGGCGGCCGTCCAGGCTAGCGTCTCGTCGCAGTTTCCTCGTCCCTGCCTCCTAACCTGTGAGTATCCAGGGCGCAGAGTCTTTAAAATCAGCCTGCCCCTTACCCACTAATAATTTAAAAGAACAATAGCAACAGTTTAAAAATGTAGCAGCAGTCGATGAAATGTGCAAAATTAAGCAATGGGCAGATCAGTCATCCACCTCGCTCCCGGCTCACGCCTCAGGAGCAGCCAGCAGTTCACCAGACCGGCTTTGGAGAAGATTCCCCGGCTTGGGTTTCAGCTTACTCTGGGTCAAACTCTGGAAGACAGACCTCTGGAGGCTTTCAGTGGAACGAACCTTGGTGATAGTCCACTTTTGGAGATTTTTTCAAAAGTTGGTCCAAACCTCTCCAAACCTCTCCAAACCTCTGGAATTTCTTGAAGTTCCCCAAAGGTTGCAAAAGTGCCCAGACATACTCCAAGGGTCAGGAAGCTCCAAGATGGTCCTTGAAACTTGGGTTCTTCAGTTACCACAATCCACTTGAACAAAACCCTTCTAAATCTACTGGTAGTACTCCAGGCTGATTATTCTTGGTGGTGATGTTCCAGGTGAGCTCTGTTAACCTGTAACTTGCAGGGAGCATGTTCTTTAGTCCTTTTGAAGCAAGTTAGGTCCACAGGGCTGTAGTTAAGGTTGTGCAGCAGGCCAAGTCTTCAGAGTGCAGGGCCCGATTAGTGCCAAATCAAACTCATCGATTTACAAAAGGGGGTGGTGATGAACAGAGTGTCTGAATTGAGCAGACCACTCTTACCCAGTCCAAAGATCAGGGCTTGATCCATCACCGTTATTTATCTCACTGCCCCATCCCAGCTCAGAACCTGGCTATATGCAAATCAGTCTGTCCCTGGCCCAGTGCATCATGGGAACAGGGCAGACTAAACTACCAAGCCAATTCTTTACCAGAAAGGAGACAAGCTACCGGGGACCGGTTTCTGGCATTTCAGCCTCTTCGGCCCGGCTTGCTTGAATCCTGATGGAGCAGTGAGAAAGGGACTCATGTCTGAGTATACCCTGCCACACCTATAGTGGCCAAAATCGATTTACAAAAGGGGGTGGTGATGAACAGAGTGTCTGAATTGAGCAGACCACTCTTACCCAGTCCAAAGATCAGGGCTTGATCCATCACCGTTATTTATCTCACTGCCCCATCCCAGCTCAGAACCTGGCTATATGCAAATCAGTCTGTCCCTGGCCCAGTGCATCATGGGAACAGGGCAGACTAAACTACCAAGCCAATTCTTTACCAGAAAGGAGACAAGCTACCGGGGACCGGTTTCTGGCATTTCAGCCTCTTCGGCCCGGCTTGCTTGAATCCTGATGGAGCAGTGAGAAAGGGACTCATGTCTGAGTATACCCTGCCACACCTATAGTGGCCAAAATCGATTTACAAAAGGGGGTGGTGATGAACAGAGTGTCTGAATTGAGCAGACCACTCTTACCCAGTCCAAAGATCAGGGCTTGATCCATCACCGTTATTTATCTCACTGCCCCATCCCAGCTCAGAACCTGGCTATATGCAAATCAGTCTGTCCCTGGCCCAGTGCATCATGGGAACAGGGCAGACTAAACTACCAAGCCAATTCTTTACCAGAAAGGAGACAAGCTACCGGGGACCGGTTTCTGGCATTTCAGCCTCTTCGGCCCGGCTTGCTTGAATCCTGATGGAGCAGTGAGAAAGGGACTCATGTCTGAGTATACCCTGCCACACCTATAGTGGCCAAAATCGATTTACAAAAGGGGGTGGTGATGAACAGAGTGTCTGAATTGAGCAGACCACTCTTACCCAGTCCAAAGATCAGGGCTTGATCCATCACCGTTATTTATCTCACTGCCCCATCCCAGCTCAGAACCTGGCTATATGCAAATCAGTCTGTCCCTGGCCCAGTGCATCATGGGAACAGGGCAGACTAAACTACCAAGCCAATTCTTTACCAGAAAGGAGACAAGCTACCGGGGACCGGTTTCTGGCATTTCAGCCTCTTCGGCCCGGCTTGCTTGAATCCTGATGGAGCAGTGAGAAAGGGACTCATGTCTGAGTATACCCTGCCACACCTATAGTGGCCAAAATCGATTTACAAAAGGGGGTGGTGATGAACAGAGTGTCTGAATTGAGCAGACCACTCTTACCCAGTCCAAAGATCAGGGCTTGATCCATCACCGTTATTTATCTCACTGCCCCATCCCAGCTCAGAACCTGGCTATATGCAAATCAGTCTGTCCCTGGCCCAGTGCATCATGGGAACAGGGCAGACTAAACTACCAAGCCAATTCTTTACCAGAAAGGAGACAAGCTACCGGGGACCGGTTTCTGGCATTTCAGCCTCTTCGGCCCGGCTTGCTTGAATCCTGATGGAGCAGTGAGAAAGGGACTCATGTCTGAGTATACCCTGCCACACCTATAGTGGCCAAAATCGATTTACAAAAGGGGGTGGTGATGAACAGAGTGTCTGAATTGAGCAGACCACTCTTACCCAGTCCAAAGATCAGGGCTTGATCCATCACCGTTATTTATCTCACTGCCCCATCCCAGCTCAGAACCTGGCTATATGCAAATCAGTCTGTCCCTGGCCCAGTGCATCATGGGAACAGGGCAGACTAAACTACCAAGCCAATTCTTTACCAGAAAGGAGACAAGCTACCGGGGACCGGTTTCTGGCATTTCAGCCTCTTCGGCCCGGCTTGCTTGAATCCTGATGGAGCAGTGAGAAAGGGACTCATGTCTGAGTATACCCTGCCACACCTATAGTGGCCAAAATCGATTTACAAAAGGGGGTGGTGATGAACAGAGTGTCTGAATTGAGCAGACCACTCTTACCCAGTCCAAAGATCAGGGCTTGATCCATCACCGTTATTTATCTCACTGCCCCATCCCAGCTCAGAACCTGGCTATATGCAAATCAGTCTGTCCCTGGCCCAGTGCATCATGGGAACAGGGCAGACTAAACTACCAAGCCAATTCTTTACCAGAAAGGAGACAAGCTACCGGGGACCGGTTTCTGGCATTTCAGCCTCTTCGGCCCGGCTTGCTTGAATCCTGATGGAGCAGTGAGAAAGGGACTCATGTCTGAGTATACCCTGCCACACCTATAGTGGCCAAAATCGATTTACAAAAGGGGGTGGTGATGAACAGAGTGTCTGAATTGAGCAGACCACTCTTACCCAGTCCAAAGATCAGGGCTTGATCCATCACCGTTATTTATCTCACTGCCCCATCCCAGCTCAGAACCTGGCTATATGCAAATCAGTCTGTCCCTGGCCCAGTGCATCATGGGAACAGGGCAGACTAAACTACCAAGCCAATTCTTTACCAGAAAGGAGACAAGCTACCGGGGACCGGTTTCTGGCATTTCAGCCTCTTCGGCCCGGCTTGCTTGAATCCTGATGGAGCAGTGAGAAAGGGACTCATGTCTGAGTATACCCTGCCACACCTATAGTGGCCAAAATCGATTTACAAAAGGGGGTGGTGATGAACAGAGTGTCTGAATTGAGCAGACCACTCTTACCCAGTCCAAAGATCAGGGCTTGATCCAAACTCATCAGCACAGACCTTTCTTCTCTCTTCAGTTTCAAGCAGCAGATCTGAAAGACTCTGCCCCTCTCAAATACTTATTCTAAGTTGTCTGGGTCAAGCAGGAGTGCACTCCTGTCTAAAGAGGTGCAGGGCAACACCCCAGACCACTTTTTTCCAAAGTGTGGCACACTCATCTCCCAGAAAGCACTATTTCTCCAAACTTCAAAAGGTCAGAATTTTCAGCAGGGAGAGAAGAGCTGGCAAAGCACACCTCCAGGATGGCAAATCTCCAGAATTTCTCCTCCTTGCATCTGCTCATGCTCATTCCTTCTGGCTGGGTTCAAAGAGGAGAGGTGTAAATGAAACTGGTTTCTTCTGCCTGTCTCCTCTTTCCATTGAAGGATATTGTTTACAACCCCACCCCCTGCTCTGGCATTCCTATGTAGCTAACCCCAGGGGCTATTTATCACCTCATCAAAGGAGCCTGGCTCATCCACCTAACTCTGACCAATCAGGACAGATCACCGGAAGGCTGAATTTTGGCTTACAGATGAGAAAGTCCTATACTCTCTTGTCTAAACACTTTAGGAGAGATTCAACAATTCCATATTGTTGGATTTGTTAATACCATTCTAGGAAGTCTTTGAGTGGTATTTTATGATTCTCCTAGCAAGAGTTATAAGTTAATAACTTCCTACCATGTTAACCTATATGGAAGGAGATTTGCAATGGGCAAAATGCCTTGGGCCATTTCCCCAAAACCAGGGCTTATAAAACATCTTTTATAACGACCCTGTACCCCTGGGAAACCTAGGGACTCTGGGAGACTTTAGGGATTCTGAATATGTATAAATATTGCAGATACTCACTCCACAGTGCTCCCTGCACAAACATCGATTGTGTGAAGCACGTTATCACAATGTGGGGACGGAAATCTGCAATTTTACTAAAACGCAGGGCATATACAACTCATTTTAAAAGGGTCTTCCTTATAAAATACCAGACCCCACCCCTGGGACACCTAGAGGAGATCCTGGGGGACCTAATATGTTCATAAATTGTAGTTTATACATTTTTAAGTGCCCTAAATACCAAAGTCCAATTTGGCCATGATTTGCATTTTAAAAGCAGTCCTGCAACACAAGGCTGCTTTTAAACTGATCTCAGGCTTGAGCAGTGCACACATGCAAGTGTTGAACAGGCTGCTGGCCTCTAGGGACTAACAAATAGTTTCAATCCCCCTTCCCTAGTATGTCCTGGGGCCTTAGACAGGAGTTCAGGCCAATCATAAGGGTACCCTAACCCATAGTGTACCCTAGTGTATGTGTTTTCACTGTATGCTAAGTGCCTCTTTTAACATAGCTCTCGCCCTGGTCAGGGCCGGACTGGAAACTGAAAGCAGCCCTGGCAAATGTAGCCAGACCAGCCCCAGTGTGGCCCGTCGCGAGCAAGTGCGCCGACCAATACTAGGGTGGCTTGGGAGGGTGATTCTACCGCCAAGAACATTTTGGAAAAAGACAGACCAAAATGGTGCATTTTGCAGCACATTTTTCATTACATATTTAATTGCATCAACTTTCAAAGCACAGTAAATAGTTGATGATGACCTTAAAGAGCACCAGGTTACCCATCCATTCATATGTACCCATAGACATTCTTTCAGAGAGCACCAAAAATAGACACGAGTAGTGAATCAGAGAGAACAAAGTAAAAGTGAGACCAGCCCCCATAGGGTGTGTAGCGAGCAAACACAGTGAGCAACTACTACTAAGGGGAGCAGTGTAGGATGTTCCCCGCTCATGCAGGGGCACCCTCAAATTTAGGACCCAGCACCCTGCATTCCGTATTTAAAGGCCTTAGGGGCGACTGGTAGGTTTTAAGTGTAGTGACCTCAAATATAGGGAAACCTATATCTAACGTAAATTGCGCTAGCACAAGCTGCAATGGAAGACCTGATGTCACAATTTGAGTGGTCCCTCATGGGTGGCATAAAACATACTTCAGCCCATGGGAGACCCCTGGGGCACCTATGCCCTGGGTACCTTAGTAGCATATACTAGGGACTTACATGGGTATCCCAGTAGCCAATCAGTAGTGTACCTAAGTACTCACCATGTCAAATTTAGGGAAGAAGCACAGAGACTGGGGTCCTGATTAGCAGGATCCCAGTCAGACTAGTCAGAAAAACATAATGACACCAGCAAAAAGTGGGGGTGACCAGACCATGAAACCACATCCTACTTTCCTACGTGCCATGTAAAACTGGCTTGGCCAAAACTGATGTGCAATTGTAACATTCGCTCTTCTTATGGTAGCTTATATTTTATTAGTTCATGTGTCATCATGTCATGGTTGGGACTTGGAAAGGGGCAGCACAAGTACTTTCAGTTACTTCAGAGCACTGACCTATAGAGAGTAAATACAGCACAATAACTGGAGGGAACATGAGAGCAAACTACACTTGCTAGAAGACTTTTCCCCTAAATCAGATAGGCCAAGTAGCAGCCAATCAGGTGCTCTGTGACATCCCTGTCGTCTTGATGATTTCTGAGATGATTTTCATAACACAAATGAGTTCAGTTTGTTGCTCTCCAAAGTTTCTCTATGCAACTATCTTGTTACTACTCCATCTTACCGTTGCTTTTTATATTGAATTTCAAAACACACGTTTGTAAATATTACATCTTGTACATCACAAGCGTTGCTATTACCCAATGCAATTACAGTCAATTTACCATCCTAAGAAGGATGGAAGGTTGAATAGGCTCTGCTGACTTCAGACTTGGACCTGTATACCACTGCATAGCTCAGAGTTTAACTCACTGAGCCATCCTGCAGGATTTGTTTCCACTCTCTGCGGGCCCTAAGGACACCCTGCAGTCTCTTTATGGCCACCACATCTATCCTACCTCCTGGACAGGACCGCTCCCATTTCGACTCTCCATCTTTGAGAGCTCTCTCCAGTACATGAAAGATGTCTCAGTGAGTAATGGCCTCTCTGCTGAAATCTGTTAACATTCAGACCACAAGATCATATCCTGGTCTGGCCAAGTTAGCCTTTCATCCTCCCGAGGGCATTACATTCAAGAGCACAGCATTAAAACAGGGAGTAGAGTAGTTGATTTTATTACGGGGTTCCCCTTATTTACTGAAGTCCACAGAGCTGCCATTAGTTCATGAACCACAGGTGGTGGTGACTCGTGGACTGCTGCATCCATTCCAGGAACCTGTGTTCAGCTCATGGGTACAAGTGAAAATCCCGGCACAGCCACTCAGCCTTTCATCCTTGCGAGGTCGACAGATTCAGTACCACTGAGTTTACTAGCAGTCAACTGTTACTCAGTGCCCGAGGGGTGAAGTGGCACTTTAAAACGACATGTATAGAAGTATGGGGAAAATAAAAATGCAGCCACATGGTTACCTCATACTATATCACCACCGGACTTTAACTTCTAAGAATGCAGAGCCATTTCCCCGAGTCCCTATATTGTTTTAGTTCACAAAAGATGTAATAAACCACATCACTCATAGCGGGTATGTTCCTAAAATATTGACCCTCATTAAGTGTGGCCGGTTCTTTCCAAACCCTGCACCACCTACTGTTTGCACTGGGATCAGAACTACAAGTTTTGAGGAAATTACAACATGCTTCGCAAATCGCACTGTTCCCCAAGTTAAATTTTACTTTACCAGAAGAAAATATCCAATAAATACCAGCACGTCTGGATTTTGATGCGCACAGCATTAACATCCAGGCTACGCCCTAGAGTTAGGGTACGACTTGTGATAGCTGATGATTTACGGGAATGATTCCTGAGAATAAAATAAATGTCGGTGCCCAAAAAGAAGTCCTGCAAACATCAGCTCAAATTAAGCACAGCGGCCCCCACGTGTTTTACATTTAGTTAGCCCCTGTGTCTCACAGTGTTTCGGATGGCCAAGATACATAATGATTGATTTTTGATTGCAAAATAATACAACAGCTTTAAAAGAAAACTATTCAGAATCAAAGTGCTTGTTTACTTGTAATTCCAATCCCGCGGACGGCACAACGTCACGCCCCCAGTCCCAGAGTGCTTGTGGCCATGAATTGCAAACGGACAAACCGAAACGATCACTCACCTGCGGGCGCCACCTATTAGAAATAATTAAGTTATGAGGTCTCCAGGCTCCGCTCCAGCCTCGGCGTCGTGGCCTCCCTCTTCTGCCATTTACTGCGCAAGCGCGACCCTCAATGCGCTTGCGCATGATCACCACTAGACTCCAGACCTGACCCACCTTATGGGTACGTACCACGGCGCGCAGATGCGGCGCAGGAGACAGAGAGAGGGAGTAAATATCACTGCACGCTGCGCGCGGCGTGTGATGCGCATTAAAAGCCGTTGGATTTTTAATGAATAATAATAAAGAGGCTAACTAATAAAATGTGGGTGACACTGATATAACGGTCAAGCAGCAAATGCATTTTATCTGCAGATAGAAATAGTTGTTGTGCTTCTTTGCTCGGACGGTCACGCAGCCCTCAGGGTCCAAACCGGCCCTCAGTCATGAAACCGGCCCCCACCCCATCCAGCCGACCGGGGAATTGCCCGGTGCCCGGCATTACCAGTCCGGCCCTGGCCCTGGTCAACCCCCTCCTGAAGAAACCCTCAGCGGACCCCACCAACCTCAAAAACTACAGACCAATCTCCCTGCTCCCGTTCCCAGCAAAAGTCATCGAGAAAGCCATCAACAGCTAACTCGCCACATTCATTGAAGAACACAACATCCTCGACTCCTCCTAATCCGGCTTCAGAAAAAAACACAGTATGGAAACCGCCCTCCTCACCGCAACAGACGACATCCGCACCTTACTGGACAAAGGAGAAACAGTAGCCCTCATCCTCATCAACCTATCAGCAGCGTTCGACACAGTCACCCACCGCACCCTAATACGCAGAGTCTACGATGCAGGAATCCAGGACAAGGCCCTCGACTGGATCTGCTCCTTCCTCTCCGGCAGGACGCAGCGGGTCAGACTCCCCCCTTTCCTCTCGGACTCAAATTCCTCGCATCCCAAAGGACCCTACGATCAGCCCAGCTTTCCTACACCGTGGTCCCTCGCACCAGAAAGACCAGATCGGGAGGCCGCTCCTTCTCCTTCCTCGCGGCCAACGAATGGAACGCCCTTCTGCTCCACCTCAGACAGACAACATCGCTCCCCATCTTCGCAAGAAACTTCAAAACCTGGCTCTCCGACAGACCCCCTCCTTGATGGAATGGAACCTGCACCCCCCTAACCCCGACCCCTAGCGCCTTGAGACCCTCACGGGTGAGTAGTCGCGCTTTAACAAACTCCTGATTGATTGATTGATACTTAGGCAGAGCCTAGGGTTATTCGGAGATAGTTATCAGCAGTACCGGTCAGCAAAAAAGTTGGGGAAGCCCAGGGCACAGGATGGCTTTGCAACAGGGTTTAATGAAACACTGAGGCCCAGAGCACAGTTATAGAAGAGGGTCTGAGGGATGTCTCAAAGTACAGTCAATCTGAGCAGGTCTTCATACAGATTTTTGGGCATCATAATAAAAATACTTCCAGCAATCCTGTCTGGTAAAAGAATGCAGGCCTTGTCTATGGAGTCATAAATAAGGCCCCTGATTACAAATGCAGGTGGACCTTGACCTTGCATGGACACAATGGGGGCCAGTGGGAAACGTGTCCAGATGTCCGGCCTGTGGGGCGCATGATCACTGCTTGTACTTTGTGTGCTATGTCTTGATTGTCTATGTGTTCCTAACATCATGTGGCATCCGACTTTATTATGTTTTGGGAAAGCTTGCACCCCTCTGTCCATGTGACCTTTATTGGGGCCAATTTACCCGGACCGTTGTGTGTTGCTGAGCTTATTTCAGGGATGGGCCTGAGTATCCTGTTTGTGGTTTGTCTGCTGGCTACGTGCTACCCCACCATTTGACCTGTCAAACAGTAACCTTAAAGTCAAGCCCAGGTTGCAGAGCATGCCTGACCACGTATTTCTGAGTCAGCGTTGATGGAAAGCTTATGACGGGCAAATTTGATAATAGTGATGTAATTTCCTCGAATCTGAGAGAGCATCATTACAGACATTGACATTGATTGCATCAATATCAACAATGGCGCCCGCTAAAACAAACTGGAAACGTTAATTTGGCACACTGTGACATAATTTACCTGTCAAGTAATCTTTGTTTGATAGGATTACTTTAGGAAAGTTTTAGGTTTAAAATAGCTATGCATCTCAGGCCTTTACACTGTCTCTTTTTCAGGGATTTCCATACTGGTGTTTTTCGCCAACAACAGCTCAACATTTTTTTCTTTTCTCAAAAGAGTTATTTCCGTGCCACGCGGTAGATGACCCATTACCCGTAATAGAAACTTTGTCTAGGGTTCCAAACAGTCTTGAGTAACTTATTAACAGGTGATAGAAAACAATCTCACCCAACAGCCGACAGCAATCAGAGGCTTTTCTTACCCGCAGCCAACACAATCCGCAAAGGCTGGATCCCAGGTAGTCGCAATATGGGGCACTCAAATGCAGCAGTTAACTTGTGAGATGTGCCTCTTTTCCACCA
This sequence comes from Lissotriton vulgaris, assembly GCF_964263255.1. Taxonomy (NCBI): domain Eukaryota; kingdom Metazoa; phylum Chordata; class Amphibia; order Caudata; family Salamandridae; genus Lissotriton; species Lissotriton vulgaris. The sequence continues at coordinate 279,412,037 of NC_141695.1, read as the reverse complement.
CTGCTTAACTGATTCATCCAAGCCACACTCCGTGGCAAGGTCTAACATTACTTCAGAGGTCAAGTTATGACATTGCCAGGTCACCTAAAATTAAATCATAAGGGGATTTACGTAGGTATTTACGTGTTGGAGTACTATAGCACAGTGCTTACATGTCAGCTCGAAACATCCTTTTCTTCATTAGTAAAAGTGCAAAGAGGGGATAGACATTTCGATTTGAAAAAAGTATATAAGATTATTCCTTAAATATCCCCCCCCCCCTGTAATTTCCGTTTTAGATGATTTGGGACCTAGTTATAAAGGCAAATAAGAGTATAGAGAATAATACTCCAGGGAAGGCTAATTTACGTACTTATAAATGCCTTTGTGATTTGTCCCTGTGGGCCCGATTTTCTTTCTGGCTGAACCCCTGCCTAGGCAAAGCATAGATAGGGGGTTCACTTTCCCTAGGTCTGCTCGGCCATAGCTCCCCTGTCCCTATTAGTAAATAAGCTCATGAACATGTTTCTACACATTCTCTTCCTGGTGGAAAGCAGCACACCTATGGATCAGCCTAGCACCAACATCTTGAGAATACATGGGAGTCTAACAGATCTGCTTTGCCCGTTGTTTGCTTGGGTTAAGGCAATGAGTTATCTAATCGAGCTCAGTCTTGAGGGCTAGATGGAAACTACAGTGCCCTTTAGGTACGTAGATGTCAACAAAGTCCATCCGGGTTCAGTGACAGAACCAGGACAGTCAGGATAGTCTTCCCCTTTCAACTTTCATGATGGCTGCCGAGATGAGGATTGAAGATACAGTGGTAGGTAGGTTGAAGGGATTGCCTTCCCAGAATTTGTTGGGTCTTCAGAGGCTGGATCACATCTATGGGGTTACATTAGACTAATGACTAAGTGGAGGATTATAGACATTTGGATCTGCCACCCTGCAAATGCACCATATGCTTCTTTGGCTAGGCTGTACATAGAAACACAGAGTGTGGGAGCTATAGTGTGGTTCCCATTCACCCAGGAGCCAGACAGACAGGTCTGTTTGCAGTCTGAATTTAGTGTGCTCCTTTCCCTTTCCAAGAGATAGTAGGTGTTCCCTACATCCCTAACTAGAGGTATCATAAGGGAATGAATGATAGAGACCAGCCTGGGGCTCCTTTGGCCCTAAGGCAAGTACTCCTCCCATCCAAGCCACCTTAGAAACATAACATGTTTGCTGTATAATGTTGTCAATAAATAAATCCATAGGTCACACAGTTAATCTATCACTCACTGTAAGAAACAACCCAAGATCTGGCCTCAGTGGTCCAGTGTTTGAACATTCAAAACTTTTCAAATAGGGGCAATACTGCGGAAGCCAGATACAGTTTGCAAGAAGCACTGGGGCACCTAGTTTTCCACATCTTTGGATTTATCAGAAATTGTTGCTTCATGGGGAGAAATAATGTGAGGAATAACATGATTAATTCATCTCTTCTTTCAGCTATGGAACTAGTCTGTGATGGTCAAAAAAGCTTTGCCTCCGTCTCAAGGTGCTTGATGTTTGCCTCATCCATTCCTTTGAACACCTTGCATCTCGCCGATCCCACGTGCATGGGGAAATTGGTCGGAGGAAGACTTACTTTCCCATTTGGCAACTTAACTAAAGATTGTGGAAGTCATTTGCGGGTAAGATTTAGAACATATTCAAAGTTAGGTCCCAATAACATAAGAAGGCACGTCGAATCGCATCTTCTTCTGAGCTCTTCCAGTCACAGCATAAATTAACAAAATGCATATGAATGGCTTGTATATATTTGCACATAAGCATTCATTTGATGTATATGAATGAATCAGTAAGAATGAAAAAATATTGACTGAGATAATTACTCATGCGAGACGTCCAAGCATCTGTTCACAATAATTTTTTTGAGAATTCAGAATACCTTTTTAAGAGGCCGTGTTTTTCATTTATATTATTTGAACATAGTAATATTAACCACAAGAAAACAATTGCAATTACAAAACAATATCAAAATAGAATTGAATGTATTCAGGTTTTCTGTTGTTATTTTTATTATTATTGGGGTGAGATGTGGGTTCTGAGCTTCTCAAACCGCCTAGACATTTTTATTTTTTTACCTCTGGTTTTGGATCTCCATCACAAGTGAGTCTCACTAATTAACCTCAAGTCGCCTTAAGCTTCAGGTAAATGGTATTATTAATAAATCCAGCAGCTGCACAGCTGAGGTATGAGGCTCCGCACTGCTTACACACAAGCACAAATGCACACATGTACATACATGCAGTCTGAGAGAGGAAGATTACTCTCTACCTCAGCCTGCGAGTTCCACACATATAGCCTGTGGCAGATGAGATCTTGCATAAATTGCTCATACATAACCAGAAAGCAATATTGCTCGGGCAGATTCTGGCCGCTGTTTTTAATTGCTGCCTACTTGTACAGCTTAATTTCATCAAGAGACCACAATGGATTTGGTGGCGTTGCCAGCTATCGAAATTCAGAGACAGGCCGGTCCTTCAATATAGTCAGTCCCTGGGCCCGATTGCATCTGCCATTTCCCCGCCTGCGGGGACCAGCACCATGTGGGGATCCGGTTCCTGGCGAGCCAACCCGGCCTTTTCGAGGGTGCGGTCACGCTGGAGGGGGCCGCACGGTTGGAATGTGGCCATGCTGGGAACTGGGGGCAACAGCCTGCCATCCGCCTACTTGCCCATCCGGTCCACTTGGCATCTCTAACTGTCACCCTATGTGGTGGGGGCTTATTTTGGACTTGTCTATAGTTTGCCTTGACCCTTAGAACCTTCTGGTACATGGTGGGCCTTGTATCTTTCTCCTCCCTAAAATGAGTACTGCTGAAGTCCCCGCAAAGCCCCTCCACATCAGACATTTGTGAACTTACCTGCGGTCCTGTGCCATGTGGGGTGCCACCAAAATGTTACACAAATATGAATTTACCTTGAAGACAAGAGGTGTTTAGTGGCGGTGAAGCCACAAAAGGGACTATGACTGTCTAGCTGTGGACCTGGCCCCTGAGACTGATGCACAATGTGGGCCTCCTTCTTCACCTACTCCCGTCCTCCCTCCCCCCACAGATTGTGGCTCCTGGTCACCAATAGATGCCTGTTCATGTTGATGCATGTTAGCGCCAGACCCCGTGGTCCCCGCTTCACCCACCCCCCCCGCATTACATACGACCCATCCACACTCCTAACACTCAACCCAGCCGACTCCCTAACTGAGCCCAGGCCACACCGGGACACACCCATGGACCCTTCACCTGCCACTCATGCAAATACGACTCCTTCGAGACCCACACCAAATCCACAATCTCCAAACAGAGATCCGACACCAACCACCTTAAATGCATCCTTCTCAACACCCGCTCGGTTCACAAACACGCCATCGACATTTGGAACCTACTCGACACATTTTCCCCGGACGTCGCCTTCCTAACAGAAACCTGGATGAATGCCTCATCAGCCCCAGACATCGCCATAGCCATCCCGGACGGCTACAAGATCATCCGTAAGGACCGCACCAAGCAAACAGGAGGAGGCATCGCCATCGTCCATAAGAACACCATCCGAGTCTCAACCAGCTCAGAAGACAACCTCGCTATCGCCGAACACCTCCACTTCCAGATTCACACCGACCCCAAGACCACACTCAGAGGCACCCTCCTCTACAGACCCCCAGGACCCCGAACACAATTCAGCGAAGACATCACTGACTTCATCACCCCACACGCCCTCCCCTCAGAAGAATACATTCTACTGGGAGACCTCAATTTCCATCTGGAAAAAAGCAACGACAGGAACACTACCACCCTCTTGGACAATGTCTCCAATCTCGGACTCAAACAACTTATTAACACCCCCACCCACTACGCAGGACACACACTCGACCCTATCTTCACCTCCAGCAAGCATATCTCCTTCACTCACTCCACAACCCTCCACTGGACGGACCACAGTTGCATCCACTTCATTTACAATAAGACCACGATTCACAACCACCCTCAACCAACTCTGCGAAGAAATTGGAACAAAATCTCAATCGACCAGATCTCCACATCAATTCTTCAAAAACCCCCTGCCTATTCGATGAACCCTAACCAAGCCGCCACCAACCTCACACATTGGCTAACCCAAACCGCCGACAAACTAGCACCCCTGAAAAAACATCAAGTCAAGCAAGGAAGCAAGAACGCCCCATGGTTTAATGATGACCTTAAGAAATCCAAAAACTCTGCCGCTCCCTTGAAAAAACTTGGAAAAAAGACCCAAACACTATCACCCAAGCCGCCTTCAAAAACGCCACCCGCAAACACCACCAACTAATCCGGACAGCCAAGAAATCAGCACTCAAAGACCGACTAGACTACAACGCCCACAACAGCAAGGAACTTTTCAGAATCATCAAAGAATTCACCAACCCCACCGCCAGCTCCAACGACATCACCCCCTCTCAAGTCCTCTGCGACTCCCTCGCCTCCTTCTTCCATGACAAAATCGCCGACATTCATAACAGCTTTGACAACCAACCCGTAAACCAATCTTCCCCTCCCTTCCCCGAACCTGTACCCCCTCCGAATAACCTTCTCAACTGGAACCCAATCACCACAGAAGACACCATTTGCCTAATGAACTCCATCCACTCTGGATCCCCCACAGACCCTTGCCCCCGTCACATCTTCAACAAAGCAGACTCCATTATCGCACCCCATCTCCGATACGTCATCAACTGCTCCCTCAACTCAGGCACATTCCCAGAAAAATGGAAACACGCCGAACTCAGCGCCCTTCTGAAGAAACCCACAGCCGACCCCACCGAACTCAAAAATTACCGCCCCATCTCGCTCCTCCCATTCCCTGCCAAAGTCATTGAGAAAGCCGTCAACAATCAGCTCGCCGCCTTCCTCGAAACCAACAAATCACTTGACTCCTCACAGTCTGGCTTCCGAGCCAAACACAGCACCGAGACCGCCCTCATCGCAGCAACAGACGACATTCGAACACTACTGGACAACGGAGACACAGTCGCCCTCATCCTCCTCGACCTCTCCGCAGCCTTCGACACAGTCTGTCATAGTACCCTAATACAATGCCTCAGCAACATCGGAATTCAAGGAAAAGCATTGGACTGGATCATCTCGTTCCTCGCTGGAAGAACTCAGAGAGTCCGCCTCCCCCCTTTTAAATCAGAGGCCACCGAAGTCATTTGCGGTGTTCCACAAGGATCTTCTCTAAGCCCCACCCTCTTCAACGTATACATGAGCCCCCTCGCAACCATCGCACGTCAGCACAACCTCAACATCATCTCCTACACCGATGATACTCAGCTGATCCTCTCACTCACCAAAGACCCAACCACCGCCAAAACCAACCTTCATGAAGTGATGAAAGAAGTAGCCGAGTGGATGAAGCACAGCCGTCTGAAACTGAACTCGGACAAAACGGAAGTCCTCATCCTAGGTGCATCCCCTTCCGCCTGGGACGACTCTTGGTGGCCAACGGCCCTAGGAAAAGCTCCCATACCAACGGACCACACACGAAACCTGGGCATCATCCTGGACTCCACTCTTTCGATGACCAGACAAGTCAATGCCGTCTCATCATCATGCTTCAACATCCTACGTATGCTCAAAAAAACATTTTGCTGGATTCCCACCGAAACAAGAAAAACGGTCACCCACGCACTGGTTACAAGCCGTCTGGACTACGGAAACACCCTTTATGCCGGCGCCACCACAATACTACTGAAAAAACTCCAACACATTCAAAACGCCTCAGCCAGACTCATACTTGACATCCCCCGCACAGACCACATCTCCGGTCACCTGAAAGACCTTCACTGGCTCCCCGTCAACAAAAGGATTACGTTCCGTCTCCTCACCCACGCACACAAAGCCCTCTACGAACTTGGACCTGACTGCCTCAACACGCGCCTTTCCTTATACACTCCCACCCGCCATCTGCGTTCGTCCAACCAAGCCCTCGCCGCTGTTCCGTGCATCCACAAAGCCACCATGGGGGGAAGATCCTTCTCCTACTTAGCGGCCAAAACCTGGAATTCCCTTCCCATCCACCTCCGCCTTACCCAAAACCACCTAGCCTTCAGAAAACAGCTCAAAACCTGGATATTTGATAAGTAAACCCCCCACCCCCCTCCTCAAGCGCCTTGAGACCCTCTGGGTATGTAGTGCGCTATATAAATGTCTTGGCTTGACTTGACTTGACTTGTTCTACACTCTACAGGTGTGGACAGCCTCATACAAGGCTACATGCAGAGGACTGTCCCAGACCTTTCCCCACCCCATGCTACTCCTTGGCTCTTCAGTGTCAGCATCTCCTACCTCTGAGACAGCCAGCTTGGCCAGCTGTTGGACCCTCAGAGCACTCACTGAGGGGCTTTAAGCCCTCCATAGCATCAGAGATGCCCTCTAGAAAGTCGACCCAACATCTTCTCTTTATGGAGGTTGTCTTGCAGTCTTGCCCCTTGCCTGCCCTCTCTGCTTTTGCCTCTCTTCCTCAGGACCCTACGATTGATCATATATTGCAGGAAATCACAGCGGTAGGCTGTTATCTGGAGGGCATGGAAACCAAGATGTCTGACATTACATTGGAGCGACGGTCTATCTGGGCAGATATTAGCATCTTTAATTATACAGTGGAAGGGGTGGAGAACTTTCTGTCGTCAGTGTAGAGGAACGTCTCAATCGCCTCCCGGATTGGGCATCACAACTCTGACATCTCTGTAACAAGCTCACTGATCTTGAGGACTGGAGTGGCAGAGACAGTGTCCGCTTTCTGTTTTTTAGGAGCGTGGTGAGGGATCAGATCCTGTGGCTTCCTCAGAGACCTTCTCCCCACACTCACTGGGCTGTTCCTCCCATCCCCTCAGGGATTCAGTGGACCCATCACTTGGGTCCACTGTTTGTGGTGGTACTGGGGTGGGCACAGCCCCTTATCACCTGCTTCCTCCACAATGAGCAGGCTCTACAACTCCTGGCTATGGCCTGGCCCATATGACTTCAAGAACCATGAGATTCACATCACAGTGGACTTTTCCTGGCAGAACAATACAAAAGAGGAAGGACTTCCTTGGTCTCAGGACCCAATTGCACAATCAAATTGACACCAAATTCGCCCTCTTTGAACCCACATGCATGTTGATCACGAAGGATGTGGAGTGTACTATTCTCGGCAGTTGGTGGAAGTTCAGGTGATGGTTAATGTAAGCGGTTCCTTTGTTGTGTAGAGCCTTGTATGTGTGAATCAACTGCTTGAATTGGCATCTCTTTTGTACTGGGAGCCAGTAGAGTTACCTGAGGTGGGGTACATCATGGAAAGCTGAAGATGAGTCTGGTTGCTGCATTCTGCATTGTCTGAGGTCTCTGTAGGAAGTGTGCAGTGATTCCTACATGGAGGGTTTTGCCATATTTTAGTCAGCAGGTCATGAGGACCTGTATTACAGTGCGTTTCATGTACAGGGGTAGCCACTTGAAGATCTGATGTTGCATGGGCAGAGTGAGAAAGCAGGCGGGGGAGATGGCATGGATCTGTGATTTCATGGAAAGCTTATTGTCAATGATGATCACAAAGTTTTTGGTGTGGTCAGTGGGAGTGGGTCCAGGGCCTAGGTCTGATGGCCACTAGAAGTCGTTCCATGTCTTGCTGCTGCTGCCGAAGATCAGTATCTCCATTTTGTCTGTGATCAGCTGCAGGCAGTTCTCCTTCAGCCAGTCAGCGACACTTGTCATGCATCCGTGGAACTTGGTTCCGGTGGTGGTGTGGTCATCGATGAATGAGAGGATGAGTTGGGTGTCTTCTGTGTGGGAAATTATGTTGAGGCAGTGGGACCTGATGATATTGGCCAGTGGGGTTACAGATGTTTGAAGTGCGTGGGGCTGAGGGATGAGCCCTGGGGGACATTGCAGGTGATCTCCTTAGGATCAGAATTGAACGGTGGGTGTGTATCCTCTGGGCTCTTCTGGTGAGGAAGGAGGTGATCCATCTGGTTGCTCCCCATGGATGCAAATGTGGTGAAGTATTTCAATCAGTGTGTGGTGGGATACAGTGGCGAAGGCTGCCACCAGGTCAAGGAGGAACAGAGCTGCTGTTTCTCCCGGTCAAGGAGGGTTTGGATGTCATCGGTTGCTGCAATCAGGGCAGTTTCAGAGCTGGGATTGCTGTGGAAGCCAGATTGGGAGGAGGTCTGTGATCAGCTGCAGGCAGTTGTTCTTCAACCACTCAACGACACTTGTCGTACATCCGTGGAAGTTGCTTCTGGTGGTGGTGTGGTCATCGATGAATGAGAGGGTGAGTTGGGTGTCGTCTGCGTGGAAAATTATGTTAAGACAGTGGGACCTGATGATATTTGCCAGTGGAGTCATAGATGTTTTGAAGTGTGTGGTCCTGAGGGATGAGCCCTGGGGAATATTGAAGGTAATCTCCTTGGGTTCAGAGATGAAAGGTGGGTGTGTATTCTTTGGGCTCTTCTCGTGAGGAAGGAGGTGATCCATCTTGTTGCTCCCCTTGGATGCCAATGTGGTGGAGTCTTTCGATCAGCATGTGGTGGGATACAGTGATCATAGAGGGAGTCCCCATGCTCCGAGCCCAGACAGGAGCACTCAGTCCTCAGGCTAGCCATTGTACACAGTCCCAGGGGGCACCATGGAACTCGGTGTCCCCTGCACCACGGGGGCTGCGAGGCTATTTTTATGCCACTGCCCTACTCACAGTTTGTGTTTCCTGTCCTGCCCTCCCACCCACCTTAGTTAGTCAGTCTCTCCCTCCTCCCTCTCCACCCCTCTTACTTCTCCCTCATCCGGAGACTCCTCTCTTCTTCTGTCCCCCCTTTTCCATTTTCCTCTCCCCTATGCATTCTTATCCCTCTTTCCTGTTCTCTGCTTCCCTTTGCATTCCCTCAGGTAATCCTTCAAGTGGGGGCTCCACTGCACCATTGTGCTCCCTCACGTGGGAGAGCATGTGCCGACGCTTCCTTCTCAGGAGAGCTGGTAGTGAAGAGCGGGTTCCCTACCATCAAGAGATGTGCCAGATATGTTGGAAGCTGACGAGGAAGCACAGGCTTGGACGTCTGCATGGAACCTTTTACTTTACATGAGTGTCCTGCGTAAAGGTCTGGGTCATGCACCATCAAAAGAATTACCAGGCACACCTGTAGTTGTTGTTGAATTTTTTTTCTATTTCACTCGTCAGAGCAACTGAGTCAAATGGGTGGAATATCATGATCCACAGGCCTAAGTATGCGCTTACAAAATGTACATATTATCCAGAGTTATACCCCAGAAGAAGCAGCGGCACCACCAGCATAGAACATTTGCTGGTGGCTACCAGGACTGCGCCAGTTCCCACTTCAGTTATGAAATAATCTCACCCTGAGTCTCCTGTGTTGCAATAAAAGTGTCCAGAAGTGTGGCTCAGGGGTTAGAGACGGCAGACCCGGAAGCTGAGATCGGCCCAGGACCAGGGTTCAATTCTCGGCCTCGACGGGGCTTGGGCTCAATAATTCCACGGACTCGATAATTCTCTCGCTCCGGTGCCTACTCAACTCATGGACTCTGGGCAATAGCTTGCTTAATCTCCACAACGGCCCCTCGCGGCGGGATGCCTGGCTTTCACCTTGTGGATACCCTGCCGGGGTTATCTCACAGGGAAATACCAGGACGGGTTCCCTAAGCAAGCGCTTAGATGCCTGCGATGTGGGTGGTTTGCGCTATATAAATACATGTACATTTACATTTACATTTACATGAGAGAGTTGTACCAGACACAACAATCACTCTTGGAGTCAGGACCTTCTTCTTGAGTCTCTTAGGTACATGGACATTAGGTGAGGATTTTTGTTGTTGCTTTGCAACCTTAGTGTATGTAGAGGAAATATTTTGAAACCCTTATTGATGCGTTGGTTTGACAATTCACAATATACATGTTTTATGTCTTAGAAAGGATATAACATTGTCAAAGTGTTTTACCTTTGAATTGCATTGTTTTAGGGATTTGTGCTTTACATTTGATTGTCCTGGTGATACCCTGACAACGTCAGTGGGTCTGACCATTTTGTTAATTCGATCCTCATATTGTGTTAGACGCATGTAGGAATGGATTTTTTAGGGCTTGCTGGTGTGCAGGTTGCTAGAGATGCCGGGGGTCCAGGGTACATCATGGGGTTTACTAAACCTGTGTGACCTTTGTCACCTTCAGGGTGTGAAGCCCTTTAGAAGGTGTTACCACAGGCTTCCCTTTGCAATTTTGTAAATATTTTATTAATGTCTGTCTTAGTATTTTTCAGTGTATATAATAAAGTTATTTTCCTTAGGCACAGGCTGGATAGCTATTTATTGCGTGTTACTGAGTTCTGAGTTTCCAGCCCAGAGCCGGAGAGTGCACACCTCACTGTCCTGAGTGTAAAGTGCTACCATTGATGCTTGGTTCTCAGTCTGAGAGTCTGTCGTAGGGGGACCTCAAGAAGAAGTAGCAAAAGAATCCAGTTGTTACTATTAGGTGCAGTTCCCAGTGACTTCACTGGGGCCTTTCCACGTAGAATTTGCATAGTTAATAGTAGTAGATAAAGTGGATGTGGTCATAATATCAAAAGAAGAATTGGTAGGAGTATCCATTTTAATACAGCTTCAAATAGTTTTATAATTTTAAGAAATGGCACTGTTGACTCAAAAATGTCGCCACGCTGTGGCTTTTAAATTTCAAGCGATGGGACAAGTTGACAAGTGTCAATGTCCCTGCAGTGGTACGATCTTCAAATTCTATGCATGGTATAGTGGGTGCTACACGAAAAAGCTTCTAGCTAATCCAAAGAAAATTTAGTTGGACAACCAGAGTTTGTTCGAACGGGATCCCTGACACAAATTGGCCGCAGGTCCCAATTTACTAACTTGCTGATCCCCCGCCTCGGATGGGGGGACTGACAGCTTTCCACTGACTGAGCCTCAGCTCCGTTTCACCCTGGGAACTCCTTATCCCCCGTCTTGATGTGGTTACTGACACTGACATTCAATGCATCCATCTGCAAATTACAGTCCCAAAGAAGCACCCATGGAACTGCTGATGAAACTTGGTGCAAACGTGCTCAAGATTCAACATATTTGTTCTACGATATTCATGGCATTGGACGTGGGAAGGTTCAAGTCTGTTAAATGTAATTCTATATCATTCCCTTGGGTCAATGACCTTCGTGCTTTAAAACGAGCCATGGGCCATTTCAGATGCAATTATGACGCATTCCTGACACTCAGTAATAAGCTGGACCAGCACAAATATGTTAGCCACAAACCTAACCAAATAGAACTATTTTTTCAGATACAATTCCGAAAGCCCAGAACAAATAAAAAAAGGAGTTTTTCAAATTATCAACGACATTATTGGTAATAGGTTAACCCTGAATGAATATCTTTGTGAAAAAACTAGAAAGTTCTTTCACTTATAAATTTGATGAGAGCTGCGCCTCTAATGCCAATTATTCTTTTATAGACATATACTTCCTTCACTCAAGAAGTACTGAGCCTTTACTGCAAATTATTATTTTAAAGAGACCTCTCCCTTTTGTCTGTGTACTTTGGTCCAGATTCGGCCCACTGGACTGCACCACACTTCTCGGTTCGTTTTCACGGTGAAGACCTGTTTCACCATTAGATCCTCTGCCAGGGAAACCTCTGCACAGCTCAGAAGATCCTGCTGCTTCAGCTTTTTCTGGGTATCCTTGAATATTCACTATCAGAAGGCTCAGTTCCTAGCACCTTTAAGGTGTCGTTTTAATTTCTTTACTGAAAAAAAGCCATCTCTGATTCACAAGTTCCATCCAAATATTGCCCAATTACTCTGCTGCCTACAATAGGAAAGATCAGGGGTGCAGTAAGACCCTCAGTGATGCGCAAGTGGGTTTTAGCCGCTCACACAGAACTGACCTTGCCTTATGAGCAACGCGTGGTGATCTTCACATAGCGGCAGAGGACAATAGTGCAAATGACATGGTTGTATCGCTCTATCAGCGGCATTTGACACTCTTGGCCAGGGCATTCTCATTAGTCTGTTATACACCATAGGTTTATACACCCGCCCCCACTCTCTCCTATGAGTCTGTCTTTCTCACTTATAATGATATATATACTCACCTTCTGGGTATTATATGAACTCATAACATTGTTTTGAGTATGCAGACTAATTTGAAATCACTGCGGTCAGTGTCACAGAGAGTTCTCTGGGGGTCCCAGGAAAGACATACTTTAGGGGCAACTTTGTATTTTATTGGCCATTTTCTGCTAAATCAAACCTCATCGGGACAGACAATATTGAATGATGCATTAAAGGTTGAGATGGAAAACCGATGTGAGACAGAGAGAAAGTTCTCTTCCCCAGAGGCCACTTTGAAGGTGTTAGGCGCGGGCACTTTCCCACTTTTCCATGCATTAAACCATCTCGGATAGCTGTGCTTCAGAATCTTCTGCCCATGTTTAAACCCTGGCTTTTTATTGTAGGTGAACTCCACCCACGCTATTTATTCAAATTCAATAACGGGTCACTATATCATCCAGAAGCGGAATGTGGTTCTCCTTGAGGGTAACATCAACATTCGGTTCTCCTGTGCCTACCCTCTGAATGCAGACCTTTCCTTCTTGTGGGCCATCCAGACCATCCCCAAGTAAGTATGCTTGCTTAGATGCATGTCCCTTCTTTTGTTGTATTTATCACCCACACACGCACACACATGCACATGAAAATACACACACACATACATCATATAGTCCCACCATCCCTGAAAAGAATATTCTAAGGTATGAATCCATGTTGTACTCACGCTATATCTTTTGGCAAAAGGTTCTTTAGATCAATACATAGAGGGAACCTGCATGCATTTCGGTACTTAACTTTCCATTTGTTGCGTGAGGCACTATGCATTGAAGTGGTGGTATTTCCCTATTAGCAGAAGTAAGCACCCGATGCAGTATATTGAGTCCCGCTCTCTCTGACAGCATCGTCAGGACTGGAGGCTCAATGGACTAATGCGTTCAGTGTAGGGGCCTGTGTTTTACCTCATGGTCACAGGTTCAAATCTCAGCGCGGTCACTCAGCTTTTCATCCTACTGAGGTTGATAAAATGAGTACCACTGAGTTGGATAACAATAAACATCTGTTATTCAGTGCCAAGATGCCCACGGGTGAACATGTGCTTTACAAATACATATTATGTTTATATCTAATATGCTAGGGTTGCAGCCACAGGAGCCTTCTCAAAGATGGAGAACTCACTTTCAGAGGGGATTAGACTTCTGAAATCCTCAATGACCCTATGAAAATTACTCTGTTTAAACTTCATGCATACAGGACTTCTCCTGGTCATATTTAATTTGGCTCCTAGATTGGCCATCACTCCGACTCTTCTCTTTATGTATCCTGTTTTGAATACTTCCTCTTCCATTTTCCTCCTCATTTTGCAACTCCTCCTTGTAGAGTGAATATTCCATCCAATTCCTTTTCAATACATAGTCACCCCTGAACCCCTTCCCACATTGTTACCTTACACCAGAGGTCTTCAAACTTTTGGATGCAGAGACCCCCCTGTCAACATTTTCAGGCGTAAGGACCCCCTCCTGACAAACATTTCTAAACCTGTAGGCAGGGCTACTGGAATTATGAGGCAGGTGAGGACCAAATTATGCTACAGGCTTGACTAAATTGTGTGTGTAGAAAATGTAAATAATGTTCTGTGATGCAACGTATTTTGGGATAGCATTGCTTTATTATTTTGAAATGTTTTAAACACAGTAACACTGAGGAAAGATGTCACCACATCAGTAACAGTTTATAACCAAAATACAGCAATTAATTTCAGAAAGATGTCTAGTCAACCTTTGTGAAGGGCCTCCCACTCCACACGTTCGGCTGTAAGTGCAGAGTGGGACGAATTAATGCATGGTTAGTGATGGCCTTGTTTGAGTGAGCGACAGATTGAGCAGTGATGGGGGGACAGGTGAGTGAAGTGTCACATGAGTCCAGGGTGAGTAGTGCGCTTGTGTGACTGCATGGTGAGGTACAGGGTGAACAATGCAAGCGCATTGTTAGTGCAGAGTGATCACTGTGAGTGCAGGGTGAGCGGGTGAATGGTGTGAGTGCATTGTGATTAGTATGAGTGCTTTGGGATTACTGTGAGGGCATGGCTATCGCTGTGAGTGCATGGCGATCAGTGTGAGTGCATTGTGATCGCTATGAGTGCATGGTGATCAGTGTGAGTGCATTGTGATCACTGTGAGTGCAGGGTGAGCGGGTGAATGTTGTGAGTGCATGGGGATCAGTGTGAGTGCATGGTGATCAGTGTGAGTGCATTGTGATCAGTGTGAGTGCATTGTGATCACTGTGAGTGCAGGGTGAGCGGGTGAATGGTGTGAGTGCATGGTGATCAGTGTGAGTGAGGGTGAGCGGGTAAATGACGTGAGTGCATTGTGATCAGTGTAAGTGCATTGTGATCACTGTGAATGCAGGGTGAGCGGGATAATGTTGTGAGTGCCTGGTGATCAGTGTGAGTTCATTGTGATCAGTGTGAGTCCATTGTGATCACTGTGAGTGCATTGTGATCACTGTGAGTGCATTGTGATCGCTGTGAGTGCAGGGTGAGCGTGAAGGTGAAGGCAAGAAAGAGGAGTGCGTTGTCTGAATGCAGGATGCATTCACAGAAACTTGAAGTGTAGGATTTCAGATATAAGTTAAACTATTGCTATAATGGCATTAATCAGGGATCGAGGGTGGAGGAAATAAATAATGTGCTGATCCTGCAACAAACTTCCAGTCTTATGATCAGGGTTACCAGCTCATTATTTCGATGGCCCAAAAATAAACAGTCACCTAAAGCAGTTTTTTTAGCACTTACCTGTGAATACTTAGAACAGCAAATATAAATAGAAAGCACTTTTAATTGTGTCACTTTTAATTGTGTTCTAGGGCTGCCTCGATGATCCATGACTGAAAATTAAAGAGAACGAAGACAGAAAAGTCACATAACTAATTAATATATACTTTTTTATTTATAACTCTATTTAGTGTCAAGAGCAGGTCTCTGCAGGCTCTTTAAACAACACACAGCAGGCATTTTTCTTAAGGCAACCCAACTTTATATTTCTTTTCATTAAATGCGTTCTCATCCTACAGCAGTAAGTGTAAAAATACAAATGTAAGGAAGAGGTAGAGTGGGGGTCCAGGGGGTACCGGAACCATAACAAAAACTAAGCCTGGGTAACTAGTTAATAAAGGCATGTAAATATGCAAATGGTCTTTAAAGACCTGTGAAAAACTCGGGCCTGCCGGAGATAAGACTCCAGACACCGCCCAGCCGAGCCCCCATCATCGCGAGCTGCACTGCAGCAGCCCGTGCAGAGACACAGAAGGGGGAGGAGGGAAGCTGAAGCCCTGTAGGCCAGGTCAGAAGTCTGACTGTGAATGCGCGACCCCCTTCACATCAATCCGCGGCCCCCCTGGGGGTCGCGCCCCACAGTTTGAAGACCACTGCCTTACACGATCATGTCTACTACACACCAACATTTTCCTGGGCCCTTGACTTGTTTATGCTTCCCTTCCTGATCTTTTTACCTGTTTCTCTTTACCTCCAGTCTTCACTCATCTATCTGCATATACCCTCTCCCCTTTTGCCTCGCTATCTTGGTTGTGCCCTATTTTCTACATTCTCACTTCTGATGTTCTGATCGCTTGTTGGTTAAATCGTCCTTTACCTATTCACTTTTTATATATATGATATAGTTGTGGCTTCAAAATGTACAAGACGCCCCTGGCCGGCATCATATCCTAAGCAGATCACACCCAACTCATCCTTTCCCTATCAGAAGAACACTCCACCACCAGGACCAACTTCCATAACTACATGACGATCATCACGGACTGGATGAAGATCAACTGCCCGAAGCGCTGCATGGAGAAAAAGGAAGAACTGACTTTTGGGAACAACACCTCCCCCTGGAACGACACCTGGTGGCCATCCGAACTCAGACCCACATTGACAGACCATACTCTAAACCACGGCATCATTCAGGAAACTCGCTATGAAACACCAGATCAAAGCACTCTACTCTGCCTTTTTCCACACTCTCCACATGCTTTGAAAGATTGTCAGATGGCTCCTCGACAACACCAAGAAAACTGCTGCGCAAGCCCTAGTCACCAGCTGGCGGGACTACGGCAATGTGCTCTGTGCAAGATTCACCACCAGACTCCTGAAGAGACTCCAAACGATACAGAACTCAGCCACCATACTTATCCTCAACTTCCCCAAACAGACACACATCGCTCAGGAGCCTCCACGGGCTCCACTTCCCCCATAAATCTGCTGATTCAAGATGTTGGCACACACCTACAAGGCCCTCCACAACCAAGAACCACCATACATCAACCATCCAGACATGCTCCACCTTCCTCGCCCTTGCTCACATTCCCTGCATCCGTTGAAGCAACAGTTGATGATGCTTATTCTCCTACCTCGCTGCCAAGTCCTGGAACGACCTCTCCCTGCACTTCTCCAAACACCATCCTCTCTCCCTGAATTCAGAAAAAGACCCAAGCCCTGGCTCTTTGAATGATTCAAGTAAGAACCCAGCGCCTAGATACCCTCACAAGTGAATAGCCACTCTAAAAATCCAAGTTGATTGGTTGAAAACGTCTTCTGGGCAGCGTACTGATACCCTCCGGTTGAGAGTGCTTTAAAAAATGTATAACTAATTAAAATAAGTCTTTCTTCAGGACACCAAGATTGGAGACCACCCAGAACACCAAACCTAGAGCGATGATGTGGCAATGTCCATGTTCTTACAGTGACACACCTTAGTATGTGCACTAATACATCTTGCCAATACACTGTACTTTCTCTAATTACACCAAGTCTTGATAAGGGCCCTTAGACATTTTCATACAAGCCAATATAGCCAGCTGCCTAAGCCAGTACACAAATAAATCGGTGGTTATCTGTTTGCCTTTAGAAACACTGCTTCATATATTAATACTAATTATTGAACATCCGTGACCTCTGCACTTGGAATATACTATCAGGGCTTATTCATGTACTATTCATCTATGTTTTCTAAGTCAAAACTAGAGATTTTGTTCAACATAATTAAAGCAATGAAAGCTGTTTTATAATTATTCAAAGCACCTTTACACGAATTTACCAAAAACATACACTAAAATGTACATGTCTTAATGACCCTCTAGAGACTACATGAATTAGCTTGTCATGTGAGGAATAATTTTACATTTTTTGGCACTTTATTTTATTACTAACTAGTACTTTTCTCATGAGTTCAAAATTTCCATGGAAAAGTGGACACCTTAGTCACATAAAAAAACCAAATATAAATGAGTTACAATAATAATAATAATAATAATATTCTGTTATTTACATAGCGCTCTTCCGTAGAACACTTTAGGTGTATACAATTATTACTCAATTAAAATTGGTACTAACCTTTCGACATCAGAAGGATTTAAATTTAAGATTACCTTTGTGAATGATGTAACCTGCAACTTATAGATCACACAGATAGACCTCATCAGGGAGCACTCAATCTAGCTATTTTATTGGCTAACTATATTGCAACAACTCGAATCCGTAGCCGAGAAGATACTTATTATTTCAGTAAATAGCCTTTAAACACGTTTCAGGTCACATCAAACCCTTCGTCAGGAGAAGACATTCCTTTCAAATATTAAGTAGTTCTTCCTCTCCACGGTGATAAGGTATTTTGCCATTCTTCAGTTAGGAAATACAGGCCCTGAACATCATTGAAATACTCTATATTCTCTGACCCCAGCAGCTAATCTCATGATAATTACATTTACAATATGTTGGTAGTCCATATTCTGCCTTCAATAGAAGTGAGATGGGTATGCCCAGACATGGGTCCCTCGCTCGCTGTACCACTACATTGAAGCTAGCCTGACTCAAGTGGGGTGATACCCCAAAAATGGTCCCAGGATGCTTGTTTCTGGTCCAGGGAGGACCCGGGTTGGCAATTTGGGCTGTACTGCTCCCAGGATGAGCAGGGTCAAGACTGATTTGCATATGGCTGGGCCCAAACTGGGGTGAAGTAGTGAGTGAAAACAAATTAAATTAACCCAGATCTCTTGACTGGGGTTGAATGTTTGATTAATCCAGCATTCCGACCATCATTTGTTGCCGCAGCACATTCAGTATTTCCTGGCAGAATTCTGTGGTGTTACATAGTCTCACATACACTCTAATGCGGCCCTTAATGTTAACTATGTAGGCCCCCTTAGCAGATTTGGTGAAACAATTTGACTTTGATGCCATAAAAAGGCCTACAATGCCCACCCCAGCCTCTGGCTTAAAGCATTCAGCTACCTGCTATGAATGTCAACAGATTCCTGGGTAGTTTCTCTTCTGTGCTGCCGAGTGAGGATTTTCGAATTTCATGTAAATAAAATATTATCAAATGATGATTCGATGTTATAATTAAATGAAAGTAATTGATGTTAATTCCAATTCTTGTCTGAAGGCACTTAAAAGAAACTGGAGTTAGGAGTGAATCCTAATGCTGCCCCTTGTTGGTGATCATGGCCTAAATGGCTGCTCACTAGGTCAAATCCAGGGGTTTGCAAGTTCATTTAAATATACAGTTAGCATGCAATGCTGTATACTTTTTAATATACTTCTAACATATTTCTAAGTTCATTTTATCTTCCTAAATGGTACGTTTCTATTTCTTTTGCAGCAACATTATCAGCTTGTCTCTGCCAAATGACAGTCGAAGTTACCTGACTAGTCTGAGGCTTCACAAAGAGGCGGAATACACCCAGCTGCCAATAGATTCTCCTCTGACCTTGAATATCAACAGCAACAAGGTGTACGTTTCTATCACGGTTTCTGGCCTCAACATCAGTCGTTTCGTTCTCACCTTAGATGCCTGTTGGGCAACCACCTTTGCAGACCCCTCAACCAGTGACAGATGGGATCTCATCAGAAACCAGTAAGTTCTACTATTGTAAACAATGTATCAATATGGCAAATGGTTTCTGTTGGACTTGGCCCTTTTTGCAGGGTCCTCCCTAAACTTTTTACCTTTCTCCTAGCCTTTTTTCTGACATGGTGTTGGTGGTTTTAGGCCTCTGAGCACTTTAGCACTGCTGTCCAGTGCAAAGTGCGTGCACACTCTGTGTTAAATATGGTAAGAATGGTCTACACCTGCTTGGCCTATTTAATTTACCTGTTAGTCCCTTGTAAAGTGGTATCTCAGATACCCAGGGCTGGTTAATTAAAGTGTTAAATATGGTAAGAATGGTCTACACCTGCTTGGCCTATTTAATTTACCTGTCAGTCCCTTGTAAAGTGGTATCTCAGATACCCAGGGCTGGTTAATTAAATGCTACTGGTGGGCATGCAGCACTGATTGCGCCACACACCAAAGTAGCCTTTCAAACCTATCTCAGGCCTCTGCCATTGCAGGGCCTGTGCGCGCAGTGTCACTGCGCCCGGTGACGTGGCACCTAAAGTGTGTGCCATGTCTGTGACCCCCCCTTTTACTACATGTCAGTCACTCCTAGGTTAGGCCCTAGCTAGCCCTATGGACACGGTGCATTGTAGGTAAAAGATAGGACATGTACCTTAAGTGTGTGACATGTCCAGGAAGTGACAAACAGCCATTTAGGTTTCTCACTACTGTGGGGCTGCCCTCCCATAGGAATGCATTGGGGATTCCCTGCTAAGTGTTTCAGTGATAATTCCTGATATGAGAGGTGTAGTGTGGTCAAGTTTGGAATAGTAATAATAAAATCTACGCAATGGTGTGCGCAGATTTATTAAAACTATTTTAGAAATACCACTTTTAGATGTTGGCATTTCTGTGTGCTATGTGTCTACCTAACTGATGTGAATTGCATGACTGACTTTTGAGTGACAGAGGCTGGTGAGGTGTGTGTGGCTCCAGAAGGGGCAGGGTGAGTCAGCGCTAGGCTGAATAGGACATCTACATTTTCAGTAGTGGGAGGAGAAGTACATGGTCCCTGAATAGGATGTGCCTGCCCCAGTGAATGCTGGCTCCGCCCCCCTGTGGTGTGTCTGATGACGAGCCCCCACCTAACAATAGGGAAGAGAAGCCTGGTAAACAGAGTGCTCCAGAACCAGTTGGAACTGGTTTACCTAAACCCTGTACTCTACATACAAAGGAAAATGAGGAATAAATGTAGGGGCTGTGACCCCAGAAAGAGGGTACTTGTGCTTACCTGGGCTGGGGGGGACACTACGCCAGGAGGAACCATCAAGGGACCCAGCTGCATCTTCTTGGGGGTCCCTGTGTACTGGCTTGCCTGACTGCCCCCTGCTGGGGTGTCCCCAGCCCCAAAGGACTTCTAACTCTGCTTGCCTTTTAGTGCTTCGTGCACGCTATATTTTAATTGCCCAAGAGAGAGAGAGTGGGGGGGCACTGCAGCACAAGGCTGTGACACGCTGCAAGGGAATCCCGGCATGGGGATTCCCTCATGTTGTGAGGAGGAGCGGGAGACCACCCCACATTGCTGCTCATCTGGTGGGGGCCTACGCCCTATTTGAATTTATTTTAATTGGCGGGAGCCCACCTTTCTGCTGGAGCTTTCTGCAGGAGTCTACCCTGCATTGTGGTTATTTTCGGGCAGGAGCCTACCCGGGTCCCAGGAAGGGGCCCGGGTAAAGTCAGAGAGAACCTGTGCATCGGCCCTGCAGGGGGGACAGTGCCGGTCGAGGCACATTGGCAGTCTGTGCCTCGCAGCATCGGTCGAGTCCCGGTGAGTGGGGTCATGGAGGAGGGGCCCATCCGGAGCCTCGAGGGCTTGGTGTGCCGGTCGGTGGAGTTCCAATATTGTCAGCAAGGTGTTTTCCCAGGCAGGAGAGACCGAGTGAGGACTCCCCGCCCTCCCCCCCCTTTGGAAGCATTGCAAGGGCCGACTAGAGGCCCCAGGAGAAGCCCCGGTGAGTGGGGCACAGCGGTGCAAGGTTTTGCTAAGTGGTCCCCGCAGGAGAGCAGGCTGTTCCAATGGTGAGGGACATTTCTTTTTCTTGAGAAGTCCTGTAGTGGGACCTGATGGCAATTTTCTGAAAGAAGCCCCGGAGTGGGGACGCAAAGGCACCGCAGGTGCAAGTGCTAAGTTTGTTCGCTCAGCTGCCCTGTGAGAGCGTGGGCAGCTGCAACCTTGGGGGACAGTTCATGCTAGGCGAAGAAGGGGATGAGTGCACCCCAGGCCCCAGCGCAGTGCGCATTTTGCTTTGGCTGCATAGGCAGCATAAGGGCCAGTGGGAAGGTCCTAGGATTAAGCACTGACTTTGCAGGACATCATGCATTTGAGCCCTCGAAAAGGCCAGTTGGCCTGGGAGTCAGTTTCTAAGGTGGGCCCTACTGTGATGGTGTATGCCTAATGTGATGTTTATTCGTAATGTGATTTATGCGTAATGTTAGGCCTAATGTGATACCTAGGACATAATGTATTTATGTTTAGGATGTTTAGGTATACTGTGTTTATGCTGGTGAGGCCCATTGCATGATGATATTATGTTGATGTGGTTTGGGCCTAATGTGGGTTTATGTCTAAGGCTTATAGAATAATGTTTGGGTCATTATGGTACCAGTAGTTACTGGTTGTGATTTGCATTTACTTACCTGAATTTTGATGGTCCTGCCCTTGGCTGATTGGCCCGGTCCTGTATATAATCCCCTGTGAATATTGCCCGTGCCAGGGTAAATGTGTGATTATGTTTCTAATGGGGTTATGACAATACAAAGGCTATTTTTATATAACCTAGTGTGGAGTTCCTTTTGTAGTGTGCCTAGTGTGTTGCTGCTGTGTGTTGCGCAAGTGCTTTACACATTGCCTCTGGGATAAGCCTGACTGCTCGTGCCAAGCTACCAAGAGGGTGAGCAGGGGTTATCTTCGGTGTGTAACTCCCTTGCTCTTATTAGATTGGTGGTTTCAGCCTGGCTTTGACGCAAACTTTAGCCAACCAGAAATTCCATTTCGAACAGTTTCAATTACCTGATTTTTTATTATATTAAAAGGTTGAGATATTAGGAGTCCCACTAAAGACAATGTAGTGGTTCAGGGCTAAGAATGGCTGGTGTAAAACGTCTTACCAACATTTACATTTTTGTCTTTCTGTTTCTTTCTTTTTAATTTAGAACATTCTACCCTCAGTTGGTGGAATGTTCTGATAGCCTCATTGCACTTTTCTCCCGGGCTATACAGGTTGTTCAAGGCCCTCTTTCTTGTTTTAGGACCTCACCTATGGATCGGGCCTACAGCTCGAGTTCATGGCCTTTAACACCTAATATAGCCCTCTTCTGCAGGATATAAGGCTATATTCGTTGTAATGACTAAAAATTTTGGCAACAGACATGTTGATGCACACATTCAGACAGTTTAGTCACTAACCCATGCATTTAGTAAGACACATTTAATCACTCACTCATACAGTCAGTCACGCACCTACTAAATCCATCATCCAGACACTTATTCATCCACTCATTCTTCAATATGTAAAACATATTTAAACTTTACAGAAACACACAGTCACTGGATGATGTCATCAGTGATGTCATCAGTGATGTCAAATGAGGTGTTGTGTGTATAACTGTATAGTTGAGGAAATGGAAGTGTGATTGATTCTTTGCATGACTGACTAGGTGTGTGAGTAACTCCATGGATGAGTGGAAGTGTGTGAGTGTCTGTATTGGTGTATGAGTGCATATGATAATGTTGTATTGATGAGTGACTGTATGTATGAGTGATTCTATGGGTGAATGAGTGAATGTGTGTGTGGACCTAGGAATCAGTGAGTGCGTATGTAGTAACTGGTATTGGTGTGTCAATGGTTTCAAGAATGGTAGTCTGTATTTAACACTGGGTGTATCAAAGGTAATATTAGAGTGTGAGGAGGTGCATCGTATTATCACATGAATGATATCATCAGTGATGTGATCAGTGATGTCAAATGAGATGTCATCAGTGATGTAATCAGTGATGTAATTTGAGATGTCATCAGTGATGTCATCAGTGATGTCACTGACCATGTCATGAATGATGTAGTATGTGACATCATCAGCAGTGGATTGCGGGTGCTCGAAATATAGTTAGTACAGCTAACTATAAAAAACAATTTCAATGGTTTTTAAAATGCTAATTCCTAACTATATAAGGCCTGAAACCTATGGTTTTTAAGTGAATTTGCAAGGTTTTTAAAATGCTAATTCCTAACTATATAAGTCCTGAAACCTATGGTTTTTTAAGAGAATTTGCAAGGTTTTTTAAATGCTAATTCCTAACTACAATACTATATAAGGCCTGAAACCTATGGTTTTTTAAGTGAATTTGCAAGGTTTTTTAAATGCTAATTCCTAACTATATAAGGCTTGAAACCTATGTTTTTTTCAGTGAATTCGCAAGGTTTTAAAAATGCTAAGTCCTAACTATATAAGGCTTGAAACCTATGGTTTTTTCAATGAATTCGCAAGGTTTTTAAAATGCTAATTCCTAACTATATCAGGCGTGAAACCTATATTTTTTTTCAATAAATTCCAAAGGTTTTGTAAATGCTAATTCTATTAGCGGATAACGTTGATATATGTTATGTTATGTTATGTTATGTTATGTTATGTTATGTTATGTTAAATGTAATTTCTATATCGCACGGCTACTCCATTGGAGTGTCCCGGCGCTTTATATTGGCACCTCATAAGAAGAAAAACATAACACAGATAAAAACATTCATTAACAGAGAAGGAAACATACTAAAGGGTAAAAAGCCAGGTTTTGAGGCCCTTCATGAAAGACAGCAGATTAGAGGTACCGCGTAAGGCCAATGGCAGAGTGTTCCAGAGCTGTGGTGCCCTCAGTCTAAAGGAACGCCCCCCAATACGGGCCCTCTTTACTCGGGGAACCGCCGCAGGAAACAAAGATTCAGATCGCATAGATCGGGCCGGGCGGTAAAAGACAAGCCTACGCTGAAGATATTTTGCTCCCGAACCAAAGAGCGCCTTATGAGCCAGGGTCAAAGCCTTAAAAACTATCCGCTTCCGGATAGGCAGCCAATGAAGCGACTGCAAAACACCGGACAATCTTGCTCGCCTGTGGAGGCCAAAAATGGCGCGTGCAGCAGAGTTCTGCACCACCTGCAGCCGCTGTACAAGATATTCCGGAAGACCCAGATAGAGGACGTTGGCGTAGTCCAATCTGGAGCCAATTAAGGCTTGCACCGTGATCTTCCTGTGCTCTTCTGTGAGCAGAGGAAGGAACTTCCGAAGCATCTTGAGAATGCCGAAACATGTGCTCGTAAGACCGAGGATCTGAGATCTCAGCGCCAGACCATTATCGATCTTAATTCCCAGGTTTTTTGCCAGCTGGGACGCCTGTGCTGGGGGGAACATATCTATCGGCCATCATGCCTGCCAGTCACGGTCTGAGGTGCAACCAAAAAACAGCACCTCCGACTTGTCAGAGTTACATTTGAGGCTGTTCTGCTGAAACCAATTAAAAACAGTCCCAAGACATTCCCGAATACTCTCTCCGTCAAAATCCTCACCTTTCCTACACGTAAAGAAGAGCTGGGTATTGTCAGCATAAGAGACAATCTGGGCCCCAAAAGACTCCACCAGTGCCGCCAAAGGGGTCATAAAGATGTTAAAAAGAGTGGGGCTCAACACAGAACCCTGCAGAACTCCGACTCCCAAAGGCGGCATCTCAGCGGAGCTAGGGGAGGCCCAGATCATTTGTCGACGGCCAGCTAAGAAAGATGTAAACCAGCTGAAAATCATCCCCCTCAGACCGATGTTATAAAGTTTGGCGAGGAGCCCCTCATGGGGGACAGTGTCGAAGGCCGCCGACAGATCAAGCATGACAAGCATGGCTTTACCTCCTGAATCCAGAGCCTCCTTGATGGCCTCAGACACCTCCAAAAGCGCCGTCTCGGTACTTAAATTGGGGCGGAAGCCAGATTGAGTGGAGTGCAACAGGTCATTGGTTTCTAAAAAAACAGAGAGCACGCTATGCACGTGCTTCTCCGTAATTTTGGCCAACGCCGGAAGGAGAGAGATAGGCCTATAATTGGCCAACACCTCGGGGTCTAGGCCAGGCTTTTTAATGAGGGGGATCACCATTGCCCGCTTCCAAGTCTGCGGGACCAGCCCCTCCCTCAAAGAGAGGTTCAAAAGTGGGTTAACCAACGGGTTTACCTCAACCGCCATCTTCGCCAGGAATTTGGCCTGGCAGGGGTCTAACGGCGACCCCGATTTAAGGTTGGCCAAAAGTGCCAATGACGCAGAAGTAGAAATAGGCAGAAATACAGCCAAGACAGAATCCAGGGTGGGCGATGGAACTAACACATCCCCACTGCTGGGACGCACTTCAACCAACCTCTCAGGAAAGGAGTCCTGAATCAATTTAATCTTGTCCGTAAAAAACTTTGCAAGATCACAAACCCACGACTCGGAGAGAGCGGTTTGAGAAAGATTAGATCTAGGGGCCGTAAACTCCCTCACAACAGTAAAGATCTCCTTACATGAATTGGAGGCTGCCTCTCTCCTCCTGGCCAGGTAACCCTTTTTCTCACGAAGGATATTGCGATGATAAACTGTGATCGCAGTCCTGTATGCAAGTCTGGCCGCCGGGTCGTACTGTGAGCGCCAGGCCCTCTCAGCCACCTTACACTGGCGACAGGAGGCAGACAGTGCTTCCGTGAACCACGGAGCAGAAACCCGCTTTGATGTAACCCGGGGAGCCATCGCAGGGGCTAAGTCATTCAGCCTGTCCGTCAGCCACACCTGCAAAGACTCTACATCCCGCTCTAGGTCACCCGAAAGGGGACACGGATGGTCAAGAGATGCCTGGGCTAGCATCTCGGGAGTCACCCGATGGAGTGCCCTAGAGACAGGTCCATGTTGTCTAGGCGCATTGCTAGGCAGTTTCTCCCTGTTCGGTACATAGAACCTGGCCAGCCTGTGATCGGACCAGAGCACCAGAACAAGCTCTATGTCATCTAAGGGGGCCGTGGAAAAAACCTGATCCAGAGTGTGACCCTTGTCGTGTGTGGGGCCAGAAAGAAAAGGCACAAAACCAAGGGGAGCCGTAATATCGAATAGTTTGTTCGCATCCGGATCCTCACCCTCATCCATGTGGAAGTTGAAATCTCCTGCCAGCACACAGTGCTCAGCTCTCAAAGCTAACCCTGAAATAGCTGCCTGTAGTTCATCAAAAAAGGATCCCGCCGGTCCAGGGGGTCTATAGACCAGCAACCCTTTAAGAGCTAGATGAGGGGCTTCTGGGACCACCTGAGCAGCCATCTTGTTTCTCAGAGAAGTGAGGCACAAGAGAGCACAAAACAAGAGTGGAAAACGCGAAAAGAGGGCAGGGTAGAGACCCCCTGACCCCCTAGCCCTTCTCAGGGGGTCCCAGAAGGACCACCAAGTGCAAAAAAAAAATTCTTCTTTTTTTTTAAAAGCGTACGGTGTGCGTACCCCTCGATTTTTTTTTTTTTTTTTTTTTGCCCTTGGGTTTGGGGGTCTCTACCCTGCCCCCTTTTCGTGTTTTCCACTCTTGTTTTGGGCTCTCTTGTGCCTCAGTTCTCCTGAAAAACAAGATGGTGGCCAACACTTCCTGGTTTGGACAGTTTGGAATGTTGATAGTCGACTGCCAGACAATCAGAAACTCCCTCACGCACGGTGCGCGTACGGTGAGCGCATATAGATATATAATTTGCTCAAATTCAATTTTCTCAACAACTACTGGAGGGATTTTCATCAAATATAGAAAAGGTACTCCTGCATAACTGTCCCCACCATTTTGCCAAGTTTGGTGTCATTTCGTTCAGCCGTTCGGGCCGTAGCCGTGTCCAAAGGTCCCTTAGAAAATGCCATTTGAAAAATTTCATATGCAATTTTCTCAAGAACTACTGGAGGGATTTTCAGCAAACATAGCAAAGGCGCATGTGCATACCAGGCCCTACCATTTTGCCAAGTTTGGTGTAATTCCATTCAGCCGTTCGGGCTGTAGCCGTGTCTAAAGGGCCCTATGGAAATTAACATGGGGAAAACACGTTTTGGGACCCCCCTTTTTACTTGGCCCCCGCTTGACGAATCCCCCCAAAACTTTCAGGAAAGGAGCAGAGCATAGAGGAGCAAATTTAGGGAAAATTGCACGCAGAATCCTCAATCGGCACCAACGTTATTCCCAATAGAATGTTGGGGATTTCCTATGGTAACTAGGTCCTAACTATATATACCTCCTGGCGACCGCCAGTATGTAATATATATATATATATATATATATATATTTATATATATAAAAAAGCAAGGGTGTCCCCATAGAAACATCGCACGTAGAAAGGTTACCGCACAACATATCCGGCGGCAGCAATCACAGCAACCCTCTGCATACTCCAGTTTGCATATGCCAGACGCGTTTCAAGCTGTGAGCCCTTTTTCAATGGCGTGCAAAAGACAAAGTGAGGCATCCAAGTAGCTTTGGAACTTTTATTTAATTGTATTCAGTCCCGCCCATGTGGGCGTGCGCAGGTATGGCATTATGGTCTTTGAAGTCCATCTGCGTGCCGTTCCAGTTCCTGATACCCAAGTGGATTGGGGGCCTCACTGAGTGAACAATGTTAACCCGGTTGGGTGGAGGTAAGCAAAGGAGATGCTGCGTAGCTCCCAATGTGACCCCGGAATGAGGCCCTTTCTACTCCCAAACGTGCTTGTAGTGACGAGCAGCGGGAACCGCCAAGGATCGGCGGCAGGACATCTCCGCGGCCGGACCAGCCGCAATATGTAAAAAAGCAAGGGTGTCCCCATAGAAACATCGCACGTAGAAAGGTTACCGCACAACATATCCGGCGGCAGCAATCACAGCAACCCTCTGCATACTCCAGTTTGCATATGCCAGACGCGTTTCAAGCTGTGAGCCCTTTTTCAATGGCGTGCAAAAGACAAAGTGAGGCATCCAAGTAGCTTTGGAACTTTTATTTAATTGTATTCAGTCCCGCCCATGTGGGCGTGCGCAGGTATGGCATTATGGTCTTTGAAGTCCATCTGCGTGCCGTTCCAGTTCCTGATACCCAAGTGGATTGGGGGCCTCACTGAGTGAACAATGTTAACCCGGTTGGGTGGAGGTAAGCAAAGGAGATGCTGCGTAGCTCCCAATGTGACCCCGGAATGAGGCCCTTTCTACTCCCAAACGTGCTTGTAGTGACGAGCAGCGGGAACTGCCAAGGATCGGCGGCAGGACATCTCCGCGGCCGGACCAGCCGCAATATGTAAAAAAGCAAGGGTGTCCACATAGAAACATCGCACGTAGAAAGGTTACCGCACAACATATCCGGCGGCAGCAATCACAGCAACCCTCTGCATACTCCAGTTTGCATATGCCAGACGCGTTTCAAGCTGTGAGCCCTTTTTCAATGGCGTGCAAAAGACAAAGTGAGGCATCCAAGTAGCTTTGGAACTTTTATTTAATTGTATTCAGTCCCGCCCATGTGGGCGTGCGCAGGTATGGCATTATGGTCTTTGAAGTCCATCTGCGTGCCGTTCCAGTTCCTGATACCCAAGTGGATTGGGGGCCTCACTGAGTGAACAATGTTAACCCGGTTGGGTGGAGGTAAGCAAAGGAGATGCTGCGTAGCTCCCAATGTGACCCCGGAATGAGGCCCTTTCTACTCCCAAACGTGCTTGTAGTGACGAGCAGCGGGAACCGCCAAGGATCGGCGGCAGGACATCTCCGCGGCCGGACCAGCCGCAATATGTAAAAAAGCAAGGGTGTCCCCATAGAAACATCGCACGTAGAAAGGTTACCGCACAACATATCCGGCGGCAGCAATAACAGCAACCCTCTGCATACTCCAGTTTGCATATGCCAGACGCGTTTCAAGCTGTGAGCCCTTTTTCAATGGCGTGCAAAAGACAAAGTGAGGCATCCAAGTAGCTTTGGAACTTTTATTTAATTGTATTCAGTCCCGCCCATGTGGGCGTGCGCAGGTATGGCATTATGGTCTTTGAAGTCCATCTGCGTGCCGTTCCAGTTCCTGATACCCAAGTGGATTGGGGGCCTCACTGAGTGAACAATGTTAACCCGGTTGGGTGGAGGTAAGCAAAGGAGATGCTGCGTAGCTCCCAATGTGACCCCGGAATGAGGCCCTTTCTACTCCCAAACGTGCTTGTAGTGACGAGCAGCGGGAACCGCCAAGGATCGGCGGCAGGACATCTCCGCGGCGGGACCAGCCGCAATATGTAAAAAAGCAAGGGTGTCCCCATAGAAACATCGCACGTAGAAAGGTTACCGCACAACATATCCGGCGGCAGCAATCACAGCAACCCTCTGCATACTCCAGTTTGCATATGCCAGACGCGTTTCAAGCTGTGAGCCCTTTTTCAATGGCGTGCAAAAGACAAAGTGAGGCATCCAAGTAGCTTTGGAACTTTTATTTAATTGTATTCAGTCCCGCCCATGTGGGCGTGCGCAGGTATGGCATTATGGTCTTTGAAGTCCATCTGCGTGCCGTTCCAGTTCCTGATACCCAAGTGGATTGGGGGCCTCACTGAGTGAACAATGTTAACCCGGTTGGGTGGAGGTAAGCAAAGGAGATGCTGCGTAGCTCCCAATGTGACCCCGGAATGAGGCCCTTTCTACTCCCAAACGTGCTTGTAGTGACGAGCAGCGGGAACCGCCAAGGATCGGCGGCAGGACATCTCCGCGGCCGGACCAGCCGCAATATGTAAAAAAGCAAGGGTGTCCCCATAGAAACATCGCACGTAGAAAGGTTACCGCACAACATATCCGGCGGCAGCAATCACAGCAACCCTCTGCATACTCCAGTTTGCATATGCCAGACGCGTTTCAAGCTGTGAGCCCTTTTTCAATGGCGTGCAAAAGACAAAGTGAGGCATCCAAGTAGCTTTGGAACTTTTATTTAATTGTATTCAGTCCCGCCCATGTGGGCGTGCGCAGGTATGGCATTATGGTCTTTGAAGTCCATCTGCGTGCCGTTCCAGTTCCTGATACCCAAGTGGATTGGGGGCCTCACTGAGTGAACAATGTTAACCCGGTTGGGTGGAGGTAAGCAAAGGAGATGCTGCGTAGCTCCCAATGTGACCCCGGAATGAGGCCCTTTCTACTCCCAAACGTGCT
The DNA here is from genome assembly GCF_964263255.1 of Lissotriton vulgaris. Lineage (NCBI taxonomy): Eukaryota > Metazoa > Chordata > Amphibia > Caudata > Salamandridae > Lissotriton > Lissotriton vulgaris. Next base: position 279,381,858 of record NC_141695.1, on the reverse strand, counting down.
TGTAGTGACGAGCAGCGGGAACCGCCAAGGATCGGCGGCAGGACATCTCCGCGGCCGGACCAGCCGCAATATGTAAAAAAGCAAGGGTGTCCCCATAGAAACATCGCACGTAGAAAGGTTACCGCACAACATATCCGGCGGCAGCAATCACAGCAACCCTCTGCATACTCCAGTTTGCATATGCCAGACGCGTTTCAAGCTGTGAGCCCTTTTTCAATGGCGTGCAAAAGACAAAGTGAGGCATCCAAGTAGCTTTGGAACTTTTATTTAATTGTATTCAGTCCCGCCCATGTGGGCGTGCGCAGGTATGGCATTATGGTCTTTGAAGTCCATCTGTGTGCCGTTCCAGTTCCTGATACCCAAGTGGATTGGGGGCCTCACTGAGTGAACAATGTTAACCCGGTTGGGTGGAGGTAAGCAAAGGAGATGCTGCGTAGCTCCCAATGTGACCCCGGAATGAGGCCCTTTCTACTCCCAAACGTGCTTGTAGTGACGAGCAGCGGGAACCGCCAAGGATCGGCGGCAGGACATCTCCGCGGCCGGACCAGCCGCAATATGTAAAAAAGCAAGGGTGTCCCCATAGAAACATCGCACGTAGAAAGGTTACCGCACAACATATCCGGCGGCAGCAATCACAGCAACCCTCTGCATACTCCAGTTTGCATATGCCAGACGCGTTTCAAGCTGTGAGCCCTTTTTCAATGGCGTGCAAAAGACAAAGTGAGGCATCCAAGTAGCTTTGGAACTTTTATTTAATTGTATTCAGTCCCGCCCATGTGGGCGTGCGCAGGTATGGCATTATGGTCTTTGAAGTCCATCTGCGTGCCGTTCCAGTTCCTGATACCCAAGTGGATTGGGGGCCTCACTGAGTGAACAATGTTAACCCGGTTGGGTGGAGGTAAGCAAAGGAGATGCTGCGTAGCTCCCAATGTGACCCCGGAATGAGGCCCTTTCTACTCCCAAACGTGCTTGTAGTGACGAGCAGCGGGAACCGCCAAGGATCGGCGGCAGGACATCTCCGCGGCCGGACCAGCCGCAATATGTAAAAAAGCAAGGGTGTCCCCATAGAAACATCGCACGTAGAAAGGTTACCGCACAACATATCCGGCGGCAGCAATCACAGCAACCCTCTGCATACTCCAGTTTGCATATGCCAGACGCGTTTCAAGCTGTGAGCCCTTTTTCAATGGCGTGCAAAAGACAAAGTGAGGCATCCAAGTAGCATTGTTCACTCAGTGAGGCCCCCAATCCACTTGGGTATCAGGAACTGGAACGGCACGCAGATGGACTTCAAAGACCATAATGCCATACCTGCGCACGCCCACATGGGCGGGACTGAATACAATTAAATAAAAGTTCCAAAGCTACTTGGATGCCTCACTTTGTCTTTTGCACGCCATTGAAAAAGGGCTCACAGCTTGAAACGCGTCTGGCATATGCAAACTGGAGTATGCAGAGGGTTGCTGTGATTGCTGCCGCCGGATATGTTGTGCGGTAACCTTTCTACGTGCGATGTTTCTATGGGGACACCCTTGCTTTTTTACATATTGCGGCTGGTCCGGCCGCGGAGATGTCCTGCCGCCGATCCTTGGCGGTTCCCGCTGCTCGTCACTACAAGCACGTTTGGGAGTAGAAAGGGCCTCATTCCGGGGTCACATTGGGAGCTACGCAGCATCTCCTTTGCTTACCTCCACCCAACCGGGTTAACATTGTTCACTCAGTGAGGCCCCCAATCCACTTGGGTATCAGGAACTGGAACGGCACGCAGATGGACTTCAAAGACCATAATGCCATACCTGCGCACGCCCACATGGGCGGGACTGAATACAATTAAATAAAAGTTCCAAAGCTACTTGGATGCCTCACTTTGTCTTTTGCACGCCATTGAAAAAGGGCTCACAGCTTGAAACGCGTCTGGCATATGCAAACTGGAGTATGCAGAGGGTTGCTGTGATTGCTGCCGCCGGATATGTTGTGCGGTAACCTTTCTACGTGCGATGTTTCTATGGGGACACCCTTGCTTTTTTACATATTTATATACATATATATATATAAATATATAGCAGGGTGGCATCTTGGGTAGTCGGAGGAATCACCCTTTCTTCGGGCACTCAAGATGTATACTTGAGGTACCTTGTAGTGTATATACTTTGACAGAGGTTCAGCTATTATTCTAAGGCAGCCCTCAGCCTCCCAAATTCATGCAGTATGCCTGATACACGATTATTTGGACTTCTTTGATTTTTAATTATAAATATTTTTATTAGCATAACAATAAAATACCAAAATTCTAATTAAGCATAAGTTGAAACAACAGAATAATAAAATATATATTGTCAAAAGATATTATAATATGGAACAGTCTGTTACAGGAATAATGATACAAAGTAGTAAAGAAACCATCTTATGGAGTAAAATAAGTAAAAAGAATTAAGGGTAGATAAATAATCAGGTGATAGTTGAATACATTTTAAGAATAAGAAATAAAAAAGACAAATAGGAAAAAGGGGGAAAGAAAACATAAAGAGAAGAAGAGAGGAGAGGGGAAGGGGAAAATAAAATAAGTAACTGAGGCAGAGATAAGTGTGAACATAGGAAAGTCATAAAGGGAATCCAAAATAAATCATATTTAATTATCTGTGGTAACGATGATGATGTTAATTGCAAATGAGATCCCACCACATTAAGGTACATACTTTAGAATTATTTTTCCAACAAGTTAAAATAGCTTTAAAAGCAAGAGAAATAAAAAGATCAAACAGTTTCAACTTTGGTGAGGTGTCGGAAAAATCATTGGACAAGGATCCGAGAAATACATTTTGAATTAGTAATGGCATATGACAGATAAATATCTTAGATGACGTAGACCAAATGGACTTCCAGAATTTAAAAACAATGGGACAATAATATATTAAGTGTAACAATGTGCCATCTGAGAAGAGACAAGACCAACAAAGGGGAGAGAAAGAGGAGTTTATCTTATGAATATGAACCGGAGTGCAACCCGCTCGGTTATAGAGGGACAATACAGATTGAGTAATTTTAGCAGCTCTTGAGGTAGTGGCATTTTTTTGCCAAAGTTTGTCCATCCGTGAATGTAAAGAGATATAGAGGGATCTTGTTCCCATGCTAACTTTACGGTCGAGTTTGGTCTATCAGATATGGGTGTAGACAGTAGCTTGTATATAAGAGAAGTTTTGGGAAAAGTAGGATAGAGGTAAATTATAATGTTCTTTTAATGCAGTGAAGGGTATGACAGAGTTAGGGGATACTAGTTGATGAACATAAAAAATACCCTTTACTTTCCAGTGTTTGAAGTAGAATGATTTGTGTTGAAACTTAATGAATTTATTATACCAAAAAGAAGAAATGCTTGCTGAAAGGTAGCACCATCTGTAAACAGTGAATGTATCAAGTGTTGGGAATATTTTAAAATGGGCTATTGAGAAATGAAGGTACAGTTGGACATAGAGCATATGTCAGAAAAGGAGAATCATGTAGTAAATTTTTTTTGAAAGTAATACATCTAGGTATTGGTGAATCATGATCCTGCCTAATTAAAGCATAAAATTCTCTTAGTAAAAAAGCAGTGTTATATAATTTAAAATTTAGGAATCGCACACCCCCATCCGTTTTTGCTTGGTTCAACATTCCACAAGAAGTTAAGACAGAGAGAGTCAAGTTGTTTAAAATAGTATTTGTGAATTTTAAAGGGTAACATAGAAAGCAAGAAAAGAATGAGAGGAACAATCATCATTTTGATAGTGTCCAATCTTCCCCACCAAGATAAAAAAAGAGGGGATCAATAATTAAAAGAATTTTGACTCTTAAGTTTTAGTGCATTAAAGTTGTGCGAAAGAGTACGAGGGATGGTAGGGGAAAACCAAACACCCAGATATTTAATTTTAGATGGACACCATTTGAAATTGGTGGCAGAAAACATAAATTGATAACATGCGGAATTTAAAGGTAAGACCTCTGTTTTGGAGACAGTAAATTTATAGCCGGAAACTTTAGAGTATAAATTAATTTCCTGTAAGAAAGGAGGCAGAAAGGACGAAGGTTTAGAAAGATAGATCAAGATATCATCTGCATAGGTAGATAATTTGATTACATGTGACTTGTGTTGAAAAACAGTTATGAAGGGGTTGTGACGAATGCGTTCAAGGAAAGATTCAAGGCACTAAAGAAATAAAAGAGGGGAAAGTGGACAACCTTGTCTAGTACCTTTATATAAATCGAAATATGGGGACAAAAGACCATTAACAGAAACAAATGCTCAGGGTTCAGAGTATAATAATTTAATAAATTTGTGACCAAAACCAAACCAATAAAAGGTTTTGAACATGAATGAGCAATTTATACGATCAAATGCTTTTTCTGCCTCAAGTGATAATGCACCTGAAGGATCTGCATACTTTTTCCCCAACAAAATAATATTGGAAAACATCGTAGCATTATCAGAAGTAAGTCAACCTCTAATAAAGCCAGGTTGTCCAGGTTTGATTAGTTGGGGTATAACATCATCCAATACAGAGGCAAGAATTTTTGCAAGCATTTTACGGTCATAATTAATTTATGAGATTGGACAACAATTTTGACATAGGGTATGATCTTTATATGGTTTGGGGATGATAACAATATCTAAAAAAGATCCCTCAGATTTTGATTTAGATATGAAGCAATTAAAAACTTCAAGTAGACGCAGAGCAAAAATACAGGAGACAGAAGAAATGAGTTCAATAGAAAACCATCTGGACCTGGAGCCCTGGCCCTCCTCAACGATTTAATTGCATCAAGGATCTCCTGAAGAGATATATTCTTTTCATGGAGAGTCATTGCATCCGGCACAGAGGGGGGAGAGGGAAGGTTATCAAAGAAAGTCTGGGTGTCACCTTCAGAAGAATGAGTATCATCCATATATAGAGAATGATAATGGAATTAGAAAGCATTAACAATATCTGAATCAGAAAGATGTAAGTTGTTAGTGGCAGCATTACGAATAGGACCAATGGTTTTCTTTTCAGTTTTGATTTTTAAATAGTTGGCCAACATTTTACCATTTTTATTTTGACTCTTGTGATATTTGGATTTTATTTTAAGTAAAATATTGCAAACATCAATTGTAGCCAATTTGTTTAAATCTGATTTTGCCTTATTAAGGCCTCGGAGGTGTGTTGGACAATTAGATGTGAAGAAAGAATGTTCAAGAGATTTGATGTTTGAGGGTAGAGAGATACTGAGAGTTTGATATTTTCTTCTTTTTGTAGTCATGTTGGCAAGCCCTAAAGGATGCCTTAAAGGGGTCCCAGTTGTTATGGATAGAAGTATCAGTAAATGTATTGAACAGAAGAAACTCATTTATGAAAGAAGTAACCTCAGATATAAAGGGTTGGTCAGATAGGAGTAAGTTGTTAATTCTCCACTGGGTATGTTTACAGTTGGTAAGGGCTAGATCAAATGATGAAGAGACAGGGGCATGGTCAGAAATAAAAATGGATCTAATTTTTGAAGATTGAACAGAGAGTAGTAGGGACGTTGAAACCAAAATGTAATCAATATATGACATAGTATGATGAACATTTGAGAAAAACGTAAATTCATATTCATCAGGATTGCAGGTCTTCTACACATCGAAATGTGGATGAGAGGCAATAGCAGATTGAAATATTTTGTGAGACTTATCAGGTTTACATTTACATTTTGACTTTATGTCCGAGAAATATTCTAGCCAATTGTTAAAGCCTCCAGCAAAAATACTGTTAGGATTGGTAAAGGAGGATAATTGTAATTTAATCATATTCCAAAAATCAAGGTCAGGTTTAACTGATCCATAGGTATTTAAGAAATTGATTGGTTTGTTATAAACCTTGGCATGAAGTATTGCCTATCATCCATCTGTGTCACATTCAGTAGGCAAAATTGGAATTTTTAGAGATTTGTTACAAAGGATTGCAACCCTCACCCTTACGGTTGACCGCAGGTGAAAAGACATCTGGCACACCCAAAGGCGTTTAGGTTTGAGAGATTAATGTCATTACAGTGGTTTTCCTGCAAAAAAGCAATTTGACAATTTAACTTCAACAAATGAGAGAGTACCTTCTGACACTTGACATGGTGACCCAAACCACAAAAGTTCCACGGCACAACATTATAAATGTATCACTTTCAAGACAAGGGTACAGGAACACTGATGACACACTGCAAAAAAACCAATGGGAATAAAAAGACACCATTTTTCAATAACGAGTTGACATAAAAAAATTATGAAAAACATGAAAGGATGAAGAGATAAAACCCAAAAAAGGTTGTAAAAAGAAAAAGAAAAAGTAGAAAGTGATAGAAATAAGGAGATAACGAAGGTTAATCAAAAAGGGAACATAAGAAAAGTGGGCAGTTAGAGGGAAGAAGAGACAGATCAAGAACAAAAAGCTGGATCTGAAGCAAATAGAGAATGATAAGAGAAACAGGCATGTTAGCACCTAAAGACAAGAGCAACATCAGAGAAAAATGAAAGATAAAAATAAACAAAGAACATTTCCACCACGTAACTAGTAATTAGAAGAAAGAACTAGGGAATAAAACTAGAAGCAAAAGAAATGAATAATTGCATTGGAAGTGGAACAACTTAAGAACATTATACAATTGTGTCCATAGGTGACTTGGTGATGGATTGCAGAAATAATTTTAATTTGGTTGGATCTTCAAATGAGCAGGAGACACCATCTTAAGTAATTGGCTTGATGTGGAGGGAGACTCCGGGGGAGTGTTGTTCTTTCGGAGTGCCTCACTTCCTGCCATGGCCATCTACAGCCGCCATCTTGGGCAGGTCAGCGGTCTAGTGTCTCCGCTATTAGCAAGCCCAGGCACTACAAAGGCAGCAAAAGCAGCGAACGCGCAAAGATTGATGCAGAGCACATGTTGCACTGGGATTTTACTTGAAAGCTTCAGCTGTAATTTTTGATTATATAATTTAGTATCTTATTTCATTTGTGGCAATCCCTTACTGATTTTACTTGTGTTTCGTCTTGTCCACTAAACAAACTTGCTTATTACTCACCAGACCACCGTGAGAGTACTTGGTGCCCTGCAGTCTCCCCATTCCACCGCCAGTCATTAGCGAACTGTTTGTTGTGGAGGGAGACTCCGGGGCACAGCCGTTCTTTCGGAGTGCCTCACTTCCTGCCAGGGCCATCTACAGCCGCCATCTTGGCCAGGTCCCTTGCTCATTGCACCATCAGGATTCAAGCAAGCCGGGCCGAAGAGGCTGAAATGCCAGAAACCGGTCCCCGGTAGCTTGTTTCCTTCCCAGTGTAAGAATTGGCTTTTGTAGTTTGGTTTGCCCTGTTCCCATCATGCACTGGGACAGGAACAGACTAATTTGCATACAGCCAGGTTCTGAAACTGGGATGGTGCAGTGAGCTAAAAAACGGTGTTGGATCTAGCCCTGATCTCTTGACTGGGTGAGAGTATTCTGTTTAATTCAGAGACTCTGTCCCTCACCACCCCTTGTTGTAAATATTTTTGTCCACCCTAAGCGTGGAAGGGTATACTCAGATGTGAGTCCCTTGCTCATTGCACCATCAGGATTCAAGCAAGCCGGGCCGAAGAGGCTGAAATGCCAGAAACCGGTCCCCGGTAGCTTGTTTCCTTCCCAGTGTAAGAATTGGCTTTTGTAGTTTGGTTTGCCCTGTTCCCATCATGCACTGGGACAGGAACAGACTAATTTGCATACAGCCAGGTTCTGAAACTGGGATGGTGCAGTGAGCTAAAAAACGGTGTTGGATCTAGCCCTGATCTCTTGACTGGGTGAGAGTATTTTGTTTAATTCAGAGACTCTGTCCCTCACCACCCCTTGTTGTAAATATTTTTGTCCACCCTTAGGGGCCGATCAGGATTGCGGTTTTTCCGCATCCTCGGGGCCGGCGGAAGCCACCGCCGGCCCCGAGGATGCTGAAAAACCGCAGCGGACTGACCAAGGACCCACCGCCACATTAGGATGGCTGGTGGGTCCTGGTTTCCGTCCGCAGCTTTTCCGCCGCGGTTGGCTTACAACCGCGGCGGAAAAGCTCTAATATGGTGACGGTGTCTCTCAGACACCGTCCACCATATTAGGATGGGCAGTGAATTATGCTTTTCCGCGGCGCGTTTCCCGCCGTGGAAAAGCATACGGAACTTCACTGCGGGGGCCCGTTGCGGGCCCCCTAGGTGAAGGGGGGGTGGGGGGTGCACATGGGGGGTACCTATGGTACCCCCCTGCATTTGCATGCAGAAAGCGGCAGGCACCGCACGGTGCCTGCCTCTTTCTGCATGCCAAAGCAATGCGTGCATTTTTAACATTGCCGCGGGTGCAGCTTGAAGCTGCACCCGCCGCAATGTTAAAAATAGAGGATGTGACCGCCAGGGTGGCGGTCACATCCTAATTGCACAGGAGGGAACTCCGCATGCCATGCGGAGGTTCCCTCCTGCTCTGGGGTCGCGGACGGACGCAAGTCCGTCCGCGATCCTGATCGGCCCCTAAGCGTGGAAGGGTATACTTAGATGTGAGTCCCTTGCTCATTGCACCATCAGGATTCAAGCAAGCCGGGCCGAAGAGGCCGAAATGCCAGAAACCGGTCCCCGGTAGCTTGTTTCCTTCCCAGTGTAAGAATTGGCTTTTGTAGTTTGGTTTGCCCTGTTCCCATCATGCACTGGGACAGGAACAGACTAATTTGCATACAGCCAGGTTCTGAAACTGGGATGGTGCAGTGAGCTAAAAAACGGTGTTGGATCTAGCCCTGATCTCTTGACTGGGTGAGAGTATTCTGTTTAATTCAGAGACTCTGTCCCTCACCACCCCTTGTTGTAAATATTTTTGTCCACCCTAAGCGTGGAAGGGTATACTCAGATGTGAGTCCCTTGCTCATTGCACCATCAGGATTCAAGCAAGCCGGGCCGAAGAGGCTGAAATGCCAGAAACCGGTCCCCGGTAGCTTGTTTCCTTCCCAGTGTAAGAATTGGCTTTTGTAGTTTGGTTTGCCCTGTTCCCATCATGCACTGGGACAGGAACAGACTAATTTGCATACAGCCAGGTTCTGAAACTGGGATGGTGCAGTGAGCTAAAAAACGGTGTTGGATCTAGCCCTGATCTCTTGACTGGGTGAGAGTATTCTGTTTAATTCAGAGACTCTGTCCCTCACCACCCCTTGTTGTAAATATTTTTGTCCACCCTAAGCTTGGAAGGGTATACTCAGATGTGAGTCCCTTGCTCATTGCACCATCAGGATTCAAGCAAGCCGGGCCGAAGAGGCTGAAATGCCAGAAACCGGTCCCCGGTAGCTTGTTTCCTTCCCAGTGTAAGAATTGGCTTTTGTAGTTTGGTTTGCCCTGTTCCCATCATGCACTGGGACAGGAACAGACTAATTTGCATACAGCCAGGTTCTGAAACTGGGATGGTGCAGTGAGCTAAAAAACAGTGTTGGATCTAGCCCTGATCTCTTGACTGGGTGAGAGTATTCTGTTTAATTCAGAGACTCTGTCCCTCACCACCCCTTGTTGTAAATATTTTTGTCCACCCTAAGCGTGGAAGGGTATACTCAGATGTGAGTCCCTTGCTCATTGCACCATCAGGATTCAAGCAAGCCGGGCCGAAGAGGCTGAAATGCCAGAAACCGGTCCCCGGTAGCTTGTTTCCTTCCCAGTGTAAGAATTGGCTTTTGTAGTTTGGTTTGCCCTGTTCCCATCATGCACTGGGACAGGAACAGACTAATTTGCATACAGCCAGGTTCTGAAACTGGGATGGTGCAGTGAGCTAAAAAACGGTGTTGGATCTAGCCCTGATCTCTTGACTGGGTGAGAGTATTCTGTTTAATTCAGAGACTCTGTCCCTCACCACCCCTTGTTGTAAATATTTTTGTCCACCCTAAGCGTGGAAGGGTATACTCAGATGTGAGTCCCTTGCTCATTGCACCATCAGGATTCAAGCAAGCCGGGCCGAAGAGGCTGAAATGCCAGAAACCGGTCCCCGGTAGCTTGTTTCCTTCCCAGTGTAGGAATTGGCTTTTGTAGTTTGGTTTGCCCTGTTCCCATCATGCACTGGGACAGGAACAGACTAATTTGCATACAGCCAGGTTCTGAAACTGGGATGGTGCAGTGAGCTAAAAAACGGTGTTGGATCTAGCCCTGATCTCTTGACTGGGTGAGAGTATTCTGTTTAATTCAGAGACTCTGTCCCTCACCACCCCTTGTTGTAAATAATCTTGGCCAGGTCAGCGGTCTAGTGTCTCCGCTATTAGCCAGCCCGGCACTACAAAGGCAGCAAAAGCTGCAAACGCGCAAAGATTGATGCAGAGCACAGGTTGCACTTGGCTTTTACTTGAATGCTTCAGCGGTCATTTTTAAATATATAATATAGTATCTTAGTTCATTTGCAGCGATCCCTTACTGGTTTTACTCATTTTACGTCTTTTCCACTAAACAAACTTGCTCATTTCTCACCAGACCACCGTGAGAGTACTTGGCGCCCTGCAGTCTCCCCGTCCCACTGCCAGTCATGAGCGGACTGGTTGATGTGGAGGGAGACTCCGGGGGACAGCCATTCTTTCGCAGTGCCTCACTTCCTGCCAGGGCCATCTACAGCCGCCATATTGGGCAGGTCAGCGGTCTAGTGTCTCCGCTATTAGCCAGCCCGGGCACTACAAAGACTAAAATGCTGCGAACGAGCAGCCTTTTCCCCTGGCCGTCAAAAAATAATTCCAAGCGAAAAATCACTATCATATACTAACACTCAGCTAATGGATTTTAATAATATCGATAACAATCATCATTGCTCCCCTTTCAATGAGGATGCACTATTCAATAAGCTACTTTCCACAAGCCCAAACTGTCTGTTTAATATAGAACCAACCAGGGCATTTTTCTTTTCTAGTACACATTTCTCCCTAACTAAACCAGATATTATTTATTTCGCACTCTTAAATGTTCGTTCCTTTCCTACATACATGAATTTCTCATTTGTCTGAACTTGGACTTTCTATTCCTGACTGAGACCTGGAGTGATTCCTCCTCTGGTCCTGACTTCTGCGCAGCCACCCCTGAAGGCTACTGCATATTTAGACCCTACAGAACGGAAAAAAAGGGTGGGGGCTTAGCAAATATTTATTGTGATAAAAATGCAATTAAAACTGACAGCCTCAACTTCTCAGCTTGTGAAGCATTAACTTTCTCAGTCCCGCTTTCAAATAATCAATCCTTCAGAGGAACCCTACTATATTGCCCACCAGGCTCGCAAACTGATTTCCTTGCGGAACTTCACACTTTACTAGAATCAACAGCCGGAATCCGGGAATATTCTATCTTGGGAGATTTCAATTTTCATTTACAGTGTCAAAATAACAAGGAATCCTCCTCTCTTATTACAGACCTCCTATCAGTAGGTCTACATCAGCTAGTCCTTCCCCCACCCACAGAGTGTGCCATACACTGGATGGTCTTTTTACCAACAACAGCAACATCTCTCTTTTCTTGGTCATACCCTTGATCTGGCAGATCATTCTGCAATAATCTGCACCATTCAGAATAGGAAAACCAACTCTAAGGGTAAGGGTTCCCATAGTAAGGGTTCCCATATATCTAAATTCATTTGGGCATGGAATAACATTTATGCTCAACTTTTGCAGGAATCTTTTTCCTCTTCCCAATATAGACCCTCAGAAGACCCCGAAATAGCATCTAAAAAACTACTCTACCTGGTTACATGATACCTTTTCTACTTTAGCACTACCTAAAAAGGTCTCCACTAATAGAAGGGTCCATTCTGCACTGTGGTTCTCAGAGGAATTAAGACTTGTGAGACAACGGTGCAGACATTTAGAGTGAAACTGGCATAAAGACTATAATAGCCATGCCAAAACACTATATAAAGATGCAATGACAAAATATAAACATCTTATTGTCTTATAAAAAAGTAAATACTATCTTACATGAATAAAACTGGCCCAAAACTCCACCAAGGAAGTATTTCAGGTAGTAACCAAACTCTTCACAACCCTCAATAGGTACTTCTGTAAAAATCTCTCATGATTTATCCAATTAACTTGCCAATTTCTGTAAAGAGAATGTTAGTGACCTTTTTTCAAACTTTGCCACTCAGGCTAATTTAGAATCGCTTGCGTCTAACAATTCATTTAACATCTCCTTCACCACCGCATTCTCAGAATTTTCTCAGGTTTCATTTGAGCAGGTACAAGAGCTTGTATTCTCTATCAAATCTTGTTCCCCCCTGGATCCCTCTCCTCCTTCCATTCTCAAACTAATTCCGGACCATATCGCCAGAATACTTGGTGATATTTGTAACTTAATGTTCCACACCAGTGTTTACCCATCAGCTTGGAAAAGGGCTATTATCAAACCCTTACTCAAGAAATGTAATCGTGATCCGTTAGAACCTAAAAATGATAGACCTATAGCCTGTCCCCCTTTCCTATCAAACATTATTGAAAAGATAATGAACTTACAACTAGCCCAATTCATTGATAACAACAATCTGCTTGATGATACTCAATTTGGATTTAGGAAAGGGCATGGGACGGAGATAGCCCTCACTAAGGCATCGGATGAGATCAGGATGATCTTGGATAAAGTAGAGTGGCAGTCCTGATCGACTGTGTCTCTGCTTTTGGCATTGAGCAAAAGGCTAGAGCTTTATTAACCTCATTCCTCGCTAATCGCACTCATTCTGTTAAGTTTGGTGAATTCTATTCTCTGATTTTTTTCCCTCCCATTTGGGGTGCCTCCGGGATCCTCCCTAAATCCGACCTTGTTTAATATCTACATGTCATACCTGGCCAGGATCATTAAAACCCACGGGATGAGGTTAACTTCCAACCCCGATGACACCCAAATAGTGTTGGCAGTCCAAAATGATGGACCAGAAGTGGCAGCAAATTTTCAAGAGGGGATGCGAGACATCAGTTTGTGGATGTCACGGAACTGCCTGAAGCTGAACTCCGATAAAACAGAGGTAATTACCTTTGGTAGTTTATCCCCCAGCTGGTCCCCAACTTGGTGGACAACTGAGATGGGTCCCCCTCCGCAACCAGTCACTAAGGTTAGGAATTTGGGAGTGATCTTTGATGATAATCTTTCATTCATACACCATGCAAATGCGGTGGTGTCTTCATCTTTCTTCACCCTCAAAATGATTAGGAAACTCCTCCCTTTCCTCTCTCTTAGCGCAAGAAAAATCCTTATGTACACACTGGTCTTATCTAAGATCGATTATTGCAATGGCCTCCTCCTTAAATGCTCAGGAGAAAGTTTGAACAAGCTGCAATTGGTTCAAAACTCAGCAGCCAGAATACTGTCAGGCACGCACAAGTTTAAATCCATTTCTCTGATTATACGCCAACTTCATTGGTTGTCGGTCAGGAACCAAATTAAATTTAAGGCTCTCTGCATTGCATACAGGGCAACCAACAATTCTGGACCTGAGTTTCTGAGAAGATCATTATGCCTGTACATCCCTAACAGATCCTTGCGCTCCAATTCAGCTCGCCTTCTAACTGTTCCTCGTACAAAGAAATCATCATGGGGTGACAGACGCTTCTCAGTTGCTATAGCAAAATTATGGAACACCCTACCTCCTCACATTAGGGCCAGCCTCTGCCTCCCTATTTTTAGGAAGCTAGTGAAAACATGGCTTTTCAACCAGTAATCAATCATTCTAACAGTTTGCTCCACTGTCTTTGCAGCACCGAGACTCCTTCAGGTATTTTTGAGCTATACAAATTGCACAAATAAATAAATAATTTTGCAGAGACAGGGATGTAATATGCCGTAGCGGATATTTAAGGGTGTAGTGCTAAAAATTCCTAACACCAAGCAATGGTTGCATTAGAAAGATCTTGGGAAATAAAGATATTATGACCACACCAAACAACACAGTCTTTCTCTCTGGCACATATCAGTACATGCATTAAGTTGGTGAATTCTAGAAAGAACATTATGATGCCATGTGGTCTGGAGGAATGAGGTTTGTGGCTACCAAGACTGAAGGTTTAAGAGTTCAGGTAGAAATTTCTTCAAAAAGGACAGAAGATCAGGGCCTTCAGTATTCTCTGGTTGACCATATATATGCAGATTATTCCTTCTGTTGTGATTTTCAAGATCCTCGGTGTGAAGTTTAAGTTTTTGAATTTCTTGCTCCAAAATAGGAATCTTGGTCGATAAGTCCTCAAGATGGCCCGCACGCTGTTACATTTCGGTGATTTTGCCTTACATGTTGATCCATCCGTATTCAATCAACTGCAGTTTTTCATTGGTGGCATTCATAAATGGCTTAAGAGCACATAGTTTATCCAAAATTGCATCCAGGACTCAATTTGAAGAAGACTGAATCAGAGAATGAGGGTCATTCTTAACTCTTTTTGGTTTGACGCCAGAAGAGGAGGACGTGGAAAGGCCATGCCAGTCGCTAGACATTTTACTAATACGTATCTGACGCTGAGGAGCCTTTTTAATAGGAGAGAGTGTGCCAATAAAGGTATGAAGAAAAGTAGTAGGATATCAGCACACTGCAACTGGAAATATGCCACCAACACCTCAGGAACAGGCACCAGAGAAAGTGGGGGAAGAACTGATCCCACTACAATTTTATACTAGTAAGACATATGAGGAGTGTGTAGCAATGATTGAAGGCAGAAAAAAGCCAATTCTAAAACAGCATGCTCGGTGGGCACCAATGGGACTTAAACTCCAGTTTCATGTGCTCAATTTAACCAATAATATCATTATGGTATGATGCTAATAATAAATCCTTAGAACAAATTGATTATAAAATTAGGGCACTGCAGCATTGGGTTGAAGTGAAGCCATGGCAGGAGCAGAAATATAGGAGTAATGATTGAAAATGAGAGCTAATGAAGAGAAGCTCACCCAAATATCAATAGTCACAGGAGAAAGTCTGAGGTGAGATGCAGCATAAACGCGGCACTGCACAAGATGGTGTCTGCTAAATACTTCAGAGAAAAATCGCTGCAATGAAATGAAATGAAAACTGGATATAAGGGGAGGAGCCAAGCAGGCATTCGAAATGGCCGGATAGTCGCTCGGCTTCGCGAGCCCTTTTGCCCCACACGTCTATCCTGACGTCTATCCTGAGCCGTGAAGGCATACTTTGCTAGGAGAAGGAAAACGAACACCTACCGTTTGTTCCCGGAGCTCCGGTGTGCAGCTTATCCTGAGAACTGTCCCCGTCTGCTCCGTGGCCTACGCAGTGATGGGACTGGGGCGTTGACTCGGTGGGGCCTCCGGCCGCAGCGGTGCCATCAACGGCCGTTGCTGACGATAAGGGGCCTGCCGGTGGGTGCCGTTGACGTGAAAGACCGCTTCTGGCGGTGAAGACCCGGTCCGCTTGTCGGCGACCCTTGAGGAGCAGTTGGGTGGCACTGGATCGGAGGGGGCGCTTGACTCCTGCCCCCCTCCCCAAACTTTGTTGCCCGGGCATAACCAAGGTCTGCCCCCGATATTGGCGGCGACTCCCGGGGCCCGGCTGAGACTTTAGCCTTTTGGTGACTCTCCTTTCTGGGGCCTGCCCCACAGTTTGTTTGCCCTGGAGATGCATCCCGTGGCGCCCCCGTGGTGAGGCCTAGTTCCTGACTGTGGAAGAGGGACAGGGCCTGCTGGATCAAGATGGCGGCTGGTGCCCTCCTCTACGACCCGAGTCCAAGTTGAACGGCTGATGTACGGATGGGGCCGGGAGGCTCGCAACACACAAAGGAGTTCATTTCCCGAGATGTGATAGCAGCCTTAACAGTTTTGCACGAGACTATGCTTTGCCATGCTCGAGACTTGGGCGGAAGAATGGACGCCATTGCTGTTTCGCCTTCCTTTGCGGCCATGCCCCGATTCCACGGGACTGCCGGTGAACTTGCTGCTGAGCCCATGGAGGAAGTTTCGGCTCCGCGGGGGCACCGGGGGCCGCTTGAGGATCGGGCTCCCGTGCCAGAGCGGACCGACTTGATTGCTCGTCTGGATGTCTCCTTGGGACACTTGTCCAGCTGGCGGCTGGGGGTGGAGTGCTGTTTTTCCTCTTGGACTGGCCTGGTCGTGTCGCAGCGGTGGCTGGACTGTGTGACTTTCCTCTCCTTGATGGCGTTGTTGTTTGTGAGCTTCGGGAGGCTCCCGGGACCGGCGTTGATATTGTCGGATCTTTGCTGTTTATACTTTGATGGGCTTGGATTGTTGTACTCTTCCATGGCTGCGCCCCAGCCGGACTCGCTCATACTGTTTGGACCCTCAGGATTGTGCTCTAAATTGATTACCGAGAGGACTTCTGGCGGTGCCACTGCCAGACAGGGTCAGGGATGATGTGTTAATGGTCGATTGGTAATATTATTGACAGACAGTACAGTGGGTATATGCGATCGATATTTCATCGTGCTTATGCTCGGGGTTTGTTATTCTCCAGTACAGTATTCCTTCCATCCTAGGATTTCCGTGGTGTAGGGGTGAAGGGCGAGGCCGGGCGGCACGATGAGGGCCCTCCTCCGCTTACTTTCTTCGCTTTCTTCCTCTGTCTTTCTATATTTTGGGTCTCAATTAGGGCGACAGGCACGCTGCTGGGGGGGTAGGCCATGGCCTTCTGCTGGTGTGCAGGGTGGGGTTGTGGGGGTGGGTTTTGATCGATATTTGTTTCCATGGCCCTTCAGTCTTTCTTCCTTTTTAGTGTCGTCGTCACTCACGCTCTTTGCGGTATGTTTGGTGTTGAGGGGCTGGGGTTAGACTTGCTACCCAATGGGGCTGTGCCTACCTTTCTCCTGCTTTGTATATCTTGCCCCCCGATGACTCCTTCATATCACTATTGTTTGCAGATATCCTGATTTGCACATTATTGTGGGACTGTGTACGATTGTACGACACTTCTTTAGTTTCTTATTTGAAAAATGAACCTCTCGAATCCTGATTTTCAGCTGTTGTATATGATTACAAGCTATGCACTGTTATTTTCCTATCCCGGGTCTCGGACTGCTATAATTACGTATAGTGCTTGCTTTGCTCCAGCTATGTTTAGCGGCCAGCCGGGATGGTTGTAGGCCCATACCTGTAACTGCATGTACTACAAATAAAGGTTCAAAAAAGAAAACTGGATATAAATAGGCTCCCGTAGGCTCAAGAGGTTGCCACAATGAAGCAATGTGATAGACCAGCTTTGAGTTTGTCGGGCATGGTCTCAAAGTGGACGAAATTTGGTTCCGTTACTCCGTTATCGGACGGAGCTCAGCAGGATGCTGCCATCTTGTCCGATGTGTAAGCCACGCCCCAACTTCTTTGATTTCAATAAATTGACTCATGGAGTAGGCATTGGCCCCATTCTGCATTACTATGATGGTTTACACATAATGGGTCACCATGAACAAAATTTGAAATTTGAAACTATGAGCTCATTAGTAGCAAAGGTACCATGTAGGGTGGTACATTTTATAAACATACAAGCGCAGAAATGAATAGCATATGTTTTTAAGTCTGAATTTAGTAGCGCACATTTCGAAAAAATTACAATGGCATTTTTCCATTTCTTTCCTAAATTAATGCCACCATGTCTAGGATGGGTAAGGGCTGTGGTTCATCACTGAACTTTAGGCTGCAAATATACCTATGGAGGATTATTTTGCCAGAAACTTCAGAAGTTTTGATGATTTCCTTTTAAGCACAAATGTCAACAACTTATTTTAACTTCCTTTAATGTTGTGGACAAGAGAGGTTTCACGTGGTCAAGATGGGGCCACCTCACAGATGTTAGTCGATTATGGATTAAGGGTCCCTTATGTTCCGATTGACAGCAGCTGCAGAAAGTATTTATAGACGGGTGGGCCCTTTATTGATAATGCTAGGACAGATTTGAATATGATTTAATTTTGTTCGCTGTATAAGACAAATTGCAAAACAATTCAAAAATAGAAGTGCAGAGGAAATGATCAAATAGTTCATATTGATTCTTGCAACCAGCTCTAGCCAACACTCTTTCAGAAGGAGGCAAACTGATTCATATTTTTGTTTTATTTAAAGATGAAGTCACTCTTAATCAGTA
This sequence comes from Lissotriton vulgaris, assembly GCF_964263255.1. Classification (NCBI taxonomy): domain Eukaryota; kingdom Metazoa; phylum Chordata; class Amphibia; order Caudata; family Salamandridae; genus Lissotriton; species Lissotriton vulgaris. The sequence goes on along the minus strand of NC_141695.1, from coordinate 279,363,791 downwards.
TTGGTGGGTCATCTGCAGAAAGCAATGGACCTTTTCTGTTGAATGCTGATTTTTTATTATTCTACACATATTTATCAGTTTCTGTCTGCCTTGCAATAAATAGCACCTTTTCAAGGCAAGACGCATAATAAGATATGAACTTAAAATTAGCTTTTAATGGTGGTCTTTTTATGTTCAAGTCAAGACTCTGTTCGCCTCATTGCTCTGGAATATATCTACATCCCTGTTTCCGAGACAAGCTCAGATAACACGAACATTCTACAGAATCGGAATTTGCCAAGCAGTGTGACGGTAAGTTCCAATTCTATTAAGGACACAGAGGTGAGGATTATGCATTATTCTCACTTCGTTTTATTTAACATTCCAAACACAGCAGCCCGAAAGATGAACAATGTCTCATTAACAAAGAAAAAAACTACAACTCCCTACAAGCAGGGAGATAAGTTAGTCCATAGTCCTTCGACCATTTCCAGCACTCATAGTATTTAGTCGCATGTTTGTCTTTCCTCTTCCTCTTTCTTTGTGCAAGTCACACCCAATCATCACTGGTCCTGTTTCGACCCATCATTTCCTAGAAAGGACAAGATATGATCAGGAAATGAAGAACTTAAAGAATATGTAAAATGTCACAAGAACGACCGTATAGAAGCAAGCATCAATGTACAATCTCAACCAACCATTAAGAAAAAAACACCAAAAGTGATTACTTACCACATTACGGGTGATTTTGCACTATCGTGCTCCGGGTGGTGGGATAATCCTCGCCTCCATGTCCTTAATAGAATTGGAACTTACCGTCACACTGCTTGGCAAATTCCGGAGGCTTCAGATTATGCTAGTTTAAAGCTTACTTACCACCAACTGAGTCACATCCACCACTGGTTAAAAATGAAACCTTTTAAAAGTAGAGTGTGAAGACCAATCTGCTGCTTGCACCAAATCCTCTAGGTGCGCTCCCAACGCAAATGCCTTAGAGGCCATGGCTCCTCTAGTGGAATGAGCACCAAACTGTCTTGTATCAAGGACAAAATTCTAGGGTCAAGTCTTCATAACTTTTGAGACAAGCCACCACACACAACTTCGGGGTATCTTGAAAAGCCGGGTATGACACTGTTCGAGTATGAGACTTAGTACGGCATCCAATTGTAAAAACTACTCTCTCAGGTGAAAAATTCCTCGCCGAAATGTCCAACGCATGGACATCTGAAACTCTCCTGCAGGAGATCAAACATGGCAGCATAACCAATTTTGCGTATAATTCCTTCAAAAGAAAGGTATTTATTAGGCTGCCAAGATAGAAAGAGGTTCAGAAATAAATTAATATCCCAAAGGGTCGAATATCCAGGTTCCAGAGGTAAAGACAACTGGATACCACGTAAGAGTCTACAGACCAAAGGATGCTCCCCAATTGGTTTCCCATCGAGCGGGGAATGGCCTGCAGAAATCGCCGACCGAACCGCATTCATTGCACGGTACGCCAGTCCATCAGACGCCAACTCCGCGAGAAAATTCAAGACATGAACGACGTCCGTGACCACGGGATCCAAGTCCCTTCAAACATACCAACGAAGCCACCTTGTCCTAGCAGACCTATAACATTTTGTGGTGCTGTCTGCCCAAGCCTTTGATAAGAGTGTCGCAGCCCGGTCCAACGCTGCCGGAAAGCCGCCACGCCATGAGACAGAGCTGTCCCTGCATGATCAGATGGTGTGACATACCGTCTGGGTTTAGAAGCAGGTGAGGATGAGGATACCGGGGGAGTAGGATTGGAAAATCCCAAGAAAGTTCCAGAAGAATTGGAAACCAAACTTGACACCTCCAACAAGGTGTTACCATGATCACTTCCGCCCCTTGCCAACGGATTTGAGCCGCCGCTCTTGCGATCATTGAAAAAGGAGGGAACGCATACCCATGGTCTAATCCTGGAAGAAGGCATCCGTGGCCACTGCCATCGGATCCGGTCTCCAACTGAAGAACTGGGAAATCTGATTGTCCAAGTGGGAGGCCAAGAGGACCACTGAGAATGGGCCGCACAGAGACTGGATCCACTGAAAGATCTGGGGGTCCAATTTCCAAAGACTGGAATCGTACAAGTTGCATGAATGCCAGTCCGCGATCTGATTGGTCCAACCCAGAAGATACTCCGCTGTGACTGAAATGTGGTGCTCTAGACAGAAAGTCCATAAATCCTTTGCCAGATTAACCAGAGCCTGCGAACGGCAGCCTCCCAAACGATTGACGTAAAAGACCGCAGAAACGTTGTCCATCTTCAGAAGGACACAGGATTGCACTCTATCTCCGGTCCAACATCAGACTGCAGAGGACCCCTCTAAGATTTCTAGACAATTAGGGCCAGATGTAGGTAGCCCTTTACCGATCGGAATTGGCCGAAAATACCGATTTTCGTCCGTTTCCGATCGGTAAAGGGCTAGGGAGATGTAGGTGCACATATTCGGTAATTTTACCGAATCGTTATTATTACCGAATCGGTAATAAGTACTGATTCGGTAATAATTACCGAATCGGTAATATTTACCGATTCGGTAATATTTACCGATTCGGTAAAATTACCGAAAATGCTATGTGGGTAGCCAATTTTCTATTGGCACATGGCTTACAGAATCGGTATTTTACCATGGAATACAAATCCATGGTAAAATACCGATTCCTGTGTACATGCACATCTGTGCATGTACACATGTGCCATGTGACAGACAGACGTGCCCTTAGGGCATGTCTGTGTGCCACATTGCACACATGCCCGTTTTGGGGGTGCTAGAGGGTGTCAAAGTGACACCCCCTGCACCCTTGTGAATTCTTTAATTACCGATTCGGTAAATACCGAATCGGTAATGCCTAATCATTCCTATGGGCTTCAAAGCCCATAGGAATGAATGGGCATTACCGATTCGGTATTTACCGAATCGGTAATTAAAGAATTGTTAAGGATTCGGTAACGAATCCAGATGTTGGGACCTACATCCCATTTACCGATTTTGAAATACCGAATCGGTAAAATTCGGTATTTCAAATTCGGTAAATGGGATTTACCTACATCTGGCCCTTGATGTGTAGATTCTGTCGTCTGCAGACCACACTCCTGCGGTGGAAAAATCCCAGCATCGCGCGCCCCAGCCAGAGCGACTGCGTCAGACTCTATGACCAGGTTCGGAATGGAGCCGAAAAATCACCCGCCCGTTCCAGGCCTGCTTGTGGGATACCCACCACATTATCTCCTCTCTGGCTTCCTCTGAGAGGGGAACCATATGGTCGTAAGATCTCCCTCTTCTCACATGAAATGCCATGAAGCGCTGGAGCGCCCGGTAATGCAGAGGTCCCGGGAAGATCGCCTGAATTGAAGAGGAAAGAAGGCCCACCATCCGGGCCAGGTGATGTAGAGAAATGTGGGAGTTTGAAATCATTTGGCGCAACTTGTGACAAATTTTCGCCATTTTCCAAGACAGGAGACTTAGATTTGCTCGGACAGAGTCTATCACAAAGCCAAGAAAGGTTATCGTCTGAGAAGCCTGCAGGACCGATTTGGCCTCGTTGATCACAAACACCACACCTTGCAACAGAAACACCTTCAGCTGGAGTTGGGAGGTAAGGGCCTGAGGACATTGCACCATGAGCAGCTAATTGTTCAAGTAGACGATCATGCGGATGCCCTGAGCGCGGAGCCACTCCACTGCTAAATGAAGCACCTTGGTGAAACACCAAGGTGCAGAGGACAGACTGAATGGAAGGGCTGTGAATGTGAACACCAAGTCCTTCCAGCAGAACTGCAAAAAATGGCGATTTGGCGGATGGATGGGCACTAACAGATAGGCATCTTTTAAGTCTAGGCTGACCATCCAGTCGGCCGGTTGGAGAATGTCGCAGAGGAGGTGGATCCCCTCCATTTTGAAATGACGATACACCAACCAGCTGTTGAAGTCCCTGAGGTTGACAACAGGACGTCGGCAACCGTTGGCCTTGTCCACCAAGAAATTATTGCTGAGAAACCCATGCGGGTGTTACGTTGATCGGCAAATAGCCCCTTTACGGAACTGCTCGGACACCTCTTCGTCTATCAACTGAGTATCTAGGGCCCTGAAAGAGATCGGTCGAGGAAGAGTCTCTTGTCGGGGGTCCCCGTGAATCTGAATGGGCTGGAGAACCCATGCATCTGAGGTTATGTCTGCCCAAGCCCCCTGAAATTCCACTAGCCAACCCCCAATGCGTACTTGAGTTGCTGGTAGTACACTTGCCGTTGGAATTGCCGCCAGAGTTGGTCTTGAAACCTCTGCGTCCCCAGAATCTTTGTCCTCCCGTTGGGTAGAAATTATTGTAGTTTGCGGTAGTATTATATTGTCCGCCACCATAGCCTTGTCCCATGCCGGAGGTTTGTTGGAATCTGCAGCCGGGAGAGCGGCCCCTGCCTCCCCCGACCCCACAGAAAAGCAGCCGATTAAAGATCTTTTTGATACTGGACTGGGCCTTGCCCAGTGAAGTGAAAGTTGCGTTGAATTTCCCCAGCTCTTTAATAAAGGGGTCGCCGAAAAGGCCTCCCTATGCAATAACTCCTGCTTCCGAGGAGGCCAAATCCCCTAGTTTGGAATCTAATTTAATCAAAAGAGACCTCCGACGCTCGGTGGACAGAGCGCAATTAGCCGGGTCAAGTATTTTTGTCATTGGCCAAATGGCATTGAGTAATTTATCTTGACAAGATCGCCAGGACCTGTCAATACCTTTCCTGGAATCCTTCAGGAACTTAGGCATAAATGTGGCCATTTTAGGGTCTAGCTCCGCTGTGAACGCAATCTTGTTCTCCAAAGAGGGTCTGGGACATTCTGCACACAGACAGCCTCGGGCCTCCTTCTCCAAGGGCTTCCGGAGTCTACTAGCCACAAACCTGGCCACCTTCTCGCCAGGAACCCGAGCCACTGAACGAGGGCGCATGATCTCATCTGGGTAGAGCATGTCAGAATCCTCCTGTGCTGTAGCGGCGGAGGTTGAAGGAGTCGCTGACAGAAGCCAAGGCCGTGAAGACCCTGCCTCATGGTCGGTATTCCCCTGTGTGCCATCATCGTCCATTGCGGGGGAAGGAGGTTCTAGGGGCTCTTGCAGAGCATTCACCGGGGGAGGCGGGGGAGGTGGAGGGACGGAGGGTGCCCCCGATGCTATAAAAGCAGACTTAACCTCTTCCATGCTGCTGACGGGCCCCAGCCGTCATGCACTACGGTGCTCGGGTGCTGATGACGGCTGGGGGGCCGTCATAAACCCACCCACTCGCGAATCTGCCGCACAGGCGCAGAATCGCTGCTGCATGGAAGGGGTTAAGGCGTGCAAAATCCTCCACGTCCACCCCTTCAGGGCGCTGTTTTTTAGTAGGCGGAGGGTTCTCCCCAGGCTGTTGGCCAGAATCTGCAGAGGGAACCGCATGCCCCGCCGCAAGTTTTGAACACTCCTGGACCAACGACCTCATTTACAAACCTATAAATTGAGGTGTCCACCGCCTCAAAGAATCATCCCAGGGCAAATAACCCTGCACCTCCTCTTCATAATACTCAGAGTGACCCTCCATAATCTGACAAATGACACCACAGAATGTAATGCCCAAATGACTTCACAGAAAAATATATAGGCCAACCACACGATTTGAGTCACACTAAAATGTTCTGGGCACAGAAATTTAGAGAGGGATAAAACCCAACCAAGATTAGGCAGGCTTGTAGGCTGCACAAACTCCCTGGTAACCCCAAGGATTACAATATGGGCAGCACGTACCCCCAACGCGCACGGCCCTGAACAGAACTGCCTTCTGCCTCCTTGTACGCGTTCTGCGAGATGCGTGAGATATGGCAAGCACGTTCGCGCGCGAACGAAAGAAATGGGACTTGTGCAATCTACAACGCTCAGCTGATCGCCGGAGCGTAAATGTGGATAAATAGCAGGGAATACAACCCGATGGAATCGGGTGTCACAGTGAGGCAGGCAGGGACAGGCTCACACTCTCTACTCTTGCAGCGCAACTTCTCTTTGAGGATCGACGCCGTAGGAACAACGAGAGGGCCGAGTCCCTCTAGCAGTCGAATGAGTTACCGCACCAGGAGGTGGCCAGCCGCGTGAGGAGCGGAATAAACGCTCCCACAATGGGGAATCTGAAAAGCCAAAAAATAAACAACTCCCCACGAGAACAGAAAACCACTATAGCCAAGCAATAAATAAAGACACAAAAACACCTCCAATTCTAAAACAGGGCACTAGGTAGAGAAAAGAACAATAGAGAACTTATCTGGCTGTCGTAGCAGCGGAGAAAGAGGAATAGGAAAGACAAACATGGTACTAAATACTACGAGTGCTGGAAATGGTGGAAGGACTATGGACTAACTTGTCTCCCTGGTTGTAGGGAGCTGTGTTTGGAATGTTAAATAAAGCAAAGCAAGAATAATGCATAATCAGAAGCCTTCGGTCCTGACATAGAATTAACAACTGCATGGTACAGGTTCTAGTAAAAAAAACTATAAAGCAGGGATGGACCATAGTGGATGGTGTTGAGGGGCACTGGGCAACAGCACATGTGGATGTTGTAAAATGTTTGCAAATATTTACAGTTATTCATATGATAAATTATACTAGAGATGTGTATACTGTACCATTGTGAAACAGTGTAACTGGACAGCTGTCTTACTATGCCTTGTCTCAACTTCTGGTTAACTGCTTTCATGTGTGAATTACAGGTGTCCATTGTCTCAAAACGGGATGCCGGTGATCGAAGAAAATGGGGTGTCCAACATAGGAAGATTTGACTTTGATTTACAGGGATTTGCCAATAGCACAAGTGGATTTTATGTTCATTGCCAAGTTGGCTTATGTGACATTGAGGATGGGCCATGCATCTCGGTGAGTTGCCTCCTTGTAGTACTTGCTTGCTTCAAATATTACAGCACAGTGTTTAGAAATGTAAGCTGTTATGTTTTGTGTTTCCTGTCTATATCAAAGTTATTCTTCGACTGGGTTTATGAACACTTTGCACTAGTGCAAAGTCATCAAAGTGATGCAAAGTGGTGCAAGCTGTAGATTTGACTTGGACTACTGTGAGTTACGTTGTCCCAGGTGTAGTACATGGATATTCCCACCCTTATTTTTGGATACAAAGTCCTATCTATTAAGATTTGTAGACAGAGCTTTTCACCAAATAAATATGTCCCTTGAGACACATGCGAAGAAGGGAAGGAAACAAATTCTCGAAACGTTTCACGTGTTCTGCACTGTCAAGCTCACATGCAAAATGGGAAAAGTTTAAAACTATATCTAAGCATAGTATTTAGTACTGGAAGGCTGCCCTTCTAGTACCAAACCTTTGTTAGAAATGTGGTGCAAATGTGGTGCTGGGAGCAAGGCAGTCTATTTGTTTGCCAGCGCTTGGGAAGAGAGCCAGAGGACCATAGCTTTTATGGATATGTTGCTGCCTGCTCTCTCTCACGTTATGCAGCACAAATACTTTAGTTGTTCAGCATTATTGTGCAACTTTTTAGTGACCGTGCCCCTTAATGTTTTTGCTGCAAAAGTGGTGCTATGCATATACAATGGGTGAAGAAAGAGCCTTCTGTTGCAGTAAGTGACAAATACTCAGTATTAGATTAGCCAATGGGGCAATCTGGAAGTACAAGTAGGGAAATTCTGATAGGTCAGTGTTGTAAGCATTTTTAAAAAGTCTGAGGGGCAGTAGCAATACAATCTTTGCAGGCTGTTGATATTGTTATCTCATTGCATGCAGTGTGTATGGACCAATCACAGTTTGTCGGTAGAAGGTCGGCCTTCATTGTTTTAATTTTTTTTGATAGGTAGAGATCTATTAGCCACATGTATCAAAGTATTTTGCATTCCCAAATGGTGCCATCAACTAAATTTGCCCATTTGCAAATCTGAGAATCGCAATTTGCAATTCTATACCCATAAGATGCCTTTTCTAAATGCAAACTGTGCAATTAGGAAACACTAATACCATTGATTTCAATTTTGTGTGCCTTACATGTGTACCTTTTTTGTTTGGGGAGCTTGAGGGGGATTTAGACCTCTTAGCACCATTGTCATTGCATTACCTAATTTGCAATTACCAATTAGTATAAGCAATTAAGGTAATGCAAGACCATTCGCACCTATTGGCCTTGAGGCCCATAGGACCGAATGGAGTTACTATTAAAAATAGAGATTCCCTAACTGCGTTTGCGATATTTAAGAAATCACAATTAGGGAATCGCTGTTTTCTGTCTGTTTTGTTAGAGCGCATTTTGCGATTACCAAATAGCAATTTCTTAAAAATCGCTATTTGGTCATCGCTAAATGCTACTTTCATACATGTGGCCCATTGTGAATTTATGTACAGCATTTCTAGGAACAATGCATGCCTTTACCACGCATGCCCTTCCCACACATATCGTTACAACAACATGCCTTAGAGAAAGTTCTGGACTTTGGAGCAGTATAATTTACAATTCCAACTCCAGTCAGTACAACAGTAAGGAGAGCATTAGGCTTTAAAGTCCAAAGCTGCTTTCACCTAAGGCGTGTAGTTGTAACAATATGTGTGGGAAATAAATGAGTTGGAAAGATGCATTTGTTAAAACACCCGCAATATTACAGCAGCGCGTGGTTCGCTCCGCATTGTTAATGCTTTTTCCCACCTAAAATATTGTATGCAGCAAGCACATATATGTACAGTTCCCATTCAGGAAGTCCAAACTGCCTGAAAGTAAATGAGACACTGGTAGTGAGAAACATTATCTCAGCTTGAACAGACTGGCAATGAAGGTTAAGCAAGAAAGTAATGGGCCCTGTTAACCCCTGAGGTGCCAGAAGAAACCAAATCACCCCAGTGTAGATAATATAATTCCCAGGTGAATGTCTTTTTTCACCAGATTATGATTTTGGTGCTAAGGATACAAACCCTGTGTTTGCACCCACTTTGCCCTTTCCTGTAACGCTTGCACAGGGCCTGATTCAGAAAGATAAACTTACACTTTTGTGCAGTTTTCTTTTTTTTTGGTATACGCAAGCTAGAAGTTAATACTAACCCTGGGCGGAGTTGGCGTAGCAGCGCTATGCGAGCTACGCAAAGTGCACCTCGCACTACACCCCCTGCGCATAGCTACGCAAACTATGTAGTGTGGTGGGGAAAATGCAGTTTGCAATGATTGCACAATGCCGGATGCTTGTCCGCACTGTGCAATCATTGCAAATGGCATCATACATAGTGCATTTCTTGCGCAATTACCACAGTGTAGAAGTCGGTGGTGACTGTGCAAAAGATGAGGCAGGTACAACTTGAACTCAGCTCCTAATGAGAGCAAGTGCTAAAATATGCACAAATTCCATTTCCACCAATTTTAGTTCAATTTAACCATTCTAAATGACCCTCCTGACATGTGTGTCATTTTACAGTGACGTCTGAACTCACTTACTATGCACGTTATACACGACAGGGCTCTCTCCAGCTTGCACGCCACCTTCTTACCAAAGCTGATTGAGGCCTGGCCGTGCTTGATAGGCATGGTACATCCTTTCCAGTTCTATCTGCACTTTGACCTATTTGTATTGACAAATAGGTAACACATAACAAAACAACTATTCTCAGATAAGAACGAGACTTGTGCAGGTTAAATAAAGATTAGGCATCGCCCAGCACTGCACATACCACATTTTAGGGACCTTCTCCTTTAAGTCATCCCAGCACTTTACAGGCAGATCATACTTTCTAAAACACCTGTTATTCTTAGTGTACAGGGTATTTCTCAGAAGAGCTACACCTAAGCCACCCCCTAATCACTGTCCACAGATCTTACCAATATTTCAATACTGGCTTTATTATTAGAGCGGAGGGTCCGTCTTCAAATCTAGCAACCCTTCGCACACAAGGGTAAATAAGTGCAGCACTTTAAATATAAGCCATACTGTGGAATTCACCAAGGAATGACCAGAACTCAGGGTGGTGAATTCAAAGAACCGTTTATTTTAAAGTACACACTCCCGTGACCTCAGCCACAGCCTCTCGAACTGCTGTCGCCTCAGAGTGTCCCCGGCGCTCGCCTTGGAACGCTGGTCGCAGTGACATTCTAAGTGATGTCACCGCGAGCAGCACCATCACGTGCAGAGCCGCCGGGGGAGGCAGAAAGAGGGAGATACCACACATCCCCCTTCCCTGCAGAAATAGAAAACATTAGATAGAACAATGCGCAGGAAACAGAAATAGAGGAAAAGCTTACATTAGGCAGCAATATCAATGGTTACATCATTACATATTGGTTGAAATGCCTGGGAGGTCCGATCACTCTCCTGTTGGGCCTGTGGCCTGGGAGAGGGACGCCCGACGGCCTCCTGCTGGCGAAACCGCTATCCAGACTAGGACCACTCTCCACCCCCCTTGCACCTTCAGGGACTTCTACTGGAGGGTGGTACTTTACAACTCTCCCTAGGTTCCATATTTTTCCTTCTTGGGTTTTGACTGCATTCTTAAAAAGTTTTGTGATCTTTGTGGGACTGCTGTACTCTGACCAGCTTGCCTTCCCTGTGGGAGCTCTGATTTTGATGTTGTCACCTACTTTGAAACCAACCTCCCGTGTGGCCTTGCGTTGGTCGTAACCTTCTTTTCTCACCCTCATGGCTTGTTCTTGCTTCCTCAGACTGTCCTTTTCTTTGGTTCGGTCCGACCACCCCTTGTGCCATTCCATCCACCCCGGGGTGAGCTTAGTGTTGGGTGTCCTTGCGCGGAGCAATTCGAACGGGGTGACGCCCGTCGACTGATGCGGCGTGAACCTGTATGCTTCCAGACGCCTCCACACCTCTTCTTTCCAACTTATGCCACTGGCTTTGGCCAGCTGGATGCTCTCCTTGATGGTTTTGTTAAAGCGCTCGACCATGCCATTGGTTTCTGGGTGGTATAATGCGCATCGCTTATGTCTGATGCTTCTTTCTTCCAGGAAGTCCTCCATCTCTTTCGAGCATAGTTGCACTCCGTTGTCGGTGAGGATGTTGCTGGGGAGCCCCTCTCGGATAAATACCTCCTGCAAGAATCCGATGACGGTTTTTGTCGTGACTTCACTGACGAGTTTTATCTCCGGCCACCGAGAATACAGATCCACGAGCACCAAGATGTAAGGTGTCCGCAGTTCCCCAGACATCGGGCCCACGATGTCTAAAGCCAACTCGTCCCATGGTCCTGACGGGGGCGGCCTACACACCATGGGTGGTGTCTGTTGCTTCAGGACCTTGTCGCTATTGCAGCACGGGATGCACTCCCTGATTCTTCTTTCTGTGACCAGGTCCATATTTGGCCACCAATAGCTCTCCCTGAGTCTTTGCTTGGTCTTGGTGATACCTAAGTGCCCTTCGTGAGCTATCTCGACCAGGTTGTTTCTCACAGTAGCTGGTGGCACGAGCCTTGTTCCCCTGAACAGGCATCCGTCAACAATGGTTAACTCATCCTTAACAGCCTGGAAAGGCCGTAGGTCTTCATCACGCTTGTCACCGTGCTTCCATCCATCCCTCACTCTTCTGCAAACTTCTTCTATGATCTTGTCCTCTTCCTGTGCCTCTCTCTACGTTTCTTCACCCAACGCCTTCTGGATGGTGCAGACATTCTCAACCATGAATCCTTCTTCATCTTCATCTGTTTTATCTCGCATTTCACTTGCTTCTACATCACTGACGAGTCTGGACAGGCAGTCAGCTGCAAGGTTTTGTGTTCCTGGGACATACTCGACATTGAATGTGTACTCCTGGAGACTGACCACCCAATGCCTTATCCTACTGGAGATGGCATCCAAACCCTTCCTGCTGAACACTTCTACCAGCGGTTTGTGGTCGGTTCGGAGGGTGAACTGCGTGCCCCACAGGAAGTCTCTGAATTTGCCTACTGCCCAGGATACCGCCAATGCCTCTTTTTTGATGACTGAGTAGTTGTTCTCAGATTTTTGGAGTGACCTTGAGGCGAAGGCTACGGTTTCTTCTCCTTCCACACCTTTCTGGGTAAGGACGGCTCCCAACCCTTTTGCACTTGCATCAGTGGTGAGGATCGTTGCCCGGCCGGGCAGGTAAGACTTCAAGCTAGGGGCTTCAGCAAGAGCTCTCCTTACATCTTCGAACTCGCTCTGGCATTCCTGGCTCCATTTGAATTCGTTTTCTTTTTTCAGCAATAGCCTGATGGCGTAAGTCCTGCCTGCTAGGTTTCTAATGAACTTTCCATAGAACTCCAACATCCCCATGAATGATTTGATCTCGTCTTTGCTTTTGGGGGGTGACAGATTCACAATGGTGTTTTGCAGTTCGGCCTTGGGACGTATGCCTTCTGTCGTTATCTTGTGACCCAGGAAATTCAGCTCGGCACAGCTAAACACACATTTGTTCTTCTTTACGGTAAGGCCTTGGGACAAAAACCTCCTCAGCACACATCTCAGTCTCTCATCATGCTCAACTTGGTTCTTAGCGAAAACCAACACATCATCCTGGTAACACAAGACGCCGGGAATGCCTTTCAGGATGTTGCCCATGATTCTTTGGAAAACGGCAGCCGCCGAGACTAGGCCGAAAGGCATCCTTTTGAATTTGTAAGCGCCCATGGGTGTCACAAAAGCAGTGAGTTCTTGAGACTCCTCGTGAAGTTTTATCTGGAAATAGGCCGAGGTGAGATCGAGGGTGGAAAACACCTTGGCACCCTCTAGCATGCTCATCATTTGGGTGATGTTCGGCAAGGGGTATCGGTCGACGACAACCTCTTTATTGAGTGCCCCCAAATCAATGCAGAGCCGGACTGACCCATCCTTTTTCTTCGCTGCCACGATGGGCGCCAGCCATTCGGTCGCTTCCACGGGTTCGATAACTCCAGCCTTGCACAGTTTCTCGAGTTCGGTTCTGACCTCCTCCTGAATGGCTATGGGGAGTCTTCTGACTTTTGCCACAACGGGCTTGGCATCTGCCTTCAATTTTATTTTGTGACAGTAGTTCTTCAAACACCCAAGTCTTTCCCTAAACACCTCTTGAAATTCTCTAGTGATGTCAGCCTCACACTCTTGTATCTCCTGTATCAAAATCTGGGGATTGCTGTTGGGATTGAGGTACACTCCCAACCCCTTCTGAGCACGCCACCCCAAAAGGTTGTCTCCTACAGTGGACACATATACTTTAGACATAGTAGACCTGTTTCTGTACTCAATTTTACTCAGAAAGTATCCTTTCATGGAGATGGGGCGCCCTGCATATCCTCCTGGCCTCAGGTCTAACCTCTTAAAAATTATCTTTCCTTTAGACACACGTGAGAACTCCTTGGCATTGATAATAGTTATTCTAGAACAGGAGTCAAACAATGCATCTAGGTCAACCTCCCCTACTTTTATGGTGTCTTTGGGACTATCGACTTGATCTTCATCAACCTGTGCTGTAACTTCTGTACACATGGGGTTTCTGGGACCAGGCGCCTTCAGCTCTTTTACTTGCACAACCAAATCGTCGCACACTACATTCGTTCTGTCTCTACTTTGCCTACTGGCCCCCTGCCCACTCTTGCAATATTGCTTGAAATGGCCTTTCTTACCACACTTGTTACATGTGAACCTGAGGGCGGGACACTCCTTGTCGTTGGCTAGGTGCCCTTGTTTTCCACATCTGTAGCAGGTACCTCTGTATGACCCTCCCGGCCTGCCTTCCTTCTGCTCCTTGCCCACTGCCTTCTGACCCTTAACTACCAACACAGTCTCGCATTCGGACACCACCTCACTGACATTGGTCTTGTCATCGTTCTTCTTCTCCCCTGCATCTTGCTTAATCTCCTTTACGCACTGTAACATGTGCTCTACCTGCTTGGCTATGATAAGAACCTCTCTCAACGGCGGGTCATCTTTAAGCCATAGCTCCTCACGCACTCGCTCCATCCTGCAGGTCAAGACAAACTGGTCCCTAATCCTCTCCTCGCTTGCTCCCCCAAACTTGCACGTTGCAGCTAACTTCCTCAACTCAGACACAACATCTTCTATAGACTCCCCATCCTTTTGTGCCCTCTTACCAAAATGGTACCTCTCCATAATAGTGCTGGTCTTGGGGAGGTAGTGCAAATCTAGCTTCTTTAAACTAATTTCAAATTCATTCAGACCCCTTGCCTCCTGTGCCCCTAAATCTGGGAGATGGTCTAGGACTTCCTCTCCCTCTGCGCCCAAGTAATAGGCCAGCAATGCAACCTTCCTTTCTAGACCTAAGTTGGGCCCACACACAGTAGCGTAATTTAGGAACACTTTTTTCCATTTTTTCCACAGGATGGTGGGGTCACCTGGGTTGGTTAAGAAGAAAGGTGGAGGGGTCACACTTTGCATGCTTAATTCACACTAAACAAAGGGAAACTTATATTCTTAAACAGGTACCAACCACCCGTGTAACTAGCTGCGTTCAGTAAGACCCTGAAATCTGAGCCAAAAACGTGACTTAAGGAAGGAGTGAACTACCAGAAAGGACCTTTATACAGGAAAGGAAATGCCTAACCAACCCTGCGCAGCTCTTACTTCCTAACACATATACGCAGAAAGATAAAATCTGCCCCTTGAAAATTCAACACTTTGCTATCAATGTTAAGAGTCAGGGAAGCTTTCTTTGCGCAGTCTGTCAGGACAGTACTCCAATAAAAGTAGTCTCACTGCTGCACCCTCAATAGTGCCACCACCTGATGTTTTTCCCTTTCCACTTTGCGCTGCCAGTAGCCCCACAGTCATACAGGCAGGAGGCCTGGATTACTCTGACATAGAAGACGCTGTCCTGCTGCGCTCGTAGGCTCCTTTCTCCTTCCACGTCGCGCTCCCAGAGGCCTCTGGGTGTTCCACACACGTTCTTTGCAACAGCCTAAACGCCTTTCACTTCCTCGCAGCGCCGGCAAGTTCACGTCAAACAACAGCTCAAAACGCTTAGCTTCAGGAGAGCACTTCAGCTCGTCTACTCCTCACTTCTTGCGCTGCCCTGTGCGCACTTCCCTTCTCTGGACGCCAATGGCCACACGCCACTATCGCAGGGACTCCGAGCAGGGAGGAATCACCAAGTGAGGCCAGGCTTAGCACGCCCCTGTGGCAACAACACACAGCGCTGCTCTGAGGTGATAAGAGGAGCGCGCGGTGAAGGGCTCAAATGCAGGGCTGGGAACTCTGCGCCTGGCTCTCGTTATAATTCACAGCTCCGGTGGCGCTATAAATTTCCGCTGGCAGGGGCCGACGTGAACCGGAGGGTCTCCTCACCTTATTAGATGTGGATGTCAAAGTTCGCCATACACAACGTGGGCGGAAGGTCTGGGGTCAGCGCGCTGGGGCACAAACAGCTGTACCTCACCTCCAGGGTGTCAGTCAGGAGGAGACTTGCACGTTCGTTTCCAGGCACCCACGACTCCTTTGTCTTCCTTCGAGTCGACACTCGTCCCCTTGTTGTGCTGCTCCTTACAACTGTCAGCCCTAATTTGAGGTGGTGGGCTCCGTGCTTGGCACCAGAATTTCATTGTCAACACTGACACATATAACAGCTTCCACATGGTGGCGCTGTTTGTGTAATATGGAGATGAGCATAACAAGAGATGTTTACTAATAAAATAGACATTAAATAAACTAATACCTGCCTTCCAAGCCATTCCTACAGCTTCTGGGGTGCTGGAAAAGTCTGAATTCTCACACTTGTAACAGTGTGATGACTGGTACTTTGTGTATGTACTATCATTGGTAGCTCTGGCAGTGGCAATGGGTGGTGCAAGCTGCGGTGGCCTCTTGACCAGGGCCCGGCGCTTATTTATTTTTATAAATAAAGCACAGCCTTACAGACAATTACTACATAAGAGACCACGTTCTCTGCTCTGCCAATGCGGAGGAGTTTAATAAGAGACGATGATGAGCCAAAGGTGGGACACCGCTTTACATATTGCTGGTCATACTGTGTAGGGCCCCATTGCTAAAGTGGCATGTGAAGTGGTCCCCAAACTAGCACCTTTCCAGTGATGATGAGCAGGCACAAGACTGGGGCAAGGAGGAGGAATGGACCTCCCCTGGGCCACTTCAAAAATACCTCCCAAAGCAAATAGCATTTCACCAAGGCTTGAAAAAAATTTGCTGGTATAAGAGGAAACACAATCTTTATGCACTTTCTATATTATTAGATTAAATAAATAGCATTCACAGTGAATATCATATTGATATACCATTTGTTTCAAATGTCCAAAAACTTGTTGGCTACCTTTAATGGAACATAATTGTGATTTCATGTAATAGATTTACTGTAGGAACAAAAGCAACACAGAAGATAGCTTTTGGCCTTTTATTTCACGAGAACCATCAGTCCAGCCCTCCTCCCCATCCCACTTTCTGATCTCATTGGGAAGGTTTGGTAAACTTCCAATTTTAACACGGAATATATTGTGAAAACATTGAAAGTAATGGGGCTTAGACAAAATATCGGAGAAACAAATAACGTGTGGATAAAAAATTGTGTAAGAATAATGAGGACAAAAATATCATGAAGGTAAGTTTCTACAGGTAACCAAAGTTTTACTATATATAACTCCACTTACATGTACCTTGACAATATGTGTATATATATATATATATATATCCTCAAGATATGTAGATGTGAAGTTAATGATAGCAAATTTATAATTACCTACTTGCACTTACCTTCTCTGTATTTCGGTCCTCAATATTTTTGACACAATATTCAGATAAGGCTGGGTTCCACTACAGAAATTTAACAAGGAACCTAAGGTCAATGTCTCTTTTTACCTGCTGAGATGTGCAAAGGGGAGAAACAGTACACCATTCCAATTGACTTTCAAATACTAACACAGACTCCAACTTCATATTAGGGGGTTTATTACAAAGCCAAAAACAACAGAATATACAAACACCTCAAGATGAGGTTGTAGAAATACATAGGAAGTAATAAAAAAAAACTACGGATTCGTCTTCTCCGGTGGATCATGAAAAGAATAAATAGCTCTAAAAATAGGACACAAGCAACAGCTGCTCCAACTTTCAAGTCAGACTTCATCTGTTGCTAGAAAGAGAAAAACATTAGACTATCCCTACACAATCTCTAAGTTGACATCCCTACTTAGCATTTCCCAGGCAAAGTCAGTAAAAACGTGTCAGCTTGTGAAGACTTCCTAAGAAGCACGTTCACAATGGAAATCAGATGACTAAAACTAAACAGTTAGTTCTAAGATTCTGTTCCCAAATCAATCCTATAACTCCTACTCCTCAGTCATCCTGTCTCCTTCTACCTCTCTAACACTCGTTCTGACTCTCCTCCCTTGGGGCACTTTCCCTAATACAAACTGCAAAAATGTAGAGCACGCCCACAGATCTCCTCCGGTCGACACACAAAGCCCTGCTATCCCCCCCAGGATTAGCCTGGCAGACATGACTGGGATGAAAGGAATCCTTGTGCAGGCCAGTGTGATTTGCTTTGAAGTAAACCTCAACATCAAAGGCACTTTTAGGTATAAGTACATAGTCTCTGAACCCATAAATCAGACACTTCTGGATCTTGAACTGAACCTCTCTCAGAAGGATTGCCGTGCTGATCAAAGTACTCAACTGGACTGCTTTTCTAGAAGGACTCCTTTTTTGCTTGCTGCCCTGCTGCCTACCGTTCCCTGACTCTGCTGTAAGGACTCTTCTTTCCCTTCAAGTTATCTATAACAGCTTTCTGGCTTGTCTCCTGTTTTCTGAAGTCTCAGGGACACAAAATACTTCCTACAATTCTGCTGCCGCTGAGGGACTCTGCATTTGTACATTACCAGAGGTGAGTTATACGCTGTTTTAATAAAAAATACACCACATTGCCTTTACTGTGTGAAAAATTCCACCACATCGATACAATGAGGAGGCTGCCTGATGACAGCGGCTCCACAGCCTGTGCCACTGGATGATGATCTGTGTGGTTTGATAACCAGGCATTGCATTCCCTTCAACAGATCCCGAAGCCAGTGATCAACCCCTTTTTCGTGGCTCGACAATGACGCAGTAGACTCACAACATTGACAGAAGCTCCAGACATGGTATTTCTTCTTTAAAACCTATCTGGGTCCTGGTTGCTGGCCTGCTGCTGATCTTGGCGGTGTGAACACTGGATTTTGCACCGGTCCCTCATGACCTCAAGTAACCTTTTGAACGCTAGTGACTATTAAGGACTATTCTTTGTTTTATTTTTTATTGAGAGCTCATAAACAATACAGCATACAATAATATATATAACTACATATTTCAAAATTTCAACAGAGAAGAAAAAATAATTATTTAAGTTTACAATACAAGATGTTACTGTATTAAAGATTTACATTTCTAACTGCTCAGCAATATATTCATAATAATCCTATAATACAGAGACTTCATAGTAAGTTGAAATAAAGTGTAGAGTGCAGAATCGGGATCCATACACATATCCGTACCCAAAATAAAGTGCAATGTGCTATAGCTGGCCGAATGGAAAATGTTACCATAAGTATTCAATTCTACATATTCAGCAGTATGAGCACAATCTTCCTGAGATACAGAGAGTTCATAAGTAATAAAGTGCAGAGAGCAGAGTCTGGATGCTTACTTCCTATTATGTTCGAATTAGCAAGAGGGCAGAGGGAAATTAAGGATCTTAGAATAAAGTGCAAAATGCTATACCTGGGCGAGTACACAATATTACAGTTTGATACAATATTCATTCCTGAATACTCATCAATATTCCTATAGTATAGAGGGTTCCTGATAGGTTAAGGTGCAAAGTGCAGAATCGGAATGTACACCCATATACGTAGCCTCCCCTAAAAAAAGCAGAAGAAAATTAAACTCCTTAGGATAGAGTGTAAAGTGCTATTCCCGGGCAAATATATTTGTTTCCTTTCATACAGACTGTGATAGGTTCCCCTACAATTCAAACACACTCCAATATTTTTCGTACTTTCTTACTGCCCCTGATCTTATTGCATACTTCTTTTCCATCTCATGTACTCTGGTTACTGTTGCCCTCCAAGCATTAAAAGTAGGTACTTTCCCTGTTCTCCGAAGTTGTAGGATGAAAGACCTTGCTATTAAGGCTACAATAAATAAACTTTCCTCGTTAATAGAAATGACAAAAGAGCAGCCCAGGAATTAAATAGATTTATCAATGAAAATAAGGTGATCAATTATGGTTTTAAGATATTTCTCGATCTCCTCCCAAAACCTCTGGATTTTTGGGCACTCCCAGATGATGTGAGTCCAGGTTCCTTTCTCTGCACATCGAAAGCATTTGACTTCTATCTGCGGGTATATTTTATGGAGAAAAGAGGGTGTTCTATATATCAACCATTTCGAATAGTATTGCATGCGTTTGAAATTCGCTCCTCTAAATATAGCTATATTACACTTATTGAGCCTATTCCAGGTAGGTTTGAAAATCTGCATGCCTTCCCTTTTCTTCTATCTATCCCTCGCGTTTTCATATAGAGAGAAAGATTTATTATCATTGAAGATTTTAATCCAATTACTAATTTTCCGCTGTAAGGGCGCGCTAAGGAATTCACTAATAGTAGTTTTGTAGTACTGGTTTTTCATATCAAGTTGTTCTAAAATGGGTTTTAACCTAATGAATGACGAATTTAAAATTGTGCTTGAGTGTTGCAGCCCCGTTTCAATCTCTGCCCAGATTTTCCAACAGTTCCCCTTAGCAAAATCCTGGATCTGAACAAATCCATTTTCTTCCCATAATCTTAATATATTACTCTCTAGGACACTTACTTCCCCCGTAAATAAATTTGAGAGCCTAGTTGAAATGTTGACTTTTAAAATACCATAATGTGCTAAGAGCTAAGATTTTTGTTTGTACATCCTTTGCAAGATCTTATAGCGTACTTTTTTGGGGTACTTAACGACGCATGTGGGATCGACTATGTTATGTTCCATTAAAATCTTTTTCATAAAAAAATGATCTGCCTCATGAGGATGAAAAAAAAATAATCTCAAACTATGATGTGCAAATGCTGCATAATAGTAATCTCTGATATTTGGTAATGATAATCCTCCCTCTGCTCCAGGATAATTTAAAGCGCTGAGTGCTATGCTTGGTATCTTATTTGTCCATAAGGAAAAGGAGAACATACTGTCTATTTCTTAAAAAAAAGAAACCTGTATTGCACATGGTGCTGCGATAAAGAGAAAATTAAATAACAGGGCAATAGACATCCGTATTAACGCAGATCGGCCTATTACCAATCGCGGCAGCTGATTCCATCGCGTTAGCTGAGAGCGCACCTTTTTAGACAATAGAATGTAATTTAGGGAAAGAAGATCTTCTACTTTCTCGGTTACATAAATTCCTAGATACCTCTTAGGGCTAGTATTATATGTTTGTCTGAATTCTGGTATAAGAGAATTCACCTTGCAATTGCATAATATTATTTCAATTTTAGTCTAGTTAATCTTATAACCCCCTATTTTTTTTAAATCCGCAAAGATTCCCATAATTTCTGTCTGAGTGTCAATCTTTGGGTCCAAGAAAAGAACAATATCATAAGCATATAATTTGATGTTCGCCATCCCTTGGACCGGGCCGTAGGAGCTCTTTTTTCTCTAAATGCAATTGCTAAGGGCTCAATAAATACGGCAAATCAAATCGGGGAAAGGGGACAGCCTTGTCTGGTACCTCTATTCATTTATCATGTCCCTAGATTAACAGAGTTGATTGATATATGTGCCTGGGAATTCATGTAGAGCTGTTCTAATAAAGTTATAAAATCACTGGTGTAAGCCAAAACTTTTTACAATTGTGAAAAGACAGTTCCAAGAAACAAGGTCAAAGGCTTTTTCAGCATCTAAAAACCAGATCTGTGCCTTAACCTTATTAATATTTAAAAAATCGAGTGCCTCTAGTAAAACATTTGTATTAGTATAAAGCTGTCTCCCTGCTATAAAATCACACTGATATATCCCAATAAGTGAACCCACTATCTTATTTAACCTATTGGCAAGAAGTTTAGTAAAAAAATTTGTAGTCCATATTTAAAAGTCTTATTGGCCTATAAGAATTTACATTTTCCCTATCCTGATCTTTTTTTCAAATACTGACCACTACTGCCGTACGAAAAGATACAGGTGGTTCGCCGCCTTGTAATAGATGATTTGCTAGTCTTAAAAACTCAGGGGAGAGTACTGTAACAAATGTCTTAAAAAATTCTGCAGGGATACCATCCTCTCCAGTAGCTTTGCAATTGGGCAAGGAGCTGATAACTGCATCTATTTCTTCCTTTGTGAATTCGGCAAGTAGCAGTTCCTTATAGTGATTTTCCAATATTTGAATAGGTAACGAGACCTGATGAGATGCCAGATATATGTCTTTATAATGGCTGAGCAACACCTCACCTATTATTGACGTAGTCTTTACTCAGGCTTTAGTTACTTTATCCTGGATACATTCGATTCTGTTTTGAACTTGCTTTTCTTTTGCTTGCCAAGATAACAATCTTCCCGTATACTCACTATCTTCATAGCATGTCTGAAGATACAACCTACTTGCCATATCTCCTAACTCATAATAGAATTCCCTCATTTTTGTTTTTACATTTAGAACTTCTTGTTTGTTATGCGAGGTCCTATTTCCGAAATATTCTTGGTTTGCATAAGCTAGTTTATTTTCTATTACCATTCTCTCCTCCTTTTTAGCCTTTTGTTTAGGTATCTCTTTTGAGGTAACTATGCCTCTCAGTGTAGGCTTGAAGGCATCCCATATTATACTTGTTGTGGCAGAATCCTTGTTTATCCTAAAAAAGAAACTAATTTTCTTCTTTAATTCTGCACACCAGTGCGTATCAGCTAAATTGAGTTCATTAAAATACCACCTTCTGGCTCCTGCTTCTTCTTTGTTTCCTAGGAGGATTTCCAATTTTATAAGGACATGATCTGAAAAAGCATTACTATATGTTCGTATTCGCTAACTCCCAGATTATGGGAGGTCAAAAGAAAATCTAGCCTTGACCCTGAATCAGATTTCACCGAATAGCAAGAGTACTCTCGCCTGGTCAAATTATTGACCCACCAGTTATCTAAAATATCTAGATCTGTTTTACAGTTCAATAGAGCATTGGCTACTTGTGGTTTGTTTTGCCTTCTGTCTTTTTTTGTAGAATCCACCACAGGATCTTGCAAAAAATTAAAATCACCTTCCCATATAATGTGACCAGGTATACCTGAGAGAGCTTGTTTTAACTGTAGGATGGGGAGCGGGTCATCTACTACTGATGCATATATCGTGGCTAATATCATGCTTGTGTTGTTTATTGTCCCATACAGGAATACCCACCTACCACTCATATCTGAGTGTGATGCTGCGACCTGAAATTGAACATGTTGCCTAAATAGATGCTCACCCCCCTCTGGGCTATCCCTGGCACAGATGAGCAATAAAAACCTGCCCAGTATTTAAATATTTTACTAGCATCTGCTAAGGCTCGAAAGTGTGACTCTTGCATAAAAATCACAACTGGGTGGTATCCTTTTAACCAGGTCTCTATTGCACCTGTTTTACGCCTGTTATTCAGCCCGTTAGCATTCAGAGATAAAATTACGAGTTTATTCCTATTCATAATGTTTTTTATAGAGGGGAGAGTATAGCTTATTATGTTCACAAATACCTAGATATCCTATCTAAGTTGCAATTTGTGCAAAAATGTGCAAGAAACATAAATGGTTGACCCCTAGCAATATTGGATCTTTTATCCCTACAATAGAGTAATGGACTAAATTCTTGATGAAAATACAAACCTTAAGTTGTGCAAACTACGTAAATATACCATATCTCTTATGACAATTGTATAAGTCGTGTAGTAAAGTGCTACATGTGCAAAATGCAAAAATACAAATCATTTGAATTGTGCAAACTAGACGCATATACCTTATCTGGTATGCCAATTGTGCAGACCATAATAAAAGATGCTGTATGTGCAAAACGAATATCTAAAAAGCGAGCTTGTGCAAAATATGCAAAATACGTAGATAGTTTACCGCATAAAAATCTTTAATTTTTTCTTTCTATAGGACAGTAACGGTCCAAGATATCCACTAAAATATGCACCTTAAAACCTTGCCAGATTGTGGAAATATACCTGTCTTCCATGATATTTGTGCAAAACATACAATAAGTGCAACTTGTGCATTCAAGTTGATGTACCACAGTACAATTTGTATCAATTTTGCAAGAGGGTTGACTAACTTATAGACCAAGCAGTCATTAAACCAATAAAACCAGTATGCTACAGTGCAGCTTATATCCATTATAAGCAGTAGACAATAAAGCATATTAAAGTGCAGCATTCAATATAAGACAACAACATTCCAAATCCTCTTTGTGGAAGAAAGAGAAAAAAAACAACACAAAAACAAGAAAAAAGAAAAGATTTCGGTCTACAAACTCTTTTTTATTTACTGCTTCACCCCTACCACCACCCCTCCACCCCACACTCCCCACTGCTTCACCCCAATGTCCCACTACCTCCTCCCCTCCCCAGAAAGAGGGAAACCCCCAGTTGTCCCACTGTCTTCCCCTCCTCCTTCTTTTTCCTGTCGAATGCCATTGTGTTGCATCCTATCGCGTCCCCTGATTCACCTTGTATCCACCCCTTGAGGAAAGCTTTTATATTTTTTACTTGATTTTCATGTTGCTACTCATTGTTATTGAAACAGACCTTTAGGCATAGAGCCACAGAGTTACCCTTTCCTTATGTTGCACTGAGACCTTCTAAAAGGTTTTGGGCTTCCAATATGTCTTAAGAATAAAAACATTTCCTTTGGCTATCACTTTTAACCTATATTGTTGCACAATCATCGCCTGCGCCCCTTTGGCCTTAAAAGAATCAATCATTTGAATAAAGTCCTTCCGTCTGTGAGCTGAGGCAGCTGACATGTCAGAGAAAATCTTAAAGTTCTTGATTTCAATGGCATTAAATGAACTCCTGGATATTGCTGCATTTAAAATTTTCTCTTTGATTCTGTAGTCTGAGAAGTTTATTAAGATGGTTTGTGGATATTTAAGGTTCTGAGGCTTGTGGGCTGGTACCCTATGGCCTCTAGTTATTGTGATGTCCCCTTTCATTTCAGGTATTGCCTTCTTCAACAAAGTCTCAGTCTATTGAACTATTTCTGTACTTTCCTGGCCTTCCGATATTCCCACGAGGTGTGGGTTGGATCTCCTGTTGTAGTTCTCTAAGTCTTGTAACTTTGATCCCATCTGGGACTTACTTTTATTCAATACCTGTAAATCCTTTTGCATGGTAGTCATGGTGTCTACGAGAGCCGAAACGCGGGTTTCTGCCTCAGTGACTCTGCTCGGTAGGTTAGTTAAGGTCTCCTTCATCTTTGCAAATCTATTGTTCAGCGGTGATATTTCCCTTGCTTGCTATATTTTCAGGTGTCTTAATTCTTGCAAGATAGTTAGCAGCAGTTCCTGTACTGAACTATCTTGTTCCGCCTTTCTCTTTGCAAAGTTTTCACTAAATTTGAAGGACTGATGCATTTCTTTTTCTTTTTCTGCATCTGTTTCTACTTCCGGTTCTACTTCAGAGGTTGGTGCCAGACCCGGCCTATGTACCATTGCCTCTTCTCCGTCTACTTTTTGTGGCATCTTTGAGCATGCATTAGCATCCTTAGTCGGCGGCTGATTGCTTAGTGACAGTTTCTCATGGGCAGCTGTGATTATTTCTACCAGGTCTGATCCTACAAGCGAATTTGACTGACGCGTTGGTTGGGGAGCTTGGTCTGACAGGGCGTAAGTAAGGGCGAATAGTAGATTCTGGCCTTCTGTAAATTGTAGGACTTTCTCGGCCGTTTGGTCTTTTGCCTTTTGCTCCACCCTGCTCGATTGTGGAGTGCTAGTAACCTTATCCCACGCCACCGGGGGCTTAGTGAAGAGAGGATACTGCTTAGAATTCACCGGATTGTCATCCTCCCTGTGAGGTGTACTCTCTGCTCCGCTCTCCTCCACACTGCCATCGTCTTCTTCACCGCCCACTGCTAGCATACTTAGGTCTGCGGAAAGTTCAGACAGTGTCTCTTCCTCCTCTTCGTCTTCAGAGGCATTTTTTCCCGCCAGCGCCTTAGCTTTTAAATCGATTCTTTGCTAGGCTTTTCTTCTCCCTCTTGTTTCACCTTTAGATGCTATTACAGGTGTTGGCGAAGATTTTAGAAACTTCTTCCCTGCCACAGATTTAGCTTGCTTGTTTCGTAGTTTAGCTGCCGCTGCCACTTTTAAGACTACCGACATCTTACTACTTTTTCTTAGGTGTTTAGTTGCTCACTGAATCAGATGTTTAGAGAGTCACTAGAATGAGTAATTCCAAGCCCTTAATACTAACATCGTAATACTCTTTCTCAGTTCTTTAATTGCTTAATATGATAATTGCTTAAAAAGTCGCGAGATTAAATAATCCCAGGCACTTAATACAGGGAAAGGATCTTGAGATGGTTAAACCTGCAGCAGCAGCAGGGCAAAATGCTGTTTCTTTTACGAAAATACCTTGTCCTGGACAATGCACCTAGACAATGCTCCTGTAACTTTCCAGTAATTCCTTCTTTTAAATGCGAGCATGTCAATCCTAATGCTTAAGAGGACCATATACACAGTAGTCTGACTCACAGCTCACAAATCGGTCCTCAACTGCTCCTCAGCTTAAACACAGAGGTTCCTTTGATTGCCCATAGATGCTCCCTTTTTTCCCTTTTTTTTCTTTTTTGCTGCCTCCTACTTAGGGCCCCATCTCCTGCTTTACACACACACAGTCCGGTTTACAGTTATTTTTAGACTCTAGCCGAACGCTTAGTGCCTCACCTCATTGCCTTGCTCCTCTGCCTTACTCCACTGCTTGGCTTTAATCCCCCTGGTGTTTATCACAGCATGCTCCTTCCACATACCAGTGCCGCATGCCAGCACCACAATGGTTCTCGCGTTTTTCTGCCGCCTTAATGTTGTACCGCAATTGTCGTCATGCAGTTACCCACTGTTACTGACGTCTCTCCCAGTGTCTCCCATGCCGCTTTGTGAAGGAAAACTGCAGCCGAGCAGAGGTGGGTGCAGGAGCGGCTACCGGCAGCTATGGGCGGCAGGTCACCCTATGCTAGAGCCTGGGAGGCCCTATGCAGGACCTATGCAGGGTGACCAACTGACATTGGAGCAAATTCAGGACGGCGAGTGTAAAAATTCAGGACAAAGGGTCAAAATTCAGGAAACAAATTCAGGACAGGAGGTCAAAATTCAAGACAAAACTTCAGGACAATTGGATAGGTTTAACAGACACATCAGAGGTCGCGCAATTGTATATAAGTAAGCCCACCCATATCTAGACATATTCAGCCATTTGCAAACCTATCCATCATGTATCCTTCCATCTTTCATTTCACTCATCTATCCCTTCAGCCATCCTTTCACTCATCCATAATCCATCCATCCACCCTTTCACCCTATCCATCTGTACACTCATCCATCCACTCTTCTACTCATCCATCCATTCACTCATCCATCCAGCGATTTACCCTTTCACCCATCTAGCCATCCTTTTACTTACTCATCCATTCACCTAGTCACTGATCCTTCCACTCATCCACCCTTTCAGTCATCCATCATCCTCCCCTTCTCTCTCCATCGACTCTTTCACTTAGCAATCCTTCCTTCCATCCATCCATCCACCCATCCTCCTTCCATCCATCCATCCACTCACCCATCCATCCATCTACGATCTGCTCATGAATACATCCATTGACCCTATCACTCATCCATCCTTTCTCTCATCCATGTATCCTTTCACTCCTTCACTGGTCTATTCATCATTTTGTCCATATACCTTCACTTTCACTCACTCATCCATCCTTACATCCACCCTTTCACTCATCCGTCCATCCATTCGCCCTTGCACTTATCAATTCATCAATCCATCCATCATTTCACTCATCCATCCACCCACTCACTCATCATCCACCTTTTCACTCATCCATCCACACTTTTACCCATCCAGCTACCCTTCCACCCATATATCCAGCTATTTCCGTTTTCTCTTCCATCCTTCCACTCACTCATCAATCCATCCATCCCCTCCCATTATCCATCTATTCAATCGTTCATTCATCCTTTCACCCTTTAACTAATTCATCTAGCCATCCCTTCACTTACTCACTCGCCCACCTTTTCATATTGATTTTGAGCTGAGCCTTTTCAAGAAGAGGCCCATCAAGAACTTCACCCTTGCTGCAGGCGGGGTGGGTGGGGGTTGGGGGGGTACAGGAGCCACCACATGGGGGGACAAGAGCCATCACTGGAGCGGGAACAGGATCCACTAGGGTGGACACAGTGGTGGGTATGCAGTATTCTAGTATCATCTTGGTCTCTTCCAGGGTGGGGGAGGGCTCCTCACCCCCTCCTGGACAAGACAACGAGAAGACAGGCTCTGTTTCCAAAATGTTATATTTTGCCCCCTCCCCCACACTGATGTACAGTACTGAAAGGAGATACTCCAAGAGAACTGATTTAACTGATTGTCCTCCATACTTTGTTCATCAGTGTGAGTGTGATTGTGCCATTTCTCTATTTTATTACAATATAGACTGCATGTTTGAAGAATCGAGGGTTGTTTACAATTTAGTGACAGTAAATTAAGCTCTGTAAAGTGAACCACGTGCTGCCTCGGTGTAATCAGGGCCGGTTCTAGGATGTTTGGAACCCTGGGCAGAAAGGGAATGTCTCACACCAATTGCAGATACAAGACGCATTCAGTGCTGTTTGCATCTGAATAGATGCCCCTGCTCCTGAAGCTGCCGCCCCTACCTCTGTCACCTTCAAGCCCCTCTTAACAGTTCATCAAGGGTTGAAGGTGTGAGGGTTGCCATCCTGCTGTGCCTCGCCAATGCTGATGGGTATCTGAGCTTTTGTACTGCCTCAGAGTCTGTTACATCCGACCTCAGCAGCATTGAAGTCAAGAAGGGAGGTGGGGGCCAGCTGTGCCAGTTGTGCGACCAGTTAAAATTACGGACAAATGGCGTCCGTTAAAGAATCCTTCACGGACAACGGACAGACGGCTAAAATTACAGACTGTCCGTGAAATTTACGGACGGTTGGTCACCCTATGCAGGGGCAGAGAAGCTCAACGGCGGGCAGGCGTTACTCAGAGCCATGGCGGCAGCCATCATACAACTGCATGGGCAGAGTCTCGGCGATCAGGGGACGCTTACGGCAACGTGCGTGGGTCATGTCCAGTCCATCCGTGTTTTAAGGAATATTCTTGCATTTCATCTTTCTTCATATGTCTGCTTCTACTGATTGCATTTCTGTTGTTTTGCTCCGATAAGTATCTACTTTTGTGGAGCATCTGTGTTGTATTTCTTGTGTTGTTACTGTGCTTCTGTGTTGCACAAATACTTTGCAAATTGCCTTTGTAGATAAGCCTGACCACTCCGTACCAACCTATCAGAGGGTGAGCACAGGTTATCTTATTCTGTATCTAGCTTACCTTGACTATAATTCTGTATCTAGCTTACCTTGACTATAATTCCGTATCTAGCTTACCCTGACTATAATTGTGGTTTCTGGCTGGCCTGGGTGCATACCTCAGTCCATCGGGAATCCCATTTCTAACAGAATTTCGACGATAATGTTTCTTCAGTCAGGTCTAGCACAGCTCCTATCTTGCACCTACCCCACACAGAGCATCCACCTGCTAGCCAGACGTCTTATCATCCAACTCATGTCCAAACTGCATGATAAATGTAGCTTGAGGTGATTGACTCTTAGACATTGAACCCAACAGGTGACATGGTCTTTATCCACCAATGTCCTGCAACAGTTTCATCAGTAATGAGTGGACCTCTTTGCTGAGGGTGGATGCCCCATTACTTCAGTGAAGTTCATTAGTCAGATATGGTAAGGCCCTGCAAACTAAAACAACAACAGTAGCGAAAACAACAAGATCAGAAGGCAAATCAAACACTGTCAAATCAGTGTAATTAGTGACTTAGACAAGCGAGAGAGCTAAGGACAGTGGAAGGGATTCAGGAACACACCTTTATCATTGGTCTCAGAACACATTGGTCTTGGAGTTGTCTGTCTCCATGAACTTTGGGGATTGAACATTGGTACCGAGAGCAGAATGGCATGCGACAATGAAGTAGTCCATCATAGATTGTGGAGGTGGAAACCTGCCGTAGATTTTTGGGAGTAATAAATGCTTGGAAAAATGAAATTATGCAATGAAAATAATTCTGGATCCTTTATCATTCCTATCCCTTCCATCCAAAAGACAATAACACCCTTGCCTGCTCTGTGCAAGTCAAAGAGACTCCTAGCCCCTCAAATCTGGTGCAGAAGTACTCCGACAAAATGAAATCTGTTTCTTTTTTGCTTCACCCAATGTGAAGGACTTCTTGAAATTATTTTTTTACACTTTACGATTGAGTGCACAGAATATCAAGGACAAAAATATTGTGAAGGTATGTTTGTATAGGTAAGCAAAGGTTTACTATCTATAATGCCACATACATATACCTGACGATATATACATATCTTCAAGTTACATAGATGTGGAGTTAAGAATAATAAATCTATACTTACCTAGTTGTAATTACCTTCTCAATATTTTAATTCTCGATATTTGTGACATGATAGTCTGTCCACACAATATTATTGTTTCTGATAATCTCTCAGTGATCCCCCACAAACATTGCTTTCTCACTGAGGACATACGTGATTGCAATTTTAATAATGTTCAGAACTATGTGGATTTAGTAAAGTCTTAGATGCTGCTATGTGTTGTTGTATATCATTTTTAATCCACTGAAGATTGTAGTTGAAGCTACGCTTTTCAGCTCGTAGTCTTTTGAATGTCACCTTGGCAATAATTTGCGGAGTACATGATGCCTTTATCTGTCTCCTGGGTGTTTGACGTCCAAATGTAATTTTGCTCTCGGTTTATTTCCACAGGTGTGCTCTCCCAGATCTTTAGTCTCACAGAGCAACAATGAATCTCCAGTTTTAACCGGCGGCCCAATCATAGTACAAACCAGTAGCACAAGTAAGTCAGCTAAAAGGTTCTTTGATCTTTGGTCAGTTCTTGTGTGGCTGTGTCCTAAGGGTGCTTCTATATATCATTTTAGGCTTAAGTTTCTACTTAGACTCAGGTCAATTTCCTATTGCTAATTCCCAGTGTGTCTAGATCCAATTTTGCATGACCAATTCACCACATGGCCTCCAGACCATGGATTATTGAAAGGTTAGTCACAGCATACACAACACAAAAGAATGACTTATTGGAGTCTAAGTTTCAAAATTTCGACCACTTGCCTGTGGGCAGATGCAGTATGGCTCATCGGGTTCTGAAATAATTCAAACTAAAAGCTAGTAACAAAACTAAACAGTAATTTCATTTAAAGTATTTAATTTAACCTGGTTCTCTAGCTCCTCTGTTTGTACACACTTTATTTTATGCTTTTACTAGCAGAGTGCTTTGGATGTGTGGGTACATGTATGAGGGGTCGATGATTAAAGTTATAATGATATTTCTGGAACAGGTGATGAAAGGAACTGTTTGTACTTTGTTTGGGCAATTGAGCATGCCCTATTTCTGCAGGTGTACATGGTGGCATTTTTAATGGTAGTTTTGGGCAATGTGTTTATCTGAGGAATTAATGAGAGACCAGTCGAAGTTCAATCCCAAGTTCCTTGTCCTGTCTACTCTGGTTAACCTGGGCAGAGGGCAGGGGATCAGACTGACAGGACAGAAGTTTCAAAATGCCAGTTTTTCCCCATTAGGTGTAGCAAATTATTCTGCATCCATTGGTCCTCTTAGGAGAGGCTGTGAGATTAGATGGGATAATTGTCCAGGATAGTCTTCAAATGTGAGATGGTAGTTTGTAGGTGGAATGGCAATATCAGCGCAAAGTTCCTACTTTTGTTGTGGTTAAATATGTAAACTTTAGTCAACGATGTTTACAAGCTTGGTACATTCGCATTACCCTGTGTAAAATTTGAATATGTTGGGCAACTAGCCAAACAGTACCACAGGAACTTGCTGAAACGCTGCTGTATTGAAACGCTGCTCGTTTTTACATCTTGCACATTTTTAAAATTTAAATTGCGAAATCTGCACATTCGTTTTTATTTCTTGGCTTTGCTGCTCAAAATTGTTGTGATTTTCTCTGACCGCACTCCTGCACTTTAAAACTTATAACACGACTCACCATTTCGGTGAGACTCGCTCTGTGTCTGCCCCGACCACCATCTTGGGTGAGGGACCAGGGCCTTGAGACGCTCCCAAGACGCCATCTTGGGTAGCGTGCTAGTGTTACTGGGGCACTTACCACATTCTATTTAAGCACTTCTAAATGCAGGCGTGCAGCGGATGCGCGCAGCGCGCCCGCCCATGGCATTCCGGAGGTGTGCCAGAGGTAAGCCTGTCTACGCCCATCCACGCCAGGACGGGCCTAGGGGCTACCGACTCTGCTCAACACGGTATTGCCATCACTTATACTGGGGAGGAGTTAAAACGGCTTAGATACCTTCCATCTGCACACTGCACAACCTGTACTTTTCTGATCCATAGTTTTAACTGCACTCATTGTGGTTTCTCCATGGGCCGGATGTCTATGTGTAACCAAATGAAACTATCTCATAAACGGGGTAAACCTAGGGGCAGAACAAGGGGTTTTAAATCTCCTCCTACCTGCCCCAAACTCCAGTTCTGGAGTATAAATTGTAGGTCACTTCCTAAACATAAGAATAATATCCATGACTTTTCAGTTGATGAAAGACCCGATGCCGCGTTCCTTACGGAAACCTGGCTACACGAGAGTTCGGGCCAGATATTGCCATGGCTATTCCAGACGACTAAGTAATGGTTAGAAAGGACAGAGATACTGGTAAAGGAGGTGGTATTGTGATAATTTTTAAATCTAATCATACATGTACTTTTGATGCCTTCCCTCTGCTCGGATGTGAAGCTGGACATTTCAAGTTAGCTATTAGCCCCCAGTTTACTCTGTCAGGTCTGCTGGTTTATCGCCCTCCCGGGAATTCCAATGCCTGGACGACGTCCTTCGCAGACACCATTGCTCCTCTATCTTTGAAGGCTGCCAATTTTACCATCCTTGGCGACTTGAACCTTCATTTTGATGACACTCAATGCAGTGTCAGTAAACTGTTTTTATCCGAGCTGGAAGCTCTTAACATATTGTTATGTAACTCAGGGCCAACATATTATGCAGGGCATTTATTGGACCCTGTTCTCTCTAACCTCCCATTTGAATGTTCACCCTCCGCCCGTCCCCTGGAATGGTCGGACAACTATGCCGTATATTTTGTCTTATCCCGGACTAAAATCATGACTAGTGATAATAGCAGTAAGGATGAGTACATACGTCAGTGGAGCAAGCTCGACATAACTGATTTCAATATGCATTTGACGGATACCCTACCGAACATCGATACGTCTTTATCTTTGTTGAACATCGCAGTATCCAAATGGTTGAGCACTGCTGTTGATGAATCCCTCCCCTTGACACTTAAGAACTCCTCACTTCATCGACCTACCGCACCCTGGTTTTCTGACGATTTAAAGCGTATGAGATCCAACCTTTGAAAGGAAATGGAGACGTTCTTACTCCGCTTCCTGTAAAGTGGCCTATAAGGAAGTCCTCAGAGACTACCATAACCAATGCAAAATGGCCAGAGCAGCCTGTGTTGCTAATACGGTCACGAACGCCCAAAATTGTCCTCGTACTCTTTTCTCTGTTGTGAAAAAACTAACAGGAGTGGACTTGGTACTGGCCCCCCCTGCCCTAGATGAGGCTCAATGCAATTCAATTGCAGGATTTTTTATAGCAAAAGTGGAACGTATCTATGACTCACTGAGTCCCTCTAAATCTGATGATGCGTTGATGCCAGAGCCAGCATTGACCCCAGATTATCTGCCTTCTCTGACGACTAAACTTACAAATTGGGCACCGTTCGACGATTCTTCCTTTTTTTCCTTTCTGAATAGCATCAAATCTGGCTCCCCACGCAACCCGGTACTGGCCAAAATTTTAAAACAACTCGATCTTGGTTCATGCCGCGTGCTAAAGCAACTTCTCAATTCCTCACTATCTGAGTCACATGTCCCACAGGAGTGGAAGCATGCTATGATTGTTCCTTTACTGAAAAAGGCTGGAGCTGATGTTGCCAACTTATCTAACTTCAGGCCAATCTCATTGCTTCCCATTCTTTCAAAGATCGTGGAAAGACATATTAATACGCAATTAACCCATCTTGCTTAGAGCTCTGGATTTTTATATCTGTCTCAGTCAGGCTTTAGAGCACATCATTCCACCGAAACCACACTTCTAGGAGTTACCGAGAGTCTGCGACACAGTATCGATCGCGGAGAAACATCCGCTCTCATTCTTCTTGATTTGAGCGCGGCGTTCAACACTGTGTCTCATTCCATCCTTCTTGTGATTCTTCGGTCCCTGGGAGTGGAGTGCGCTGCTCTAGCCTGGATAGCCTCTTTTTTAAGTGGCCGTACTTTTCAGGTCTTTTCTGCCTCTGCCTCCTCCATAATTTGTCCATCGGCGTACGGCGTCCCCCAGGGGTCCATACTTAGTCCTTTACTATTTAATATTTATGTAAGACCCCTGGCCACTATTGTGGAGGAAGCCGGTCTCACTTTTTACTCATATGCCGACGACACACAAATTATCTTTTCTCTTTCTAACAAGGAGGGCAATGAAACCTCTGCTTTGAAAGTAGGTCTTACCCGAGTCTCCGATTGGATGAAGTGCAATTTCTTGAAATTAAACGGTGACAAGACCGAGGTTGTGATACTGGGCAACGGTAAGGATCTCTGGGGCCCCCACCATTGGCCCAAGGATATGGGATCTACCCCTCAGCCCGCTATTGTAGTACGCAACCTCGGGTTCCTCATTGATGATAAACTCACAATGAGACCGCAGGCTGTAAAGGTGGCCTCTATTTGTTTTGCCACTTTGAGATGGCTTCAAAAAATCTTGTGGATGCGGCCCCCTTCCACACAAAGAACCGTAGTCTAGGCGTTGGTTATTTCACGCCTGGATTATGGTAACGTCCTCTATCTTGGAGCCGATCTGACAACTATAAAGAAACTCCAGGTTGTTCAGAATGCGGCTGCCCGGCTCCTTCGCAATGTCCCTAGGAGAACATCCGCCTCTCTTGCACTTTGTGACCTTCACTGGCTCAAAATCCCGAGCCGAATTAAATACAAAGCCCTTTGTCACGTCTTTTAAATCAAACAAGGCTCAGCCCCAAATATCTTCAGGGTCTAGTTCAGGCCTACAAGCCAAGTCGAATTCTGCGATCCTCAGGGAATGGTGATTTTTCCGTTCCCAGATTCAGGCTAGCAAAAATGGGAGGCCTCTCTTTTTCCCATCTGGGTCCTAAATTCTGGAATGCTCTTCCTGTGACCCTAAAGACGGAAACCAATCTTTTTCGTTCCCGCAAGGGACTCAAAACTTGGCTTTTTCAGCAGTGATTGAAGCTTCTTATCAGTAAAATCAGCATGTTAGTTCTTCTTCTTTAGTCTGTCCCTGAGCGCCGGGAAACCTACTGCGGGTAGCTGTGCACATTATAAGTATAAATAAATAAATAAATGAATATAAAATCAATAAAATATGTTTAAAAACACATAAAAATTCATTACCTTTCCATACTTTACCTCTATGATCCCCACAGGACACCCCTAAAATTAAACTGTAAAAAAAATTATTATGAAATTCAAACTTGTTTCCAATTAAAAAACTAATAGTATTTAACAACTAATTATAAAGTAAGCAAACTTAATGTACTCTCCACCCTTTATGCCCAAAAGGAAAACACATCCACAAAAAATAAACAATTACTCTAATTAAATATCAATGAATTAATTAATTTTAATAGTCAACTAATTACTAATTATTTAAACATAAATTACTCCCTACAAATTACCCCTATAAACCTAACAACCCACAGCTAAAATGAATTACACACTTTCCATATTTCATTTTGAATTCATTAATTAATATTAATTACCAAAGAATGATTAGTTAATTCAACATAATTTAATTCTCACCCTTTACCCCTATAAACCCCACAACCTGGAACTAAAATCAATTACACAATTCCCATAATTATTTTTCAATCAATTAATTATTATCAATTACCAACAAATTGCTAATTCATAAACAAAATAATTACTTCCCACCCATTAACCCTATAAGCCCCAAATGACGCACCTAAAATTCATTGCACAATTTCCATATTTAATTTTTAATTATTTCATTATTATGAATTAACAACGCATTATTATTAATTAAAAATAAATTACATCCCACCTTTACCCCTATAAACCCCACAACCCTAACCTAAAAAAAGTACAAAATTGCCATAATTAATTACCAATTATTTAATTAATATTAATTAACAACCAATTAATACATAATAAATTACTTCCTACAGTTAACACTATACAATCTCAATAATTAAATATTAATACATTAAAAAAATTAATAATTGATTATAATTAAATTACTTCCCTACCTATTCCCTATAAAACCGCAACCGATCACAGAACTAAAAAACGCAAAATTTAATTAAAATAGAATTCATAACTACTAAAATTGTAACACATATATTAAAAACAAACAATTCACATACATTTAAAATATATTCTTAAATACATGATACTAATAAAAAAATCAATATTTTAAACAACTGTATTTTTGCCAACAAAAATAATGATTTTGATATTGTTAAAAACAATATTTCTTACCTTAAAATCGATAATCTTGACCACGCTATTCTTGCTGTCGATATTTCTGACTCACGATATTTAGGACTAAATATTTCTGTAGTTCAATGTTTCTAACTTGATATTTTGTCTGCATAACCTATTATTACATATAAATCACCCCTAAAGTAGGCCCTAGGTCGCCCATAGGGCAGAATGATATGAAATTAAAAGGTAGGATATGTACTTTTAAGTTTTACATGTCCTGGTACCGAAAAATGTCCAAATACATTTTTTACTACTGTGAGGCCTTCCCCTCACATAGGTTAACATTGGGGATTCCTTGTTATATCTAATGCGTGTAATTCCTAATTGGAATGGGGTAAACCTGTCATATTTAGAACCTGCAGAATTGTAATGAGAAATCCTCTTCAATGGTAAAGTTGAGTTTATCATTGCATGTTTTTTTAAATAAAAAAAAATAATAAACAAAGGAAATGATGTGCGGAGCGTTGACAATACAAGCACTCACCCCCAGTCAACTGATCTGGGTTTAATCCATCCGTCGTTCTTTAGCCTACTCTGCCACCCCAGTTCAGACATGGCCATATGCAAATCAGTCTGACCCTGTGCCTCATGGGAACAGTCCAGCCCGAACTGCCAAGCCATGCCTTCCTTGGACCGGAAACAAGCTACCGAGGACCGGTTTCTGGCATTTCAGCCTTCTTCAGCCAGGCTTGCTTGAATCCAGTGGCAAAGTGAGCAAGGGACTCACGTCTGAGCATACCCTGCCAACTTATAGCGAACAAAGAAAAACCAAAGGAAATGATGGACAGAGCGTTGACAATACAAGCACTCACCCCCATTCAACTGATCTGGGTTTAATCCATCACGGTTCTTTAGCCAACTCTGCCACCCCAGTTCAGACATGGTCATATGCAAATCAGTCTGACCCTGTGCCTCATGGGAACAGTCCAGCCCGAACTGCCAAGCCATGCCTTCCGAGGACCGGTTTCTGTCATTCCAGCCGTCTTCAGCCCAGCTTGCTTGAATTCAGTGGTGTGGAGTGCATGGGACTCACGTCTGAGCATACCCATCCCACTCGGGGTGACAAATGCAAAAACCACAGTTGATGGACAGAATGTAGAACAATGTCATACATTCATCCCAGTACAGAGATCTGGGCCAAAATCCATCGGTTTTTTGCACTCCACACCACCCCAGTTCAGACATGGCCATATGCAAATCAGTCTGACCCTGTGCCTCATGGGAACAGTCCAGCCCGAACTGCCAAGCCATGCCTTTCCTGGACCGGAAACAAGCTTCCGAGGACCGGTGTCTGGCATTCCAGCCGTCTTCAGCCCGGCTTGCTTGAATCCAATTGTGTGGAGAGCATGGGACTCACATCTGAGCATACCCATCCCACTCGGGGTGAGAAATGCAAAAACCACAGTTGATGGACAGAATGCAGAACAATGTCATACATTCATCCCAGTACAGAGATCTGGGCCTAAATCCATCGTTTTTTTGCACTCCACACCACCCCAGTTCAGACATGGCCATATGCAAATCAGTCTGACCCTGTGCCTCATGGGAACAGTCTAGCCCGAACTGCCAAGCCATGCCTTCCCCGGACCAGAAACAAGCTTCGAGGACTGGTTTCTGGCATTCCAGCCGTCTTCAGCCCGGCTTGCTTGAATTCAGTGGTGTGGAGTGCTTGGGACTCACGTCTGAGCATACCCTGCCACACCTATGGCGGCCAAAAGCGGTACAAAAGGGGGTGGTGATGGACGGACCTTCTGAATCAATCAAACACTCAAACCCAGTCAAAAGATCTGGGTTTAATCCATCACCGTTCTTTAGCCCACTCTGCCACCCCAGTTCAGACATGGCTATATGAAAATCAGTCTGACCCTGTGCCTCATGAGAACAGTCCAGCCCGAACTGCCAAACCATGTCTTCCCTGAACCGGAAACAAGTTCTTTTTTTCTAACCAGCTATGGTATCTTTTTGTTTGGTGCTTTTACTGACTTACTGTTTTAGGTTTTTCACAAATACTTAACACATTGCCTCCTAAGATAAGCCTAAATGTTGTGTGTCAAGCTACCAGGGCCTGAGCACAGGTTTGAGGTTTGAGCCAGTGCATTGAAGGCCTTGATTTGTTTTAGTGGGCTAGAATGCCTTCAGAAGTATCTAGATGTGGATCTGGCAATCTGGGCAGTGGCTGAGTGTAAATCCTAGGATGTATTTTGTGTAGGTTTCTCCATGTAGAGACTCAACCAATATCAGGGAACAATCTGGTTCACTGTGAATACATAACATGACTATGAAAGGGTCAAACCAGTTTTTTGTTGTGTTCCCAAGTGCTGGGGCTCTCAGTTCAAGGAGAAACACGATTGGAGACTGCAACTTCTTCAAGTGAAAGTTCTTTGGCCAGTTGAATAAAAATGACCGCGTTCACATCCTCTAATAATTTCATGCCAAACATATTTGCTGACTCACCTGTTGAGCTATTTCGATCCTGTTGGGTAAGACGTTTTTAGGATATACTGGGAAAGGTCAGGAGATTGTATTGGGAGGTGATGAGTCAGTTCTTTGTTAATGATGGATAGATAACCGCACAGACAGAGGAAGAACTCCATGTGGTATGCGGTATCTACTAAAAAAGAGTTGGTTGCAGGCACCAGTAAGAGTGCAAAGCAATGATAGCTTCCAAGGTATTGTTGTGCTAATGGAAATGGAAAGTGTTGAACATGACTATGATGAACATCCTTAGAAATCTGAAATATTGTATAGGATGTGTGAGTAGGATGGCATTAAACAAATTGTGATAAGAAAAGAAAACATTAAAAAAACAACTGTGGAAATAATTGTTGGCTCTCAGAAGGTTCATTTTCTCCTTGATAGTGGTGCAACATGCAACAACATGTGCATCACTGAATATCAGATAATGAAAGAACAACTGCCTCTAAACCCGTCAAGTATCTGTGTTTTTCAGTGCCGGGCCAAACAGCCTGTTTCCTGTTTAGAAAAGAGGCTGGATCCATGCTGAGACAATGCCTCACTGCCCTTGCTGTATTGGCTGC
This sequence comes from Lissotriton vulgaris, assembly GCF_964263255.1. Classification (NCBI taxonomy): domain Eukaryota; kingdom Metazoa; phylum Chordata; class Amphibia; order Caudata; family Salamandridae; genus Lissotriton; species Lissotriton vulgaris. Next base: position 279,324,944 of record NC_141695.1, on the reverse strand, counting down.
CCTGAACACACTATAACTATGCCTCCTCTCCTATCACTGACTTCTCTCATCGCGATCTGCAGTATTGGTGCTCCACGCGCTGATGTCATTACAGTAATTGGTACTGTGGTGCATGTTGGGCATAATCTACAAAATTACTCACATGCTGTTGATAATACCGAGAGGGCTTATAGTGCACAACTACTCAGTACCAATCATGTCAATACTTCTGTCACTGCCCACAACTGCATCTGCTACTGATGAGGCACGTCTTCCCACACATCCAGCACAGTGTCTACCGACTTACTGCTGCAGGTAAGCTCCACCCAACATTGTTGATCAACTGCTCCAGTCCTAACAGGGTCACTGACACCTCAAACAATGCTATGCCTGAAGGTGCATCTGTGAGAACGTAGGTTAAAAAAATGTAAAGTTCACAAGGGTGGATTCAGCCTAACTTGGCTAATATACCACTGAACAGTGCCTGAGAGTGATTCAATGAAATCAAATCAGATATGCCTTGTTTTAAGATGGCTGCCAAGAGTTTATCAAAGAACACCTTGATGGAGGACATGCAGCAATGGTGGTATTTTTAGACTTATGAGCAGCATCAACTCAATCTCTCATGTCCCTGATCTAGCACGACTAATATAAATCTTTCCTTACAACACTTAACCCAGAAAACATCTACATAAACTATATCTTATTAAACCCCATGTCGGGGGGGCCCATAATTCTGCATACATACATTCACCTAATTTTCCTGATCAACGCTAAGGAAATGAGCTGCTGGACAAACAGAGTACCTTGTTAAAATGACAGAATTATAACTTACACATATTGGGCCCAATTCAGATCCTGGAAAAAGTACTCCGAATCGTCGTACGGAGCGTTTTTTCCATATGAATTGTATCAGTAACCGTCCCCGTACGAACGACGTAGTTCGATTCACACTCAATGCAGCTATCTGTACAAATCGTACCAGGGACCGTACGAATAGAATTTCCGTATGAATCGCCCTCGGAACCCGCTGAACGCGACGTTTGTAAGGTTCGCGGATGCTTCTTACGACCCGGCAAGTACGATCCGTGTTCGGTAGGCTCCGTACAACCCTTTTTCTACGGGAGCTGGAAACTGCCGTAAAAGCTAAGTTTGCCCCGAAACAGGTACGGAACGGCCCCCCTGGGTACTGCGCGTACCCCCCATGATCGGAGGGGTACGCGCCAAACCCCTGCGATCATGGGGGGTACGCACCGTACCCCGCGATCTCGGGGTGTACGCACCGTACCCCATGTTCGCTGGGTGTACGGTGCGTATAACCTGCGATCGCGGGGTACGGCACATACTCCCCATGATTGCAGGGGTACGGTGCGTACCCTTGCGATCATGGGGGGCAGGCGCCGTATGGGGTGTATGTGATTGTGCGCTTTTCTGTACGAATCGCCCTTACCTGATGTGGACCATACGAATCGCGTCCTGATTCCCGGGTCCGGATCATACTCGTCAGGTCGTACGGCGTGTGAACGAGTCATACGGTTCACGGTTTCAGCCTTGCAATACGTACAGATCGCGAGGATTCGGATGGATTCACGGAATGCGGATCGTACTACGCAGTGCGGACGGTAGTTTCCCATTTGTACAGATTCGGCTACGAATACGAATCGTACGGCGGATTTTTTTTCCGGATCGGAATCGAGCCCTATATAGATTAACTTACGATCCTGTCGGTTCTAAACATCAAAGTACTCTGCTATTCAGTCGATGGGCCAACTAGTAGAATCAGCTGATGATGATTAAGTCCAGCTCAATTACAATTAAAACCTTTAACATTTATTAATCATAATTTTATTTTAAAGAACCACAGACTCATCTAGAGTTAGAATATGATTTTATCTAAATTCTTTGAGCAAATAAGTAAAGTTCTTTATTAGACAAAATACATTTACAATATCAATCAGCATTTAAGTAACATTTTAGAATGGAAAGAGAAAAATATTCATTACCCTTGGCCATAGGGCAATGCCAAGAATGGTTCACCAGGAAAGTAAGATGAACCGCAGGTCACAGGATAGGACTCCCAAAACTGACTGACTGTCCCTCTAACCTCCTCTGACGCAATCTCCTCCCGGGTCAACTCCCACAATGATCTCGTTCCTTCCCCAGTCAAGGTTCAAAAGTCCGGAATGACAGAGTCTCTCATAGCTTTAGGATAGAAGAAGAAGAAGCAGCAGTAACACGGAACATGAGAGCCGACTTTCTCATACCCATTTCTCTGGCTCACTACACTCAAAGTTGCAATCTTTTGGGGGAAGAAATCATGTTAATTGGTCCATTGGAGGGGTGGTCACCTCATCGCCCTCCTTGTTCGAACCTGTTTCCAGACAATAACGTAAACAGTAGTTCTCATGATTCACAATGTCCGAATGTAATTCAACTTGTTAATGTATTTTGTAACAAACTCTGATGGTCACACATTAGTTCATCCTCTGTATGCCGATTCTCCCATCCGTTCCCATGCATACATTCTGAACTCTTGGCATGACTGTTGCTGTAGGTCAGGCTGGCCTTGACATTTCTCGCTCCGGGCACAGGCTGCATACACATGACGGAAGCATTCACTCTGCTCCTGCGCGGGGGCTATTTTGTTGAGCGCACGCAACCTAACCCATTTCCGTCAGCCATTTTTGAAGCACGGCCCTATCAGGCCCGAATGAAACTAATATAAGAACAAACACAACAAAAATCAGAAATAGAAAATAAGCCTTTCTGTTTACCACCCACCATTCTCAAGACCTGTGTTAGGTATTACCTAGTAGACACGACATTTAAAGCATTTTACTTAACATCTTCATACTTTGCCACAGTGCAATTTTCTACGCAATGCAGATCATGCAATGTCCTCTATTTACTACGCAAATCACATTTCTGATGTTATTTTGCTTTACATCTGCAAATAAATTAGAATTTGAAATTCCAGCAAGTTGCCCGCTTGCACTGTTTAATACGGGTGCATTTGTTGATTAATACATGCGTTCAGACAGTTAGGGCCCCATTAGGATGACGGGCAGATCGGCTCCTCCAGGACGGCGGTAGCCACCACCAGCCTGGCGGGGGCGATCTGCCTGCCATCCGTGCCAGAATGACCCCCGCCATATTATTATGACTGAGGGTTTCGCGGCAGACGAAAGACCGTCTGCCGCTTTTCCGCACTGGTCGCCTTGCGACTGGGCGGAAAAGGATTCCATATGGTGGCGATGTCTATCAGACACCGCCAGCCATATTAGAATGGGCTTTTACCAATGCCTTTCCATGGCGGCATTGCTGCCACAGAAAGGAATGCTGAGTCTGATTTGGGGGGCCCGTTGCGGGCCCCAAGGGACTCCGGTGGGTGGGGGGATGCACAAGGGGGTACCTATGGTACCCCCCAGCATTTCAAAGAACAACATGGCAGGCACCGCGCGGTGCCTGTCACGTTGTGCTTTGAAATGCCAACATGTATTTTTACCATTGCGGCGGGCGGCGCTTTCAGCAACGCCCGCCACAATGTTAAAAATACAGGATGCACCCGCCACTGTGGCGGGCGCATTCTAATTTCCCCCACGGGACCCCCCGCATTTATGGTGGGCAGTTCCTTTCTACTTCCTAATTGGCCCCTTAGCATCATTGAAGTTATGGGGTCATTAACTTCCAAGGGGTACAAAAAATGATTTTGTTTTTCCCCTGCTCCATCAATTCCCCTCTTTGGTGACTTTTAACATCATCACTAAAACGTATCTCTACAAATTTATCAGAAAATGTGTCTTGCCTATTTGGATTTGTTATTTCAGACAATTGTGTTCTTTTCATTTTGTCTTTTAGACCTATTGTACATTTTCTCTTCAAATTCTTCTAATTCAATCTCTCCCATCTCCTGTTCTCTTGTTTCTCTTTCCTTATTTTTCTTATTTTCTCTTTTTGCTTTCTTTTGTCTTTTCCTCTTTTTAATACACACATGTGCTAATCTCAACATTAACATTATTAGTATTACTAATGTCACTGCAACTAGTATTTTCCCAATTAGAGAACTACCTATTTCGGCGAACCATTTCTTTATTGAGGAAAAACTTTTACCAAGCTTCTCCCAAGCACCTTCATCCTCCAGTGGGGCAATTTCTTTATGCAACTCAGTAATGTTCTTTATATACTTTTGTACATTTTTACTTTTGTCTGGAATGTAAGTGCAACAGTGTTGTACCTTCAGCATTCCACAGACTCCACCCTCTTTTTCCAAAATAATATCAAGGGCAAGTTGATTTTGTATCACCATAGCTCTCATGGCAACCATCTCAATATTTAGCATCAATAACCCTCCAGCAGTATTCGTTGACAAAAGATCTACTACTGCAGACAATTTCCGAATTTTGTATGCATTCAAAGATAACCCACTGCTGGTATCAATGCTCCAAAAATGTCACCTATTATCTCTGAGAAGCTTACTCTTCTTCGTGTTAATGGTTTACCTATCTCGCGAATTGCCTTCGTTTCTCTTTCCACATGAAATATCTTTGGAAAGACCAGGCCTAGATAGCATGTTCCATACCAATAGTCCGGAAACCTATAATAAGCTTGGTTCCCGCAAATGTAATAAATTCCTGTGAATACTGGATCTTTCCTCCTTTGAATCCCCTTCCTCTTATAATTTTGTATGTTTCTCGGCACTCACTAGAACCCACAAAATAGTTATCATACATAGTGTTATCTCTTCTAGTACACAATTTCCCTTGTTGTGGCCAATCTAAACCTATGGCTGCATTTGTTTCACTGTTGTCATAACGTCCTTTCTCAAATGCCGATGGTGGGGTTTTTATCTTTTCTCCTGTTGCTTTTCTTTGAAACTTAACCCTTCTATCTTCTACCATGTCTAAAAATACCTTTTCTTCCTTCCCTTATCTACAAGTAAGATTGTGTTTGAATTTATAATCTAATGGTAATTCTTTTTTTTCCAAGGAAATTTCTCCAAAAATCTTAGCAAGTTTCACCTTATTTAGTTCGGAGACTACGGAAACTTTAGCAAAAGCAGCATCTATGTCAGTGTAATAATATTCTAATTTACCTGTTTTATAAAACAAGCTAGCTAAAACACTACAAGTTATTCCATGCGTCAAATGAAGGTGATGATACATTACACCTTCTGTTAGAGACGCAGGCAACTGCATACATACATAACAATCTCTAACATCCATTGTCTCTACATATTCATATAAACGTTTTGTTAAAACATTCTTGGAAAAATCAGTTATAGACTTCTCTTTATGGAGTTCAGTACTATCTATCAGTGTTGCAGTGTTCTTTATGTAAGATTTCGTCACTATTTGTGTCATTGATGATTTCAGATGCATTTTCTTCAACTAATCTAAGTAGAATGATTATTGCTAAAATGAACCAAATAAGACTCAGTAAACCTGTACAATAGAAACACATTCTACACCATCTACGGAAAAACTCACATCTAGGTCTTTTATTCTCAGTTTCTACCATGGTGAGCTATAATCTAAAATATGTACAGGAAAAATGTTTATCTCCGCGCCACAGAATGACTTTTGCCATTTTACCCTTCCTCTTAATTTTGACAAATGCTTTTAGCATACTTTTTGGTTTTTCATTTTTTCTTTTACTTTTACCAGTTTTTACGTCTAGTCTAGTTTTCTTTTCTCCTCTTTAGAATGGGCGCATTTCACGCTCACCTACTTGTTCACAGTCTTTGTCTGGGTTTTCGTGACTTCTATCCACTTCTTTAATGTCAGGCAGTGCCATATATACCCATTCAGGTGAATTGTATTTCAAGTTATGTATTTTCACGCTTTTGGGTCTCTGTAATTGTCCTTTATTCAACTTTCCCTGTTTTCTCTGACTTGTTATTTCATTCACTTGTTCTGCTTTGTCTTTGTTCAAATTTACTATTTTATATCTCAGTCTTTTAGTCTCATTGGGCCAACTGTCTCCTTTTCTTGCCAATTTCAATCAATTTTCCTTTTTTCCTCGTACCGCTCTCCAGGTTCTTTTTCTTGGTCCTATTATTTGCCTTATTTCTTCTTCACTTTCTTCAGATTCTGTTTCAGATCACACTTTACTTTCTTTAACTCTGAACTATATGATCTCTGTCCATTTATCTGAATTCAAATCGCATTGGGTTTCTTCTGCTTGTAATTCTGAGTCAAATTCTCCTTGTGTTTCTTCCGCAGTTTCCTCAACCTCTCTGTCTGATTCTGATTTTTCTTGAGTTAGTTCTACAATTTCTGGAGGAATCTCCCCAAAGTTTGTACTTGGCTGTTTACCGTCACTGTCTATTGGTTCAATTTCTCCTGCTTCAATATCAGTTCTTTGTTTTTTGGATTCTTCTGTTTATCTTTCACTGGATTCAGGTTGGTCTGCTTTAGATGCCAAAATGGTATCTGATATTTCCAGATGTTGACTTACAGGTCGATCTTCAGAATCTGGAACTCTGATTGTTTCACTTTCTTCTTCAGATGCTGAACTGGATTCTGATATTTCCTGATGTAGACTTACAGGTCGATCTTCAGGATCTGGAACTCTGATTGTATGGCTGGCATAAATCCAATTTCTCACACCTGCATCCTTTACTGCTGTGGTAGTTACTAGAATCACTTGATGTCGCTTGTCCCAGCGAGGAACCAAACAATTTCTTCTTCTATGAACTTTTATGCGGACCCAATCTCATGGACTTAGATCACCAATCTGTTTAGGCAGCTGTATTGCCTTAAGTAACTTCTTCTCAAACTCACCATTTCTAATACGAGACCCTGGGGAAGTCAGGAATCCCCTCTGGCACTAGATCTGTCCGAAGTCATGGACCATTCCGAAGCCATACTGGCTATCCGTGATCACAGTAATTCGGAAATTCCTTCCCAGTTTACAAGCTCGAATCAGAGCAATCAGCTCAGCAATTTGGGCTGAACGTATTCCTCTCAAACAAGATGATTCCATTATGGTTGCCACTGTACATACAGCATATACAGAGCTCAAAACTCCTTTGTTTGTACTCAGGCATGATCCCTCCACAAACATCACATAATCTGACCCCTTTAGAGATTAATCTCTGATGTCAGGACAAGGCTTTGGGCAAATTCAAGCACATCCAAACAATTATGATCAATCTCATCTTTGACCTCTGCATTTACTGCATCAGGCAGTAAGGTGGAAGGATTCACACGTGCGCATCTTACAATGGTTACATTGTCTGCACCCAAGATCACTTTTTCATACCTAGTCAGCCTACTCTGCACCATGAATTGTCTTTGTTCTGATCAGGAGAATTTAAACTGAATGTGGAACATATACTCTCAAAGGATATCCCATCACAATACCTTCACTCTGTTCCAGACTCACACAAGTACCAGCTACTACTTTCAGACATCCAGGCAATGCTTTTGCTACCGGGTCCAAAACAGCTGAAATGTAAGCTATGGGTTTTCTCATTCTTCCATGCCTTTGCACTAATACTGAAAGTGCACATCCGTCACTTTCACTACAATACAGCTCAAATTCTTTCTCATAATCAGGCATTCCCAATGCTGGGGATTCACACAAACTGGATCTCAGTTGTTTGAAAGCCTTTATCTCTTCCTCATCCAACACAATTGAATCTTTCACATCACTTTTTGTCAATCGCTATGAATGTTTTCCAATCAATGAAAATCCACTTATCCACTTTCGGCACTAACAACCATTCCTAGGAACATTCTCACCTCTCTCTGTGTCATTGAGGTTCTAATTCCTTTCATAATCCTGATTCTTTCTGTTGTCACTTTTCTCACCCCTTTTTCAATCTTATGACCTAAATACTGTGCTTCTTGTTGACAGAACTGCAGTTTTGATGGGGATGCCTTGTGTCCTCCTTCTGCCAAATGATTCAGTAAAGCAATTGTGTCTGTAACACATGCTTCTCTGGTTCTTGATGCCACCAATAGGTCATCAATATACTGGACCATCACAGATTTTTCAGGAATTTTCAAACCTTTCTAAGGATTTCTTCAGAATTTGCATAAAAATAGAAGGACTTTCAGTATACCCTTGAGAAATTCGACACCATGCCAAACCGAAACGCAAATAATGGGTGGCTGTCAGGGTGTAATGGAATAGAAAAGAATGCATGGCACAAATCAATAACTGTATAGCATTCTGCATCATGAGGAATTTGATACAGTATTACAGCAGGGTTTGGCAGAATTGGGAAGCAAGGAATAACAATATTATTCACTTTTCTCAAATCCTGTACTATCCTATATGTTCGTTAGGCTTTTTCGATCCCATTACTGTGGAATTACCTGGCCTGCTCATTATTTCTCTCAAAATTCCTTGTTCAATAATTTTATTAATTACTGGTGTTATTCCTCCAATAATTTCTAGTGTCAGTTTATACTGCGGGGTGTTTGGGTAATTCGTTCCTTCTTTTATAGTAATTTTTATAGGATCAACTTCTCTCATAAGTCCAATATCTCCACCAGTGAAATCCCATACATCAGACCTGATTATTCCTTTCAATTCAGTAGGGATTTTCTCTGGTTCTAGTTCTGCCATTGTCGATACAGAACATCTGGTATCTGGAAAGCAATACCATCTGGAGTACAGTAGATGGTACAATTCATTTTTTTATAAATAAATTTACAGACTACGATAACACACCACAAAGCGGTGCATATTTTTGAAAGGACCAATTTCCACTTTCCACCTCTACTGGTTTTGTAAGAGGGGTTTTAATTTGCCTATTTGAAACACCTACAACTTGGTTGTATTCTTTTCAGAGAGGAAGGTTTGGAATTTCCACTGATCTAACAGTAGAACGGGTAGCACCAGTGTCCACATGGAAAGTAACATTTACACCATTCACTTTTCCATCCACAAATGGACCTAACTGATCTGCCTCTAGAGTTGCACCAAGCAAGCACTCCTCTTCCTCTCCTAGGCACCGTCATAAGCTTTCATCCGATTCATCTCCATGTTGCCGCAATCAATATTGTCAAAACGCAGCTGCGCGTGGCAATTTTGCTACCTGCTCTCCTCTGTAGAATCCTGCCTCTGTAATAATAATAATAATAATCCACATTTGTAAAGCACAAACAATCACTCGTAAGGGTCTCCAGGCACTGGGGGCCGTCTGGAAGATTAAGCAAGCTATTGCCCAGAGTCACATGGTGCTTGGCTAATCTGCCACCAGTGCCGGGGATCGAACTGTGATCCCCAGATCACAGCGTCAGTCATTCTGGTAGCGGCGCCAAACCTCTCCCCCCTGTACTGTATCTTTGAGGATTTACACTTTTTGGGAGAGGTGGTTTCGGCATCTGACACTGTTGAGTAACTACCTGATGCTGTTGCGGCTGTTAGTAACTCACCTCGTTCTGCACCTGTGGATTCAATGGTTGATTCTCAGTGTTAACTCTTGGAGGTAATTTACACTCATTCCTCCAGTGCCCTAATTTTCCGCAATTATGGCATGGCCATTCCTTTTTGGCTTCTTCCATACTCATCTGACCTTTACTCTTGCCTATACTAGGTCTGAACCTGGTCTGTCGTGCGCCACTAGACTGGTTATTCATCTAAGTTTCTTGTTGTTCTGCTACCTTTACTTGTGCCCACATTGCATTTTCATTGAGTTTACGCTGTCTGGCCTCAATATCATCACTGCAATATTTTGCATACTGTAGTACCTCTTCTACTGTGCTAGTCTGCCAACATGACATATGCTGTTTAATCATTTCACTTATTTCAAGTTTCAAACCATACACAAATTGATACACAAAATGACTCATATCTTTTTCACTCAAATGCTCGTGTCCATTACACTGTTTAAAAACCAAAAGCAACCTTTCATGATAAGCATGCACAGAACAGAGGATCCCCGCTAAAGAGCCCCGAACTGGGTGCCCGTCAGGTATTGCAGCGCCGACCTGATGAGGGGAAGGCTCATATGATGAAGCTGTGAGAGCCCTAGTTCCGACAAGGGAGATTCCCCCTGTCTTCCTTTCAGGTGGAATGAGCAATGTCTAATGCCACTCCTACCTGTCCATTTACATTCATTCACTCAGATTCTTAGGAACTCCATACCCTTTTTCTGCTCACAGCCATATTTCATCATCATATAAGTACCTCTCCTTCCCTAGTCACAAACTTTTGATCTTTCTTAAAAAGATTTTTTAACTTTGCTAACTATGGTGGTTTCTCTCTATCTCACTCATTGTAATAAGCCATATTTCACTGTTGTTTCTCTGAAGCAATTCACACAATTCTCCTCCAATCGGTTCTTTCTACTTTTCCACTATTACAACTTATCCCAGTGCGTCTCACTCCAAAGCACCAATCCCAAAACTCTTTGCTCTTTCACACTGACCTATACCAGCGCATCTCACACCAACACACCAGTCAGAAGGCTCTTCGTTCTTCCACAACTGGCCTATTCCAGCGCGTCTCACACCAACGCGCCAATCAGAAAGGTCTTCGTTCTTCCACACCTGGCCAATAACAGCACAGTCCCTTTTGACGTCAGCTCTACTCTTGCTTTTGCTGACCCTCCTTTAAAAAAATTATCGGCACTATTTCTCAACTTGTCCGTTCAACTAAATCGACTAATTACAAGATAAAACACATTACCATTGTCTGTTTCTCTAAACAAAAGAGATAGTTTATTCAAACTTACAAGAATACTGTTTCGTTTGCTAAGTGTACCACTTCTCTCTACCATACCCTTCTCTCAGGCTAGAGGTAAACCCATTTCTCTGGGGATAAAACACATAAGGAGACTATGCTGCTCCTGAGAATTAAAGACAAAGGGGCAGATTTATGACGGACTTGCGCTACGTTTGTGCCGCCGTTGCATGACGCAACAGCGCGGAAACATGCCGCATCCCTGCGACCTATTTACAACGTGACGCATCTAGTCAGATGTGTCACGTTGTAAAGCCATGAGCCACATGAAACCTGCGTCAGGTTTCATGTGGGCGTTCTGTCGCAGGGTGGGCGTTCCCCATCGTAGGAAAGACCCGTAAAACTGACGCAGTGAAATCTACAAGATTTCACGGAGTCAGTTTTACGAGGCTGCTGCGTCAAATCCTTACGCCTGCTTGAAGCAAGCGTAAGGAGTGACGCACCACGTTATGTATGGGTGGCCTCTGTACACTGCAGGAGTTGCGTCGCACTTGCGACGCTACTCCAGCAATGCGCCGCCCGTACACCACAAGATGCGTCACGCATCTGCCCTTCCTTGCACCATGGTGCGCCGCATTGTAAATGCGGCGCATCTGTGGTGCCGCAAGGAGGGAATTGCGTGACGCATCAGTTCTGGCGCATCCCTGCTGATTTGCAGAGATGCGCCAGAACTCATGAATCTGCCCCAAAGTTTCACAAGAAAACCTGTTGCTATTTCACTCAATGCACTTCATACATGAGTTTCCCTAACATAACACAATCATGTGTTATCACCAAATTGAAATCAGAAAATGTACAATTCCATGTGGCTTCTCTTGCCACACGTGTCCACTTCCTACTTCCCGGAAGCTTCAAAATTCTGACCACATATAACTTAATACAAACTGAACATAGAGTGTTAGACATGAAAAATCAATAACTCTGCTACAAAGAAATCTGATCCAGCGCGACTAATATAAATCTTTCCTTACAACACTTAACCCCAGAAAACATCTACACAAACTTCATCTTATTAAACCCTATGTCGGTGGGGCCCATAACACCGCATACATACATTCACTTAATTTTCTGGATCAACGCTAAGGAAATGAGATGCTGGACAAACAGAGTACCTTGTTAAAATGACAGAATTATAACTTACACATTATATACATTAATTTAGGATCCTGTCGGTTCTAAACATCTAAGTACTCTGGTATTCGGTCGATGGACCAACTCGTAGAATTAGTTGATGGCGATTAAGATCAGCTCAATCACAATTAAAACCTTTAACATTTATTAATCACAATTTTATTTTAAAGAACCACAGACTCATTTAGAGTTAGCATATGATTTTATCTAAATTATTTGAGCAAATAAGTAAAGTTCTTTATTAGACAAAATACATTTCAAATGTCAATCAGCATTTAAATAAAATTTTAGAATAGAAACGGAAATATATTCATTACCCTAGGCCATCGGGCGATGACAAGAATGGTTCACCAGGAAAGAAAGATGAACCGCAGGTCACAGGATAGGACTCCCAAAACTGATTGACTGTCCCTCTAACCTCCTCGGACGCAACTCCCACAATGAACTCGTTCCTTCCCCAGTCAATATTCAAAAGTACAGAATGACAGAGTATCCCAGCATCAGGGTAGAAGAAGAAGAAGCAGAAGCAGCACACAACGTGAGAGCAGACTTTCTTATACCCTTTTCTCTGGCTCACTACACTCAAGGTTGCAATCTTCTGGGGGCAGAAATCACGCTAATTTGTCCACTGAAGGGGTGGTGATGGTCACCTCGTCACCCTCCTTTTGTGAACCGGTTTGCAGACAATAACCCAAACAGTAGTTCTCATGATCCACAACGTCCAAATGTAATTCAACTTGTTAATGTATTTTGTAACAAACTCTGATGGTCACACATTAGTTCATTCTCTGTAGATCGATTCTCCCATCCGTTCCCATGCATGCATTCTGAATTCTTAGCACAACTCTTGCTGTAGGTCAGGCTAGCCAGGACATCTCTCTTTCCGGGCACAGGCAGCATACACATGACCGAAGCATTCACACTGCTCCTGCACAGGGGCCATTTTGTTCAGTGCACGCAACCTTATCCATTTCTGTCGCTCATTTTCGAACCACGGCCTAGCAGGCCCGAATGAAACTAATATACGAACAAACACAACAAAAATTTGAAATAGAAAATAAGCCTTTCTGTTTACCACCCACCATTCTAAAGACCCGTGTTATGTATTACATAGCAGAAGCGACATTGTAGCCATTTTATTTACCATCTGCATTCTTTGCCACAGTACAATTTTCTACGCAGCACAAATCATGCAATTTACTCTATTAACTACACAAATCACATTTCTAATGTTCTTTTGCTTTACATTTGTAAATGAATTAGAATTTGCAATTCCAGCAAGTTGCCCACATGTACTGTTTATTATGGGTGCATTTATTGATTAAAACATGCGTTCAAACAGTTAGTATCATTAAAGTTATGGTGTCATTAACTTCCAAGGGGTACAAAAAATATTTTGTTTTTCTCCTGCTCCATCATCACCCTCCTAAAGAGACTAAAAAGAGCTTTTATTCCTGGGAAATCCCTTTCATGGGTGATATTTTATCTATAGGATAGATCACAGAGAGTCCACCTTCAACCATTCTCGTCCTCCCCTAGGACAACATTATATGGAATTATGCTGTGTTCTGCACTGAGCCCTTTGGTCAACTGACTGAAGCTTGAGATGTACAGGTGGTGTCATATGTGGACAGCACTCAACTTCTGTTATCCTTCCAGGAAAACTCAGACTCTGCTTTGAGTAGGTTTAAAGAGTTGCAGGATGGATGACTGATAATTCTCTACAACTGAACTTGGATAAAACCACAGTTCTCTTCTTTGGCACTTGTTCTCCTTCTCCTAGTCTATATGTCTAGAGGAACTTGGCTCCCCACAGGCCCCTGCAGACCACTGCAGAAATCTGGGAGTGATGTTTGACTCTAGGCTTTCTTTCTGTACACAAATCGAGCTGTTGTCTTCTACTTTGCCAAAGTCAGATCTTTAAGGACCCTGCTGCACCTGATCCCTGAAAAGACTGGGAAGACTGTGGTTCACACCTTGGTCACTTCACAATTGGACAATGTAAATAGTCTGTATCTGGGACTACCTGCTGCAGTAATTTGTAGACTTTAGGATTTGCAGAATGCTGCAGCAAAGCCAATTCGAAGAGTCCCATACAAAAAGGCCATATACCCTCATTTGAAGCCGCTGCATTGGTTACCTGTAATCATCGGATCAAGTTTATTGCCCTAGCACTAGCTTTTAGAGCTTATATGGACAGTACTGTGCTTACCTGCAAACTCTGCGTTCTTTCCAGCAACATAGAGTGCTCAGATCAAGCCATCTTTTACTGCTGCATGTCACAAAATGTGTTAAGACAAGGGGAGAAGGAACGTCTTTCACAGTCTTTGCCCCCAAGCTAAGGATCACTCGCCCAATTAATTTGCATAGAGCTGCATTTTTCAAAAATAACTAAAAACCTTTCTCTTTGACAAAAGCTAAACCTCTTTCTATTTTGCATGGTATGTATTGGCTGCCAATTGTCGGTTGAATGCCAGAACGCCTCCTGGGAAGCAGCTGTGCTCTATACAAATAGTGTTTGATCGATTTGACCAAAATCTTGAGGTATTTCGGTGCCCCTGTACTTATTAGTGTTTCTTGTGCTTTTGCTTGTGAAACTTGTGATTTCGTATTAATAATCTTTATAGTCACCGTGATTTGCCACTGTGCATTCGTTATATCAGGCAATCTGATTTGCCTAACTTCAAAATGGAACTCGTTGCTACAGTCGCTCTATGCAGATTGTGACGTACCTGAAGTTAAAATGGTGATTGCAACGGCTTACAGTTGTATAAAGTGCATGTGTGGGCGCCGCAATTTGCGTCCTTTTCGGCACCTGGCACTGGTAGGCTTGCTCAGTGCCTCCAGCCAAAACAGATCACTGCACATAGCCTGTGAAGCTTCGTGCTCTTACCAGTGAGTGCAACAAACTCATATTTTATGACATACCGCATTCCTTATGCAGTTCTTCCACTCATCCACATTGTGACACGTTAAGAATAAAAACTGACTCATGTCGGCCTCTTCAGGTATTTATTCAGCCACAGTCTAACATTGCTAGCCCCTTAACCTGGTTTCAATAACCGACTAATTTATATTACCAAACCCCTTTCCATTTTGAATGCTGAAAGAAGATATTCACAGCCAGAAAAATAATGTTTGGCTGTGGTCTGGGCTTCTGATCATTATCATGATTTTTTGTATTGCAAGCCATTTATCATAATAACGGATCAAGGGTGTTGACTTCTATTTTTGGAAATTAAAAAAAAATGCACTGCAAATTGAGAAATGGGGAATGGAATTATTAGATTATAATTTTAAAGTTGTACAGAAACCGGGAAAAGATTGTAATCTGGCAGATTATTTATCTAGACATACATCTAAAAATTAAATAAAACAGCTGTCAGAAGCTGAGGAATAAATGTTTTAAAAATAGATCTACAGTGCCAGGAATTGTTTCGGAGAGAGAAATATTAAAGGGATCGCAGACTGATGAGACAATTCAGGAGGTAGAGAAAATATACTTGAAAATAACTGGAGATTATTAAATAGTGCAACTCAATTTCAATCGAACATAGGAAGAAGTGACATTTCGACATTCTAGGATATACCCTCTGAAATATCTGTTGCCTCATTTTTGAGAGGTAACAAATTAATTATTCCTTTGAGTTTACAAAGGAGTGTAATTGATTTGACTCAGGGTTGTCACTGCAACAAAAAACGTTTTGCAAGAGAAGAAGGTGTTGGACAGTCAAGTAGAAGAAAATATTCAGGGGTAGATTTACAATAACTGGCGCATCCCCAGGGATGCGCCAGTTATTGTGCGCCACAGCTCCGCCACCCATGGTGCGCCGCATTTACAATGCGGCACACCATGGGGCAAAAACGGCACAGATGCATGACGCATCTGTGCCGTAAAGACGGCGCATTGCTGGAGTTGCGTCGCAAGCGCGACGCAGCTCCAGCAATGCTCTTGGGGGCCTATCTGTCTAATGCTGTGTCAAGCCTTACGCCTGCTTCAAGCAGGCACAGGGTTTTGACGCAGCATTGGCCTAAAAGTTCCTGCGTGAAATCTTGTAGATTTCACGCAGGCACTTTTGCGAGGCGCACCAGCCCCGGAACACCCACCCTGCACCGGAACGCCCACATTTGGCGCAGGGCTTTACAACGTGATGCATCTGCCTAGATGCGTTACATTGTAAATGGGTCACAGGGATACGCCACGTTTACGCTGCCTTTGCGTGACGCAACAGCGGCTTAAACGTGGCGCAAGTCCGACATAAATCTGCCCCTCAGATTTTCCACTTGTGTTAGTGCAGTGTGAAAAAAAAGAGTGATGGCATACTGCGTTGCATTACTGGCAATGCAGTATGGCAATGCAGTACGGCATTACCCCATATTGCATTGCCAGATGCAATATGGCCTAATGTGGCAGCAGATTGATTCTGGGTATTATTTCTTTGCAATAATTGGTAAATATACTCGTTTTCCAATCGTTCAAGTGGTATTGTCAACTTCTGCACCAGCTGTGCTTCCTGTTCTTGATGATATTTTTCCCACTTAAGGAACATCAGATGTGTTAAAAACAGACCATGGGTCATCAGTCAGTGCAAATGAATTGAAAAAATGCATGCATTACTTAGGAATAACTCTTAGATGAATAACTCCAATGTGGTTTCAGGAAATGGAATGGTGGAAAGTCTAATGGCCACCATCAAAAAGGCTGTACAGAGGACAGAACTTTCACAGATTTCAATAAATCAAGCTCTGTGTCAAGTTGTGTGTGATTATCAGAAAACTCCTCATGGATCTACTGAGAAATGCCCTTTGGAATTGATGTTTGCTCAGTCCAGGCAAATTTAATTGTCACATCTCTCTACAAATCCACCAAAAGATACTACTAAAATGATGACAAGGGACAAGGTATTTAAAGAAAAATTTGAAATTTAATGCACACTATAGTAGAAATAGTAAATACCAAGATTATCAAGTAGGAGATTTGATATTTGTGAAAGAACAGCAAACAAAGAACATCCTACTTCTTTGGAAGTGACAGAATTTAGTGGAATAGCAGTTAAAGCAAGAGATGAAAGCAGAGTGGTAACAGGGAATAAAACATTTAAACCCAACATTTAAAGTGACGGAAAATGAGCATGAAAATGTATAATTTGACAAACAGTGTGTGGAATATTTGCACCGAAAATCGGGGGGGATTTCAAAAAGACCTGATCGACTTATTGAACATTGTTGAATACTTAGATGTGGTATTATTTAGAGAAGTGTTTTTTACCTTTTCTCTTCTTTCTTCTTTCCTCTTTATTATTATTCGTTTTGTTGTTGTTTAGTTACAGTGTTTAAAAAAATGGGTGGAAAGTGGGAGAAATGTAACAACATGATGTAATCCAGATTAGATTGTGAAGGGAACTGGAAAAAGGTTTTGGAATGTGCACTAGTCAGTTATTGGACCCAGGTTAACGGGTAAGCCTGGGCGCTTAATAAATATCTGAAGAGGCCGTCCTGATTCAGAGTTGTGTGTCAAAAGTGTCCCAGAGAGTCATTTTGGGCCATTGCCCCCATTCCACCTTTGTTGAAATATGTTGTATTGTTTTTAGGAGGGATAATGTTGTGGCATCGGCCAGTGGGTGTAGCCCATTATTGGGAATGTCCTGGGAATTTTACCTGTGGTTATTACATTGAGAAGGGCACTTTGTAAAGCATTAGAATGAGAGTGATACTACAGCAATCATCCAGAACAGCATGGAGTCAGTGAAGAAGGAGGTTGAAATGGGTTAGATTGAGTTGAAACTTGGATGCAGAGTTTAAGACATCAGGGGATGTATTACAGAGAGTGCCCCAGGGGCGCAAAAGGTGTTTGGACCCGCTTTGAATGCCCCGAGACACTTTGGTGTTATAGAAGGGGCCGAAGACACTTATGTGACCCCTTCTGTAATATCAATAGTGCTGGCGCAAATAAGTCGCCAATGCTCTGCAGAAGGCGTTCCCTCATTTGCATGGGAGTGTGCCTCATGCAAATGAGTTAACCCCTTTGGCTCTGAACCAGAGCCGTATTACAGAAGTGCTCTCTCAGTGCACCCCTTGAGAGCAGTCCTCTGGAGGGGGGAAAGGGGATCCTATGGACCCCCAGACATCCCCTTCAGACGAATGCAGTCAATCAATCAATCAATCAATCACGGCATTTATAAAGCGCGCTACTCACCCGGGAGGGTCTCAAGGCGCTGGGGGAGGGGGTATGTTACTGCTCGAACAGCCAGGTCTTGAGCTGCTTTCTGAAGGAGAGATGGTGCTGGGTTCACCGAAGGTGGGTGGGGAGGGAGTTCCAGGTCTTGGCTGCCAGGTAGGAGAAGGATCTTCCTCCGGCGGTGGCTCTGCGGATGCGTGGTACGGTGGCGAGGGCGTGGTTGGTCGATCGTAGCTGGTGGGTGGGAGTGTAGAAGGTCATGCGGTCGTTGAGGTACTTGGGGCTCAGGTCGTGGAGAGCCTTGTGTGCGTGGGTGAGGAGTCTGAACGTGATTCTCTTGCTGACGGGGAGCCATGCAGGTCTCTCAGGTGTTCGCTGATGTGGCTGTGTCGGGGGATATCCAGGGTGAGTCTTTTTTGAAGTTTGGCTGTGGTTCCGGCATAGAGGGTGTTCCCGTAGTCCAGTCAGCTGGTGACGAGTGCCTGGGTGACGGTCTTCCTGGTTTCAGTGGGGATCCATCTGAAGATCTTGCGGAGCATGTGCAGGGTGTTGAAGCACGAAGATGAGACGGCGTTGACTTGTCTGGTCATCGACAGGGAGGAGTCCAGGATGAAGCCCAGGTTGCGTGCGTGGTCTGTTGGCTTGGGAGCGGTGCCCAGGGCCGGGGGCCACCAGGAGTCGTCCCAGACAGAGGGTCATGATCCCAGGATGAGGACTTCCATCTTGTCTGAGTTCAGTTTAAGGTGGCTGTTCCTCATCCAGTCGGCGACGTCTTTCATCCCTTCGTGTAGGGTGGCTCTGGCGGTGGTGGGGTCATTGGTGAGGGAGAGGATCAGCTGGGTGTCGTCTGCGTAGGAGATGTTGAGGTCGTGTTGGCGTGCGATGGCTGCGAGGGGGCTCATGTAGACGTTGAAGAGGGTTGGACTGAGTGAAGATCCTAGTGGTACGCCGCAGAAGA
This sequence comes from Lissotriton vulgaris, assembly GCF_964263255.1. Lineage (NCBI taxonomy): Eukaryota > Metazoa > Chordata > Amphibia > Caudata > Salamandridae > Lissotriton > Lissotriton vulgaris. The sequence goes on along the minus strand of NC_141695.1, from coordinate 279,306,000 downwards.
CTTTGGTGACCTCGGATCTGAACGGGGGGAGGCAGACTCTCTAGGTTCTTCAGGCGAGGAACGAGAGGATCCACTCCAGTGCTTTCTCTCAGATTCTGATGTTGCGGAGGCGCTTCACTAGGGTGCGGTGGCAGACGGTGTCGAACGCCCCAGAGAGGTCCAAGAGGATGAGGGCCGCTGTTTCCTCGTTGTCGATCAGGGTTCTGATGTCGTCGGTGGTTGCGATTAGGGCAGTCTCGGTGTTGTGGTTGGCCCAAAACCCGGACTGCGAGGGGTCGAGGGATCCATTCGTCTCGAGGAAGGTGGCAAGCTGTCTGTTGACGGTCTTCTCGATGACTTTGGCCGGAAAGGGAAGGAGCGAGATGGGACGGTAGTTCTTGAGGTCGGTGGGGTCTGCCGTTGGTTTCTTCAGGAGGGCGGTAAGCTCGGTGTGCTTCCAGCTCTCCGGGAAGGTGGCGGTGTGGAAGGAGGAGTTGATGATGTCCGGGAGATGGGGTGCGATGATGGCGTCGGCTTTGTTGAAGACGTGGTGTGGGCAGGGGTCGGTTGGTGATCCGGAGTGGATGGAGTTCATCGTGCGGGTGGTGTCTTCGGTGTTGATCGGGGTCCAGTTGCAGAGGGTGGTGGTGGCGGGCGTTGGTTCGGCGGTAGGGTGCGTGGTCTGTGCGTGGAAGCTGTTATGTATGTCGGCGATCTTGGGGTGGAAGAACATGGCGAGTGAGTTGCAGATGTCTTGCGAGGGAGTGATGTCGTTGTTTCCGGCGCTGGGGTTGGAGAACTCTTTGACGATGCTGAAACGTTCCTTGCTGTCGTGGGCATTGTTGTCCAGTAGTTCCTTGAGTGCCGACATCTTGGTGGCACAGATCAGCTGGTGGTGTTTTCGGGTGGCGTGCTTGAGGGCGGTCCTGTTGTCTGTGGTCTGGTCGAGCCGCCAGGCTTTCTCGAGGGTGCGGCAGTTCTTATTGGATTCCTTGAGTTCGTTGGTGAACAAGGGGGTTTTCTTGCTGCCGGGTCTGCTGGGAGGGTTCTTTAGTGGTGCGAGGTCGTCGGCGCAGGCGGTCAGCCACTTGGTGAGGTTGCTGGCTGCTTCGTTTGGGTCCGTTGTGTTGGTGGGTGTGTTCTGGCTGAGGGAGGCGGTGAGCTGCTCGGCGGTGATCATGCTCCAGCTCCGGCAGGGAACCTGTTGCGGGTGGTGGTGGGTCGCAGTTTTTCTGAAGCTGAAGTGGACGCAGCTGTGGTCGGTCCAGTGGAGTCCGGTGGCGTGGCTGAAGGAGATGTGCTTGCTGGATGAGAAGACGGGGTCAAGCGTGTGGCCGGCGTAGTGGGTGGGAGTGTTCACCAGTTGCTTGAGTCCGAGGTTGGCAAGGTTGTCCAGCAGGGCCGTGGTGTTTCTGTCGTTGTTGTTTTCCAGGTGGAAGTTGAGGTCCCTAGGAGGATGTAGTCGGCGGAGGGTAGGGTGCGGGCTGATGAAGTCTGGGATGTCTTAGCTGAATTGTGTGCGTGGTACCGGGGGTCTGTAGATGAGGGTTCCTCGGAGGGTGGTCTTGGGATCAGTGTGCATCTGGAAGTGCAGGTGTTCGGCTTTGGTGAAGGTATCGTCGGAGTTAGTTAGTCAAAGACTGCACCCACCTGCAAGGGGATCATTAATCTCTTTTCAAAGTGCAGGTGGTTGTTGCCTGCACAGTGAAAACATGGAACAGTATTAAAGCAGCCACTGTGGGGGCAGCACATTCCATATAATAGGGCACACTTCCCCTGTTTGTGCCTGGCGTATCTGTATTAAGGTGCACCTGCTGCAAGCAAGGAAAGTGCACCCTTTACAAAATAGGGCCGCTGGTAGTAAGCGTTTATCAATTATTTGAATAAACATATTCACAAAGGTATAACTGAAAAGTAAACAACATGGGTTGGATTAATGTATAGAAACATCTGCTACAACACAGGCGAATACAGAACTCTCCTAGATTGCCCATTTTTTTTTTAGCAAAAAGCAGTGTAATCGGCACTTAAGATTTTACTTAATGTTCCATTAATGTTTTGTGTAAGGTTTTACTGCTGTGCACACTAAACTAGATGAATATTAGAATTTTCCAGAGCTCTGCTACAAATAGCCAAAAATCCTTGAAAAAAGTTTACAACCTGAATCCAATAAAAAGGATTCAAAATACACCTCCTTCTGTCCATAAGAAAATTAATACACATCTTGCAAAACATACAGTACATAAAGAAAATTTACATAATTTCCCTCTAATCAGATGTGTAGCTTAAACTGATATTAGACTGTACTGATAGTATTTAAGTGAACCATACACAGCCATCTCAGATCTGTAGAAATCCTAAGAGCCCTGAAAGTGCACCTCTATAGTTAACTGGCATACCACGCTAATTCCATTCTGAAACATCTATTAGAGCTCATATAGGGCATCTCTAAGCTGCTTGTCGCCTTGCATTGCTCTTTCTTATTGCAATTAAATATTAAATATCTCTCTTAATACACATCTGTGTGCATGGTATCTAAGTACTGTGATATCTGTAGATATCACTCTGGAATGGATTGCACATACACTGATATCCCTATATTTTGACATTCACAGGGCTCTAATAATGCACCTTTTTTATCTGCAACATCCCAGTATTAATAGCTTAAGCCAATAATAACTGAGTGAGTTGTTTGCTTGTTGCAAAGAACTGTGCAACCGGCAGGTCAAAGGTGTAATCCTAGAAAGAATGTTTCTAACAAAGAGATATGTTTGTAGTCTGCAGGTGTGAAGTTTCAATATCACTAAAAATGCAAAATAAAACAATGAGAAGGTTCATGCATGTATTGCAGACAATTTGTCTCACCTGCAAGTTACAATCCATGTAAAGAATACAACATGTTAATGCACCGGTAGCAGATATATGTGCATAATTTAAGTGTTTTACGGTCCAAGCCACTACGATTTGTAAAGGGGTTATAATCCGCTGCAAATATTTAGTAAAATTTCAGACTAGCAGGCTCTAATGGAAATAATTGTATTGCTCATGGCGATGATTTGCTGCTGTCTATATATTCTTCACCTGAATCCCTTGTGATTCCACAACATCATGATGGACAGTTTTAAAGTACCTATAACTAGCTCTGCTTAACAGTGCACATGGTTCCTGTCCCTTTATGGCAGCTACAGTGCCTGTTTCATAGGACTATTTTAATATGCAGGACATAAGGTTAAACAAGCATTTGCAATGCAATAGGTGACACATTTAGGCGAGTTTAAGCTATCGGCATTGTAAATGACAATTCCTTTTATTTATATTTTAAAAAGCAAAACATAAATAAAAGGCATTGTAATTTACAATGCCAATAGATCAAACTCATGTAAACATTGTAAATGCTTGTTTTGTTAGTTAGCCAGCCTCCATATTTTCTTTTATCCTCCTCCCAAGAGCGTACGTGCGGGGCAGGGAGCGAAGGGCACTGAGATGAATCAATGCCTTGATTTCTGAAGGGCGAGGGCATAGAACAAACAGGAGTAGCCTCCTGGGAACTTGCCTTGCACTTTTACCAGTGTTTCTTGTAAAAATAATGCTTATGCTGCGCTTTAAAAGAACAGATGTACCCAGCTGGAGTCTCTATACCTCAGTCAGGCTCCTTCTCACTCGAAGTGTGGCAGTATAACTGTTCTGCCTAATGCATAGATGCCTCGAGGCAAATGTTGCACTAATCAGCAAAGAGTCCCCTATGATCCACGTATGTAAACAGTCCTACAGCACAGATGGGAGACTGGTTCACGCTAAACCCCAGAAGCCTGCAATACGACACCACTTACTGCCAATATCGGCAACACTTTTCAGTTCTCATACAGCAACATACATAAATAAACCACAAGACACCTTCTCAGTTTTCGTACAGCAAAATACATCAATAAACCACACAACACCTTTTTTAGTGGAGAAATTTGCTGCAGGTTTATTTGCATAACAAATATGCCAAAATTGGTGGGTTATCTTACAGACGATCCAAGGGCAGGCAAGCCCTTATGCTGCCTGCCTGCCTGATGAGCCAAATTACACTGTGGCCGCCGCCAATCAGTGGGTACAAATTTTGGAAGGGGCCACCCCTTCCATCCGTGGACCGCCAGTCCACGCCCTTACTCACGCCCCCGAAAAGGGGAGGGGGCGTTCCAGGCAGCCCCCGGTTGCTCAGGCCCACAACCGCCCGTAGGAGTAACGGGGCGCTGTTGATCTTCCAGGGGACACGCTAAGACATCCCTGGGTATCCTTGGCTTAGCACCCTAATTGTGCTGCTGCATGTAGTACCCTTCTGTACTGTGCAGACTCTGGATCGCCCTGTAATTTCTCCACAGGTCTGGGGGTGGCCACCGTCACAAACAGGGCCCCCCACCAACTAATCGGCAAACAGTCCCCTATGATCCAACTATGTAAACAGTCTTACAGCACAGATGAGAGACTGGTACACACTAAACGCTAGAAGCTTGCAATACAACACCCGTGTCTCAAGGAACACACACTTGACCCCGTAGAGTCTTCTAAGCAGTGTGAAATCTATTAGCGTTTTACTAACTACGATGCTGTTGGTGGGAGACGTTCATGATACAATAGTATTTAAATTCAAGTTTAAAAATGTCTGTACTATATGAAACATCAGCCTTCTAAGCTAAACACAGAAAACCCAATTTTCTTTCTCCTGTAATCCCAATCTGTGGTGTCTCTTGCAGTACGAAGTACTCACAGACTGGCGCTATAGAAACATATTACAGAGCTGAGACTGAGCACATGCTTTTAATTGCTGCCTTTTCTTCAAATCTGAAACAAATCAGATTATACCATGCTTTGTAAAGATGTTTGCAAGGACCATGTTCGTCGCAGTGCACATACATACCTCGTCCAGAGGCGCTACTGCTGTTGTTTTGCAAAAAAAGGTGGTGACAAAGTTCTTCTCAGTGACGCACATGGTGGCCAGTTCGGTCAGAGTGCAATCCAGTGCTTGAAGAGAGGAAGACAGAACCAACAAGCAACACTGGGTGAGGGGTAAAGGGGGTGGGAAGTGACTACTGGTGAAGCAACAACAACAAGCAACGCTGGGTGAGGGGTGAAGGGGGTGAGAAGTGACTACAGGAGAAGCAACAACAACAAGCAAAGCTGGGTGAGGGGCGAAGGTGGTGAGAAGTAACTACAGGGGAAGCAACAACAATAAAAAGGTTAGTACTGGAACGTACATGAAGGAAGCCCTTTGGCTACTGCTTGGAGTAAATCACACCGGTAGAAATGCAACAGAAAACAATACAAGTCCCGTTATTGCCTAATGTAAACATACCATGCACCGAATAGCTTGCCCCATCCGGGAGCGGCTTCAATAAAAACTGTCAATGCATTTAGGGCTCCTCACCAGACGAGTGCGAAACACACCACAGGGAGCAAGGCATGGGTCCCCACACAGCAGACTGCTTTACACCAGGGAGAGCTAAGCAGCCCAAAATACATATTTTATCCTGAAAACTGCACACTACTCACTTCCTGGTGGTGCCACCCAGCACTGTTGGCCTGTACAACCACTGCACACAAGGGGACAGAGCACAGCACTCCTAAACAACACGTTAGAGCACAATGTCGATATGGGCACCAGACAGCCCAGAGAATGGTATTCTACTGCTCCGAGAAGGGGATGGCCACATGAGAGGGCGTGGAGTAACCTACAGAGCTGCGGACTTTGGAACTCAGAACCTGGTTAGAGTCTCGGCATCGGCTCTCCCGTGGCTTAAAAAAATAAATATATAAACGAAATCATAATTATAAATGCCAATTGGTAGGAAGAAACAACCACGTCTAAGAACGAGCAAGAACAGCAAGGAAGTGGTGCAGTCCTTCTACAAATGGGAAGCGCATTGGATGTGAAGCATGTGCGGCCCTTAGGCAAGGTAACACATGATGACGGAAAGTAGTCCCCGCACAAAGACATAAACACGTAAAGTGCAATAAAACTGTAGTTGGTCGGTGCTGCTTCCGAAAAAACCAAATGGAGGCCGGAAATCTGAGTGAAGCATAAATAACCCAATTGCAAGCAGCAGGCAAGCAGCAGGCTGGATTACTCTTGTTATACGCATTACTGAATGTCTCGGAGAGACAGCGCATGCACGCCGCCTACGCGAGAACTAAAAATGACACATTCACATATGGAGAATATGACATTGTTTTGGGAATTCAGATACTCATGAGCCTTTCAGTACTGATCTTGTGTCACTCGCCATCAAAATTAATACAAATAAAGCAGTGTTGTACTTTTTTGCTCTTCTTCCCTTACCTTTAAGTACAACAGAACTGGAATACACAGAGGGCTATGCATAATTTCTATTCCCCACCTCTTCTAAACCCCTAAACCATGCTCAATCGAAATACAGATATTTTGACATTGTATGCATGATTTTCCATTTAGTTACTAACAAAAACAGATCAGGGCCCTTCTCCACACAGTCACCTCCCCCACAGTCACGGCCGGTATGTCTCATGGGTAGAAGAGGTGGGAGGGTCAAACGGGGAGAGGGGTTCGTGTGGGGAGGGGGTTTAATTCAACAACAACCAAAATAGAATTACCTTTCTGCCGGTCGGGTACAGTGTATTCTCGGCTCCTGCTCCTGGAGGAAGCAGACAGCCAGGCTTCCTCCGGACCTTCCCCTAAGCCAATCACAATGCTGTAATATTCTGATGTTTACTTTTAGAGATGTCAATAAATGCAACTTAACTATCATCTTCTGCCTTAAAACAACGACGAACCTCTGTATAATTTAGTAAAATACAGCTCTTCCACTATTTAAGACACAGGTCAGCCCACAACTGTGACAAAGACCTGCCTTAAAGTAGCACTTTCAAGCCTCACTTTAAGTGGTCCAGCCTCATGTCTTTCATCACCAATTGCAATGATCTTATTTTGTATGATACAACTTGCCTGTCTCATGTCTTACATTAGCACTTGCAACGCTCACTTTACATGGTCCAGCCTCATGTCTTACATTAGCACTTGCAGCTCTGTCTTTACATGGTCCAGCATCATGTCTTACAATAGCACCTCCAGCGCTGTCTTTACGTGGTCCAGCATCATGTCTTACAAAAGCACTTGGAGCGCTCACTTTTTCGTGGTCCAGCCTCATGTCTTATATTAGCACTTGCAGCACTCTCTGTACAGGATTCATACTCATGTTTTTAAATTAGCACTTGCAGAACTTACTTTCCATGGTTCAACCTCATGTCTTAAATTAGCACTCGCAGCACTCACTTTACAGGATCCAGCCTCATATCTGACATTAGCACTTGCAGCATTCATAGTTTTTAGTGTACACCTCACATTGTTATTCGTGCCATGCTGAATCACAAGTGCTCACACCTGTCCACCAGAGAGCACTTTATGTGGTCCAGCCTCACTTGCAGTGCCCCATTACTTGGTCCAGCCTCATGTCTTACATTAGCAATTGCAATGCCCTTACTTTGTATGATACAACCCCCTTTGTTTTTCTTGCCTGTCTCATGTCTTTCCTTAGCACTTACAAAACTGTCTTTACATGGTCCAGTCTCATGTCTTACATTAGCACTTGCAGCGCTCACTTTACTTGGTGCAGGCTCATGCCTTACATTAGCAATTGAAGCGCTCATTTTACGTGGTCCAGTGTCATGTCTTACATTAGCATGTGCAGTCCTCACTTTAGGTGATCCAGCCGCATGTCTTACAGTAGCACATCCAGCACTCACTTTATGTGGTCCAGCCTCATGTCTTACATTAGCACTTTCAGCGCTGTCTTGACGTGGGCCAGCGTCATGTCTTTTATGTCACTTGTAGCCCTCACTTTATGTTGTCCAGCCTCATGTCTTACATCAGCACATGCTTTGCTCACTTTACGTGGTCCAGCCTCATGGCTTACATTAGCATTTGCAGCAATCACTCAACAGGATCCGGCCTCATGTTTGCCAATAGCACTTGCAGTGCTTACTTTCCGTGGTTAAACCTCATGTCTTACATTAGCACTTGCTGTGCTCACTTTATATGGTATAGCCTCACGTTTTACATTAGCACTTCCAGCACTTACTTTATGTAACTCTCATAGCTGTCTTTACTTGGTCAAGCGTAATGTCTTACATTAGTACGGCAGTGCTCACTTTACATGGTTCAACCTCATGTCTTAAAGTAGCACTTCCAGCACTCACTTTACAGGATCCAGCCTCATGTCTGACAGTAGCACTTGCAGCGCTCATAGTTTGTATGATAGAACTCTCTTTGATTTTGTTACCATGCTGGATCACAAGTGCTCACACCTGTCCACCAGAGTGCACTTTACTTGGTTCCGCCTCACTCGCAGTGCTCACTTTACATGGTCAGGCCTCGTGTCCTACATTAGCACTTGTAGGGCTCCCTTTACATGGTCCAACTTCATGTCTTACAATAGCACTTGATATGCTCCTAGATTTAATGCAACCCTCTAGGTGTGATGCAACCCCCTTTGTTTTTCTTGCCAGTCTTATGCCTTACATTAGCACTTGCAGCGCTCACATTACGTGGTCCAGCCTCATGTCTTTCATCACCACTTACAGGGCTCTTAGTTGGTATGATACAACTTGCCTCTCTCATGTCTTACATTAGCACTTGAAGCGCTCACTTTACGTGGTCGAGCCTCTTGTCTTTCATCACCAATTGCAATCCTCTTAATTTGTATGATATAACTTGCCTGACTCATGTCTTACATTAGCACTTGCAGCGCTCACTTTACGTGGTCCAGCCTCATGTCTTTCATGACCACTTGCAATCCTCTTAGTTTGTACGATACAATTTGCCTGTCTCATGTCTTACATTAGCAGTTGCAGCGTTCACTTTACATGGTCCAGTGTCATGTCTTACATTAGCACTTACAGCGCTCACTTTAAGTGGTCCAGCCTTGTGTCTTACAATAGCACTTCCAGGGCTTCCTTTACATGATCCAGCCTCATGTCTTACATTAACACTTGCAGCACTCACATTACGGGATCTATCCTCTTCTTACATTAGCACTTGCAGCGCTCAATTTACGCGGTCCAGCCTCAAGTCTTACATTAGGACTTGTAGCGCTCACTTTACATGGTCCAGCCTCAAGTCTTACATTAGCACTTGTAGCGCTCACTTTACATGGTCCAGTCATTAGCACTTACAATGCTCACTTTACTTGGCACATACTTATGTCTTACATTAGCACTTGCATCGCTCACTTTATGTGGTCCAGCCTCATGGTTTACATTGGCAATTGCAGCACTCACTCTGCAGGATCCAGCCTCATGTCTGGCAATAACACTTGCAGCACTCTTAGTTTGTAGGGTACAACTCCCTTTGGTTTTCTTGCCATGCTGGATCATAGGTGCTCACACCTGTCCACCAGAGCACCCTTTATGGCGTCCAGCATCACTTGCAGCAATCACTTTTCATGGTCTAGCCTTGTGTCTCACAATAGCACTTCTAGGGCTCCCTCTACATGGTTCAGCCTCATGTCTTACATTAGCACTTGCCATGCCCTTAGTTTGATGAAACAACACCCTTAGGATAGAGACCTGTAGCCATCGCCACAGCTTTGGGGGCAAACAGGTTCATGCGTTGCATTGCTTGCAATGCAACGCATGCACATCTTGGCGATTTCCTTGCAGGAGTGCGTGGCACCATACGGTCACACGCTCCCTCAAGGGGAATCGTGCTGGCCCCCTCTCCCCCTGCTGCCATGCGAGGCTCGTGCTTAGTATTGTATGTTCACGTTTGTTATATGATGCCAAGTATTGTCAGGGCTAGGAGAGTTTACAGGCTCTTAAGAGCCCAGCGACACATTGCCTCGGCTTTCCCTGTTAGTTTGTTCACTCGTCCACCAATATGGAGTTTGCATGTCAAACAAACGAGTTGTATTACTCAAAAGCCAAACCGTACTTACAACAAACCCTGCGAATAAATTTGCTAAAATTGCATCAAAAACAGTATGAAAATCAAGTCTCCCCTACCTTAAAAGAAACCTACTTCAAGAAACCACCTCAACTTTAATGTATTAAATAACCCACAAAAAAAACGCAGTTCCAACTTGCTCAATTACTCTTCAAGCGTTCAGTTTTCGTCACGTGGACTAAATCAACTAACCAACCAAGCTTGAGCAACTAATCCCCCCTATGCTCCTCCCTCTTCGACCTTTGTATTGTTGTACGTCATTAATAGGCAGGGAGAGAAGATGTCTGCCACTTTTGCTCACTCTCTCTTTCTCGGCCATTGGTTTCACATCCATGTGCGAGTGTGCACGGGATTGGGAGGAGTTACAAAACAACTACCAGCAGCTTCAGGTGGGTTAACGCGACACTGCAGCCTGCTACAGCATAGCGCATCTACCTGTCAAAATAGTTCCTCCCCGATGCCCTGATTGGTTGAATCAACTGTCTACCCTTTGAAACATTGTCTCTGAAAAGCTGATTGGTGGAATATCTTACCTGCGTACCTCTCGTTTACGCAGATTGGCTAAACCAAATGTCTATGCTTCTGTATTTTGTTTATAGATATCACATATTTGAGCCTTCAGCTCTACCTTCCCAACGCTGCCAAAGTTCCAGTCTGCGTATCTGTGACATTTCTCAGTTTGTAGTGAGCGTATGTGTGACGTTCCCAGTCTCATGTGTGACACTTTGAGTGACACTGTTGTAAATGTTGTCAATGAGCTATCACCCAAGATGTGACATTTCAGCCACAAGAAGCAGGTTTTCCCCCCTCCTGATATAATCCATGCCCCCTTAGTAGGGGACTTACCTTAACAGCAGCAGGAACTATACTTTTAACAACAAGCATTGGCATAGCCAATAGGTCTCGCCTTTGTGACCTTATAAGTGTTTAGCCATGCAACACTTGATGATGTTGCACCAAGGATACTGTGCTGGATAATTAAACACTTATAAGGTCCCAAAGGGGAGACCTATTGGCTATGCTAATGTTTGTTTCTTGTAAGTCTCATCTCTTACATTTAAACTTGTGCAGCTCACTTTATGTGGTCCAGCCTTATGTCTTACAATAGCACTTGCAACACTGTTTGTACATGGTCCAGTCCTGTCTCACATTTGCACTTGCGCTGCTCACTTTCAGTGGTCCAGCCTCATGTCTTACAATAGCGCTTCTATACTCCCCACCTCTAGAGCTCAACTATCAACCTGAGTGAGGCTGTAAATTGGAAGTGATTTTCCACCAGTGGCGGCTGACATTTATGAGGGAGTTATGGTGGGTGAGAGAAAAGTAAATAAAATAAGTTTTAAAAAAAACTACACTTACCTTCCTGGTGCGGAACCCTGTTCACTCCAGTCTTCTTCAGGCAGGCAGGCTTCAACGCATGACCCAGGAAACTGCCCTAACCAATTATGCTGCTGCTCTCAAGCAAAATGAAAGCAGAGCCAGAATTGGAGAGAGCAGTCTCCTTAGGTGCCCCTGAGGACACTGGAGCCCTATGCTAGGTTTAAAATGCAAATGTCTGGCCAACGAGACGTGAACTTTAAACTTAAAGTGCCCTGCCAGTCTGCTTTCTGCAAAAACCACAGTTGATGGACAGAATGCTGAACAATGTCATACATTCACCCCAGTACAGAGATCTGGGCCTAAATCCATCGTTCTTTTGCACTCCACACCACCCCAGTTCAGACATGGCCATATGCAAATCAGTCTGACCCTGTGCCTCATGGGAACAGTCCAGCCCGAACTGCCAAGCCATGCCTTCCCTGGACCGGAAACAAGCTTCTGAGGACCGGTTTCTTGCATTCCAGCCGTCTTCATCCCGGCTTGCTTGAATCTAGTGGTGTGGAGAGCATGGGACTCACGTCTGAGCATACCCATCCCACTCGGGGTGACAAATGCAAAAACCACAGTTGATGGACAGAATGCAGAACAATGTCATACATTCACCCCAGTACAGAGATCTGGGTCTAAATCCATCGTTTTTTTGCACTCCACACCACCCCAGTTCAGACATGGCCATATGCAAATTAGTCTGACCCTGTGCCTCATGGGAACAGTCCAGCCCGAACTGCCAAGCCATGCCTTTCCTGGACTGGAAACAAGCTTCCGAGGACCGGTTTCTGGCACTCCAGCCGTCTTCAGCCCGACTTGCTTGAATCCAGTGGTGTGGAGAGCATGGGACTCACGTCTGAGCATACCCATCCCACTCGGGGTGACAAATGCAAAAACCACAGTTGATGGACAGAATGCAGAACAATGTCTTACATTCACCCCAGTACAGAGATCTGGACCTAAATCCATTGTTTTTTTGCACTCCACGCCACCCCAGTTCAGACATGGCCATATGCAAATCAGTTTAACCCTGTGCCTCATGGGAACAGTCCAGTCCGAACTGCCAAGCCATGCCTTCCCTGGACCGGAAACCAGCTTCCGAGGACCGGTTTCTGGCATTCCAGCCATCTTCAGCCCGGCTTGCTTGAATCCAGTGGTGTAGAGAGCATGGGACTCACGTCTGAGCATATCCATCCCACTCGGGGTGACAAATGCAAAAACCACAGTTGATGGACAGAATGCAGAACAATGTCATACATTCACCCCAGTATAGAGATCTGGGCCTAAATCCATCATTTTATTGCACTCCACACCACCCCAGTTCAGCCATGGCCATATGCAAATCAGTCTGACCCTGTGCCTCATGGGAACAGTCCAGCCCGAACTGCCAAGCCATGCCTTTCCTGGACCGGAAACAAGCTTCCGAGGACCGGTTCCTGTCTTTCCAGCCGTCTTCAGCCCGGCTTGCTTGAATCCAGTTGTGTGGTAAGCATGGGACTCACGTCTGAGCATACCCATCCCACTCGGGGTGAGAAATGCAAAAACCACAGTTGATGGACAGAATGCAGAACAATGTCATACATTCACCCCAGTACAGAGATCTGGGCCTAAATCCATCGTTTTTTTGCACTCCACACCACCCCAGTTCAGACAGGGCCATATGCAAATCAGTCTGACCCTGTGCCTCATGTGAACAGTCCAGCCCGAACTGCCAAGCCATGCCTTCCCTGGACCGGAAACAAGCTTCCGAGGACCGGTTTCTGGCATTCCAGCCATCTTCAGCCCGGCGTGCTTGAATCCAGTGGTGTGGAGAGCATGGGACTCATGTCTGAGCATACCCATCACACTCGGGGTGACAAATGCAAAAACCACAGTTGATGGACAGAATGCAGAACAATGTCATACATTCTCTCCAGTACAGAGATCTGGGCCTAAATCCATCGTTTTTTTGCACTCCACACCACCCCAGTTCAGACAAGGCCATATGCAAATCAGTCTGACCCTGTGCCTCATGGGAACAGTCCAGCCCGACCAGCCAAGCCATGCCTTCCCTGGACCGGAAACAAGCTTCCGAGGACCGGTTTCTGGCATTCCAGCTGTCTTCACCCCGGCTTGCTTCATTCAAGTGGTGTGGAGAGCATGGGAACCACGTCTGAGCATACCCATTCCACTCGGGTTAACAAATGCAAAAACCACAGTTGATGGACAGAATGTAGAACAATGTCATACATTCACCCCAGTACAGAGATCTGGGCCTAAATCCATTGTTTTTTTGCACTCCACTCAACTGTGGTTTTTGCATTTGTCACCCCGAGTGGGATGGGTATGCTCAGACGTGAGTCCCATGCACTCCACACCACTGGATTCAAGCAAGCCGGGCTGAAGACGGCTAGAATGCCAGAAACCTGTCCTCGGAAGCTTGTTTCCGGTCCAGGGAAGGCATGGCTTGGCAGTTCGGGCTGGACTGTTCCCATGAGGCACAGGGTCAGACTGATTTGCATATGGTTATGTCTGAACTGGGGTGGTGTGGAGTGCAACAAAACAATGGATTTAGGCCCAGATCTTTGTACTGGGGTGAATGTATGACATTGTTCTGCATTCTGTCCATCAACTGTGGTTTTTGCATTTGTCACCCCGAGTGGGATGGGTATGCTCAGACGTGAGTCCCAGGCACTCCACACCACTGGATTCAAGCAAACCGGGCTGAAGACGGCTGGAATGCCAGAAACCGGTCCTCAGAAGCTTGTTTCCGGTCCAGGGAAGGCATGGCTTGGCAGTTCGGGCTGGACTGTTCCCATGAGGCACAGGGTCAGACTGATTTGCATATAGCCATGTCTGAACTGGGGTGGTGTGGAGTGCAAAAAAACGATGGTTTTAGGCCCAGATATCTGTACTGGGGTGAATGTATGACATTGTTTGCATTCTGTCCATCAACTGTGTTTTTTGCAGTCTGCTTTCTGCAGCAGCAGCAGAACGCAGGAAGCCCTGCCCCCTGTCATGAGTCTCAGCTTGGGGCAGGTTTAGAAAAATAAAATATTAATACTTTAACTTTATTACCATTTTATTTTTTTATCTCTGTGCACTTTTTATTAGTGGGGTGATGCTCCTCTGCCTAAACGCAGGAGCTCCCCTGCGTTCCACTCAAATTCCCCCATACCTCTAACTGCCCCTTGGAGGAACCTCCGAGCCTAAAAAGTTTTTAATTAAGATCAAAAGAAGAATGTCTTCCATTCGCACGCAAACAGGTGCCAAGTAATTGTGTAGCAGAAACGCTGCCACACCTGAGTAGCAAACATTGTCATCTAATTACCACTTGATTTATATTTAAATTACACAGAGGAGTCCAGTCCCTTCTTAACACTCCACTATGATCTTAAACAAGCATTGGCATAACCAATAGGTCTCGCCTTTGGGACCTTATAAGTGTTTAGTTATCCAGCACAATATCCTTGGTGCAACAACAGCAAGTGTTGCATGGCTAAACACTTATAAGGTCCCAAAGGAGAGACCTATTGGCTATGCCAATGCTTGTTTTATCTCAATATTTGTGAATGTTAAGAGGTAACCCTTTGTTTGTGTCCACTGCACATGTACATAGATTTGCACAAGCATGCTGTGTTCAAGTTGTCCGCGATCTTGGAGTTCGCGAACTACACAAACATACATACTTTGATATTCTCACTGGACATCTCCACAACGACTTATTGGGGCTACATCAACCTGAAGCCACTGAGTGACAGAAAGGCCATAAAAATATAGTTAGCAATTGTGTTCTGCTGTTTTGCAATGACATGCTAATATATATGTCCAATACGAAATACGTTTTTTGACGTCTGTTAAAAAAAAGTTGAAGCCCCCATTATAACTTAACTTTTGAACCTTGTTACCAATTAGCACCAAAACAGGCATGCTCTTACATACCATTGCAATCTTTTATTGCCCAAGGGCTGATTCTCATTTCTCCGGGTAGAGAGTTATTAAGGGGCTAAAATTATTACGGATTCAAAAATCAGATATCTTATAGAATGAGGTGTCATCCTTCCATTAACACAAACATGTTTCTTCTCAGTTAAATATAACATGCAAGAATACATCTGTAGCCTCTATGAGCTACTTCTATGTGCACATCTTTGGAAGTCTTCGAAATTCATCCCAGAATACCTACCATCTGCTTCTTCCCACACATTCAAATCTCAGCTCCACTCCATACTGGGGGGTGAGGGGGTGGGGGTGGGGGGGTAATTTAATCCTTAGTAACACAGAAAAATCATATTGTGCGTCCATTTTAATACATTCATGTTTTCGGCTAACAGTGATGTCCGAATTAAGAACAAAGTGGTAGGCGATATGGTGAAGTGGCAAGAAGGTGAGGAGAGCTTTTAGGTTTATAAAAGCTTTAGGAATGCGTTCACCCATCTTTAAGATGTATTCCTCTGCAAGTACCTCTGAGAAAGTACCCCTCACTGGAATTTACTCGCCACAAGGCGCGGGCGAGATGGCTGACAAGGGCGGCCCAGGCACAACGATACAGCAATAGACTGCTGCTGAAGTCAGCCCTTTGGTTTCCAAATATCAAATTGCATTTCTTCTACTAATTTTTAAACCCTGGCAGCTTTCAGTTAAACTAAAGTGGACATCAAAAGCATGACAAATAAACAGCGAGCAATATAAGTTGATGACAGATTTATTTGAGTTTGTTTTTTCAAACAGGCTCCATCAGATCTGTTTAATAGGCTGACAGTTGCATTGGACGGCTTAATAAAACATTGGACGCAGCGTTTCCAGCTAATGCAGAAATCCAAATCCCAGCAGAGATATTTTATTCATGAGACAGTAATTTCAGAGACTAGCCAAAAAAACAAGCACAAGCGCAGCAGGCTGCCGGGAGCAGGGGGAGGCACACCCACCTCGCGCGGCAGGACGAGGGCTGCGCGATTCCCTTGCAAGAGCGATAATTGCTACCATATGGCGGTGCTCGCTCCCACAAGTGAATCGCCAGACGTGCACGCATTTCCATTAAAGGCAATGGAACACGTGCATATTCATGAGACAGTAATTTCAGTGACTGGCAAAAAAAACAAGCGCGGCAGGCTGCCCCCAGCAGGGGGAGGCGTGCGCGCTTCGCGCAGCACCAGAGGGTAGCAGGGAAGCAGCGCAATTCCCTTGCAAGAGCAATAATTGCTACCATATGGCGGTGCTCGCTCCCGCAAGTGAATCACCAGACGTGCACGCGCTGCCATTAAAGGAAATGGAACGCGTGCATATTCATGAGAGTAATTTCAGAAACCGGCAAAAGAAAAGCGCAGTAGGCTGCCGGCAGCAGGGCGAGAGAGCACGCACCTCGCACGGCAACAGGGGGAAGGAGGGGAGCTGCACGATTCCCTTGCAAGAGCGATAGTTGCTACCATATAGCGGCACTCACTTCCGCAAGTGAATCGCCAGACGTGCATGCGTTGCCATTGAAGGCAATGGAACGCGTGCATGTTTTTGGCGGGAAAGCCAAAGTGATTGCTAAAGGTTTTTTGCCTACGCAGCGCATGTGCACTGCGTAGGAGAGACCTAAAAAGAGTGTGAGTCCACAATAGAGAAGTGACACCTTTGCTTGCAACTGATAACCTAGAAAATAAATCTCCTCCCCCAGGCAGGAGGGCACATATGCTGCTATCCTTTCTGCCATGATATCCAGTAATGCTTTCCTTAACAAAAACTCAGGTTATAATCACTGGAATAAGGCGAAAAGGGGGAGAGGACTAGAATAAGAAAGAAAGGGACATTACAACATCAGCCCTTTTCCACTCCACAGTCCTTAAATATTGATAACGGACAAAGCAGCAATAAGAGTTGTTGTTTGATATTACCACTGGAGCTATTCAGAATGACTAGTATTCACTGTATTACAACAGTATATCAGAGCCATACAATAGGCTCAGTGAGCTCTTTGCAGCCTTGCCAAACTCTCCTTTGTGGTCTCCCACCAGGGCCGGACTGGCCATGGCGGGCACCGAGCGTTTCCCCCGTAGGCCGCTAGGGTGGGGGCCGGTTTTGGCCCCCCTGGGGTCTTTTTTGTTACCTGGGGTCACAATATCGGCCCCCGGTAACAAAATCGTCCGAAACTGGCCCTCGCAAACTGCTCAGCTGCACTCACCCTGACCCCAGGGGGGGCGGCTGAGCAGTTTGCCAGGGCCGGTTTCTGTTCCCAGTCGGGCCCTGTCTCTGACTGTACTAGGATTGTAATGTACTTAGACCAATAGGTTTCTGCTCGACCAATCTGGGCGAGTAGAACATGGGGGCAGTGGGCTGGTAGTGCAGACACATGTCCTGTAGGTGGGCTACTTGATATTGTGTTCCCAATATACACCTTTAGAAACAATACTAGTCAATACCTGTGGCAGTAATATCTCAGACTTCTAATTAATTTCTCTAGTGTCCCTGACAGGTAGACTTTTTCCCTGGGAGCAGATTTGCTGTAGTAACTGCAAGAAATGATGTATTTACTCTCCAAATGTCCGAGACAACACTGGAAGTGCCATTCCCACCTTGGGGTAATCCATCAATATGATTTGACTGAACCCTTGAAAATGTGTGGTGCAGAGGGCTCTTGACAATGACAACCGGAGCTAAGAGCCTAGTTACATTAAGATGGGAGAGGACTCCAATCCCATAATGTGGTCAATGTCTCATAAGGTCATCAGGTACATACACAAGCCTGCATCTGGAATAGTTGTGAGAATGACGTGGCATAACCCAGCCTGGCACCCCGTGTAGGGGAGCGATAGTCTGTACCGCAGTGATAATTCCAGAGGCAGACCAGACACCGGTACCTAACTTCCTGACGGGTGATTTCCCATTGTAAAGTACCAACCTGTCTGGTGAGGTACCAGGTGGTCATCTGCATGTATGTCATATTTACAAAGCTATCTAATTTGTTAACTTGCCCAAATCCATCTTCTGTGGGGTACTGTGCCATGGCCACATATCTTCTATTATTACACTCGGATTCTGAATATAATATATCAAGGCGGGGGTAGCATAAACATGAAAGAAATACTATCATGGAAGCTTTGGAACCAAGGCACAGAGTAGAGTATATATTCCCGGGTGTATATGGGGGAAAATGAGTAGCATTCTCTACAGTACAGGTGTGCCTCTTACCCTCTATGGCTGTGGAACTCTTCACAGAAAGACCTCAGGATTCGATATGAGCATTGTACAATTTGGAAAGGTCTGTCTGTGTTTATTTTAATTCTCAGAAATATTCTTCTCAGCTGCCTTGTCCACACCTTTTCAGTTGCTATAAGTTAGTACTATTATACACTGGGGATTTGCTCATCAAGGTACATCCATTATAACATAACAGACTTGCTGTAACAGATTTAATGTAACAACAATCCACTAAATAGCACAAAAGTGGAAAACATTTAATGAAGTTTTGCAGTTGGTACTAGAACAGGATATTTTCATTTAGTGCTGTTAGCTGAACTGTCTACATTTGCATCCATCGCAGACTAATTGACGCCTAACCTTTTTGTTCTGTGGATATGTAGGGGGCACTTCTGGAGACCGAGCCAAAAGAGAAGCGGACACCATCCCTGAAGCCTGGGATTCACCTGTGTATCACTTCGACCCTTCTTCAGGTAAAACATTCCTTATTATCTTGGATGAGGATGGTTGAACTATGCAGAGAATAGATGGATCATGAGGAGGTCTAGTTTAAGGCACTAAGGGGCCCCTTATGATGGCGGGCAGACAAACCGACAGCCAGAGATGCGGCAGTCCCGCTGTGCCTATTTTGGTGCGACCACCACTCTGGCGGTCGCATCACGCATATTTAACATTGTGGTGGGCGGTGCTGTAAGCAGCACCCGCTACAATGTTAAAAAGGAATGTTGTGCATTGGCATGCACAATGTGATAGGCACAGCGCAGTGCCTGCCACCTTGTGCATGCCAATGAAGCTGCACCCCCACCCACCCAACATCGGGCCCCCAACAGGCCCCCCCAAGCCAAAGACTGCATGTCTTTCCAAGGCATTCTATCGCACCCATCATAATATGGATGGCGGTGCCTGCAAGACACCACAACCATATAATGGGCCTTTTCCGCCCGGCAGGCAATCGTGACGACTGCCTGCAGGCGGAAAAGCAGGGGACAGTCTGTCCATCCACCACGTTAACCCCCGCCATGCTTTTGTGGCGGGAGGTAAATGGCCGTCTGGCGGTGAGTTTTGGCCGGCGGATTGCCATCGCAGGTCGGGTGGTGGCGATCCGCTCGCCATGATAATGGGCTCCTTAGAGTGTGAGATGGTTTTGAACACATGCCTACGCAGAGCGTCCCACTGAAGAATGCCACCCTTGATAGCAGCCTACCAGAGACAGAGCCAAAACCTACCTGACAAGACTACCACCACCAGTGATCTGTGCGAAATAAATACAATTTCCGTACACACAAAAACAGAAACCAAATACATATTACCAATTGCTAAATTTTTACAGCATCAACTGATATTTTTCTGGCTTAGTTTCACATACCTGGAGGATTTGTGCCTGTCATATGTATTTGGAGGAAAAATACGTGAAAATGTTCTTTGGCAAACACAATATGGGGCAGATTTACAAGCCCCTTGCGTCACTTTTGCATCACATTTTCCATGTTAAAAGTGACGCAAACTTGGCGCAAGGGGCTTGTAAATCTGCCCCTATGTGTTTTACCGAATTGTTGCTATAAAACCTCCTTTTACAAGGTTTCCTGCAATCCTAAAAAAATATATATATCATGAAATTTGGTAAGAAAAATCTTTGCTCTTTTGTAAATTGCAAGACAGCGCCCATATTAGCTGTATTGTTACCCTGCATTCGATCACCAGCGTAGTTACTGGTTACTGTGGACATTTTAGTCGGACGATCCCTCTTCTCCCTTCTGGATTTCACCTTCGTTGTAGCCTATAATGTTGCCCACAGAATCCAAAAGCATGTTCTCTGTGCGTCAACAGTATACAACAACAACAAAGACATAGGAATACATTATTTTGATTGAAAACAATATGATGAGCCGATTTGGGTGTACGTACGTGAGCTGTTATGCTGAAATCTTCTTGACGAACAAATGGAGAATTGTACATAGTCTGAAGAGGAAAAACTTAACAATTGTGTACATAGTAAGAGAGGTGGACTCTTAAAAGCTCGAAGAGTATAGTAAGACGAGAGAGAGGACATTTCATGGTATGCCATGATGCATAATTTGACAAACTTTACAAACGATTTGGCTTGTGGGTATTCACATACATCTTTCAATTAGTTTTCCACTGTGTAAGCTCATGTAAATGTCCTCCTGTGAAAGGCCACTATTAAATGTCTTTCTAGTTTGGAAAATGGAAAAGAGAATCCGTGTTAATATCCGTGCAGAGGAATGGGTTTATCAACAGACGTACACATTATTTGCTTGAAAAAAAAATAGAAAAAAACATGAATTGTGCAAATGCGCAATTTTACAGATGTTCCATATAATTAAAATGTGGTATTAGGAATAGACCAGGAATTACATGGCGGAAAGGCCCACGGAGTACTGTTGAAATCTCTCTGAATCGCCCACATTGCAAGTTATCCCATTGGTCGCATGTCAAAATATCTGTAGCAATTTTTTTGATAACAGAATGGCCCTCATAATATTTAGAAATATATTGCCCCATTGGGTTTAGATTATCTCTATTACCGCAACAAATGTGTAAACAATATTTCGGGCACAATTTTTATGGCAAGCAATAATCGGGGGACTAGTGACTCACATGGGAGTTTCTGTAAAAAACAAAGGGGCATATTATAAAGGGGGTTTATCTCCGCTTTTTTGGCTTTAAAAGCCAAGAAAGCGGAGATAAAATGATCTCCCTATTACCTAGCTGTCACTAACACCAGTTAGCGGCAGCTAGTAGGAGATAGCGACCATCTTGGGCCCCTCTTTGCATGTCAGAGAAATTTATCACTAATGACATGCAAAGTGGGCGTGCCAAGATGTTAGCGACTGGAAACAGTTGCTAACATCGCTATCTCCTATTACCAACTTTCGGAGATATTCGCGGTAAGCGCAAATATCTCCAAAAGCTAGCACCTGCCCTGAGCAGTTCTTTGCCATGTTACCCAATGGGAGGTAGATAGCATGGCTAAGAGCATTAGCCCGGTAATGCCTGAATATCGCTGACTTTTCAGCGATATT
Source organism: Lissotriton vulgaris (assembly GCF_964263255.1). Taxonomy (NCBI): domain Eukaryota; kingdom Metazoa; phylum Chordata; class Amphibia; order Caudata; family Salamandridae; genus Lissotriton; species Lissotriton vulgaris. The sequence goes on along the minus strand of NC_141695.1, from coordinate 279,284,490 downwards.
CATGCATTGCCGACGATTTTTATCGCATTTGCGATAAACCTTGGTAATACCAAGGTTTATCTGTGATAAAAATCGCCGCAGGTCAGCGATACATTTTTGTCTCTAACCAAGCAATAGCGATAATTATCGCTATTGCTTGGTAATATGCCCCAATGTTCGAGAGGGTTGAAGCCCCACTCAAATAATAAAACACAGAACCCTTTTCATTGTGAACCACAAACGTCAGGAACTAAACCTAAAACAATCTGGCCTAAATTTGAAGCAATGTGTACAGTATTTATGCAGCACTCAAAGAATATTAAAGTGAAAAGACAAGATAAGAAAATTCCTGAAGCAATTTAGAAAAATGGAGTCTAATTTAGCAAAGAAAATGACACCAAATTGACAAAAATCCAATCAGTATAGTCAGAAATATGAGTTCCTAGAAAATAACTCCAAAAATCACAAAGCGACAGTCATGATTATCTGATTTTGCTGGACATGGGCAAAGTGAGAAGTTCAGGCTGACTGTGATGGAGCGTGGGTCGGACATAGGGACCATGTTCGTCCCTCTGAAGAGTTACCTTCTCAAGTACAAATGAAGAGCTGCTGTTGAATGAAGAGGTTGTTCTTGGCGCAAGGAGCTGGTCGGGCTTCACAGATGGTCACTGCTGTGGCGTTAAGAGTCGATTATCACTGCAGCTTTAGGTTGCTGATCAACATAGATTTTCACTGTTGGCGTGAAGTGCAGGTCTTGATGGAGTCTGAAGTTGGTGGTCCTTGCAAACGATCCCTGTCGGAGCAAAGAGCAGGTTCTGCTGCAGCTTTGTGTTGCTGGTAAGCTCGTGTGTCGATTCGCAGTCTGAAGAGGTCTCTATGCAGTCGTGAGGAGCCCAAAACTCTGTATCTTCACCATTCCTTCAGGCTGCTTGCACTCTGATGCCAGCTAAAGGTCCAGGACCAGGAAGCCCCTCTTAGAGATCAAGGCTCACTACAGGAGAGGCCAGCAGCAGAGCTCAGGCAGGTCAAGTCAGTAGGGCTCAGGCAGGTCCAGGAACCTTGTCAAATCACTCTAAATGAAACAAGAGATCTGTCAAATTACCCTTAATGCGGAGGTCTTCAAACTTTTCTCGGCTGACCCCCGCCCCCATCTAAACCTTTTCACACATTAAGCCCCAACCACCACCACCTGACAAAAAAGTTCTGGAAGCTGGTACTCTGCATCATTGATGGCCATTCCCTACTGCAGAGCCAAGGTCGTATAGTGCAAATATTATTAAATAAAGTGGGAGTGCTTAGTAAACTGAAGTTTTTGTAGCGCTTGTGTTTTTTATAAAGTTCAAATGAAAAGTCTCCTAGACAAATTAGCAAAACAAATTACATTGGTGCTTCATTTTCACATAAAACACAACATTTAGGATGGATTAGTAAAAACAGTCCCAAAACACAGCTGAGGGGTGTGCCTATTTTTCTCCACAGAGACAGTCAATGTGTGGATGGATTATTGCGTCTGCCATCAATAGGTTGTGCTCAATTATAGTCTTGAGCAGTACCTGGAAATGGGAGTGCTCACAAAATGTTGTTATATATTTTTTGCAGTTTTAAATACCACAAGCTTTACCCAAAGGTATTGGGGTGCTTTCCAGAACCATCTTTTACATTACACAAGCGCACATTTATTTTTTGTAAGCACTGGGAGATTAAGTGATTTGCCACAGGGTGTTGAGCAGATGCCAATATTTGAACCTGGTTCCCCAGCTCCACAGTTATCAGCTCCGGCTGTTGTGCCACATCATTGCCTCTAGACAAGATATCAGAAAAGGGGTTCCACAAAATATGCTTTCTGACACAATTGAAAAATCTGTGATTATGTGGAGTATGGCCAGGTGTTGCCATGGCATTATGAGGCCAGTCACAGTTTTCGAAGAAGGCCTAGGGGACATTTACGTCATACACATGTGATATAAGTGATTAAAGAGGATATATACATATTTATTCTCTAGCAGCATCAAGATTCAATTTGTTAGCATAGTTGGCTTAAAAAGAAGTTTGCCTTCCAAAGCTTCAGAAATAGCTCTACATGAAATCATTTCAATTTGGTCTACAAAAGAAGTGAGGACAGAGGGTAGGCATACTTCACAATATTTGTTATATTAGGCTTGTGGACTCAGCTCTAGGAATTGGAACATGTTAAACAAGCACCAGCGACTTTAATCAAGGTCAAGTTCATTTTTCATAAGTCACTGGTAAATTACGTGATTTTGCCCAGGATCACAAGATGTTGAGCCGATGCCAGGACTCGAACCCAGGTCCCCAGAACCAAAGTCAGCACCAATGGCATTAATGCCAAATCTGCTCAACCTTGAAGTATCCAACGTTCCCAAAATTAGTGGGATGAAGGGTAAAGGAGCGAGGCTTTAAAAAAATCAAACAAAAGGTCTTTACGCTTACCTGCCAGAGAATGGAATCTTCATGAAGGATACAACGGTGTTAGATTTCTTGCAGTGAAATGCAGTAGCTGCGAGGGTACAAACCAGGACAACCTTGAGGGGGAAGTGTTCATGAGCGAGGCGAACACCAGCAACCAGATGTTAAATTCAGCAACCCGAGGCAAAAGCCAACAGCGAAAAAGCGCTGTTTCATCAGCAAATTTGAAGTATGTTGCGACTTTATGTATACAAAATTCACTCCTATTCTACGAATTCCCTCACGACCACTCACCAACAATGCACCTCATCACTCTATGGCCCTTTTCCTACCAACATTTTACTTTTTTATAAGGCTACCAGTAGTTTACTAATACTCAGTTCTGTGATCTGCATGGTACACATTCTTTGTAGCAGGCGCATTAGCCCTCTGAGCTGTATGGGTGACAGGAGTGCCCATGTGAGTGCACAATGAGTGATGCAACAGTGTGAGAGTGGGGTGAGATGAGTGACTATAACGTGAGTGAGGTTATCATATGAATTTGAGTGAGTTTGTAAAGTGAGCAGTGAGGGGAACAGATGAGTGAAGTGTCACATAAGCAGGGTGAGTAGTGTGCTTGTGTGACTAATATTCATGTGCATTATTCAGCGTCCAGGGATCGAGGGTGGAGGAAATAAATATTGCGCTCATCCTGCAACAAACTTCTAGTTTTTTGATTAGTTTTGCAAGCTCATTATATAGATGTTGCAGATGGTACAAAAATAAGCTGTCCCCTAAAGCCTGTTTTCAGCACTTATCTGTGTATACTTGGAAAAGTAAAAATAAATAGAAAGCATTTTTAGTTGTGTTTTAAGGGCCGCCTGAATGATCCAAGACCAAGACAATCCTATGGGAAAGTCGTGGTTGGAATTTTAAAGATTAAGGACACTTCGGAGAGGACTTTGAGCAAACCATTTCAAACTTAGAAGGTTCTAAGGCCAGCACCCTTGAGAGTACTGAGATACCTGTGTTACCTATCCCAGAGGAGACGGGTGCATAGCGGTCAAGTGATGTTGGGAACCTTTGTCGTTTTTAATCTTGTGATGCGGATAAGTGATGCTGCCGGGAGGACGAAAAGTGCCCAGTGGAATCCAAGCCTGGATGCAAGGTGAGGAGAACCTGAAAACAGAGGTGACAGAGTCTAGGTCGCTTCAGGGTTACCATGGAAACGATAGACGAATTCCCACCGATGCCGGGTGCTTCAGGTGAGATGACTCAATGTTTGACTATAAAGGGAACAAAGATTGAAAAGTCACATTACTAATGACTACATAATATTTTATTAATAACAATATTTAGTGTCAAGACAAGGCTTTGTAGGCTCTTTAAACAAAAGATGGCTGGCATTTTTCTTTTGGTAACCTTACTTTATATTCCTTCTCATGAAATACATTTTCACACTAAGGCAATAAAATGTAAAAATCCAAATGTAAAAAATATGCAGAGTGGGGGGGGGTCCAATGGGCAATGGAACCAGAAAACAAACAGCCTCTGTAACCAGTTTACAAAGGTATGTAAATATGCAAATGGTCTTTAAAGACATGTGAAAAACTGGGGCGTGCCAGACTTAGGACTCCAGACACTACCCAGCCCAGTGAGAAGTTGGCCTGGTATATGCTGAGACACGGGGGAACCAAACAACGGTCCCACCAAGCTGCACAGCCAGAGCACTGTATAAATAAGTTGAACTCCACACGATATTTCAAACTTTTATTCATAATTGTCACCATTTATGTATTTAATCTCTAAACTTAACTTTTGTTCAAATCATTTTATCCATATCAAATGCTGAGCATTGATATTCACAAAAGGCACAGGAACACATGTAGTTTCCACATATCATGTTTTATTACTCAACCCAGTGCATTTCGGGGAAAACGATTCCCTTCGTAAGGGGCATCTAAAAAAAACAAAAACATAAATTTGACCAATCTTGATCAACATAAATAATGACCTTCCTATTTTAAGCCACTGAAATACAACTATCCTCCTTAAAGGTCACATTTTCAATAATGACACTCCCCATTAATCGAGCTTGTTCCCAACACATTACATCAATATGTTTGCACCAATCCCTTCCCCATTCCACTTACGTACCCATCAATACCAGTGTCACTTCCATGACCAAATCTTTAACAAAAATAAGTTCAGCTTCAGATAAATTCAGCACCTTTCATTAATAACCTGATTCCACTTATATGTAGTCACAAAAATAACCTCTAAGATTATTAACACTTCCCATGACATGCAGTTGATTACATGATTAAAACAACATTCGCAAAGATTCAATTTCTCCTCATCAGACCCTGGGGTCTTAATGAGGTCATCTAAAAGCAAAGTCTCTATGAGGCGTTGGGTGCTTGCATGTCTCCCTGGCTTCAGTTTCCTAAATGTACACATATTTCTCAATTCCTGAAATGAGAGATGGTCATACTTAGTTGGCAAGGAGCCACTGGCTTCAGGCATATAAGACATACTAGAGTTACGTGGTGTAGGCACCTACCGAACCTATTGGGAACTAAACTCTCTTGAGTTAGAGAAAGGGTATGCTAGACCCTTGGCTACCCAACTCCAAGTTCAGTAGAACTTACTTATTCTAGTCTTGACTTATATGTACCTAATACCTTTAGTGGTTTTCAGTCATTCACTCAATGATATTTATCTGGTAAAACAATAGCAAGCTTGAATCCAAACCGCTGCACACCAATGTGAGAAGTTGGCCTGGTATATGCTGACCACTAATTAAACTGGGCACCTTGTACCAGTCCAAACAACCCTTGTTGATGATTAGGTTAAAGACAACCTTTATTGAAAGCTATTAGAGTGGTTGCTATGCAGAGCAGCCTTCAGGCTTAGTCTCGAAGGAATGTAAAGCAGCTTGTTTTACCAATTTAGAACCTCCTGAATGACCAAATGAAAGGAGAGCCACACACGGGATATAAATATATGTATTTATTGCTAAACACTCTCTACTAACCTCTTTATGAGACTAGAGCACAAAGCACACAATATTAAATCACTAGAACAACAGTAAATAGCACAATACACAGCGGGCTCCAGGGGGAGCCCAGACTATATATTAAGAAAGTGGTATAACAACCACAACTTGACTAGACACAGTGCCTAGAGCATGTATATTCACTGGGACCCCAAGTAACCATCCAAAGTAGTGTCACAGGGGCCCCACGGAGGACGAGTGCAGTGTGTAAACACAGGTGCGCGCGCCGTACAATCCTATGGGAAACTCGTGGTTGGAATTTTAAAGATTAAGGACACTTCGGAGAGGACTTTGAGCAAACCCTTTCAAACTTAGAAGGTTCTAAGGCCATCACCCTTGAGAGTACTGAGATACCTGTGTTACCTATCCCAGAGAAGACGGGTGTATAGCGGTCAAGTGATGTTGGGAACCTTTGTCGTTTTTAATCTTGTAATGCGGATAAGTGATGCTGCCGGGAGGACGAAAAGTGCCCAGTGGAATCCAAGCCTGGATTCAAGGTGATGAGAACCTGAAAACAAAGGTGATAGAGTCTAGGTCACTTCAGGGTTACCATGGAAACGATAGACGAATGCCCACCGATGCCGGGTGCTTCAGGTGAGATGACTCAATGTTTGACACTGCAGCCACAGGGATCAGGAGACGTTGATGATTACCAAAGTCTGGAGGTGAGCTGACCCACAAAGGATGTTGAGTGCTGGGGGGTCAGTGTCAGGATTGAACACCAACAAGCCTTGGCAACTGCAACCCATGTGGGCAGACGAAATAAGCTTCGGTGTGGACCAGCAAGGGCCCAGAGACTCTCCAAGCTATGGAGAGTCAGGGCACGTCTAGAGCAACTAGGAAATCTCATGGAAAGTCAAAGTTACCTTCATAGGAACCCACAGGCCAACGGACCAGGGATCAGGGATCGCAAAAGGACCTTGAACTGATTCACAAAATACCAGCCCACGGAACATTCATTGAGTCTTGGCCAGAAACCTGGAATTACTGATCGGGGTCAGGACTACAAGTAGCTTAAAGCACAGCCTCAAGGATTGCCGAAAAGCATATGCTGCTGAAAAAGTATGCGGTGCACAGGGGTTCGGGTTCCACAGTCCCCACAAGGGATACTGGTCTCAGAATTGCTGAGAGAGCAGATTGACCACAGAGACCTCGGAAACCCACCTCCTGTGTTGCAGAAATCTTCAGAGTCCTCAGGAGTTCGGGAGAAGCAAACTGGTCAGATGTGTTAAATTGCCTACTTTGCAGTGGAGTAACTCCTTTACTCCAAGGCAGATTCTTCAGTCTATACAAGGGTGGAATGCTACCCCGGGGGGGTTAGTATTCCAAAGTGATTGACACCTTACACGACAGGTTTTGATAAAGCCAAACCAAAGTTAGCATTAACCGCGAGGATTATAATTAGGGCTCCCTGTTTTCCGTTTTTACTGGTTTTTACATATAAATACAGAGAGAAAACTATTTATTTCACTGTCTGGATTTATTTTTAAATACAGATAAATATGGAAAATAGGTCTTCTCTGAATGTATTTTTTCTACTGTCAATCATGAGTGCCAGGTCAATGGATGTACAGATTGTAAGGTAGGGGAGATGAAAAAAAGACAACAGATTTCCTAATTAAGCTGAATTAAATGGAGATCTACAGTTATTTAAGCTATTCTACAATGCAAGTATTTTCAGATAACACTATTGCACTGTATGCTGCTGAAACCTTTTGGGCATTTAAATGGGAATATATATTTATCAGTAGAATAAATGTGGAAAAATACCCACAGCAGCTTCATTTATATAGAAAACTCAAAATAAAAATGGATAAATACAGAAAAAATAAGTAAAAAATTAAATATGGATAAATACAGATGGAAATGTAGAAAAAATAAATACCATAAAACCGGGATCCCTAATTATAATGCACTTAAGAGTATATGGTATGGCTATATCATAGAACAGCTATAAGGAGGTGGTTCCGAAAACTGAAGAGGGGCTCAGCTCATGCTAGAGCACCCTCTCACATAAAACCAAGAACTCTGCCTCCAGGATTGTCGAGGCCTACCATAGGAGTGGCTTATGTGTGGCTATATATAAAGGTAGATATCGGTATACTTTATCTAAGTAAGGGGTGATTACACCACCTTACCCAGGCTGTGTGAACAGACCTGTGGTGTCAGTTTGGAAGGCAAACCCGGGGTGGCACAATACATGCTGCAGCCCCTGGTAGGCCTAAGGTGCACCTATGCCCTGGGTACCTATGGTACACTATACAGGGGTTCACAAGGGTGACCCAGTAACCAATCTGGTATGTACCTAAAGTACATGGTATCAATTTAGAGAGAGAACAGCTGGGCTGTGGGTCTGATTAGCAGGCCCACAGCCACACTAAAGTCAAAAAACCAGAGAATCAAAGCAAAAAGTGGAGGTGACCATAGGAAGCAGACCCAACTCTCCTACACCCCCTAACCCCCCGAAACGCAGGGACATTAAACTAACCTTGAGCAGTTGAGTCTTCATGTTCTAAGTGGAAATATCTGGAGAGTCCATCTGCATTGGCCTGGTCAGTCCCAGGTCTATGTTCCACTGTAAAGTCCATCCGCTGTAGGGAAATAGACCACCTGAGCAGTTTGGGATTTTCACCCTTCATCTGGTTTAGCCACAAGAGGGGCTTATGGTCTGTCTGAATCTTGAAGTGAGTACCAAACAAGTATGGCCTCATCTTCTTCAGGGCCCAAGCCACAGCAAAGGCCTCCCTCTCAATAGCTGACCAACGTTTCTCTCTAGGGGTCAGCCTTCTGCTAATAAAAGCTACTGGCTGGTCTTGACCATCTTTATTCAGTTGTGAAATCACAGCACCTACCCCCAACTCAGAAGCATCTGTTTGAAAAATGAATTATTTGGAGTAGTCTGGACTTTGCAGAATTGGTGCAGTGCACATGGCCTGCTTCAGGTCATCAAATGCCTTTTGACAGCTGACTGTCCACTATCTGGAAATTTGTAAAGCGGGCTACTCACCCGTAGGGTCTCAAGGCGCTGGGAGGGGGGGGGGCGCTACTGCTTGTCTTGAGCTGTTTCCTGAAGGAGAGATGGTCCTGGGTCCATCGTAGGTAGGTGGGGAGGGAGTTCCAAGTCTTTGCCGCCAGGTAGGAGAAGGATATTCCTCCGGTGGTGGTTCTGCGAATGCGTGGGACGGTGGCGAGGGCGAGGCTGGGGGAGCGGAGCTGGCGGGTGGGTGTGTAGAATGTGAGGCGGTTGTTGAGGTATTTGGGTCCCATGTTGTGGAGAGCCTTGTGTGCGTGGGTGAGGAGTCTGAACGTGATCCTCTTGCTGATGGGGAGCCAGTGCAGGTCTCTCAGCTGGGGAGAGATGTGGCTGTGGCGGGGGATGTCCAGGATATGTCATGCAGAAGCGTTCTGTATGCACTGGAGTCTTTTCTGTAGTTTGGCTGTGGTTCCAGCGTAGAGGATGTTCCCGTATTCTAGTCGGCTGGTGACGAGGGCCTGGGTGACCATCTTTCTGGTGTCGGTGGGGATCCACCAGAAGATCTTTTGGAGCATGCGCAGGGTGTTGAAACAGGATGACGAGACGGCGTTGACTTAGTTGGTCATCGTAAAGGAGGAGTCCAGGTTGAAACCCAGGTTGCGTGCATGGTCTGTTGGCTTGGGGGCGGTCCCCAGGGCAGGGGGTACCAGGATTCGTTCCAGGCAGAGGGGGATGCTCCCAGGATGAGGACTTCCGTTTTGTCTGAGTTCAGTTTCAGCCGGCTGAGCTTCATTCATTCCGCAACGTCTTTTATACCTTCCTAAAGGCTGCTTTGGTGGTGGCTGGGTCGTTGGTGAGGGAAAGGATTAGCTGGGTGTCCTCTTCATAGGAGATGATGTTTAGGTTGTGTTGGCGTGCGATGGCTGCAAGGGGGCTCATCTAGACGTTAAAGAGGGTGGGGCTGAGCGAGGATCCTTGTGGGACGCCGCAGATGACTTCGGTGGCCGCGGACCAGAACGGGGGGAGACGGACTCTCTGGGTTCTACCGGCGAGGAACGAGATGAACCACTCCAAGGCCTTTCCTTGGATTCCGATGTTGCTGAGGCTCTGTATCAGGGTGCGGTGGCATACGGTGTCGAAGGCTGCTGAGAGGTCCAGGAGGATGAGGACAGCTGGTTCCCTTTTGTCGAGCAGGGACCTGATGTCGTCGGCAGCTGCAATGAGGGCGGTCCGGGTGCTGTGGTTTGCTCGGAAACCGGACTGCGAGGGGTCGAGGGATCCGTTTGTCTAGAGGAAGGCAGAGAGTTGTTTGTTGACGGTCTTCTCGATGACTTTGGCCGGAAAAGGGAGGAGCGAGATGGGGGGGAAGTTCTTGAGGTCCGTGGGGTCCGTGGTCGGTTTTTTCAAGAGGGCGCTGAGCTCGGCGTGTTTCCAGCTCTCCAGGAAGGTGGCAGATGTGAAGGAGCTGTTGATGATATCTCGGAGTTGGGGTGCGATGATGGAGTCAGCTTTGTTGAAGATGTGGTGTGGGCAAGGGTCGGTTGTGGAGCCGGAGTGGTTGGTGTTCATCGTGCGGGGGGTGTCTTCGGTGCTGACCGAGGTCCAGGTGCAGAGGGTGGTGGTGGTGGGGGGCGCTGGTTCGGTGGTTGGGTGAATGGTCTGTGCGGCGAAGCTGTTGTGTATAGCGGCAATCTTGCGGTGAAAGAACAAGGCGAGTGAGTCGCTGAGGTCTTGCGAGGGTATGATGTTGTTGTTGCAGGCGCTGGGGCTGGAGAGCTCTTTGACGAGGCTGAAGAGTTCCTTGCTGTTGTGGGAGTTGTTGTCGAGTCGTACTTTGAAAGGGGTCCTTTTGGTGGTGCGGATCAGCTGGTGGTGTATTCGGGTGGCGTTCCTGAGGGCTGTCATGTTTTCTGTTGTCTAGTCGTGGCGCCAGTCTTTCTCGAGAGTGCGGCAGGTTTTCTTGGAGTTTTTTGAGATCGTTGGTGAACCAAGAGGCTTTCTTGCTGCCGAGTCTGCTTGGGGGGTTCTTCATTGGTGCGAGGTAATCGGCGCAGTTAGTGAGCCACTCTGTGAGGTTGTGGGCTACTGCGTTGGGGTCGGTCGGGTTGGTGGGAGGGTTCTGGTTAAGGGAGGTGCTGAGCTGGTCGGCGGTGGTCTTGCTCCAGCTTCTGCCGGGAACCTGTTGCGGGTGGTGGTGGGTCGTGGATCTCGTGAAGTTGAAGTGGACGCAGCTGTGATCTGTCCAATGTAGTCCGGTGGAGTGGCTGAAGGAGATGTGTTTGCTGTAGGAGAAGATGGGGTCGAGCGTGTGGCCGGCGTAGTGGGTGGGGGTGTTCACCAGTTGTTTGAGTCCGAGGTTGGCAAGGTTGTCCAGTAGGGCGACGGTGTTGCTGTTATTGTTGTTCTCCAAGTGGAAGTTGAGATCTCCTAGGAGGATGTAGTCTGAGGAGGTTAGGGCGTGTGGGCTGACGAAGTCTGCGATGGCACCACTGAATTGTGTGCGTGGTCCCGGGGTTCTGTAGATGAGGGTGCCTCTGAGGGTGGTCTTGGGGTCGGTGTGTATCTGGAAGTAAAGGTGCTCGGTGGTGGTGAGGGTGTCGTTGGAGTAGGTCGTGATTCAGATGGTGTCTCTGTGGATGATGGCGATACCTCCTTCGGTTTGGATTTTTTGAAAGTGAAATACTTGTAGTTACAAATGATGATACGTGATGCAAGCATTGGTAGTAGAAATGTCGTCGCGATCCTTCGGGCGTGGGCTGGCGGCAACACTTCCAGTTGCCGCCCCCAGATCTCCCATGGCATTAAGGGTGGGCGTAAAATCCGTTTTGCGGGCGAATTTGCGGATTTTCCGCGATTTCGCAATCCGCGAATCTCGCGAAATCGCGGTAAAATCCGCGAATCAGCGGGGGCGAATTTTCAGCCAAGCAAGGGTTACAGTAGCAGGTGCAAAAGTTGAACCTAATTTCTTTGTAACCTTTTACAAAAGGGTTACAAACAAATTAAACTTGGACACCTGCTGCTTATTGCTTCCTGGCGCCTCGTTGCCTACTTGCAACTATTCTCTGACCTTGCTCTGACCCTTGAAGCAGGGTCAGAGAATAGTTACAAGTAGGCAACGAGGCACCTGTCCAAGGAATTAAACCTCATCAGGAAGCACTTACAGATATAAAAAACAGGAAGAAGGGAGAGGATGGCAAATACACCCATTTTGAGTTGTCAGGAGGGGTTAAACAAAAAGAGACCTTTACAGCACAATTTTCATATGCATTTTGCTAAAAATAAAAAGCTGTATGTTCTGTAGGGGCAACTCAGGAATCTGGCCCTTCAGAGATCCGGCCTCTCTTTCTTTCTCTCGTTCTCTCTCTCCCTCTCCCTTTCCCTCTCTTTCTATCTATCTATCTATCTCTCTCTCCCTCTCCCATAAACGACTGCATTGGTAACTTCGCTATGCAAGCGGCTCGTGAAGACGCAAAAATCCCTGCGAACACGCAAAAAACCCGCAAACACGCAAAAAACCCTGCGAACACGCAAAAAACAAAAATCCGCAAATTCGCACAAATTCGCGAATTTTGCGGATCGCGAATTCGCAAATCCGCAAATCACAAATTCGAAAAAATTCGCCCATGCTTACATGGCATGTCCCATGTTGGAGCGCGACCGCCCGTACCAGGCAGAGCCGGCTCATCCCCTCGGTAGAGCGGAGCCGCATGCTGCTCACCCGAGCGCCTCGCCAAACTGTCCTGTCAAGGAAAAAAGGTGGAGTCCAGCATGCCAGGGTGACAAAACCCCCATCCCCTCCCCAAGAGCTGCCCTCGCCCCAACCCCTCTGCACACCCGACCCCACCCTGCTGAGTGCCCCCACCCCGCTCCACACCCCCAACTGCTCCCCCCGACCCCCACCCCAACCCCTACCCCATGTCACCCACTGTGGTCCCACTCCCCCTCCTCACCTCATGTACCCCCAACCCGGCCAGCCTCCCCCATCCAGCCCCCACCACCCCCCTCCGCCTCCCCCCCTTCCCAGCCCCGACTGCCTCCCCCCACCACACCCGGGCCCCAGTACACCACTCTGTGCTGCAACCCCCCACCCCTGTCCCATCCCCACTCTCCCAGCCCCCTTATCCACTTGCTCCTGGGCACCACCGCCTTCTGCACCGGGCCCCCCCAACCCTGGCCACCTCACCATTCTTACCACCCACTGGACCCCCCCGTGATGTCTCCCGCGCCTCTCTCCCCCTTCCCAGGGCCCCCGGATCCTTCGCTAGCCAGCCCCCCTCGACCCCCAGCTCCACCCTCAAATACCAGCGCAGGGCGCCCCCTTGCCTCCTCCCGCCCCCTTCCAGGACCCACCCCACATCGCGGCCTTGCCCCACCGGCCTCCCTCGTCCGCCCCCTTTCCACCCCTCCCACCTCCCGGGGCCTTCCACAGCCGAGACCGCGGAGGCCCTCACGCAATTATCGCTGCTGCGGCGCCGTTTGCGATATAGAAAAGGGGTCCAAGACCTCTATATTTTAAAGTAACTCAATTAATCAGTAACTTTTTTGAATCAACACAGTTAGGAGCACATCACTTAGGATCAGCTCTATTCAATTAAATGTTTCTCATTCTTCATTACAACAAAATGTGAAAACAAGGGCAACAGCAACACAAAATATCCAGCCTTGAGAATTATTAAATAAACCAAGGTCAGCATGTTAATCATTTCAAACATTAATTTGAGTAATATAGCAAAAGTTACCCCAATGGGGCGTGCAGATAGAAAAAGGAATAGAAAAAGTGTGTGCAATTTGAGAAGGAAAAATATTGTAACAAAATATATTCATTAATAATTGACTAAACAACAGACGATAAATCAATTGACCGTACTGTTCAACCTGGCCAAGGTGAGACACCATTTTTTTATGGGTATTATTAAATGTTCATGACTCCTCAGTGTCAAAAAATGTCCGCACATCAATATACAGAAACACAAAAAAGGGTCCAGGTTTTTAAATAGATACGTCGACGTTTCGACTCTTCTTTACGGCCTGACGGTTATTTAAGCCTGAGCCATGCGAGTCTTCTTCAGGACGAAAAAGAAAGGAGGGTAACTTGGGATCATAGATGACCCCTTCCAAAACGATGGGGGTAGTGCTTATTCCCACATTCCCAGGGCTTATTCTTTAATCCAATTCGTCACTCCGTGGGGAATTGATGGTAGATGTGGAATAGCGTGCAGTAGCAAAAAACAAGGGGAAGCACTTGGTTCAATCAGGACTCAATCTTCAAAAATTATTCAGTATATTTGAAGGGACCACTGGTTCTGACTCGGGGCCACTCTATATTGTAGAATCCTGTATTCAAATTTCAATTCGGATGGGTCTCCTCATTATTCTGTATGCACCAACCGAAGTATGGACCATCTGTTCCAAATATTTAATCTAATATCAGTGTTCTGCTCTCCAAAAACGTCTCCGTGTCGGCATAAACCTAACCGGGAAAGCCACCTCAATTCCCTCTTGGTTATATATCCACCAAGCGAAGTATGGATGGACCATCTGTCCCAAATGTTTAATCGAGTATCGCTCAGTTATCCAAAACGTCTCAGTGTTTGAAGCGCACCGCGGCGGTCTCACCTGGAGGTCGGGCCTCACAAGGTCCAAACGGCCCGCCTCCCCCAGCAGCCTGATAGCCTCCCGCACACGGGGGTCGCCGAGCGCACCGCACCGCCACACACGAGGGGTCCAGCACCCAAGCAAAAACGCCACGCTCACTGCAACTAGCGCGCACCAGCCTAACAACAACAATAATACTGCAAAAACTCGTGCACCCACTGCCCTGATGCCAGCTGCTGTGTCACTGCACCAAAATGGTGTCCAGTGACACAAGATGTCCGCTTATGAAAGCCCCAGCCCAAAAACAGCCCAACTGCAGCCCAAGGGACTTCCCCCAGCCCAACCAGCCCAACTAGCTCTGCTGTGTCTCCTGTGCCCCATGACCCCCCACCCCCCTACGGCCCCAAAACTACCCGTGGGGGCAAGCCTCCCGTTGGTTGGCTGCCCCCCCAAATCCCCATTGTAGCGTCTGCCTTAAATTCTCCTTTTTTTCCACTTTGTTGCTCCTTACAGTGAGAGGCCTACATCGTTTCGCATAACGTTTTTTTAGCACGCATTTAACACGCCCTTTAGACGCCTTAATAGTCTTTATTTCATGCATGAGGTTTGTACACAGTATACTTTTCCTCACAATGAGCGCGCTGTCACAGTGAAAGTTCTGCCCCAGCGCTGCCAATTTTTGCAACAATAGGAGCTCAGCACCCTCCTTTTCAATGAAAGTTTTGTCCTCATGACACAATGCCTTCCATGTATGGGGGTTTGTCATTAAGGTCGAATCCTTTCCAGCTATAGGTTACAGATCAACCTTGGCAGACCCAGCACGAATACCTGCACTATCTTCGACCATAGGTTACTGACCAACCTTGGCCGACCCACCTAGAATACCTGCGCTAACTGTGGGCAAGTCTCGCTAAATTTCACCTCTGTTTTTATAGTCTACTCACCCACTAGTTGAAGTAATGATCCTAGTGGATCTTTTTATGTCTCCTTTCATCTCTTCCCCCCTGTTTGAGCCCACAAGTCCCACACTGCTATATTTTCAGCCTGAAGTTATCTCGCTGCAACTGGTAATTTATCACAAAATAAATACTTGGTAGATATGTTCTTGACTGACACACCACCTCACTAACTCCATACAATTATTCATAGGTGCTGACGTGATTGGCAGCAGCACAAGGTGTGATGTACGCCACTAACCTTTTCTGCAGCAGCCAGCAGGAACAATGCCGCGAAGAATAGCTGTGATGGTGCTTATTTATTATATTCTGTACCTTTAATGTACTAAGAATCTCTCATGCGGAGATTCTGGAACTATGATGTTTTGTGTTCTGCTTGTCAGTTGAAGTCTTGTCTCCTGTGGCTGAGGTTTAATAAATACCTCCTGACTTCAATCCTACTTCTCCTGAGCTTTTATTTACTCAGAAAACACCACATTTTCATGGCGACGATCGGGTGAACCCATTCATCACCTCAACACAGTGAGAAAAAGAAGAATGACTCGTCTTCTCCTCCAGCGGCAGTAAATCATTTGAAGAAAGGAAGCGGAGCCTTCCCTGCGGCTGTTTAAAGAAAAGCGGTGAGGAGTAAGGCGGGAGGTTTATTGAGGAGGATAATTAAATAATTGAAAGATAAACAATGTGCGCTTTCACATTTGAAGAAGGAAATTAACGAGCATCACTCGCGCTTGAGTTATTTTCTCACGCTATTGCTCGCGCTTGAGTTATTTTCTCGCGCTGAGTTGCTCGTGCTAAGTTGATGACACAGCGCCCTCTGACGTCTGATCTTCATAACGCAACGCGCTGCCATCCAAAAAAGAACGTTTCTTTTGCTCGCGCTATTCTATTTCATCCCTGACGTCTCTGTTTGTTTCCTGACGTCTCTTATTTATTTAACACAGCGCGCAGAACGTTTCTTTATTGACAATTAAAACTACACGCACAAGGAAAGAAACAAAGAATGTTGATGACTCAATTCTAAGAAGACGTTCTTTCAGCACTAAGCATTATTAAAAGATTCCATAATCTTCTCTTTCTTAACAATCAGTTTTTCTAAGAGCAAAAGAACACGGCAAGAGAAAGGTTGATTCTAAAAAGAGACTCTTCTCAATATGAACATTCTATTTTAACTTCATTAAAAAAAGACTCTTTTAATAAAAAAAAAAGGGAAAATAATAAAGACTTCAACAAAGGAAAATAATAAAGATTTTAACATATTTACAGCTAAAAAAAAAAAGGAAAATAACATGCAAAATGTAACCCAACCCGCATTTTTTTTTAATACTCCAGGAGAACCCAATATAAAATGGAAAAAATGGAAGAAGATTTTTGCCAACTATGCAAGAGTTTGTGGAACTAACCTGAGTGCAGAAAGAAAGCTAGATCTCCTCTTACATTGTTTAGGAGGAGAAGGACAAGACGTTTTAGAGCATCTCCCTGACCTTTCTGCTGGAGAACAACGTAATTTAAATGAATACGAAATTGCTATTGCACAACTAGATAAACACTATCTTCCAAGAATCAGTACCATTATGGAACGTTATCACTTCGGCTTAAGAGAACAAAAGAGAGATGAAACTGTAGAAGCCTATGTTTCTTCATTAAGAAAGTTGGCGTCCTCCTGCAATTTTGGTTTAACACTTGATGAAAGAATTAGAGATCAGTTTGTACTCAGGTGTGCTCATGATGAAATAAGAAAAGAACTCTGGTTAAAGGATGAACCACCCCTTGAAGAAGTTTTAGCTATAGCTAAACAGGTGGAACATATGACAAAGTGTGTTGGAGAACTAAAAAAAGAAAAGGATAAAACATCCATCGTTGAAAAGAAAGATGAAACAAAAGTTCAAGAAGTTATATGTCAAGTCAAGAAACATGAAAAGAATGAAACTCTATCTGGCTCAGAAAGGGATAATTTTCCAACAAATGTTATGTCTCAAAATAATCTTCTAGGGCAAAGTATTAAGCTTGCGTGTTTTAGATGTGGTCAAGTAGGCCATCTAGCTAATTCTCCAATTTGTCCTGCATAAAGAATTATATGTAATGTGTGTGGCAAGAAGGGACATTATGGTAAGTGTTGCAGAACAAAAGTATTCCGACCTGAAATGTCTAGAAAACGTTGGAATCAGTCTCAACCACAAGTCAGAACTGTTACGTTTGAGATAAAATGTGAGGAAGGTGATCATCCAATTCATCCTGTAAAAGTAGGAAATGTAATGATTAATTTTAAATTTGACTCATGCTCTCGAATCACTTTAATTGATGAAGAACTATTTAATACTTATTTTGCTGGTAAAGTTAGACTGATGAAATGTGATGTTAAGCCTCTTGGGTATTCAGATAACCCAATTAAAATGGTTGGTTGTTTCATGGCTGAGATTGAACTTGGGAGCAGAATAATTGTAGGCAAAATATATGTCGCAAAGAAGGGTGATATCTTGTTAGGTTGGGTACATCAAGGTCAACTTGGAGTAACCTTAGACCCCAATGCTGATCCCCAGGTACAAATTCATCAAGTAGACATACTTGAGAACAATGAGTCAGATAAGGTATTGGGAGAGAATTTAGCTAGTAAGTTTCCCAAAGTATTCAGAGAAGAGTTAGGTTGCTTGAAAGGTTATAAACACCGCATTAGATTAAGAGAGAATGCGGTACCTGTTATAGCAAAGGTGAGGAGAATACCATTGATGGAACAGGATAAAGTAAAAGAAGAAATAGACAAATTGTTAAAGAATGATGTCATTGAACAAGTGGAGGCTACTGAGTGGTTGGCTCCTGTTGTCATAGTTAAGAAGCCAACTGGAGAAATTAGGCTCTGTGTTGATTTGAGAGCGTTAAATAAGGAAGTAGTTGTGGACAGGTTTCCCCTTCCGAATATTGATGAAATGGTAAGCACACTAGAAGGTGCCAGATATTTCACCACACTAGACCTTGCCTCAGCCTATCATGAGGTTGTATTAGACGATCATTCCCAAGACTTAACTGCCTTTATCACCCCCATGCGAACTTATAGGTATAAAAGGATGCCGTTTGGCCTTGTGTCTGCGGCTTCCGTCTTTCAAAGAATTATGGCAAGAATTTTAAGAGGGTTATCTGGTGTAAGATGTTACCAAGACGATTTACTTATTTATGGAAATAGTTCGAAGGAACATTTTAGTCGTGTGTGTACTGTTCTCAAACGTTTAGAGGATACAGGTATGACACTAAAGAAAAGTAAATGTAAGTTTGGTGTGAAGGAAGTAAATTATTTGGGACATAAAATAACTGACAAAGGCATTTTTCCTAAAAAGGAATTGGTTGACACTATCAACAAAATAAAAGATCCAGAGAATAAGGAGGAATTAGTTTCCTTCCTTGGTATGGTGGAGTTCTATGGAAAGTTTATTCCCAATTTTGCAGACAAAACACAGTCTATGAGAAGGTTGACATCTAGGAATGTAGAGTATGTGTTGTCTGATGAATGTAAAACTGAATTTATTGGAATTAAATCTGAATTGAATAAGGCTCCCTCCCTGCAGGCATTTGTGCCAGGGTTACCTACAATTTTATTCACTGATGCTAGTGAAAAAGGCCTTGGTGCTGTCCTAATACAAAAAAGAGATGGAAAGGACAATTTGATTTGTTGTTCTTCAAGATGCCTAAGGGGTTCGGAATTAAACTATTCTGTAATAGAAAAAGAGTCTCTTGCCATCTATTGGGCTCTGAGAAAATTAAAAAATCTAATTTGGGGAACAAAGATTCTGATTTTCTCTGATCATAAACCGTTAAAAGAGGTTTTTGATAAGAAGGGTTTGGATGCGATTTCATCAAGAATTAGAAAATGGATTGTTTCGCTACAAGAGTTTGATTTCTCTGTTTAATACATTCCGGGTGTATCAAACAAATCTGCTGATTGTCTCTCGAGAATGGTTGGAAAAGAGAACTTTGAAGAAGATGATCTTTTAGGTTGTTCTGATGACTCAATAAATGTATGTGAGATTACAGAAGGTGCGATTGAAGAAAAGGAGTGGAGAGATGAGCTTGAAAAGGATGAAGAGGTAAAAAGGGTAATGCTTTCCTTGAGCAATAATTGTCGTTTAGAGAAACCTTGGACTTTGGTTTCTGATGAACTTTCTATTCATTCTGGGTTTCTAACTCGGGGTACAAAAATGGTTCCTCCACTTGGTATCAGAAAGAAACTTTTATCTCATGCCCACTCTGGTCATCTTGGTATCGTGAAGACCAAAGAAATTTTACGCATGCAATTCTGGTGGCCAGGGATGGATCTGGAGATAGAAAGGTTAGTGAGAGATTGCCCAGAATGCTCTGCCAGTGATAACATTCTTAAGACTAGGCAAATGCCCATGGTAAAGAGATCTCTTCCAAAACATCCTTGGGATGAATTAGCCATAGATATAGTTGGTCCTTTATCAGGTGTGAGTGATACACCTTATCTTATTGTTCTTCTGGATCTGTATTCCAGGTGGATTGAGGTGAGCGCAGTAAGGGAAATTACTTCTGAAGAAGTAATAAAATTTCTAGATACCATCTTTAAAAAAGAAAGTTTTCCAAATAGTCTTCTTTCAGATAATGGACCACAATTCTGTTCAAGGGTTTTTGAGGAGTTTTTGGAAAAATCTGGAATTGTTCATAAAAAATGTTCATTGTATCACCCAGAAACTAACGGTGCAGTAGAGAGGGTTAATAAGACCTTGAAGGAAGCCATACAATTAGCAAGGTCATCAGGCTTGAATTGGAAATCTGTCCTTCAAGAAAGAATAAATGCTTATCGTTATGCTCCCCACTCGACCACAGGTAGATCTCCCTTTGTGTTGTTTAAAGGAAGGGCTCCCAACACCTACTTATGTCCTGGTTGGATGGATCTTAATAAAGGTCTGGTTGATAATGGAATTGGTGAGTGGCGAAGGAAGGAAGAAAAGAAGCAAGACGAGAGGAAGATTTATTTTGATAAGAGAAATTGTGTGAATGCTCGGAAAATTCTAGTTGGTGATCTTGTTCGTATCAAAGCTCCTGTTGGTTGTAGAACCTGGTCCAAATTCTCTGATGTGAAAGCAGTAGTGAAAATATTCAAGAATGCCATTAAAACAGAAGATGGTAGAATTTGGAATAAAAGCAGAGTTGTTGTGGTTAAGTCAAGAATACCTGTATCACATGAAAGACAAGGTTTGTCTCATTCGTTTTCTAATTGTGATAACGACTTGAAATTGTCCACGTTCCCTTCTAGATGTCAAAGGGTACGTAGACCCCCCTCTTATCTAAGAGATTATGCATTATAACTTAATCACTTTTCTTTCACTTGTAATCTTGTTCTCATGTTGTTCTTTGTTCTTATTTTTCTGTTGGGGGGAAGATGTGTGATGGTGCTTATTTATTATATTCTGTACCTTTAATGTACTAAGAATCTCTCATGCGGAGATTCTGGAACTATGATGTTTTGTGTTCTGCTTGTCAGTTGAAGCCTGTCTCCTGTGGCTGAGGTTTAATAAATACCTCCTGACTTCAATCCTACTTCTCCTGAGCTTTTATTTACTCAGAAAACACCACAATAGCCTCCCTCCAAACACTACCCCTACCACAATGTAAGAGACCACACTGTGGGAAAAGGAGCACCCGGGGTAAAAGAGAAGGGTACAAAATAATAAAGGACCTCTGTTACTTCACAGGTCTGGTCTAGCTCGTCTGCCTTCTTCCTGCAACACTGTATATAATAGAAGATAAGAGGACAGTAAGAGACACAGAATGCATACATATGGGTCATTAATCAATTATTATACTGTTACACTCACTGGGAGTTTCTGAGCCTGAGGTGTTGCAGTATAAACAATAAGAAACCATAGAACTCCTCTGAGTTATTAGAACCCACAATGTCATGAAGGGCAACACTCGAGACTGTAGCGGGAATTGTAGAATAAGCAGCAATGCATTCAATAGTAATAGACAGTAAATAATCCAATGCTCTACTCGAGCTTCATGAGGGCAAAAAGGAAAATCAGGATACTTTTCTGCTCCACAATGTACACAACACAAGACAGTATCCACTTCAGGACTAAATCAAGAATTGCAACTTTGAAAAATGCGGTGTTTTCGGGAACAAAGGAAAAGACGGTAAATGTGCGGCGATATCATTGGCACCTGGACTACCCCACCGTAACGCTAGGAAAATGAAGGCGGTAGTGCCCTACATCCCCGAAAGGAGAGCGC
Organism: Lissotriton vulgaris; assembly: GCF_964263255.1. Lineage (NCBI taxonomy): Eukaryota > Metazoa > Chordata > Amphibia > Caudata > Salamandridae > Lissotriton > Lissotriton vulgaris. The sequence continues at coordinate 279,263,285 of NC_141695.1, read as the reverse complement.
TTCCATGCACAGTCTTCTACTCTCGGGGTGGAGGGAAATACCTGAGTCACCCGCTGAGTAGTTCTGAAGCTGTTATGACGTCCGGTATCCTGGAAATAAGCACCCGAGTGCTCTCTGGTGTATCACGGCTTCGACGAAGAAAGACAGCATCTCTGTGGCGCTGTGCTGAGTATACTCCAGCGGGGAAGCACCATCCACTATTTGGCCTTGGGAGATTGTCAAGCGCTGTTCTCTGGAAGAGGCGGGGTTTATAACGGGATAGGCTTTTGATCGTCACATAGGAGTTTCTTCTTCCTGTCACTGCGCCCCATGGCCTTCTGGGAGATGTAGTGAAATAGGATCAATTGCGGGGTACTGGGCTTTCATTCACAACAGAGAAGGGTGTTGTGTGTGTTTTGCCTATGCTAGCTCCCTTTCATGTCTGAAGACCAGTAATCACGACAGGTGCCCATCTCCCCTTACCTTGGTCCTGATGAAGACCCCACTTTCAAGGCGCAAAGTCGGCTGGTTCCTATAGGGGTCGAAACAACAAAATTGTTTTACTTTCTGTGTCAAACTTGGATGAAAGAGAATATGTATCTGCATCTTTTTGTTCTGATTTAACATTCATGTGTTTATCAGACATCTGGCAGGACAGTTCATAATCACTAATTGTTGATGCATATATGCGCACTACCTTCCCATTGCACATCACCTGCACTTATCCCTGCTATGCACTTCTCACCTCACATTGTGTGCTCCTGCTTCTTATAATTGTATAAATGGGAAATACATTCTATTGTATATGTTTGATTCATTTGAATACCTGTGATACAATTAAATCAAAACCATTGTTGGAATGAGCTAATTGGTGTTGTTATAATTTGCTTATTTTGATCATTTGTTGCTTCCCTATTCTTTATGAATGCACTCCACTGTGACATTATTGTATGTACCACACATATATTTACATTCAGTCACCGAAACCTGAAATCAGAGTTCTGACTTCTGGAAAGGCAGGGGTGTCAGGGTTCGATGATTAATGTTTCTGTAAATGTTAAGGCTATACCCTGTTCTTCAAATAGCTTAATATGGCCTGTGCTAGTCTGGGGACTCACCCTAGTATTTCAGATGGCTGCTCCCATGTAGCTTCACTCAGGGCTGGGTCCAACAAGGGCATGAGCTTAAGTTCAGGGTGAGTTAAGAAAGCATGGAAGGACACAGGGTATAGACACTTGCCTTGTAGCTGGAAGTAAATGAATAAAACAACAAACAGGTGAGTGTGGCGCAATGAGTCTGTATGAGAGGAGAATATCGTGGTTGGAGGGAGCACATGAGTAATTTATAGAATAAGCGGACAAATTAGTGATCAGGAAGTGAGTATAAAATGGGTGTAGTGTTAATATGGACCATATGGTGGGAAAAGTATAAATGTGTGGCTGCATTAGAAAGCATTGACAGCTAAAAACCACCACTCATGCTCTGTTCTGCAACTCAACAAATGAAATGATATGTTTGCTATCCTGTGTGTGCCTCTATGAAGCTCAGTGAGGTCACTCAATTGCAATTGGGTGTTTTTATGAAGAACCTCCTAATCAATTTTGGTAAATATGAGAATGTACATATATAACATACACGACTGTGGAATTGAAGCTAAAAATGATATAACTCAACAATCGAACAAAGGCATTCCAAGAAATCACCAAAGTATGTCTGAGTTATGATTTTTGATGGACTTAAGGTATCTCTAAGGAGGCAACATCTAGGAACAAAATCTTCATGCAACACATATGAATGCATTTAAATTTAGTGGACTCTAGTGCAAGATTAGTAATTGGCTGAGACCTTAATTTCAACAATAAACCCATTACGTGGCTTGAAATGATTTTAGAAGATGAAGATCTGGCGAACAAGATCCCTGTTTTATCTAACTGCAAACCGGTCTCATGCACTACCCTAACACTCCAAATAATGAGACTAACAGTGAGCCATGGCTTGAGGGCATGTAATGGTCGCCTTCCATCAGATTTAGTAAAGGCACCCACCTTTTGCAGAAGTACTACTCAAAGTAAAATAGATTACATTATTTTATCATTTGATATTTGGCACTATGCTGTAGATCTAAAAATCATACCAAGAGTGGAGAGTGATCATCATCCGCTCGAACTAGTCTTAAAAAGTAGTATGTTGACTGGCTTAGCAGAGAGTAGAAGTAACCCATTTAATTGTATGGATAATATCATAGTTAGTAATAATCGCCACTCTTTCAAATGGGCACATATGCTTGAGCATGGCGAGAAGTTGGCAAGTATCTATAACATTTTTGCAAACACCTTTTCTAATGATATTACTATGAAAATGGATAGGAACACATTTTTAGAATCACATGAGGGCCTCTTTAAGGCATTAGACCCATTGGTAACAAAAAAAGCTAAACCAAATGCGAAAAATGGAAAACAAAAGCCGATGGGGAAACCTTGGCACAATAAAGATTTCTGTGGTGCCATAACTGAGTTAGTACTAGCCATTAAAAGCAATAAAAGCTTGATAGTTAAGGGAGCCAGATCAAAATATAAGAGTGTTAGAGAATGCTAAAACACTTTGGGACGAGAAAATTTGGCTTGATTTGCTGTCAGCAGCAAAAAGCAGGGACCAATTGGCATTTTGGAAAATCATTGCAAATGGAAACAGAAGTGAAAAGGGCTCTAGAGATGTCTATCTTGATGAAACTACTTGGATAGACCACTTTGCAAAATTGTATGCTGCCCCTGAGATTGGAAGTTCCATAAATTACGGGCTTTTGTTAAGCTCGAGTGAAGGAACTCTAGAATTTGACCTACAAGAAACGATCTTGGCTATTAACGCAGTTAAAACCAGTAAAGCCCCAGGACTAGACAAGATCCCTGGATATCCATACAAGCATGATACCGGTGTCTGAGGTCCTTACATTAATTATCTGTGTAATTTTATAGCCGCAGGAGCTGACATACCAGAGACATGGAGGGGGGCAGAAAATTATTAGCATTTTTAAAAGGGGCTATAGGAGTGATCCCTCAAACTATCGCCCAATTAGTTTATTCGATGTTTTACAAAAAATCTATGCAAGGCATATTTTAAATCGCATTAATTTGTGGATTGATAAAAGGGCAATTCTCTCAAAATTCCAGGCGGGATTTATAACAAAAACAAGTACCGTAGATCAGGTTTTTAGGTTCTGCTGTATGTGTTGGAAGTATATATGTGTTGGAAGTATGTAAATCTGAGGAAAGACCATTTACATGTGGCGTTTGTTGATTTAAGGGCCGCGTTTGATCTCATCCCTAGGCATTTGTTATGGAAACACTAAGTAGCCAAGGACTCCCGGCCAACCTCCTGGAACAAATTATTAGATTGCATCAAAATAACTACGCAAAGGTGAGGTGGGGCCCGGGTGGCGAATTAACTAGTTCAATCCCCATAAAAAGGGGGGTTCGCCAAGGATGCGTCCTAGCACCAAATTTGTTTTCTTTATTTGTTAACGACATTCGTTGCTTTTTACAAGGTTGCAATTATGATGCACCGAAGCTGGGGTGAGCCAATACCGGCCCTATTATTTGCGGATGATACTATTCTTATATCACAAACACCTAAGGGCCTACACTCTCTACTTAGTACTTTCCAAACCTACTGCAGCAAAAAGGCATAGAGATAAATACTAATAAGAAAGTATATGGCAATGAAGTCTTTTAAAGAAAATTTGGTTTTAAACTGACAAAAACTGAAATATGTTCAAAATTTTAGTTACTTGAGAGTTTCACTGGATTCTAAAGCAACATGGAAAACCCAAATTGAAAAGAGCAAGCTGTTACTAACTCAAAACACACTACTGAATTTTGAAAAGACATGAAAACAGCCTCAATAAAGCGGTACTTCCAGCACTTGAGGTATTCCAGTCTAAAGCTCAATCGGCAGCACTATATGGTGCTGAACTGTGGGGCCCTTCATGTAAAAAGGTGTTTGAGGTTAATGAAAACAAATTTTTTAGAGCTTCGCTAAAAATACCAGTACGAACGCCGTTAACACCGTTAATGCTTGACCTTAACATGAAGTGTACAGATCACCATGTAATCATTAGACCCCTGATGTTTTGGGTCAGGCTCTGGACAACACCTGAGCTGCTCGATTATAGGGCAGCTCTAACAGAGATTAAGGATCTGGATGAAAATAATTGTATTACATGGTTTAAACATGTCAGCACTTGGTTCAAGAAGATTGGCTTGGCACACTTCTGGAGTAGTCCATCAACATTAACCTCAAATTCAAGAAAGATGCTAAAAGCATCCTTCTGGGCCTTCATGGACCATAACAGATTAAATGATAGAACAAATAGATCCCTGACTAGTGAGTTTTTTATGTTTAAAGATAGTGCTTGCTTCAAATTCTTTTTGGATGAAGTGAACCCACCGCTGGCTAAAACGCTATACTTGAAGTATAGATATGGTGTACTGATGATAAAATCAAGCATAGCAAGGTGGACAATTCACAGTAATGTAATATGTATGCAGTGCTCAGGAAAAGGTAAGGAAGATATTACACATGTTCTATTTTTTTGTCCGGCATATTCGATCCCAAGAAAAAGATGGATCAAACCTCTTTGCACAAATATGGGTGTGAGATCGTATAAAGAAGCAGAAAGGATTCTAAAAACTGACACTCGCCAGGTCATCGTCTTTGGTATTAGTAGATTTCTGCTGGCTGTAAATTCCCTCAGAATAAAGGCTGGTGAGAAGCTTTAGGAATTTTTAGAGAACTGTTACCGAAATGCATGAATTATTTGGGAGCTAATGCAATGAATTGAAATAGCAAAGGATAAATGTTTGAATAACAATGTGACATATGTGCTGTGGAATTAGTTATACACCAGCTGACCAGAAATCATGCTCGTAAATCAGAATGATCTTATTTTTATATATGCCTTTTTAAACTATTTATATAGTTTTTAGCATAATGATTGATGCCCCCAATCCATTTCTTATTAATTATTGAATTAAATCTATCTATGGTAGTTGTAATATTGTGATACATTTTTGTGTGAACTTGCAATTTAATGTATCTTTTATGATACTGTTGTATCGAAATAAAGATTATGATGATGAATGCACTCAAATGTTTGCTGCTTCAGAGCATGACATACAGTTGTACATACAGTTTTACATTTTTGACTTGAAGAAGCATGAAAGTGGTTAGTTGTTTGTCGATGTACAGGACCGTAATTGCTCCTTTTATATTTTTCTTCATTAGACCACAGCTTCAATCCTAGGATGGCTGCCAGCAGATCCCACCGACCTACACACACATCAGCCTGTCGACTACTACTGCTGATCTGTGCCATGGCACTCCCACGCTGAGACATCTAACCGAGGAGAACTGCATCTACTGCTACTCCTTGCCATAGATTAATTCATACAAAGCCATGATAGGTTTGTTGAACTAAGGCAATTCCTTTAGTACTAATCCTGGAGAAACTCCTCGGAGAGTAGACATTCTCATTCTTGTGATCAAGAAAAGGTCAAGGAACAGATAATGCAGGCATTTTAATCTGCAGGTTCTTTGACAACCCACCCACTTCTCTTCACAGCCCTTAGCACTGCTGAGATCCCAATTCATTTGTGGAGGGGAAGAAGATGAAGGGGCACCTCCTTTCCTGAAGCCTCTACTTTCTGATGAGTACTGCAAATGCACATATATAAATCATGACATGAAGTATTGTATATGAATTATTCATTAAATAAACATGCAAAACGTATTTGTATATCTCCACCTATTTTGTATAACAATATAATTAAGATAACGTGTGCAGAGCTGCAATTAACCTGAAGAACAGAAAGCCGTAAAGCCTTGCACAGGGTAAAGAGCTGTAGGAGCAGTTTGTAAACATCATCAGTTGGTGAAAAAGATGTATACATTGTAGGAACAATACTTAGATGGCATACACTTTTAGCATACAATGGAATGGTTGCTCTCCTAATGATACATAGAAATATTTGCCTGAGATAGAATTGATTTTACACAGAACAAATTGTATTTGGCAAAAACCTGGAATCAATTGAGGATGTTGACTATAAATAGTATGCTCTATTGTCTCTTGTTTTAAACTAATATATTCAGAAGCAAAGCAGAGCCTCTTTTTCCAATGCATAGAATTTCAATAGCAGGTGCTATCAACATTTCTATTGTGGTGATAAGTAAACAAGGGAATCCACTAAGTAGTTAAGGAACTAGGGTAGCAATTTTTGTAAAACAACAGTGGTCCTTAACTAATTTGATAACAACAATATAATGAAATAAAGTCAACAATGTGAACGATATTCAAAGAGAGAAATGTTCAGCCGGACATGGCATTTAAACAGTGTAGGGTTATCGAGGATTGTATAAGCACAAATATATACAGTGGAATACACTCCTGTATCCAATACATAAATATATAACAAAACACAAATAAACAAAAGGGTTTCTCAAGCAAAAACATGTTGGATTCTTGTAATCATTAAAAATACATTTTAAAGCTATCAATAAATATTTAGCACACACATAAAACACATTGGTAGGCTTGTTTGTAACTATATTACTGGTCGACGGCGTTTCGATCCCTAAAAAAAAGATACCGGGATCATCATCAGGACTTGTATCATATGCCTGAATTTTGTGAGCAGCCTGTAAAGGAATAGGGGAAACAAGGTGAGGAACAGCTTTAGAAAGAGACAACATTCATTTTTGTTTCTCGTTTTTGTAAACCATTCACAGAGAGGCAACTTGGTTGCAGGGAGAGTAGAGTCTATCATAAAGATGTAGAGATTCCGGTGAAAAGAATAAGGGGATGTCCACGTGGTGAATGTCGCCGGGCACAGATAAAAACTATTGCAGGCTCTTTAACCCATAAAATACATTTTATCGGAATTGTGGTGAATAACGGAGTCTTGAGCGTGTCAAGTGGGGATATGAGAGTGAGTGGACGCTGTGGGTGAAGTGAGTTACCTGGCAGAATTAGAATTATCCGCAAACAAGGTTTTCTTCCCCTGGAGAGAATTGTTGCACCAGCACCTATTCTACAAGCCCCTGGCACTCCCCCATTGAACAGGCAACAATGGAAAGAAACTTTTGAGGTTTACCTGGAGGCAATTGACGGTGATACCTTCACCTCTAAAAAAAAAAGGTCTTCTAGTTTGTAATTTGGGCACTGAAGGTCGGACAATTTCAAAAACCTTGGCAATGGAAATTGTAAGTGTATTTATGTCGGATGGAAAAAACGGCGATTCTTCAAAAGCGATCGATGACTATGCCTCCATTATCAGTACCTTGGACAAGAGTTTTAATCCAAATAGAAAAATCGTTCTTGAACACCACAAATTTCTTCAACATTGCCAACTTTCAGGCAAATCTATTGATGACTTTTTTATCAGCCTTAGAAAACTAGCTGCTACATGCAACTATAGAGAGTTCAGGGATGAAATTGTCAGGCACCAATTAATAGAAAGCACTAACATTAGGAAAGTTCTAGAGAAACTTTTATCTACTGATGCCCCTGATTTAAAATCAGCCCTAAAGCTAGTGAGGAGTATTGTACACTCACAAGTCTGCAATAAGGAAATGAATGAAGGTAGCAAACCTGGGAAGGTGAAACATTTGAACACCAGACCCAGCAAGTCGTCAAAGAAACCAACACAAGTCGTTTGGGGAATGGCAATGATCAATGACCTAAACCAAAGAATGAAAAGATAGAAAAGTGTGAGAACTCATCTTTCCATTGTGGTACCACGTCCCATATGGGTAATGGCACATTCTGCTCAGCATGAACCCAAACCTGCTTCAAGTGTGGAAAAAAAGGGCATTTTGCACGCTTATAAAGAGCTAGCATTAGTCAGCGAACTGCTCTCTCACAGTCCGTCAAGAACATTGAGGAAGATTTATGCAATTCCGACGAAGAGAATAATGAGATTCTAATGTTGTCCTCAACAGACCAGGAGGAGAGTGCAGTGGCAGAGAAATCATCTATAGATGGTTTACGCAAAAGAAAGAAGAAAGTCTCCACCCTGCATGATCTTTGTGAACGAGAGACATAAAATTCTTAGCAGATTCTGAATCTCCCTTCACTTTGCTGAACACATTTTTTTAGTTAATTTAAGAAAACTGTTGTTCATGAATCTTGTAATAAAATGTTTGCTTATGAAGACAAGAGGGTAGAGGTTGTACGGAGATGTGATGCAATTTTACAATTTGATGGCAAACATGCTGTAGGACCTGTATACATTGTCAAGGATGATGCAAATTTGTTAGGGTGGAATGAGCAAGGCGAGTTAGGAATTATTTTAGACCCCAATCACCCTAACATGATACTGTTGAAAAAGAATGTTGACATTATTCCTATAGATAATCAAATGGTAACTGAAGAATGGGCCAAACATTACCCTGACATTTTCTGTGAACGGTTGGGGAAACTCAGAGTTTTCAGCATCACATAATGTTGAAATACAATGCGAAGTCTGTAGCTCACAAGGTGCGCAAGGTACCACTATACGCGGTGAACCTAAAAATAGAACTAGACATATTGTGTTCTGGTGGAGTAATAGAACACATCGTAGGTTCGAAGTGGTTGGCACCCATTGTTCTAGTGCGTAAGGCAGACAAGTAGATGAGGCTTTGTGTGCATCTCAGGGATCTTAATTCTAATATCTGGGTAGATCATCAGCCGTTGCCCAACATAACGAGATACTTATGACATTGTCCAATGCCAGATACTTTACCACTCTTGATGTATCTTCAGCATACCACCAGATTGAGTTAAGTAAAGATTCCTATTGTCATTTATTATGCCTGAAATGGCATTTAGGTATATCCGAATGCCATTTGGGTTAGCATCGGCATCTGCTGTATTCCAGCGGTTGATGAATAATCGTTTCAAACACATCAAGAGTGTTCTTCCAAGATGACATCTTGATTTTGGTGAATCTATAGGAGGAACCTGACAGCAGGGTGAGGACAGTCTTGGACGTCATCAAGGGAAGTGGGTTGAGCCTAAGAAACGAGAAATGAAAGTTTGCTCAAGAAGGTGTTGATTTTTTGGGTCATCATGTATCCGGTAAGGGAATTAAGCCCAAGGTAAAAATCCTTGATGCCATTCAATGTGCACCAAAACCCAAAAATAAGGAACAAGCTCCGTTCATTTCTTGGGCTGGTAAAGTATTATTTCAAATTTGTAATGAATTTTTCTGATAAACAAGTGGGTTACTCAATCCCCTGAAGAAAAAACATGAAGTATGAGTGGAATGATGATTGTGTCAGGGATCTTGAATCCATCAAAATGGAAATTGTAAATACTGGTCCCCTCAAAATGTTTGATATTAATGACTAATGTATCATAACCACTGACGCTAGCAATGTGGGTCTGGGGTAGTATTTATGCAGATGAGGACTGATGCAAAAGAAGAGACTATTGCATTCGCATCCAGGATGTTACGAGGCACAGCATCATCTTACTCCAAGATTGAAAAAAATCATTGGCCATGTGGTAGGGTGTTCAGTATTTAAAAAAATGTGTGTGGGGAAAAGAATTTAATTTGAGAAAGGACCATAAACCTTTCTTGGATCTATTAACCACCAAGGGTGGGGGTAGAGTAACCCAGCACATCGCCAAATGGCAATATAGACTACAAGAATCTCAGTATAGGTTGGAGTATGTGCCCAGTGCAATAAACAATGTTGCTGATTGCCTTTCAAGGTTGCCTTTGGATGGCAATGATGTGGATCAAGAGGATGCAAATGATTAGGGAATTGTATGTGTGGTGAGCTCGATTAGTGACACCACGGAAAGGGTGGTGTCTGAGCAAGAATGGTTAGATGCTTTATCAAGTGATGAAACCCGTCAGGAAAGGATGAAGTGCATGTTGAATGGTTGGCCTGCAGTCAGGAATACCCCCTTAGTGGAATAGAAACTGAGTTATCCATTGAGGGGAGCATTCTGCACAGGAATGGGCAACTAATTGTCCTAGAGTGCATTCGGTAGAGACTTCTGCTTCTAGCTCATGAAAGGCATCTTGGAATTTGGGCCATGAAAAGAAGGATAAGGGAAGGCTTATGGTGGTCTGGTTTTGACGGGGTGAATGAACATTACATTAGGCGCTGGGATGCCCCAGGGTAACTGCGCGCTATATAAAATTTTAAATAATAATTAGGAATTGTTATATGTGTGTCCTCAGTGACAAATCACAGGTCACTTGTCTGTCTCTGGGCAACCCCATTGTGGTGAAAAGTACACCATGGAGTAAAGTGGCCTTTGATGTAGCTGGTCCTTTTGTTGTCGGAGGCAGTACACCCAAATATGCATTGATCATGATAGATTATATGTCGAAATGGCCAGTGGCAAAATTTGTCAACAGTATGAACTTGGATGTCATCATTAGGGGCTAGATGTAGGTAATTCTATTTTACCACTTCTAAAATACCGAATTTTACCGATTCGGTATTTAAGAAGTGGTAAAATAGAAGGGGGCACATGTAGGTATTTCAGAATCGGTAAATACCGAATCTGTAAGGGTTCTAGCGCCAACACCCACGGGAGCACCAGAGTACTTGAGTTGCCTCACCCAGGCAAGCCACGTTCACAGGTGTCTTTTGGTGTCGGGTTTTGTCGTCGTTTTCAATGGCGATCTGTTGCAAAGTGCTGCTGCTGAAGAAGTGGAAAGTGTCCGGGGTGATCCAGCCTAGATCGAAATTTAGAAAAACCTGAAAGCAGAGGGGACAAAGTCTGGGTCACTAGCCTGCGACCAGAGGCACGAAAGTCGAATGCCCACCGATGTTGGGTGATTTCAGGTGAAGAAGGTGAAGCTTGACTCTATAGCCACGTGGACCAGGAGGCTTCGATAAAAATCAGAGTTGCCTTCACAGGAACCCACCAGTCAACGGACCAGGGATCGCAAAGGAGCTTCAAGCTGAAATGCAAGAAGCGGGGTCACGGAACACTCATGGAGTGTAGGCTCACAATCATCAGTGCAGATGGTGCTCGGGGTATGGGCTACAAGTAACCCAAAGCACAACTTCAGGAGACGTCGAGAAGGTAATGCACTCGCATATGTGCAAAGTGTCCAGGAGTTCTGGTTCCACGTCACTCACGAGAGCTGCGGGTCTTAGCTTTGCTGGGGACTCAGGTCAGCCTCTGAGAAGTCTGGAAGTCCTCTTCCTGTGTTGCAAATACTTTGGAGTCTGGCAGGAGCTTCAGAAATGTAGACTAGCAAGATGCTTCATTGGTGCTTGCTTGAGCAGGGGAGTCACTCCTTGACCCCAAGGGAGATTCTTCCGTCCTCTAGTCTTTAGTACAGTGTTGAAGTTCCAGGATTCGGTTTCAGAGTTTTGTCCAGGTGTAATCTAAAGTCCTGTTGCCAGGGGTCCCTCACTTATACTAAAAAAGGGGTTGGACATACTCTGGAGAACACCTATGGGATGGTCTGGAAGGAGGGGTGGCAACACCCATTTCCTTTGTCCAGTTTCACGCGAGAGCAGATGCTGGTAGCCCCTGCAACCGGTGTGCACTTGGCTATGCACAATGATACCAAATGTGCCCCCAGTGCAGACTTTAAAGCACTCTCAGAGTTCATCCACCTAGCCCCAATACATTAAAGCCTTTCTGGGAGGTGGTTACACCTCCCTGTGACAGGAAGCCTTTTGTCCCGGCCTCCCCTGATGAATTTTTGGTCAGCAGCAGGGGGCCAGTGTTGCAGATTAGACTGAAACATATAGTTTTAATATTTATTCAATAGGATGCGGCACAGCAACAAACTGCAACAGGCTGGCAGGCAGGAACAGTGCAACTGACCTGGTGCCTAGCAGCAGTGTACATTCTAAGTAGAATAAGAATGCAAGTGAAAAGATACAGGAAATGTAAAGGGGCATAACAGTGAAGCAAATGTACAAGGCAGAATGTAACACATCTTCTTTCATAACAACAACAAAAAAAACAAAGAAAACAAAACTAAAAAGAAATAAGAAAGAGATCTGCCAAGGAAAATTCAGGTAGTATAATCAGCTAACCTCCTAGGAGGACAACTTGAGTGAACAGACATCTTAACTCTAGAAGCAACATCACCATTGGAATTATACTGTAGTTCGGGCACAGTAGCATTAGGCAAAGACTGAGAATTAGTAAAACCTTGCAAAGAAGGACATTTAGCAACACGTTTGATGTTCCACATCTTACCATCTTGAGTGATAACACTGTTACTAAAAGCCTTAACAACTTTCATAGGTTTGCCAAATTTGTTTGAACATTTGGTGAGAAAACCAGGCTTCCTAATCCTGACCCAATCACCCACGCAAAAATTAGATTGTTTCACCTTCCACTTGTTGTCATTCTTTGACTTTAGTCTGTTTGCACTCCACTCTTTGTACCACATCTTTAACCAGATTATCAGAAAACGACTTACTGGGACACTTGTCTTTAAACCACCAAGGGCAAATGTTAGAAGCTGGGTCACGTCCTTTTAATAAGCGGAACAGACTAACTTCTGTTGTAGAATGTGGAGTTATCCTGTATGACCAAAGTTTCTCTCTCAATAAATTTTTCCAGAAGGAACCCATCTTAATGACATCAGTAACAAAACCCTTCAGGACTCTGTTGAAACGTTCAACTAAACCATTCTCATGCGGTTCATAGACAGACACATTACAATGTCTAATATTTTGTAGTTTGAGAAAATTTTCCATCTCCAAAGAGGTAAACATGAAAGGACCAGAAATATCGAAAGCGATTTTCTTCCAAGGTTCGTTAGGCCAAACAGAAGTTTTCAAAGGAGGAACATTGACCCTCAACATCTTCTCACTTCCCATACAAACATCACACTCCCTCACCTTGCGATCTGCCATTCTATCAATACCTGGCCACCAAAAATAATTTCTAATGAGACGCTTCATGGCAGACATACCAATATGCATTTTATGGGCAATATCTAAAATTAGATTTTGCATTTCAAAAGGAGGTACACATTTTCCAGACTTGAAAACCAAACCATTTTCTAATTGTAACTCATCAACAACAGTAAACATAGGAATGGTACCTTCCATTAAGTCCTTTTTATCAGGCCAACCCTCAAGAATGTACTTCTTAATAGTCTGTAAAGTGACATCATGATCATCTGCAAGATTCCAAGCTTCCTCTGAAATATCTTCAAAAGAACAAGAAACGACATCCTGTAAACAAGTAACAACTTCTTTCACAACAGAAGCTTCTTCACCAGAGGATTTACAAGGCATACGAGACATGAAATCTGCGATGACATTCTTTTTCCCTGGTACAAATTCTGTTGTAAAGCAATACTCCTGCAACCTTGAAGGCAATCTCGCTATGCGAGCAGTAGAACTCCATCCACCACCCGTAGAGAGAATGTTTACCAAGGGCTTATGATCGGTTCTTAAAAGAAACTTGCTACCCCATATGTAATTGCGAAAATGTTCTATGGCCCAAACACAGGCTAACAGTTCCTTTTCTATAACCGCCTACCTTCTTTCTGTCTCATTTAAAGTCCGTGAAGCAAAACAAACATTCCATTCTTCCTTACCCAAAATTTGAGACAAAACAGAGCCCAATCCATACATACTTGCATCCACAGTGATGATACACATTTTGTTCATACAAAAAGGTCTAAGAGTTGGAGCTTGCACAATATCAGATTTTATAAGATCAAAAGCACATTGTTGTTCCTGTTCCCAAACAAAGATAGCATTACGTCTGAGAAGTTTTCTTAAAGGCTCCATCTTGGATGCAAAATTGTATACAAATTGGCTATAATATTCGCACATATCTGCGAAAGAGAACAATTGTTCCTTATTTTCCGGAGCAGGAGCATTGGTGATGCCATCAACATTTGATTTCTTTGGAACCAGCCCATCACCTGATAACGTGTGTCCCAAGTACTCAACAGAACGTTGAAATATCTTGCATTTACTAAGTTTAAGTGTGAGACCATTTTCTCTCAACTTCTCACATACACGTCTCAAATGTTTTGAATGATCATCATTATTGTTAGAAAAAATCAAAATGTCATCCTGGAAACATTTGACAAAATCATCCAAATCTCTGAAAATATTGAACATGACTCTCTGAAATACAGATGCCGCCGATGCTAGACCAAACGGCAATCTAGTGTACTGAAACAAACCTTGTGGGGTGATAAATGCTGTTAAACATTTCGACTCTTCAGTTAGAGGAACCTGATGGTAGGCTGACCTTAAATCCAATGTTGAAAAGACATTTGCCCCTTCCAACATTGACACCACTTCATTTATATCTGGAAGTGGATGACAATCCACAATAATACCCGCATTAAGAGCCCGAAGGTCCACACACATTCTCAAACTTTTATCGGGTTTCCTCACTAAAACGATGGGCGAAACCCATTCTGAAGATTCAATAGGTTCAATAATACTTTCTGCAACTAAATCATTTACCATTTTTTAAGTTCCTCTCTAACATTTATTGGTACACTTCTTAGCCTTTGTTTGACCGGGATAACACCATTCTTGAGCTTAATCTTATGTGAATAGTCTTTGATCTTACCCAAAGTGTCAGAGAAAACATCTTTGAATTCATCTTTTACTGATATTCCTAACAAGTTCGAATCAGCCTCTTCCAGTGCTGCAAAATTAACTTGATCTAAAACACTACTTAGAATCACAGGCTCTTCTGCACGAGGATTGAGAATAATGCCAAACTTCCACTGGTCTCTCCATCCCAGTACATTGACACCTTTGATGGCTATATATAGTTTGATACTCAAGCATTTAGTTTTAAAAGTAAGATCTACCACAAAAAAACCTACAATGTCAATTTTGTCCTCATTAAAACTCACTGCAGATATGTCAGAAGGACAAATATCCTTGATATTTAAAACAGAGTTCAAAGGTAAATTAAAATAGTCTTTTGTGATGATGGTCCATGGAGAACCAGAGTCAGCCATTAGTTCTAACTTGGTACCTAAAACTTCCACCTCACACAAAGGTTTTTTAACACAGATGCACTCTTTGGTATCACTTATATTAGACACAGCCTCCATTATACATACTACAAAACCCTTCTTGTCTTCACAGTGGTTCCCATTACACTCACATTTACTCAGTTTTGTACTTTCCTCCAAAAGTGATGCAATTTTGGTTTGAGAATTAGGAACAAATTTCTTTGCATCTCTACACATAATTGAAAAATGCCCTGATCTACCACACTTCCTACACTCTCTGTTTATAGCAGGGCATCCACCATATGAAGCTAAATGTGATCTACTTCCACATCTAAAACATATGAAAGATTTATCAAATCTTCTAGGGTTGCTCTGAGGACTTATCTTATTGGAGTTGGAATTTAAATTAGAATGTGCGTTTCCATTTCCAAAAGATTCTGTACGTTTTAGTACACACACTTCATCCACCGAGTCAGTCTTATGTTCCGTGTGCTTCTTGATGGTACTCATCCATTTTTCTGACTATTCTAACGACTTGGCAATAGCAATAGCTTCAGATAACTTTGGATCACCTAATTCCCACAACCTTTCCTGTGTTTTTTTATTTTTAACATGTACAATAATCTGGTCTCTTATCATCTCATCACACATACTTCCAAAGTTACAATGTATGGATAAAGACCTTAACGCAGTAATGAATTCATCAAAAGACTCTGTATCCAATTGCGCTCTGGTATAAAATGTATATCTGTTTAGCGCAATGTTTGTGACAGGTTTAAATCTCTTCTCTAATCTTAATAATGCTTCTTTATAAACATTCGTACCTTCACCCTCCCCTACAGAAGGAGGAATTGGTGGTAAAGCCCTAAAGACCATTTGGCCCTCCGAGCCTAAACAATGTAAGAGGATGCTTTTCTTCCTCTCTGCTCCCATTCGTTCGCCATCTATGGCCTTCATATAATTTATGAACTCTTCCTTCCAACGTGTCCATGGAAGAGGAGGATCCCCTTTATGCTGTAAGAATTTGTCTGGGGGATCATATTGCATAGCCATAGATTCAGTTTAAAAATAACTAAATGAGAATAAAATAGATAAATTCTGCAAATGCATATAAAATGAACTTGTAAATGCCAAAAATGTGTGACCATCAATATTTCAGAAGTGTAAGATAATAAAAACGAGTATTTTCATCCAAGACATCCCAATGTCGATTTTATAAGTCAAAGTCTCACCTGTCTTCAGCAATATGAAAATTGTTTAAAATATATTAAATACATGCTTTAGAACGTAAAATAAAATAAAATAAATTAATATAATGCAAGAAAGTCCGCCGTATATCAGTCGTTCGTAAGCAACATCACTCGGTAACTGGTTGTCATGGGGATCCAGTATACAAAATGGCCGCCACGTTGATTTTGATGACGTTGTACGTAACGTAGCGTCACATCAATTCCTTTTTCCTGTTGGGTAGAGCGTCTCGTTGATCCGATACTTGCACACTCAAGAAGGTGACATCGGTCGCGAGGCAGAAGACCGTCCCGTGGAAACAATGCCGGCGCACACACAGCAATGATGTCACTCGCGAGGCAAAGCTGAAATCAGTAGCGAGGCAGGAGACCGTCTCGTGGAACAATGCTGGCGCACACACAGCAATGATGTCACTCGCGAGGCAAATTCAAAAGTAAGCCTCTTACTTTCAGTAAAAGTTTAAAAATACCTCAGAGTGGCAGAGAAATATCTTTAAAATCCAGATTTTCAGTAGCAGGAAACAGGAAACAGGATGGCTTGGCAAGACGATGAAAAGAATGATTTTCTTCTTTTTTAAAAATCGAAGACTCGAAAATCGTAGAAAATCGTAGAAAGTTCTTTTAAAACAGGTTTTTCTCCACACCTGTGCCGCTAAATGTTGATGGAGAAATTAATCTTCTTTGTTGAAAAGATTAGACTGAAACATATAGTTTTAATATTTATTCAATAGGATGCGGCACAGCAACAAACTGCAACAGGCTGGCAGGCAGGAACAGTGCAAATGACCTGGTGCCTAGCAGCAGTGTGCATTCTAAGTAGAATAAGAATGCAAGTGAAAAGATACAGGAAATTTAAAGGGGCATAACAGTGAAGCAAATGTACAAGGCAGAATGTAACAGCCAGACTCGTGTCATTGGCTGCAGCATCCATTTTGTGATGCTAGGGCTCTTTAAAACTATTACCGGTTAGACCAGTGTGTACATGTCTCTCCCTCTAGAAGGGTGGAATTCTACCCCCACCACCAGGACTGGTGAGGGGGTAGGATTCCAAAGGGTTTGACACCAAACAGACGTTTCCATGCAGCCATTGCAAAGTTAGTATTTACCGCGAAATTATAATGCACTTAAGAGTATATTGTCTGGCTGCATCACAGAACAGCCTCAGAAAATAGGCTCTGAAAGCTGCAGAGGGTACTAGCTCATGCATGGGCACTTTCTCACACAAAACCAAGCACTCTGCCTTCAGGATAGATAAGGCCTGCCATAGGAGTGACTGATAGGGTTCTATGTGTCTGTGATTAAAGGTAGATATAGGTATCCTATATCTTAGTAAGGGGTGCATGAACCACCTTACCGAGGCTGCAGACATGTGGTGCCATTTTGGAAGGCACCCCAGGGGTGGCATAATACATGCTTCAGCCTCTGGTAGGCCTCTGTGGTACCTATGCAGCTAGTTTTCCTTTAAGGAAAACAGGCTGCTTTGCAAAAAAATAGATTGCTTTATTTAAAAGCAATCATAGACATGGTGGTCTGCTGGCCTCAGCAGGCCACCATCCTTTTGATGGCGTAAATTCCTAATGACTTGCAAATTGCGACCTACCTCATTAAGATGCATGAGGTAGGTCTATTTGTGACCCATTAAGAATTGCTACTGAAACTGAAAACATTTTCATACATTAGGTTTAGCGATTACCTCATTGAGATTCACAGAAAATCACAATTAGGTAATCACTACTCGTAATGATGATACATGTGGTCCTTGGCTTTTATTTTTTATGTCTGCAATGAACATGAAGGAGCAAGACACTTAGGATTTAATCAGTTTGAGAGAAGATTGATGGCATCACCATGTATCTAAAGCAATAAAATACTATCTGTCAAACAATACAAAATTATTGCAAGCCACCTCAGAGTTCTATAACCTTTTAAAGGAGCTTGACCTTCGGCCTCATCTCCCTAATTTCTTTATATGGTCATGGAATTCCTCAGTGACTTTCAAAATCCATATTCTGCACAGTAGGGAAAATTTATCTCATATATAATGAGTTCCAATTATAACTTCGGGGTCATTAGGCTCTTGGGCGGATTGCCACCACCCGCATGGCGGTGGCGATCCGCCTGAGATCCGTCACCGCCAGCCTTCCATTTAACCCCACCATATTACTATGGCAGGGAGGACCGGGCGGACAGAAAGACCGTCTGCCGCTTTTCCGCCCGGCCAACAAGGCGACCAGGCGGAAAAGAGTTTAATATGGTGGCGGTGTCTGTTAGACACCGCCAGCCATATAACTATGGGGGCGGAAACATGCCTTTCCGTGGTGGCATTGCTGCCACAGAAATGCATGCAGGAATTGCTTGTGGCCCTCCAGGGACTCTGGGGGATTGGGGGTGCACATGGGCCACCTGTGGTATCCCCCTGCAGTTCCATGCACTACATGACAGGCACCACGTGGCGCCTGCCATGTTGTGTATGGAAGTGCACAACATGCCTTACTGGCATTGTGGCGGGCAGTGCTGAGTGCACCGCCTGCCACAATGTCAAGAATGCAGGATGCGCCCACCACTGTGGCGGGCGCATCCTAATTGCTCCAACGGGACCACCGCCTATGGCAGGTGGTCCCATTTCACGATAGGATGGCGGGTGGACTTCTAATGACTCCCTAAGTATGCACGTACTGTGCTTCATTCCATGCTTTCTTTTATGCTAAAGGCAGAGCTTTTTTCTGGACTATCTGTGTAATAGATAATACCCGGGGCAGGGGAGGAGGAAGGGCTGAAAAATACTGGAAACTACAAACCACCAACCTAGCCTGAGGGAAATGTGGTGGTGTGTGTGTATGTGCACACCAAAAAGGGGGTAATCAGATTCCCAGCCATCTTGCTTGGTGCTTCTTCTTCTGTTGGAAAATGTGTATTGTGGTCTGCTTTGCACAGTAGGTGGACTTACCTGAAAGTTGAGTTGCTTGTGCAAGGGGTGTTGGTGTGAAGTTTATCCTTGGAGTATCTACAAACAAACAATAGAACAGGGATCCATAAAGTTGTGGCAGTTACTATCGAACAAAGGGATCACTGACAGAATATCGACAACACTAATATCGACCTACAGAAATATCGGGACATAAATATCGTTGTCAAAAATATTGAGCTCCTATCTTCATAATGGTAAGTACAAAAATATTGAGAAAAAAATATAGATGTCAAAGATATCGAAGTACAAAATATTGTTGTTTTATGTATTATAAATAATGTAAAATAAATTAAATAATACATTTTACTAAAAAATACATTTGATTTATTTGTAAATTTTAACAATTATAAGTAATAAGTGTGCTTAAAAAATATATAAAAAACACATATATAAAATGTAAAATATATATGTTTACTTAAAAATAATTAATACATAATTAATTTTAATTAATTATAAAATGTTGGAAATATATTAAAAAACAAAGAATAATATATATACATACACCTGTAACATTAAAAAAAATAATATAAATTAAAATATTTAAATATGTAATAATTTTTACATCTACATTTTACACTACATTTAGTGCAACAGTAAGGAAGGTGTTGGATAGCAGAGGGTAAAAAAAACTATGCCCACGCCAGCGAGTACAACAGTAGGTAAAGTGTTGGATACCGTAGGCGAATAATTTACTATTCCCACTCCAGCAAGTGCAACGGTAGGGAAAGTGTTAGATAGCGGAGGAGAATAATTTCATATACCCATTCCAATGAGTGCAACAGTAGGGAAAGTGTTGAATAGCGAAGAATACAAAATTACTATTGCCACTCTAGTGAGTGAAACAGTAGGGAAAGTGTTGGATAGCGGAGGGGAATAATTTACTATTCCCACTCCAGCAAGTGCAACAGTAGGGAAAGTATTGGATAGCAGAAGAAATAATGTACTATTCCCACTCCAGCAAGTGCAACAGTAAGGAGAGTGGTGGATAGCATGGATTACAAGTTAATATTCCCACTCCAGTGAGTGCAACAGTAGGGAAAGTGTTGGATAGCGGAGATGTAAAAATTGCTAATCCCACTGAACAAAATTCAAATTTTAAAACAAACAAAATATCAACTACAATACAAGATATAATAAAAAACCCAAAACAAAACATATATGAAAATAAAAAAATAAAACATATAAAAATACTTTAATGTAGCAAAAATCTAAAATTGCCATAAAAATATTAATTTGTTTAATTTAACAATTTACTAGCAAATACATATTTTAATTGAAATCCATCTTAATCCAAAAATAAAAAAATACATAAATGTAATATTTATTTTCCTACCCTATAACACCACACAATTTACAACACACATCTAAATTTAACAAAAAAGTTAACCTCCATAATTAACACAATTAATTATCAATTAAACAAATATTAATAATTATAAAACACATTTAAAAATGTAAAAATTAAAGTACAAACCAAACGTTACAGCTATTGAATCTAAATCTCCAAACAAAGAAAAAACTAAACAATTACCAAAAATATTTATCAATTAATAAATTAATATTAATGATCAAGTAATGATTACAAATTTAAACTAAATTACTTTTGACCCTCTAGCCCAATAAACACCAAAACACACACCTAAAAATATTAACACCATTTCCATAACTAATTTTACAATAATAAATTAATATCAATAAACAACAAATCATTAATTAATTTGAACACAATTACTTCACACCATTTACCATTATAAGTCCCAGCAACTCACATCAAAATGATTACGCAATTGCCATATTTAGAGTTTAAATAATTAATTAGCATTAATTACCAAATAATTACTTAATTAAAATAAAATACCTCCCACCATATTCCCCTATAAATGCCACCACCAATTTCGTAAAACATTACACAATTAACATAATAATTAACAATCAATTAATTAATACCAATTAACAAGAAAAATATTAATACTTAATAATAAATTAATTCACACAGTGAAGACTATGAAAATATAATCACATATCATATTAACATATTAATAAATGTATTAAAATTAAATTACTTCCCACCCTACTCCCCTATCAGCCCACAACCAGCTCCTAAAACAAAAACACAACTAACATAATTACCAATTAATTAATATTAAATAACAACCAATTAATAAATAATTAATAATAAGTGAATTCCCACAACTACCAATATAAAATATTAAAAATATATATGTATTATTGACAAATATTAATATATTCATTATAATTAAATTACTTCCCACCCTACTCCCTTATCAACCCACAAACTGTGCCTAAAAGAAGTCACAATTAACATAATTACCAATTAATTAATATTAATTAACAGCCAATTAATATATAATTAATAACACATTAATTCCCACAATTAACAATATACAATATAAAATAAATAACTATTAATAAAAAAAAATAATAAAATAATTATAATTAAATTACTTCCTACCTTATTCCCCTATAAACCCACAATTCACCACAGTACTAAAACGCAAATTTGAATTAAAGTAAAATTAATAACTTCTAAAAATGTAACACATATATTAAAAAACAAATGCAATATCTAAACAAAAAAGTAGAGCATATATATTTAAAATACAAACTAAATTACATAACACTAACTAAAAAAACGATAATTTTTACAACTATATTTTTGCAAAGGATAGTAATGACTTCGATATTTAAAAAAACTATATTTCTTACCTGAAACTCGATAATCTTGACCATGATATTCTTGCAGTAGATATTTATGTATCTCGATATTTTGCACTCTATATTAGTGCAAATCGACATTTCCTACTCAATATTATGACTATTTACCCGTACAAAGGTGTGTAGAATACACTCTAAAATTCTGATGCCACTATCTAACAGAAACCACAGAACCCACTTTACTAGTTATATGAGGTCTGCCCATCCAGAAGTGAAAGTCTGTCTTTCTTGAATATTTTCATAACCACAGAACACACAATAGTAGGTGTACAAGGTCCAAACTGAAGTAAAACTGCCATGGTCCCTTGATACCATTAGTCCATAGACCACCAGTACCAAGCGTATGAGGTGCATCAGTATATTTTCATAACCATAGAACCTAAGACAGAGAAAGTGTAGTTGTTTTTGTCATACAGAATACTAACACACTGTATTAAATGTAAATAGGTGCAGACGAGGTTGTGAACTGTTGTCCAGGATCTAGTCCTATGTCAGTAATGTAGTACATTTTAATGATATTGATAGGGGTCTGCTGAGAATGTTTCTGAGGGACAATTTCTGGAATTGGATCCTTTCCTAGCCCTGATACTACCCAATAGGCAGGTCTTCCTCAACTCTCCATTCAGTAACTAAATGCCTGGGCTGGAGGTTCTGAGAGAAGGTTATAAGTACTAGCCCGTGGAGGTCTACTCAACACTATTGTGCTCATTCAGGTACACTGATGCAGGAAAAGATGACAATAGCACAGTAAAATACACAGTCTCACAGATCAGTAAGCTGAACTCAGACAAGACGGAAGTCCTCATCCTGGGACCATCACCCTCCGCCTGGGACGACTCCTGGTGGCCCCCCGCCCTGGGCACCACTCACAAGCCAACAGACCACGTTCGCAACCTGGGCTTCATCCTGGACTCCTCCCCCCCCCTCTCAATGACCAGACAAGTCAACAAGTCAACGCCGTCTCCTCATCATGCTTCAATAACCTACGCATGCTCTGCAAGATCTTCCGATGGATTCCGACCGAAACCAGGAAGACGGTCACTCAGGCACTCGTCACCAGCCGTCTGGACTACGGAAACACCCTCTACGCCGGAACCACACCCAAGCTACAGAAAAGACTCCAACGCATCCAGAACGCCTCCCCCGACTCATCCTGGACATCCCCTGATGCAGCCACATCTCCGGACACCTGAGGGACCTGCACTGACTCCCCGTCATCAAGAGGATCATGTTCAGGCTCCTCACCCACGCACACAAGTCTCTCCAAGACCTGGGCCCCAAGTACCTCAATGCCTGACCTTCTACACGCCCACCCGCCAGCTACGTTCTACAAACCTCGCCCTCGCCGCCGTACCACGCATTTGAAGAGCCACCACCGGAGGAAGATCCTTCTCCTACCTGGCGGCCAAGACATGGAACTCCCTCCCCATCCACCTTCGGCTGACCCAGGACCATCTCGCCTTCAGGAGACAACTCAAGACCTGGCTGTTCGAGCATTAGCGGACCCCTTCCCCAAGCGCCTTGAGACCCTTCCGGGTGAGTAGTGCGCTATACAAATGTAATGATTGATTGATTGATTGATTAAGTCTCACAATAAAGCAAAACTCAAATCTTATCCCCTCTGTGAAAACCAGAGCTATCCCTAAAATGTCACAAATGTTCTAGCTTAGCTTCAGAATAAAAGATTCAACCAGTGGAAATTACCTGGTGTTTATGCAGTGCTGTCCTCTGCTCATGTTGGGGTTCAAAAACAAGGGAAAGGGTATCAGACAGGTCTCTCTAGGTGCTGTGGCGCCGTGGCCAGGGTGACTGACTCCGGAATCTGGGGAACACAGTTCGATCCCTGGGCCGGCGGCAGATTGCCCAGCACCATGTGACTCTGGGCAATAGCTTGCTTAATCTTCCCGACGGCCCCCAGTGCCTAGAGACCCTAATGGGTGATGGTTCGTACTTTACAAATGTGGATTATTATATATCTAGGCACAATGTCACTGTGCCAAGACAGAGATTGCTCATTGTTAGACAGGACATCCTTTGTTTTGTATTCCCCGGGACATTTTGCCTTCACCTCCCTAATATTGTGGAATTATTTTTTGTTGGTTTTAGGACACCGTATTTTACCCCTGCTAATCAGTGATAACGTGCTTGTTCGCTCTCCTTATATATGGTAAATAGGTACACATCTAACTGCCACATTTATGTACTTATAACGCTAGAGTAAATGTGCTACATGTTCCCAGAGCCTGATAATTAAATGCTGCAAGTGGGCAGCAGCACCAAGTGTGCTACCCACTAAAGTAACACTGCAAAGTATGTCTCTGGCATGCCACTGCGGCCTGTGGTACTGTTTTATGCTACCATTTCAGCCTATCAAATTAAACTGTATGCCAAACCTTATCTTTCCTTTTTAATACTTAAAAGTCACCCCTCAGGTATGCAATAAAGGCTCAATGGGCAGGTTACATGGTATTAAAATGTAGGACATGTGTACTTAGATTGTACATGTTCTGACAGTGAGAACTCCTAAAGTCGTTTTTAAGTTAAGCCTAAAGTCAGCATGCAGGCGCTGCTCTAGGGAAGATCTGGGACCAAGACAGGCATTTTCTGCATACACGCATGCTGAAACCTGTCAGACTCTCTTGCGCTGTGCTGAAATTGTTTTAACTGTCACTTAGGCCCTGGCATTGCTGCTAGCGCACTCTGCACTTTCACTGGAGAAGGCATGATTTTAATTCGTCCTGAATGATGCACAGAATTAGTTTTTAAATGTTGCACCTAAACTTGTTTTTTTTTAAAAAGTGTTTGAATAAATACCTCCATATTCGCTTCATCTGACTCTCCCGTGTCCACAGCAGCTCCGGTAGCTGATTGCGTGGAGGGCGAAATAGCAGCCGTAAATACTCACTTCTGGGAGGCCAACAGACTGACGCCATCTTTAGAGTTGGCAGTCTAGTCTTCGCACAAAGGCACTTCCCGGGTCTGGATTTTTGACCCGGATGGCGCCGACGCGCTACTGATCAAGACAGGCATTTTCTGAATACACGCTTGCGGAAACCTGCCAGACTCACTCGCGCTGTGCTGAAATAGTTTTAACTGTCACTGGAGAAGTGTGGCTCACTGGTTAGAGCAGGCAGACCCTGAAGCAGAGGTCAGACCCGGGACCAGGGTTCAATTCCCGACGCGGCAGGGTGTTGAGCTCAAATGTCCACGGACT
This sequence comes from Lissotriton vulgaris, assembly GCF_964263255.1. Lineage (NCBI taxonomy): Eukaryota > Metazoa > Chordata > Amphibia > Caudata > Salamandridae > Lissotriton > Lissotriton vulgaris. The sequence continues at coordinate 279,238,163 of NC_141695.1, read as the reverse complement.
CGATAATTCTCGCTTCGGTGCCTGACCTAATCATGGGTTCACACTCTGCAACTCTAGGCATTAAGCTTGCTTAATCTCCACAACGGCCCCCCACGGCGGGATGCCTGGCTTTCACCTTGGGGATGCCCTGTAGGGGCTATCTCACAGGGAAAAACCAGGACCGGTTCCCAAGGCAAGCGTGGAGATACCCCTTCGGGGCTCGATTCTGGCGCTATATAAGAAATGTAATAATAATAATAATATTAACCTAGGCCCTGGCATTGCTGCTAGCGCACTCTGCATTTTCACTGAAGAAGGCACATTTTTAATTCGTCCTAAATGCTGCACAGAATTTGTTTTTAAATGTTGCACATGAACTTGTTTTTTTTTTTTAAGTATTTGAATAAATACCTCCTCGCTCGCTTCATCTAGCTCTCCCCAGTCCACCGCAGCTCCGGTAGCTGATTGCGTGGAGCGATAAATAAGAGCCGGAAATACTCACTTCCGGGAGGCCAACAGATGGGCACCATCTTTAGAGTTGGCTGTGAGTCATCGCGCAAAGGCACTTCCTGGGTCTGGATTTAAGACCGGGATGGCACCTAACATACACAAATTTAGAGCTCCAGGTACTGAATACAGGAGCTCACGCCACCTGCCAGCACTCTATGGTCTCCAACGAGCCCCTGACCTGTCTCGTCTATGGATTCACAGCAAAGACCGAGCTGCAGCAGAGAAAGGGTGAAGGGGAAAAGACAGGCTACATTAACTATTGAAAGATGAGATTAATCAACTGTAGATCCCTCCCTAAACATGCAACAGAGATTAGGCTCCTAATAGAAGAGGAAGAGCTAGAAGCTCTATTCCTAACGGACACCTAGCTGCGATAAAGCTCTATACCAGACATCGTAAGCGCCCTTCCTCCGGGCTTTGTCATCTGTCGGCTTGATAGAGTGGGTACAATAGGAGGGGGCATCGCTATTGTTTGCAAATCACACATAGCCTGTGTCATCACCCCCCTCAACATTGCTAAGTGCGAGGCCTTTGCTTTCAGACTGTCTCCCACTCCTACATGCTCCTTTTCAGGATGCCTTATCTACAGGCCACCAGCGACCTGTATACCATTCTTAGAAACCGCTCCAGACATTTTGGCGAGCATGATCATAGGGAAAATTGCCTTTACTGTTCTAGGCGACTTCAACATTGGACAATCACACCAATCCTTCGACAATGAGATGTGTAGCTGACTTGGATGCACCACAACTCAAACAATTGGTACACCTGCCCACTAACGAAAAGGGACACACTCTGGACACCATTTTCTCAAACGATCCCAGACTGGAATCACTGGCCCCCATTCCTGTGCCATGGACAGACTATTTCTTCATTTGAATCTGGTTTCTAAAACCCAATAGTGCAGTGCCCAAACATGTAAGCTCTGTACTGAGACGTAAATGGCAAAAGCAGGCCCCCGTAGCCTGGATCAAAGACCTGGAGTCAGCCACCCAACCAGAATCAAAAGATTTAGAAGAAGGCCATAAAAATTGGTTATCCAGGATAAACGAATCCATAAACCGAAAATAAAGTAAAAAAACACCAACAGATCATCTGGGTTCACCCCTTAGCTGGTCGCTAAAAAGAAAAGCTGTAAAAAAAGCTAGAAACAGGCTGGAGAAAAACGTATGTCCCTGAGCTCAAAATAGCCTACAATCTAGCCATCCAGCATTACCATAAGAATATCAGAAAAGGGCAAGTTGCCTTTTTTGAGGAAAACATTGTCCTTCATTTCTTCAAAGGAGCTGTTTAATATTTTAAAGTCCCTCTCTACAATCGACTTTTGTGCAAACATCGCCCAATGCTCAAAAGAGAGATGCCGCCATGGAAAGGCGGTGGAAGGTCTTCCCGTCCGCCGCGGACGCCCTAGCCATCCTAATATGGCGGGGGAGTCATTCAGGCGTCGATGGTGGGTGGGTCGCCTCCGCCGGCCCGGCGGGGGCGATCCGCCCACCACCCAAATAGACCCCTAAGTAAGGAACAGGTGGGGTCCCTGCTACAGAAAATAAATCACCCGGAGCGGGCGTCTCTTCATATTCTTGTCCAAGGGGGGAAATTGTCCTAACTCAATTCTCCCACCTCATCTCTCTATCCCACGAACTTGGCACGGTACCCAAGGAGTGGAAACATGCCATTGTAAAACCCTTACTAAAGAAACCCCAACTCGACCCCGCCTCTCTGGCTAACTATCGCCCAATTTCACTGTTACCTATCTTGGGCAAGAATGCGGAGAAATACGTAAATATGACTAACTCACAGTTTCTAGAGACAATGGTGTAATTCATCAGACACAGATGGGGTTTTGACCAAAACACAGCACAGAGTCTGCCTTACTTGTTGTCACCAAAAAACTAAAAAGCATTTTAGATCAGGGAAGAGCAGCCCCAATTGTGCTACTCGACCTAAGCACGGCCTTTGATATGGTAGACAATGCTGTACTGGTCAATAGGCTAAAGGATAATGGAATCAGAGGTACAGCAAAAAAATGGTTGTCCTCTTTTCTGAATGGTAGATCCTTCCAATGCATGGAGTCTGGAATCTTTTCAGACTCTTTTTCAGACCCATGGGGTTTCCTCAGGGATCTTCCCTGAGCCCTACCCTCATTAATATATACCTGAGCACACTAGCTCACATAGTACCGGAGTTTGTTCTTTCCATTGTGTCATACGCCGATGAAACACAACTAGTGGTTTCAAATTCTGACTCGATCAACTCAGACCATAGCCAACTAGCCCCCTGCCTGGAAAAGATTGGTTCATGGATGGCCGACTGCAGCCTTAAGCTGAATGGGGATAAAACCGAGCTTATGCTTATGATCCTGGGCAGCAAATTCAGCCCACACTTGAAGATCCCCAGGCCAGCAAAATGGGGTGCACCACCCCCCCCCCAAAAAATAACCTCCATCACAAATCTTAGGATGTGGCTGGACCAGAACCAAGCCAAAAAACTGGTGAACACCTGTTTTGGGATGCTCCAAATGATCCGAAAAATATTGAGCCTACTCCCAGAAAACTCAAGGAAGACAGTGGATCAAGCCTTGGTGGTGTCAAGGCTTGACTACGGTAACTCCTTATACCTGGGTTCCCCCAAATATGTTGCAGACAGACTGCAGGTGGTACAGAATTCTGCAGCCCGACTGCTTTTAAAGATACCCAGGCATCAGTCAGTAAGAGCTTCCCTCAGGGAGCTTCACTGGCTCCCAGTCCAGGCTAGGATCAAATTCAAGTCCCTCTGTTTAGCCCACAGAATTATGCACGGGAAAGGACCAGTGCTGCTACGAGATCTGATCTCTCGGTACTCGCCACAGCATGATCAGGATCACATTTTCTGATGAACACCACCAGAATCAAGAGATGCAGATGGGGTGGAAGGTCATTTAAACTTCTAGCTCCCCAACTGTGGAACAGTATGGACCCAGAGCTGCGAATGATTGACAGCAAAATAACCTTCAAAAAGAGACTAAAAACATGGCTTTTCCCCTAAGCCAACATCCCGAATCCGCCCTGTCTTGTTTCATACTAGCGCTGGGATGCCTAGGGGTAGCCATGCGCTCTACAAATCCCTAAACCTAAACCTGTGGTAGCTCAGTAAGAGAGAAAGCCCTGCCCACTACCCCACCTATATTTTTCCTAGGCTTGTGTCTTTGTCCTTCACAAATGGTGGCTTCTGGTTCCTAAATAGGCTTGTTAGTCCCTCCTTAGATCGTCAGTGTTGTCGTTTGAGTCATCCCATGGCTACTGGCCCCTTTACTTTGGTACCTACACCGTAAGCACTATTAACTTTATTGAGTGTGTCCTGCTCAAGGCAGGGTGACATGTTTTGTTTACTTTCAAAGGTGCCGGGACGATCTCAACCACTTGTTTTAGCTAGATTTTAGCAGTAGGTTAGAAGTTTATACTGTATAGTCAAAACCCAATTGCACAAGGTGCCCAGCAGCAGTGGGAGGCAAGCTTCAAGTACCTAGGTTTCCAGTAAAGCTTCATCAAGGTGCAGTACTTTTGAGGGAAGGTGGGTGTAGAAGGTAAAGAGCAGAAGTATATTCTTCCTGTTAGTAAAACACACAAAAAATCCACCCAGACCCATAAGAAATAGTGAGCTCACTAAATACAGAAGAAGCACAAGACCCCAGATGCAGGTTTAAAACTGTCAGAAATAGACCGGTTCTCAGAGGTGCTGTATGTCCAAAGCTTTGCCGTAGCCTTGTTACAGAAAAATATAAAAGTGGCCATTTTGGAATGGAACATTTATCAGAGGACAAGAGTATATACCTTCAGAAAAAATCGTATGTTTTATTGCCTTGAGTATTAGCTTAGCTGTCCTGTGAAATTGATAGTTTATCATTTTGAGTAACAATATGCTCAATTATTTTAATTCCCTTACTTTTTGCTAGAAAAAGAGACATTATTTTTCTAAACAAAACTATCAATCTTATAGCTGTTCTGATAAAAGATATTATTTTCTTTTCATGCTCTACTTCGATACTATTACTTTGAAGTCATAACCCGGAAGAAAGGTGTGTTTAGAATGGACACAAACAGAGGACACAGCTACAAAGAGCCAATGAGCCTCCACTAGACTACTCCTCAAATAACCCTTTGCATAGAAAGAAGGGGAGGCCTCCAGCTACGACCAACTCTTTTCTGGGTTCTGCCATTTCCGTTATAGTGAATCAAACTGTATCTAAGATCAGCGGATCAATGTATATGTGCCTGTAGTACGGAAGTCGGCAGCTCTGTCGCTCCAGACCACATTATGCTTCACGGGAGGAAGTACTGCTTGTGTCTTTCTTTTCAGTTTGTAGTCACGCAACCAGTAGCAGCAGTGACAATGGCAGAGTATGTCATGAATGTCATGGCAGCCCCCATATAGCTCATCGTTATGCCTGCGCTCCTGTGCGTGTGAAAGTGAGTGTCAGACCACTGGAACAATCAGCCGAAACTCTCATTGTATTTTCTTGATTTTCCCAGATGGTGATAGCATTTTGAGACAAAACATGCCGTCTAACTCCCAAGATTCATGCCTCTTTTAGGTTAATGGACTGTGATTCCGAATTTAGAGGCCGATTACGATGGCGGGCGGACTTGAGTCCACCCACCATCGTAGAGGACAGCCCACCTGTCATGCGTAGGTCCCACACCCCTAATTATGATGCGACTGCCACAGCAGTGGTCACATCTTAGAATTTAACATTGCGGCGGGTGCTGCTGGCTGCAGCACCCGCTGCAATGTTAAATGGCCATGTTGTGCATTTCACTGCACAACGTGGTAGGCACCGCATGGTGCCTGCCACCTTGTGCATGGAAATGTAGGGGGGAGGGGGACAGTGTACAACTGCCCCCCACCTGAGGGGGCCCGTAATGGGCCCCGCGAAGCCAGCCTCTGCCAGCCTTTCCATGGCAGTTCAACCGCCATTGAAAGGCTGGCTGATGCCAGCATTGTGATCGGATGGGCAGTGCATGCTAGGCTCTGCCACCATCTCCCTGGTCAGATCCGCTCCGCCAGGCAATTGCAGCGATTGGCTGTGGCAGAAGCATGGAGGGCGCTCGTTGTGCTCGCCACGCTTGTGGCACTATTCCCCCCGCCATCCTAATGTGGCGGTGGAAATGGGAGCCAGATAGTGGAGAGACAGCCACTACTGGTCTGGTAGTGGCGGTCTCTCGGCCATCGTAATGAGCCCCTTAGTTTTAAAGTCTAGTACTACCCTTGGATCTTGTTTGGATATATGCAGGGTTTTAAGTGTGGGATGCAAAAAGTGGAGACATTTCTAAAAAGAGGCATGTCCTATTGTAATTAGGGGCATAGCTTAAACACATAACTAGTATTTTGGTACTCGTTTAAGTACTGGCATTAATATAAGTTTTTTTCCAATTACTTGTTCATGAATCAATGTGTTATTTGTCAGTAGAATTAAGCTTGTGAATATAGGGATGGATTTCAATCTTCGTCTTTAATTTACTACCAGGTCAGAGACCCGGAGGAACTCAGCTCACATAAAGCCTTACATATATGTAGCATGTATTATTCATGTCACTCATACACCATACAGTGTTTGTAGTTATAAGATGGGGATTGGTAGCAGTGCTTGCTATACGGAATGGCAGCGCACCATTAGTGAGTCATGGATGATACAAAGATTAATAGGTATACATTTACTGTCAAAGCTGTTTTAATAGTAGTCATATTTAAATTACTCACCAGCACCCTTGATTGTGGTCAAAATGCATTTTAAAGCTCAACAAACTTTACACTAAGGGGTTTCCTGTAGGAGTTTTAACAGAATGGATGGCATATGCTACATTTTAATTCAAATTGGACCAACAGACCATTTAATATTTAACATTTCAGAGTTTTGTGTCAGCACGATGAATGGTGCATTCCTAACACACTGAGAAACTTGCATTGCTTTCCACCTCCCAAAACATATTTTACAAGATATTTATACATTCCCCGCAAAATAATGTTTTGGAAAATGGGCAGCAAATGGTGCCGTATAAAAATATTGATTTCGATATTGTGTTGCTCCTAATGCATTTTCCAGTACACAATAAATCTTTCCTGCCCATGCTCCATTACACAAAAAATGGAGACTCTATACTCATTGGTACTACATAAAACACCCTTAGTTCAACTCCATTATATATTCATGGTTTTGAGTTGTTTGGTCACTGTGATAGTCCGTCCACCACCATAGAGTAGGAGGGAACCTCCGCATGGCCTGCAGAGTTCCCTCCTGTGCAATTAGGATGTGACCGCCACCCTGGCGGTCAAATCCTCTATGTTTACCATTGCGGCGGGTGCGGCTTCAAGCTGCATCTGCCGCAATGGTAAAAATGCATACTTTGCATTTGTATGCAGAAAGCGGCAGGCACTGTGCGGTGCCTGCCGATTTCTGCACACAAATGCAGGGGGGTACCATAGGTACCCCCCATGTGCACCCTCCACCCCTCCTTCACCTAGGGGCCCGCAACGGGCCCCCGCAGTGAAGTTACACATGCTTTTCCACAGCGGAAAACGCGCCGCGGAAAAGCATTTTTGATAGCCCATCCTAATATGGCTGACGGTGTCTGAGAGACACGTCACCATATTGGAGCTTTTTCGCCGTGGTTGTAAGCCAGCTGCGGCGGAAAAGCTGCGGACGAAAACCAGGACCCACCAGCCATCCTAATGTGGCGGTGGGTCTTTGGTGGGTCCGCTGCGGTTTTTTCCCATCCTCCGGGCCGGCGGTGGCTTCTGCCGGCCCGAGGATGCGGAAAAACCGCAATCCTAATCTGCCCCTTAGGGCGGTTTTGGAACTAAGTGCACAAAAAGACCAGAAACTGAGCAGAATATCCATGGTGCACCCACAGCACACATTGACCTCAAGCAGGGGCATGGGTACATGCAAACATTTTGATATGGGCCAAAACGATTGCCCAGTAATGTGCAGAGGGCCGTATTGATGTCAAAGGGGTGGTGGCCGGGCGAGCGGGTTAGGGGAATTGGTAGTAAGGTAACGGTAGGCGAAGCAAAGGTATTACATCTACTGGCTGAATTGAACAATGTTAAACCAGAAAACCCGGGACTAATCCCAGCTTCCACACATTTCCATATTGTGGGAATCTAAGTAGGTGTTCAACTTCACTTTCCCTCCTTTTTCTTCATTATCACTGGTAAGAGGACCTTGAAAATACATGATTTCATAGGCCTCAAAAAATCTACTCCTGACTCGCAATTGCAAGTCTGATTTTATAAGGTCCAGCTATTGTTAGAACTTACTAATCCATTCTGGCAGAGCGTAAACATGCACTTTGCACTTACAGTCATTGCTTAAGAAAGGTAAGGCTGTAAGTAAGTGTGCCTCTTTGGCTGACAGCCTTGTTTCTCATACACAAGGACTATAAGCACAAAGTGAGTGCTTACGCACCGCTTGCAGGTTTTTTGAAACACATAAATAAAAGGCATTTTCGTTTACAATGCCAATATCTCAAACTCCCTCAAATATGAGACCAATTGCATTGTAAATGCTTGTTTACTGTGCAAAGACTTTCACTCCCATGGACAAACAATAGCATTACATTATTACACTTACAAAGTGCTAACTTCAGTTTGTGAACAAGTAGAGAAATGCTTCTTCCAGTTAGATCAATTGTACTTCAAAATCCTCTTTAATGATAAAGTAAATTTTTACAATACTACGTAAACTATTGAAAAGTTGCATTTTTTCTGCCTAAACAAAATGTGCCTTTCTGCCAGTGTTAATGATCAAATGATTGTGAATGGCTCTCTTACGGTGTGTTGTGTATTCCTTCTATATATGGGGACAAAGGGGGCCTTGGTGTAGAGGGGTTGGTCCTTCCTAACAAGATGGCAGAGGAGGGGTTGTGCCTGTCCAGATTACACTTCAAATGGATCCTAAAGCAGCACAAAATAAGGAGTCTGCCAGCAATCATTTTGTTCCCTTTATCAATCAATCAATCAATACATTTGTAGAGCGCACAACTCACCCGTGACTGTCTCAAGGCGCTGGGGAGGGCGGTGTGCTGCTACTGTTCAAACAGCCAGGTATTGAGGAATCTCCTGAAGGCCAGCAGGTCCTGGGTCTGTCATAGGCGGATGCGAGGTGGGAAAATGATCTGCCACCGGCGGTCCCTCAACGGATGCGGGGGATGGTGGCGAGGGCGAGGTCAGCGGAGCAAAGCTGGTGGTTATGGGTGTAGAACATGAGTAATTCATTGAAGTACACTGGTCCGGTGTTGTGGAGAGCTTTGTGAGCGTGGGTGAGGAGCTTGAAGGTGATCTTCTTGTTGACGGGGAGCCAGTGTAGGTCTTTCAGGTGGGCTGTGATGTGGCTGTGGCGGGGGATGTCGAGGATGAGGTGTGCAAAGGCATTCTGTATGCATTGTAGTCGTTTCTGGAGTTTGACTGATATTCTTGCATAGAGAGCGTTGCAATAGTCTAGTCTGCTGGTGGCAAGGGCCTGGGTAACTGTCCTAGTCCCCGTGGGGATCGATCTGAGGATCTTGCGGAGCATACGGAGGGTGTTGAAGCAGGAGGAGGAGACAGCATTCACTTGCTGGGTCATTGACAACGCGGAGTCCAGGATGACTCTCAGGTTGCATGCGTGGTTAGTGGGCGTCGGTGCAGCTCCCAGTGCGGCCGGCCACCATGAGTCGTCCCATGAAGGCCATCGCCTCCATGAAGGAATTAAGGCAATGGCCTTCATTCCTTCATGGAGGTTATTACCTTAGACAGTTTGGAGCAAACCCCAGCTCAAGTTGAAGAAGTGACTTGAGCTAGATTGGACATAGAGCAGGGATTGCCCACCAAAACACAGGCTGGCACAAGGAATAAATGTGACACCTTCAGAACATCTCATCAGAACAGGCCTGGATCTGTGGAACAATCAGAAAAAGAACTGCCCTGCTGTCCGAAGAAGAAACACAGGACCTGCTTGCCTTGAACCAATGATTTCCAGAAGGAACACCAAGGGTCAGCTGGCTGGCATCCTGTTTGAGCTACAGGGACACAAAAAGGTTCTAGAGGCCTTCCCTGCAACTCCCCAGCTGACCAACACCAACTGGATTGCCTACGCGCTGCTGATGGCCTCCCCTGGAGTGAGTCCTGATCCCTAAGAGGTTACCCCCTTCGACCCATGGCTGGCATCAGAGTGTATTTTTTCTGACTCAAAACAGAACTTGAGATGTTTTGGGCTCCTCACAACCGCTAGCAGACTCATCTAACTGAGCAATGAGCATCTGTGATGCCCGCCAGCACAAATCTCCTGTAATGGTCTGCTCTTCACATCAGCAACAATCGCCATGTATTCTGCCGAAGTGACGCCCTAATAATGACCTGCTCTTCATGCCAAAAAATAACCCCCCACATCAACCAATAACGCAACTCTCTAGTGGCAACCTACTCCTCGCACCAACAGCAAACTTCTTACTGCCCCGCAAACGTGAAGCTCCAGCTGAGGCTCCTCATGTTGAGTTAGACTGTGAGAAAGTAAACCCTACACCTGGTCAAACCTGGCCTCTGCATCTGAACCGCACTCCATGTCAGCTGGAATGAAACTGCAAGTTTGACATGGTCCAGCACAACCAAATATTCACAATACCAACAATTGGTTCTTTGTGCTTTTTGGTGCTATTTTTATCTAAAACTTTAAAAGTTCATCATTCCAGTTTTACATATTGGATTTTGGTGTTATGTCATTTATTCAAGTTTACTCTATTTTCCTAACTTGGGTTGGGATTTTTTGTTGTGTTATGTATGTATTTAATTACTGTTTCACTGTTGCATACATTCTTAACACATCACCTCTAAATTAACCCTGATTGCTTTTGTGCTGAGCTACCAGAGGCACACGGTTTATTTAGTGACTTCTGTGGTTCACCCTGACGAGGACTGTTTTTACTATTTTAGTGGGACTTCCATCCCTCTAAACCAATACCTAAATTTTTTCTTATACTCATTGCGCCTTAATGTTGCTTATGTAATTGCTTTATTTAAGGAGTGATCTGAATTGGTAGTACTCCTAGTAATCCAAAAGAATGCCAGAAGCCAGAAGCTTCTCTGGCTCACTCATCTTGCTCACTAAGGTGTAATAACCTTATGAAGACAGGAGAACACCGGGGACATGAGAAGTGAAACTCCAGCAGAGATGTATGTCAGTATTATCAACTACAGTTTATGAATCGCAACCTCAGAGCCTAGGAAAAATGCAATATTAAGAAATTCTGCTATTGTTTTAGGGGAAGAATTATTTTCAGGGAAGCCTCATGTAACATTCTATCATTTGCTAGGATGGTCTTTCTTCGGCTTGTGTGATCTGGATTGTAAATGACCAATTATTAATTTGACATGATCATAAGCATATATCATATATTCTTGCTTCAAGAAAAGGACACCATGAAAGATTTTTAGGCTATGAGATGGTTGCAACACTGCTCTGAGTGTAGGTTACAGTGACCCATAATTTATGTAACTGTTAACATCAGATCTCCCAAGAATCCACATTTTTGACAAACTGTCCTAACCTTATCATTCTTAATTGCTAAGAAGATAAACAAAATATTCCTAGTCTTTCGGAATTCTGTTTTCACAAATTCTTGTGGCAAATACCACTAATGCAGTTCTTGCTAACACCCAGAACAACAGAAATAAGTCATTAGAGCATTCAATTCAGAAATGGCGTTCGAAGAGGCGCAGAGTAAGAAGCAAGCTGAACGTAAAGGGTCTGCACTCCAAATTACCTTCAAATACCATTGAAATATTCGCCAAAGTTAAATTTTCGTTCAAGTAACCCAAGAACAAGAAACATCATGACGAAGCATCAGCCATATTGGATAAGAATTCATATATATTCCAATCTTTTAATGTTCCTGTACGGAATCCATCTTGGGTGAGTATAATTCTATTACAAAATACCAGACATTGATGAAGTATGAGAAAAAAAAGTTATTCAGAATCATATATCTGAAAATTTACCAAGGCTAGAAAAGATGTTAATTATGAGCAAATGATCCTGAGTCTTCTTGGAAGAAGCTCTATGGGACTCCTACCAGCAGCAACATCGATCCCTAATTCATCCAAGTAATACAGTAGGAAAATCAAAATTGTTGCAAATAATTAATCGCTTTTTCTGGATCTAGACAAATATATAAACACTCCCTTTAGTATATGTTAAAGAAGTATATTCACCCATACTACACAGCTACTTTGTCTGCCAATCCAAAAACACAACACCCCAAGCTAGATAAAAAGTTGATGTGAATACCAACTGTTTAAAAAAAATATAGTTTTAATCATATAAAAAATGTTAAAATAATATATTAAAACTATTGCACACATAAAATGAGAGAACGTAAACTACACATAACTAAAAAAGAAAAGGAATATTTTTCTAAGATAAATCAATCTGTTTGTACAAATATACACCTTTACCATACATATCGCAGCGGAACCAATAATTGGTTTTTGATCCTGTAACAAGGTCCAGTGTAGATAGGATGTGTCATAATAATTCCCCAATGTGTTCAAGTAGCAATTTATTTTATGTACGACGATCTTAAGGACTAAAATAGATGTATATCTTCAAAAGAATGAAAACAAAACTTTTTCACTACATCTATAAGATTTAAAAATGACAATACATAATACATACATACTGTGCAACATTATTTGAACGTAACAAAGGCCCAGGCAGACAAACAAGACAAGAATGCACACAATACGTATTCTATGAACTATTAACTTAACTGAAACTACATAAACACATACATTTTAAACTCTATCACAAAATTCATATTCGCATTGGTTTCTAAATGTGATCTAACAGATGAGGAAAAAGCATGCATTAGGTAGTGAAATATACTATAGCCTTAGGGGCCCGCTCCAGCGTTCAGCGAGGGCCTTTAACAAAGCAGTGGGACTTTAATGGTGAGTAAAGCCCAGCTACGAAGGGCTATAAGGCCACCAGAAGGCAGAATGTTTTAACAAATCAAACAAAGGCCTCTTGGAGCCTGAGGGGAGGTAAACCCCTCGGGCTCCAAGAGGCCTTTGTTCACATCTGTGAATAAACACAATGTGGAATATTGCTCTGCTGGGTTTTACTGGCCCGTAGAAGCACTGAGCACTCAATTGTATTCAAGGGTGTTTGCCATGTTCCAATGTTCTAATACTCAATATATTATTCAAACTCAAGTCAAACAGACATTAGAGGAAGTGCTAACTTTTGAAGTTAGATTTAGAATTCAAATTCAATCTAACAAATATTGGGGAAAGTAAACACATTGGCTTGAGGGTCAGATTTACTATTCAAACTCTGAACTAACAAACAGGGAAAGTGTACAAATTAGGAGGTTAGAATTACAGTTCTAGCTCCAGCCTAACAAACTTTGAGGAAAGTGCATTTGAGTGATTAGATTTACTATTCTACCTCCAGTCTAACAAACATTGAGGTAGGTGTATACCCCCAGCACCCAACAACCATATCCTCAGTCAGCAATGGAGAATACAGGGTGAAGACAGGGTCCTGATCAAAAACTGCTACACTAGTGGCACATTTGAATTGTATGTGAACTGTGGATGACTATCAACCAAAAGAACAAGATAGTCACTGACCATAGGGGAGGCAAGATAGTGATCAGAATTGTGCCCATTTTCAAGAAATGGAAACAAAATGAGGAGACCAACCAAGAGTGAGACAACACTCTGGACCTGTATTTGAGTGAGTGGGAGGAGTGGAATACCGTGACACCAGACACTAGTCCAACAAACACTGTTGGCAAAAGCATCCACTCAAAACTAGGTCATGGTAAAATTTTAATTTGCATTATTTGTATAATTTTCTGCATTTCACATTTTGAATGTTACAAGAAATTCCTGAAATTATACCATTACATGAGTTGTGTACTTACACTGCAGTTCACTGTAAAAATATAGTGCCAGGGCGTTTTACCAAGGGGAACAACCAGAACAGGAGAGGCTTTTGTTCACAGCAATTTATTTTTCTGCACTATTCTTTTTCATCAATATTCATGCTTCAGAAATTGACAAAGACACTCTACGATAATATATATTGGTAGGGGGCATGGTCAAGAAGGCAGGCGGCTAGAACATGCTTCTCTGTTGCCCCAAATAATGCACAGTATGAGCCTATGATGCCTGCACAACCTCAAGAGACTACAGAGCACTGAAAGAGGCCTCCAAAGAAGATCTTCTCTGTGGCAATGAGACCCCAGCAGCCTGCAGTCATGAGATTGGGAAAGCTGCGTGGAGGTAATAGTGGCAACCATGCTGCAGAGAGAGAGTACCATGACCTGATCAGCATGATACCTCCAGCTGGGCTTGACCCTTCAAGTTGCGCTGTGGGCCCCATCTCCTGACGACTGCCTTTGATTTTAGAAGCCCCGCTGAGAGGATGGTGTGTGTTAGAGTAAGCTGCTCAATGTGAGGAGGCAGAGGCTGCACTGAGACATGGAGAGGCTCAAATTTTACCCAGCAGCTGCTCCTGCATGAGCCCACCCTACCACCGTCCACTATTCTCCATCGTCCTGCCACCTCTTTCTAATCATCTTTTGTATGCATGGCAAACTCCACCAGATACGCTCCTTCATGAAGGTCCGCAGGCTGTTGAGCATTGAGGAGTCCAATTATGCTGACCAGAGACATAGCCCGCAGGGTTGGAAGCCTTGCAATCGCTCGCACTGCCAAAAGTGCACAGCTGCACCTCAGGGAACTTGGCCAGACTGGGAGACCATAGCAAAGGAACGACGAGTGATACTAGAAACATCTACTGGTGACCTGAGCAGTTCAGACGCAACCTGAGCATTGTCTGACTATGGAACCAACATTTACACTTGAACAGGTGGGCAGGGGCTGGGGCGGAGTTTGGGGAGCCTTGGCCACTACAAGGACCAGTAATAATTATTCCCAATGGGACATTTAGTTATTCTCCGAGGCTCCTGCCAGAAACAGTATTTTTGTATTACTGCTCTAATATCCTTCTCGTTCCTCGAATCTCCTCTGCTGTCGTGTAAACGCATACTGCAAAAAGTTAAAATACCTCAAAATCAGGGAAAGATCCTAAGGAGGAATATTGATCAAATGTTCACAGCCTAGATACAGACATTGGTATACAATACCATTGTCTGTGTCACATGTGTACCACTATAGTTGTATCTTATTATCATTTAAAGATCCATGTGTTAAAAAAGAAGAATAGACCTGTAAACTCATTCACTTCTGCTGTATCAATGGCGTCCATAGCAAATGGAATTACATATCCCTGTCAATTTTTTTTAAACTTTGTCGGCAGAGGCTAAGGCTTTTTCTCTCATGTTGAGGGAAGCCGCAAATAATGGGTCTCACCTGTTATGGAAACGCGCCCGGCAAAATGGCGTATCGGTTGAGGAACTGCTGACTCATCCCCGGCCTCATACGAAGCACACTAAGCATTGGTTATGTACTGCGTCAAACTCTTCTATTTAAGGGGCACTGCCATTCATTAAATTTAGAGAGTTTGTTGTGCCATAATCCTTTCACATTTAACTTCAATACCTAGTGCCCGATTCACAAAGGTGAACTGAGACGAAGGTTTAACTTTACAATTTTTGGTATTCACAAAGGGCATTTACGAATGGTAATGTGAAACTTTTGTCTCAGTTAAGCTTAAGTGTTGGTCCTAAGTTTAACTGAGACCAAAACTGAGACAAACGTCGAACTTTACTACACGCAAATGCCCTTTGTGAATACTGATAGTCAGAAATGGTTTCCTAATAAGGGCAAACTCACCAAAAGGTACATCTGGTAAGCAAAACACATGCCCACAATTAATGTGAGTATAGCAGCACTAAGTCTTTAGGACGAGAACACTCACTCACCCAAGGTTGACATGCTTCATCATTGGGTTCTTTCCTCACTGTGGGCGTGCAAGGCACATGCTGTGGGATGTAACTCACCAGCTGGGGATGAGTGGAGATGTTTTGTTAAGGATGAGCAATGATTGGGGTCATAGTGAGGGTTAGAGGGCAAGGGTATAAAAAAAACTATCTCTCTGGTGGGCTAAAAAATATTTTATTTCGGGGCCCCATGTGGATAGGGTTAAAAACAGATCAAAGGACTGTGCAACTAGAGCACAGTACTCTTATTACAAGGTCGACATGTTTCAGCCCATAGATTACTCTGAAAAATGTTTTTGGAATTATGGAAAATTCTTGAATATTTGAATTTTTTTGAGTTAGGGCAAAACTAGTAATAGTCAATCTACAACAATTTATGGATAAAAATGACCGTCCTTCATTCAATGAGACTAGTATCCAATGGGACGGCCCATCATTGGTGTCTTAGTCCACCTGCAAAACAAAAGACATTCAAAAATAGCATTTGCTTCTATTCAATGCCAATTCTCCATCTTTACTGCTAGAAGTCAAGTAAGCAATTCATTTATTTGTGTCATAAAGTGATCTTTATTTCGCTACCCATAACCCTTCACATTGATGCTCTATGAAACAGAACAAAATATAAGGTCTCTTACGCTTAAATCGGATATTAATATCCTTCTCGTTCCTCGAATCTCCTCTACTGTCGTGTAAACGCATACTGCAAAAAGTTAAAATACCTCAAAATCAGGGAAAGATCCTAAGGAGGAATATTGATCAAATGTTCACAGCCTAGATACAGACATTGGTATACAATACCATTGTCTGTGTCACGTGTACCACTATAGTTGTATCTTATTATCATTTAAAGATCCATGTGTTAAAAAGGAAGAATAGACCTGTAAACTCATTCACTTCTGCGGTATCAATGGCGTCCATAGCAAATGGAATTACATATCCCTGTCAATTTTTTTAAAACTTTGTCGGCAGAGGCTAAGGCTTTTTCTCTCATGCTGAGGGAAGCCGCAAATAATGGGTCTTACCTGTTATGGAAACGCGCCCGGCAAAATGGCGTATCGGTTGAGGAACTGCTGACTCATCCCCTGGCCTCATACGAAGCACACTAAGCATTGGTTATGTACTGCGTCAAACTCTTCTATTTAAGGGGCACTGCCATTCATTGAATTTAGAGAGTTTGTTGTGCCATAATCCTTTCACATTTAACTTCAATACCTAGTGCCCGATTCACAAAGGTGAACTGAGACGAAGGTTTAACTTTACAACTTTTGGTATTCACAAAGGGCATTTACGAATGGTAATGTGAAACTTTTGTCTCAGTTAAGCTTAAGTGTTGGTCCTAAGTTTAACTGAGACCAAAACTGAGACAAACGTCGAACTTTACTACACGCAAATGCCCTTTGTGAATACTGATAGTCAAAAAGTTAGAGTTTCATCTCATTTTACCTTAGTGAATCGGGCCCCTACTGTTTATCGTACCTACATTATCTATCTGTGGTCTAGTGTGTAATAAAATGTCTCGGATATTCTTACTGCGTTTGAGTGCATATCTAGGTTTGCCAATTGTGTCAAGTCCCAAATTCACTATGTGCAAATTCTTATTGATCACTCTTTCACCATGTCTGTGAGATGACTAAATATGCTTACACAGACTTATTTGTTGTTTCCTTGTTTGGGAATAGACTTAAGAAGGGCTTCTCTATTTTTGATCCTGGGTCGTTTAGCTGCTCTTCTAACCAAATCATCTAGGTATTTTCTATGCAGTTGATTTCCACTCAGTTCAGCTGCATGCAGTTTATATTTATCTAATGCTGTGCAATTCCTCCTAAGTCTGAGGAATTGTCCCACTAGAAGGTTATCACACAATGCGCATGAATGGTAACTGTCATAACATAGTAGTGAATTCCTTGCTATGGTTTTTTTATAGACTTCAGACTAGATTACTCCTTCTTTGAGGTAGAAATTCAAATCTAGGAAAGAAAGATTAGTCTTACTATGTTCCCATGTGAATTTAAGGTTGGTATCTCCCCCTTGAGCCAATCTGAAAATGTATTCAGTGATACTGTATCACAATCCCAAATAGCCAAGATGCAATCTATGTTTCTTTTCTGTAGTTTAAGGTGAGTCTGGAAGGTATTATCAGTTGCATAGATGTCAGTTATCTCATTTCATTTCAAAATCTTTTTACCACTATTTAAAGATAAAACAGCTATAAAAGTACATGCAATAAAATAAATCTAAGAAAGATTACACACATAATTTACAATACCATTATCAAGAGAAGGTAATTTCTAGAGTATTACAAAATGCTTTTGCTTGCATTAATCGATTTCAGAATGAATTGGGCGACATTATA
Source organism: Lissotriton vulgaris (assembly GCF_964263255.1). Lineage (NCBI taxonomy): Eukaryota > Metazoa > Chordata > Amphibia > Caudata > Salamandridae > Lissotriton > Lissotriton vulgaris. Next base: position 279,220,397 of record NC_141695.1, on the reverse strand, counting down.
ACATGTCAACGGATCCTCTAATGTCACCACAAATTTCACAGATATTTTATGGACCTAATATTATGGGCAACAAACAAGGGCTTAAGATAAAAACATCTAAAATTAAGAAACAAATCACAGAATAATAGAAAGTGAAATATGTTTGGTTTGCTCTTATTGTCACACGGACATGGTACCAAATCTGAGGGGCGTGTTTATATTTTAGAAATGCGACAAGATGATGGGCAATACCACATCTCAATCTCAATAACACAAAACGGTGCTGTATGTAAGTTACATGTGACACATAGTTATTAGCTCCCTCCTTTAACATAAAATATTTATATAAGGCCATGGTTGGTTTATTTAGCTCCGATTTTGCTCTGAGGTTCAGCCTTTGTCGCAGGAAGAAGTCTTTGATCTCTTTCTTAGTAAAGAACAATATTTTTACAGGGTCCTAACAGATGAATTAAACAAGGTTCCTAATGTGGCAATAATATAAGCTAACAACTGAATTTTTAAGACATCATCCAAATGTAAACAATCTAAAATAATTGACCTGGTAAAAGCTGTCTCTCCCCGTCTCCATATTGATGCCCATAATATCAATGGCCCGGCCATTAAGGAGTCCACTAGAAATTGAAGCCCCATCTATGATGTATAGTGGTATTTGATACAGAGGGTGGGAAAAAATGATTTTCTTCTGTTTTCAGGGCTGAGCTATTAGTGTAACTCAAATATCTGCCCCATAAAGGGTTATGCTTACTCTTTTAGCTTTGTAAATGGTTACCATTTCATTGGTTGGTTGGTTTCCTAGTTTGGCTGAAATTGTTAAAATCCCTCGGTTGTCCTTACTCATTTTAGCTCTCGTATTTAAAATATGTTGGGTCGATGTACCATTTCCTGAAAATAAAATACCAAGGCAGCAAAAGGAGTTCACTGTATGCATTGGGGTGATGTGAATAAAAAAGGTTTTACAAGATTTCTGTTTGGCGCCGCAAATCAAGGTGAATGTTTTTCATTTTTTAATTCCCATTCTCCTTTGTGTCATAAAATCTGAGAAACCATCGATCAATCTTTGGAGACCTAACGGGGTCCGTGCTAATATTACTGCATCGTCCGCAGATACCAATACGGGTATCGGACGACTGACCACCATCACAGCATCAGCCTGTATTGATTGCAGGTGATTATCAAGCCCGTTGAAAAAAAGGGAGATTAGGATCGGTGCTAAACCCATCCTTGCTGTATACCCCACCCTCTTTTAGATTTAGATGAACATTCTCCCTAGGGTCCAAAGCGAACATGGCTAGTTAAGTTCTCATATTGTCAGGAAAGAAAGCCAACAATTGCCCTAGGGTCTCCCATGGAGGTGAGAGTTTGCCAAAGTAGATTATGATCAACTAAATCAAACACACTACTCAAATAGGCAAAGCATAAATTGGGAAACAACGTTTACATTACGGATTTTACAACGCGATGCAACCACAACGCGGTTGTTACAACGACTGGGTTGTTACAAAGCTGTGCCCTTTCTACACAAGTCATTACAACGACTTACGCTAGATGGTGCTCTAGACTAAGGAATAGTATGATTTACTATTCCAACACCTTCCCTAGTGTTGCACACACTGGAGTTGGAATAGTAAATCATACTATTCCTACGTCCAGCTCGCCATCTTGTGCAAGTCGTTGTAATGACTTGCGTTGTAATGGCAAAGCATTGTAACAATGCGGTTGTTGTAACGACTGAGTTGTGATTGCATCGCGGTGTGAAAACCGCGATGTAAAGTGTTATATATCATAGCCTAAATGCATGGTACCTGTCTTTGCCCTGGTATACTTGATGATAAGTAGCTCTAAATTAATGCATTGTTCGATTGCCCCAGACATTTCCTAAACCCATGCTGCACAGGGGTTAGGATAGAGTACTCTTGGACCCATTTCCCCTCATTAGTAGAACCCTACTCCTTTTAAAGCAGGATCCAGAAGTGAAATGGGGCGATAGATTTTAGGATCAGTTTTGTCCCCTTTCTTGTACATGGGGACAATAATGGATTTGCTGCATGTCTGAGGTATTGTGTCAGTTGCAGCTGAGTAAAACACTCTAGTTAAAATAGGTCCCCATAATTTAGGTGCAGATTTAAAACCCTCAGCTGGGACACCATCAGGGCCTGGTGCCTGTCCCCCAGCACTCTCCTCGGTGGCCTGGAGAACTTCTTCATAGGTAATGTTCAAAGCATGGGGTCTCCCTCCATAGGACTCCAGATCAAATCCCCCCGACGTCTCCCTGTTGTTACTAAATATCTTAGTGAAATGTGTCACCAGTTTAGCTGTGTTCTATGTTTTTGTTGCTTGTAAAGTTAATCATTCTGAAACATCGGGAGTCGGAACCTGGTCTGGGACACTTGGGGGTCGATTCCGATTCGGGAAAAAATGCTCCGAATAGCCGTTCGGAGCATTTTTCCTGTACGAATCATACCCTGCAACGTCCCCCGTACGTACATCGAAGTACGATTCGTACCAGGAGTGGGAATCCGTACGAATCGTACAGAGACCGTACAAATCAAATCCCCATACGAATCTCCCTCGGAACCCGCTGTACGCAACATCTGTATGGTTCGCGGCTGCTTTTTCCGACCCGGCAGGTACGATTGTTTTGGGTACGCACCGTACAACCCTTTTTCTATGGGAGCTTAAAACAGCCGTAAAAGCAGAGTTTTCCCCGAAACAGGTACGGAACGGCCCCCCCGGGTACAGTGCATACATCCCATGATCGCAGAGGTACAGTGAGTACCCCTGCGATCACGGGTGTATGCACCGTACCTCTGCTATCATGGGGTGTACGCACCGTACGGTGTGTAAGTGATTGTGTGCTTTTCCATAAGAATCACCCTCACCTGACGGGGACCGTACGAATCACGTCCTCATACCCCGGTCCGGATCGTACTCGTCGGGTCATACAGCATGTGTACGAGTCGTACGGTTCACTGTTTCAGCCTTGCAATACATACGGATCGCGATGATTCGGACGGATTGACGGAATACGGATCATACTAAGCGACTCGGACGGACGGGTACGAATCGTACGGCGATGGCTCCGGATGAAAATCTTACCGACAGAGTCAGTGTTTCCTACTGAACTTCATTTGAGCATCCTGTGCTCAGAATATCATTGATACTGCCTGTACTAGGGGTCCTATTGGTAGGTGTTGCACATTGGACCTCTCCAGTTTGGCCTGTCCTGGTGAGGGACATGCGCCGTTCCACAGAATCAATTTCTTTGTTCAGGGCCCCGACAGTGTGTGCTAAAAAGGTGTCTATGGTAGTCCGTTTGGCAATTCGCATCCCCCACCTTTCGTTTTTCCATGTTGCTATGAAAACTGTTTAAGGTTTCTGGAAATAGTCAAAGCACACAAATGGAGGAATAAAACTGGCTGACGCCTCTCTCGGCCCCCTTTCGTAGTACCTCTCAGTATGCATCTGCATAGTTTGCCATCTGGGAACAACTGAGAGTAATGGCTGGCTGTCACCAAGGTAAGGTAACAATGAAGGGCTTCCGCGCCTCCTGGCGTGGAAAGGACCATGGCAGCTCCTGACCGCTAAGGCAGGTGGGGGATGACGTCCCCATAGGCTGGCTGTCACGGAAGGCGAGGTAACAACGCTGCTTTGGGTGCTCCTTAGGGGGCGGTGGGCTCTCTTGTTCCAAGAAGTTTATGCCATCTGTACACTGTCTACCACGCCAATTTGCACTGCAGAAATCTAGTGCCTGTCATCAAAAGAAGCCCTTGGTCGCTACCTCCACTCTCCAAAAGGACTCTCGGACTTGCAGAATAAAGTTCATCCAAACTGCACCCGCATCTTAGCTCCTCTCTGCACCTCTCCCGGTGACCTTCTGCATTGGTCCGCTCAAATCCACCTCCTCTGCGGCCACAGGCATTACACCCCTACTCAGAATCCTGCTGCCAAAAACCGATAAATTCTGGAGGCAGGGGCGGGATCCACGGCTGCCTTCGTGCAACTGAGGCGAGGCAAAGACGACCACCTCCAATCAAGTCACTGCATTTCTCCACAACCGCAGCTGCTTCCTGTAGTATCCTGCGAGACACGTTCTAGTGTCTCGCAGGAAGTTGTCATGCCAGCCACTCCCTCGAGGGCTAGGCACACTGCACCCCCCCACCCATCCATCACAGGTTCCACGAGTCACGTGGCCCCGTCAATAAAAGGGCCCGGGAGCATGTCCTCGAGGCCAGTTACTAATGTACATTCCCCTGTGTCTGCGTCAGTTATTTGCCGACATGTGGGCCTAAGGCCCAACACCACACTCCCAACTCTTCTGGCGGCCTCCTACCAGCTGACGGAACCAGCGGGTCACAAGGTCAGCTGGAGGGCCTTGGGAGGAAAGCACAGGAGCACGGAAGAAGCACGGAGGAAACATGGCGGCCGGAGCCCAAGAAGAACGCTGCAGCTCCAACTTCGATTCAGCAGATCATACTGAGAGGTAAACTGTGTCACTGTCATCTCAAAATGATGCATATAGAGATTAGCCATACTGGGAACACGGGTACTGCCATAGATGTCCCTGTAGTTTGCCAATACAGTTAATCTTGAAACTGGAATATGTTTTTCTTCCACTGCCAGGGATGGGCACTTCATGACAAAGTGCGTTGATGTTTGATCATCATACGTCCTCTGTGTTGGCAAACCTTCAAATGTAAGTAATGTGTCATCCTGAAGTATGTTTGTATGCAAGGATTCAACATCATATGTTACCCAGATGTATATCAGTGGAACAAACTGAACTGTTTTGAGAAAAAACAGTCTATGTTTGGTATTACGCAGATAGGAAGGCGTATCCACCACCATTGGTCCCAGGAACCAGTCAACAACCTGTGAAAGGGGTTCAAGTATAGAACCAATTCCGGCGACAATAGGTCCTTCAGGTAGAGGTCTTCTTTGTTTATGTATCTTTTGCAATACATAAAAGTATGGGATCTTGAGATTTGTCGGTATAAGGAAGTCTGATTCTCCGTTTGTAATCCAACTAGACAATTTGCCTTTTCCACCAAAGTTTTTATGATCCTTTGTAGTCTTGGTGTAGGATCTCTTTGAAAAGGGGTGTAGTACTTCTTATCACTTAAGTGGACTAAAGCATTCTTCCTGGCAGATGGAAGTTTTAAGAATAACTGTGGTGCTACCTTTGTCTGCCAGCTTTATAATAATATTTTTATATGATCCTAGAGACAGTCTAATTCCATATTAGAGATGTTGAAAAATGGCTGTCTCGCTTGTTTTTTGTGATGTTCAAAATCTTTTAGAACAGCTTTCTCGAATGTGGCAACTTCAAGTGGAACAAGATGCGCAGGTGGATTAAAAGTCGATTTGATCTTCAAGCCAGTATTTGGGATGCTATTCAAGGTAATGTTATTCGCCTTGTTAAGCAGAGAAAATGTCAAAGGCCTTCAGCTCAGGTTCACAACGTGAGAGTTGGATTGCTGGTAGATGGGCTTGAAACTTTCATCATGCTCGATGTTAGTCGCTGTAACACTTCCTAGTCCCAGTGTACACTGGTCTTCGGAGGATCTTGTCAATTCTCTGCCTGACCATCATCCTCTTCCTTCTTGGCCGTGCCCCAAAAAAGGTTGGTTATTTGGACCACCATAAAAAGGGTACTCATGCAATGCTGCAACACACTCTATAATCATTATCGCTTGTATTATGGCTTACTAAAGGCCTACTCTAAAATCTGGGTGAGGTAAACGATGTATATGGAAGATCACCGCAGGGGGATTCCAATGCTTACGTCCAACTCTCGCAACATTCAAAATAACCTAAAGGTTGGCACCCTCACTGCAAAGGGCAACAACAATCCAATTGAGCACTGGGTCATCTTATCATATCTTGAAGAATTGGGAGCAGATATATTTCTCCTTCAAGAGACCCATCTGATTTCCAATGATTGGCAAAGGTTTCGCTCCCATGCTTTTTCCCACCAATTCTTCACCTCTGTCCCAATGAAGAATACAGGTGTTGCCATACTGGTGTCCCACTCCTTTCGCAGCAAAGTGTGGACCAAAGCAACTGAACTCAGAGGCAGATTACTGGCATACACTGTGAGAGTAGGCGATCACAACTTCACTTTAGCCGCCATAATGCCCCAAACAAAGTACAGGAATGCTTCTTGCACTATGTGGTGACAGAGGTGTTGCCATTTAAGACAGGTATGTGCTTCTGGGGGGGGGCGATTTCAATTTAGTGTTCCGTAATGATTTAGATAGATCAGCACAGTCTTATAGTAATACTGAGGCCTTATCATGGGAGGGAGCATAATAAATACATGAGATGGGTATACAAGACATCTGGTGTGAGCAATACCAGCAAGCACAATATTACACCTTCTATTCACACACCCATAAAACACTTTCTGGGGACAAGAGAGCTTCTAGCTCTGGTCACAGCATCAGAGCTCGAACCACGGTCTCTCTCAGACCATTCCGCCGTATCCCATACCATAGCCCTCCCACCAGTACCCCAACCCTTTCTGTTGTGGTGAATGAGGTAGACCAGAGGTAATGAATCAGATCAACCAGGTGTGAACTAACTTCCCAGAGATCAATGATACACCAGATAGCTCCATTACCACACTATGGGAGACACTAAAAGTAGTCGCACAAGCAGAACTTATTGCAATTTTTGCAAAGGACAACAAATTGCACAGAGAAAAAAGGGCAATGCTTGCAACAACAGGTTCAAGAACAAGAGCACATACATAAACGCACATGAGCCCAGGGAGTTTAGCGACCATTAGGGACAGCTCATGCACAATTGGGGGCCCTTGCCTTGGACAAAGCCGAATATGCTGTCCTTCTGCTATGACACTCCGTCAGGCGGTACAGATGCAGATGCATATTGGCCAAAAGACAGAGCGCAGTGACCAGCAGTGGAGGTGGATTCCCTGCGAACTGCAGACAGTTCTGACGTTGTAGGGGATGGCCCCTTAGCATCTACTTTTTATGATTTTTATAAAGAGCTTTACAATGGACAAGTTCTAGACCCGGTGGGACTGGATTTATAAATCCAAGGGGCAGACACATAGCAGCTAACCCTTGAACAGGGAGATACTCTGCTCCAGCCCATTTGAACAGAGGAGGTCATTTCGACCATAGCTCGACAAACATCCCTAAAATCGATGAGACCAGGAGGCTTACCTGCCCTTTTTTAATAAAACCTTTTGTCCAGTCCTTACTCCCATATTGAGCCATCTATTCCTTCAGTTCACTAGCAGGTCCGGACACAGTCCCATCTTCGATGTTAGATGCAGGCCTTATGGTTATCCCCAAACCCGGGAATGACAAACAACTTTGCAGTTCTTACAGACCAACATCCCTCTTTAATGTGCATATTAAATTATTCACCAGCATTCTGGCAGCGTGTTTTGGGCCATTCATGGTGGGTCGGATTGACCTGGACCAGGCTAGGTTCGTTCCTCATTGGCAGTTTGGGGACAATACTAACCATATCCTCCATTTGATAGACAAGGCCAACAAGCTGAGAGGGAAACTATACTTTTAACTATAGATGCTGAGAAGGCATTGACTGGGTCAACTGGATCAACTTTGAGGGGAAACAACACTTACAACGCAACTTTTACAACGCACTTCCTTTACAATGAAACATTTCACAACGCAACATCCATTACAACGCATGCCATTACAACGCAACCATTACAACAAATGTCACTACAACGCATACCACTACAACGCATGTCATTACAACACAGTCATTACAACGCATACCATTACAACGCATACCTACACTATCCAACACTTACCCTACTGTTGCACCCCCAGGAGTTAGAATAGTAATTTTTACCCCTACACTATCCAACACTTACCCTAATGTTGCACCCCTGGAGTTAGAATAGTACATTTTACCCCTACACTATCCAATACTTACCATACATGCAATGTAATGGTATGCGTTGTAATGGTATGCGTTGTAAATGTAGTTTGCGTTGTAGTGGAATGCGTTGTAAAGGTAGTTTCAAAGAATTTGTTGTAATGGCATGCGTTGTAATGGAATGCGTTTTAATGGATGTTGCGGTGTAAAAGTATGCATTGTAACGACATATATCCAACTCTGAGGCCACGCGTATTCACATTTTGTGGGTGTGTGCTTTCATACATGGAATCTTAGCAATTATGCTGTCCCAACGCGACAGTCTGGGTGAATGGCCAAACATCTGCCCCCTTCCAAATTGCCATGGGCACCTGCTAGGTGTGCTTGCTTTCCCCACTGTTATTTGCCCTCTACACGGAGCACATGGACGAACGAGTTCTCCACACTTCGGCATGGATCAAGTGAGGTTTCTGCTGTGGAAAAGAGCGGGATGCTGCTCCATCAGACATATGTTTGATGAAGGGGGTTTCATCTCCTTCACTCAGCTATGTACCGACTACGCATACCTGAAATGGAGAAGATGCACTATTTCAGGGTCGCCACTGTCTGCTGCACCCATCCGACCAACCAGGGCACACAGACCCCTTACACCCTTTGAGAAGTGTTTAGTGACTAAAACATTAGACAAAATCCTGGTTAATTAATGGTATTCTACGCCTGGCTCCAACACTGATTAAGACAGCGTGACAGAGGAGATGGGAACTAGAGTTTGGGAGACAATTGACACAGACAAAATTAGAGTTAGGGCACACCATACTGCCCGCAACAGAGGCATTGTCGAGACAGCTACTAAGACAGCAATGTACTGGTACCTTACCACATTGCTTCTCCACAAAGACAAACCAACACACAGCACCGACTTCTGGAGAGGCTGGGGTTCCCCAGAAAATTACTCCATATGCTATGGGACTGTCAGAGGATCACACACTATTGGGATGTTATCCTTGATGACACTGACACGCACTTAGGCACACAGCTACCACGATTTCCTGTCAACACAGTCTTAGGGCTCCCAAATGTACCTAACGTCCCACTAAAATCAATTAGGGGTTGGCAGATAGGATTGGCCCTCGGAGCGGCACTCCAGGACATCCTCACAGAATGGGCACAGAATCCGGGATGGCTACATCACTTAAGGTATATCCTAGGAGTGGAAAATATTACACTCACTTTGACCACACAGAGTGAATCCTATCAGGTTCCAGGTCTTCTTTTGTGGAATTCCGGTAACTCACCTGCCCCGCGTATCTGTGCTTGTTAAGTTTGCCAGATATTATTAGTACTACACACCCGGCGGACACCGCATAGTCTGACCACCACCTCGATTTACTGTGCCATTTTGTTTCTGGTGCACCATGATGAGTTCCAATGTGGAGGGGGTGGTTTGGGATCTATTTTTGGTTGAGATGTTACTGTTCGTATTATAAAGGTGACAAATTCGAAAAGCATTGATACACTTGCTGATTTTTCCATTCTTAAAAATGCTAATAAAGAAGATTTGAACCGAAAAATATATTTCTAAATAGCAGATTTGCATTTTGCGTAGTTGAGTGAAATCAAATTACACAAATTTCGCACACCCTACTCGACTCCCAGTGGCATATTACGGACATGCTGAAAGGTGACCAGGAAATGTATTCCACCCCATTGCTTGCCATGGGCTTTGTCTTTTTTCACTCACATTTACTTGCGTTCGTACCACTGGGGGCAGATTTGCAAACCCCTTGCGCCACTTTTGCGTCACTTTTAACATGGGAAAAGTAACGCAAAAGTGGCGCAAGGGGATTGTAAATCTGCTCCTGGATCTATTTTAGCCCCTCCAGTACGTCTTTGTTCCTCCTGTGGAGTATGTGCTTTTTGCCTCGTCTCTGATTTGGCTCCTTTTCTTCCATGACTGCTTGTTTTTCGGAAACTCTTTTTTTCTTTTTACCCAAAGCACTCAATGAGAGCGCATGTTTTATCTGGCTGTCTCCAATCGAAGCTTCTCTCACCCTGACCCCTATCCACCCTGTCTCTCTCCATCCAAGTGTGCTTCTGTGACCCCGGCCCATGCCCCTATAACTTTCTAACGTGTGCTATTGTTTTTTTCTCCTATATCGTAGGAATTCGGCCAAGTAAGAGTAATAGATCTTTGTACAACAAGCCCATAAAGATTAGTCTAACCAGGATATCAAGACAGGTGTACTAATACATTCACAAACAAAACTCACTGACCATAAAGAAAGTGAGTTTTGTTTGTGAATGTATTAGTACACCTGTCTTGATATCCTGGTTAGGTACGAGACTGAAGAAAGGAAACATTGAAATACTAAAACAGTGTGTATTTCTGTCCGACAGAACCATTATTACTTTATTTATTACCCACCCAGGTTCTGAGGGTTACAGGGTCACCCCATTACATGTATTCATAAAGATTAGTCAGCAGCATGAGCGAACCAAGCAGACAAGCGCCAGTCTGTTGCTTTTCTCGATGTTTTGGGGGCCTAATAGCAGCCTGTCATCCTGCTAAAGCTGGCGAAGCACAGGGGTTCACGACCCCCTGTGAACAAGGACTTTAGGGTAATCTAAAAAAAAATATAGGATCATGTAGGCTCAACATAATGCTTTGGGCTCCCAGGGTGGCATAAGCAGCAGGGGCCTTGTGTGGTGTTATGGGAATGCCTTGTCATATGATGGTCTCTACTCTCTCCCTCACAGGCAGAAGCAGAGCTTCGGCCCCCAGTGTCTCTGCTTCATTGCCATACAGTAGCAGGGTGTCTCACAAGTAGAGTACAAGTCTCACCTTTGACAGCGCATGGGTTGCATGCACTCTCGCCTGCAAGAGGTATTGTAGGGGTTTGCTGTCTGTCCATTGGCTTCATTGGCACTCTTATTTGCTGCCTTCTAATTGGCCAGTGCTTGCCTGCTTCACTTTCCCTATTTTTTTATGGCTAGAGCATGATTGCAGGAAGTGCTGATTGTTTCAGCTGGGTTGCTGTCCTTCCACTGATCGCGCTCTGATTGAGGCATTATTTTTATTTTGCACGTGCTGCTGCTTACCATCCCACACCTGCCCCTCTTATCCATGTTGCTTCTTCCCTTCCCACCATCACCCCAGTGCTTAATTTGTAAAATATTAAGTGAAGGTGCTCAAATATTTTTAGGAGGCCACACCCACTTTCCCTGTCTCCACCCACATCCTCCACTAGCTCCATTAACTTACTCTATTGGCTCCATCCATATCTTCAACTGGCACTGCTGAAATCTATATGTAATGACAGTGCATGTAAAACTGTTAGTGCCACAAATCAAATACAACAGCCATGGCACGTCCCAGGCCTCATTGCAATGGAGATTCTACAAGAGGTTAGAATTCAGTATTGGTCCTAAGGTAAAGCTCGCATTCGGGGAAATGTACAAGCATTGCAGGAAGATGGTTCTTACTCTATGTTAGCTGAAGTTTGGAAAATATTTTACCATAGAAGTAAGTGATAAAAACAACTTTCTGTTGAGAAATGAGATTGGGAGACTTCCATTGAAAGCCTGAGCATGAGTGTAGGTGTAGTTTAAAGGTTTAAATATTTTAAAGTGTTATTGGGCCTTTCAAGTGCCAGAAGTGCAAGCGAGGCAGAAGGGCCTAAAATGTGAATGAAACATCTGCCTCGTGCCAACCTATCACTCCAATATTTAATTTCATAGACTTAGATTAAAAACCACTTCAATTCTATTCTGTCTTTGGGACACTACTGTCTATAAAAAGATACCAGAGTTCATGTTGAAATAAGCATGAGATGTGATGAAAAGGCTCATATTACCTTTGAGAGAGCGCAATTTGAATAAAACGTATATCCGAGCCATATTTACAAGCATATCGTATAAACATAGGAATGAAATATATACTGTAACGTGAAGTTGACACTTATAGCATATAATTAGCCGATGTAATCAAGGTAATATAGGAAATGTAACTGTATTTACTCTTGAACATACGTTAGATTTAGAGGCCCGTATACGTAGTGGGCTAATGTAGAAATGTGTAGAAATGCTTACGAACTGAAGAACGTGCAAAGTAGAATTCATGTACATGTGTAACATTAAATGGAGAAACGGCGAGAAATGTAACATGGAGAGATGTGCAGAGAAAATACATAACGATGTAACAAATGAGAATGTAAAGTTATATTCTAGGTAATTTATATTCTATGTAGAATGTATTCGCTTAAGCAAACGATTACTAAATGCGATTATATATAAATGTGTGTTAAAGGTTATACTGTGTAGAAAGCTTCTTGTAAGAATGTTAGAAGGGTTTAGGTCATGTGTGATTTTAAGGTTACTGACCAAGGGTTCGCAGGAGTGTAGTCCGCTGTATGTAATTTAGTGGGCTCACAGGAGTCGTGAATAGCCTTGATGTGAACGTGCGAGCCAAGGAGTCTAGTTCTTGCTAGATTTAAGGTGACAATGCCGGACGAAGTTTATGGCCTAAACGTGATAAGGGGCGCTCGGAATTTGAGTCTTGTTTTGAAATGACCATTCACAGGACCAAGAAAGGTTATGCATATAGTTGTAAAGAGTAAAGTTCCGCTGAGGTGATAGACTTTTGCTCCGAAAGGACAACTGATGTGTCAATGAAGTCACCAGCAAGAAGACGAAGATGGCGCCTAAGGAGAAGGGTCAACTTAACGGACGACGGAAAGAGATGAAGCCATGGAAAAGAGAAAAGAATGAGATCATGGGGAAAGTCCGTGGTGGGCGTCGAAGGGGCGTTCCACCCACACTGTGATTGTGTATTTTAGGGACAGCACCCCGGGGAGAAGATAGCGAAGGCGAAGGCAAACAGCTCGGAGCGAAGGGCGAAGAGTAGATGACTTGAGCAGATGCGCTGAGAAAGAGATCAGAGCGCAAGAGAGCAGTAGGCCGAGGACCCTTAGAGAGCGAATGGGTAGGCAGAGAGGGTACTGCTTCTCGATAGAAATTACCTTTAGAGGCTACGAGAGTTTGTACTTCTTTGGAAGTCAAACTGCTGACACCTTTTTAGGTTAGGAACTTGCGAAATAGGGATGTCACTTAGTATAGAGTAGGGACAGATTAACTTGATTATTTTTCTCTTTCTTTAGATGACGCAACGGAACCACATCATATCTATGCTTTTTAATTTGTTGATTCTCGAGCTGACTTTAATTGTATTCGTTTGTAGACTGAGGTTCTTTAGGGAATATATGTTCCTTCTAGTTCCTGTATATTTGATGAATCTTATCCTGAGAGGATTGTACTTGCAACTTTTCTTAATTTTATATTAAAACTTTTAAACTTTATCAGTTGTAAGTGGTTCTTCAGAGTTGCGTCAGTTTATGGGGTTTATCTAACCTATGCGGGGTTTGTCTTTTACTCAATGACAGAAAATAAGCGATCAAAAATTGACGAATGAGATAAGTTATTAAATTGATCATAAAAAGATATTAAAATCTCATTCCCCGCAGTTGGTAGCAGAGGATGGTTTTCTTCTTGAGGAAGACAACCTAGGTCAGGTCTAGATTACCCCAAGGTCAATAGTCATCGACGACCAGAAGAAGAATCCCTGCCGAAGACGGAGCTGACGGTGCGTCGAGAGAAAAGCAGCAGAGTCGGTCGAGAGTGAGTATAAGGGTCATGCGTTGTAAGATTGCGGTATTTTATGTTGTACCTGGGTTGTAATGTCAAGCGGAGTTGAATGCCTGTAGTGAGATTGAGGGAAGGTTGTGAGCGCGCGCAACCGGATAAAATCTTAAGTTCAAAGAGAGCTTAAGTGGTTCGGGTGTATCGAACACCCAGAGTAATTTGTCTACCATTGAAAGGGGGTCATGAGGTACCATTGATCGCCCGACAGACCGATGATAGGGGGAGCGTAAGAGTGAGTGTATGAGTAACGGACGCTGGTCGTACGTTTACTGTGTGTAAGTAACCTATCAGTTGAGGCAAGCGTCTGGCCGTAAGAGGGAAGACGTTTCGCCAGTTGAGGTGACAATTACAGTTAGACTGTGGCCGTACAGTCAGAGAAAAGTGATCGCTTGGACGGAAGTAGTCATTTTTCGGTGTATGAATGAAACGCATGCGAGATCGTGAGACGAGTTGAGAACGGAGGGGAACTGCTGCAAAGAAAACGAGTGACGTCAACGTAGAGCCGCGCTGAGATTGGTCGGTCAGCGAAAGCCGCGTAGGGATTGGTTGGTTTGTCATTGGGACGTAAAAAAGGAAGAGAATAGAGGAAAATCGTAGATTATCGAAAATGAGGTGTTTTAAACTTTTAAGGGCGATCTTTAAGAGAGATAGAGGAAACTTGTATGCCGGAGAAGAAGCTCCACCAGAAGGCACACCAGCTTATCATATGGCAGTGAATGTAGGCTTACACTCGATATTATGGATCTCCGAGTGGAATAAGCTAACGGAAGGGAATAAGGAACTGACGTTTCCGAGATACGGGACGTTTAAGCTAGAAGTATTGAACCAACTGAAAGCGGTAATGCTTTCAACAAGACCTCTACCGAGGCCAACACAGTTCGAAGCCCTTAGTGCGTGGTTTAGAGCAGCACATGGAAAGAGCGTAAAGAGACGCCAGGAAAGAGTAAGGCGATCGGTAAAAGCAGTACAGGATGCTAAATGGGACGATGAAGCCAAAAAGTGGAGGGTGCAAAAGATAGAAGCAGACAAGCTGTACCCGATGCTAGAAGTTACGGGGGAAAAGAAACCTCTAGAAGAAGATGAGGATAGCGAGACAGAAGAGGATCTGATAGAGAGGCTATTAACAGATAGACCACCTCCGTACAGCGGAGAAGCCGAAAGTCCTGTATTACAACAAGAGGACGGAGCTAGATGGGGGGAATATAAATCGCTTCCAGTAACAGAGTGGGATGCCAAGAAGGGTGAGGAAGTACCTCAATCTAGTTCCGAACAGAGAGTAGTAGGAAGATTCGTGGTCCAGAAAATGCCAGAAACGCAGTATGCAAGGTCAAGGTCGTATCAAATGCCAGATGCTCTACAAGTACCTGTTACCATAGGGCCTATAGTGTCAATCTACAACCCAGAGGGGGTCCAGCAGGAGGAACAGGCACGATGGGACAGAGAAAGGGCAGAGACAGGGGGAAGGAATAACACGACCAATTCCCAAAGGCAGTTGCTAGGACCAATGAGTCGGAGTACCCCATTAGATTCTGCAACGGGTCCCTGGGTAGAACAGGGGGGCCAAAGAGGACAGATGGATTTAAGGGGACCGAAACCGAAATCCTATAAGGAACTAAGGGAATATTTGAGAGAATGGGATACTGCCGAAGAAACTGAGAATAAGAAATTAGAAACAGGAGCAGAATGGAGTGATCAGGATAACAGGATCCTCTCTCATTGTGGAGCTGGCGAAAGCAGCCCAGAGTGGGAGAGAGGGAGTCAAGGAAGCAGAGGAGATACTTGCCATACTACCAGTGGCAATAGGCAAATGTACGACGACAGGAGTGCAGGGTGTGGGGAGGTGCCTCGCGTCACCTTTAGTGAGGGAGAACGAAGGACGCAGGAGTACCGAAATAGTTTCAGATGCACTCACCATGCCCCAGAAGAAAATGCGCGACATTGGAATCACGGTAACATGGAGAGTCGTGAAACGTCTCGACATGCCTCCGGTGATCACAAACGAAATCACGGGAACATGGAGAGCCGCGAAGGGTCTCGCCATGCATCCGGTGAACACGAACGAAGTCATGAGAATATAGGGAGTCGCGAAACGTCTCGCCATGCATCCGGTGATCACGAACGAGATCGCGGGAGCATGGAGGGCCATGAAGGATCTTATCGGTTGTTGAGCGACACCAGACAGCAAGCGAGTTACAATGGTTTAGAACAGCACGGTGGATCCTATATCGTATCTGGAGACACCGAGCAGAAAAGACGGAATGTAGTGATGGGGAATGGAGCAATGTTCCACCACACCCCAAGGGAAGACGGAAAGGCTTGGGATCTAGAGAGGTGGGAACAAAGAGATGGAAGAAAAACTCCTCATAACTCACCTGTGCTTAGGCGTAGGGCGCATAGTGGAGGTGAGAGGGATGTAAGAGAACAACCTAGGACTGACGTACTAAGAGCTGAAATCAAAGCAAGACGGATTGATGTAATGAGTCTAAAATCAGACTTGGATGAGATAATTGATGGCACGGTGGCAATAGAAAGATTAGAGCTGTACGACCCAGATGAAATACTGTTTTTATCTAAGGATGTGACTCGGAAAGCAAGGGCAGCTCATGAAAAATTATCTGAATTGGCAGACAAGTATATGATAGACATGTCACAAACTAAAGCCTTACAGGCCAACCATAGGCTGAATTGCACAGATCGAGATCTAGATGAGCGTAGGACGATTGGGCTAAGAGTACACATAAGGGAACTGATCATGTGTATCAGGATATGGAGAGATCTGGATAGATGGGAGGAAAAATGGTCCAAGAGGGGATCTGTTAGAAGGAGTGCACTTGTGAAGTCCCAGGATGGAGACCTAATGCGAATGGAAGCTTTCCCCTTGCGAGAAATCGCGAACGGAAACTACGTTCATGTACCTTGGAGTAGGGGGGATTTAGCGGCATTTACTAATTCTTTCCCCAAGTTAAGAGAGAACCCCGTAGAATGGTACAAGCAGGTAGAGAGGTTCGTGAAGATCTCTAAGGTGCTGTGGATCGATTTGAACACCTTGTTCGATATCGTAGTACCCGGAGATTTGTGGACGGCATGCAAACTTAGTATCGAATGGCCCACTTGTGAGCCTCCGAGAGATGCCCAGACAAACGGCCCATCCGATAGAGTCATGGAAAAGTACGAAAGAGTAATTGCATGGTTAAAAGAGAAAGTGCCAGTGCAAGACATAGACTGGGTTAAGATAGATCGAACAACTCAGGAACCTAAAGAGACAGTTCACGAGTTCTACGAGAGATTGCTGAAAGCATTTAAACAGTATAGCGGGTTGGATGTCATGGATCCTAAAGACATAGGACAGTTTGTGTCGAAGTTTGTTCTAGGATTGAGACCAGACATAAGCCTAATGATACAACAGCATTTGATTTGTTGGCAGAACAAACCGTTAGATGAGATTCTGAGATATGCAAGGTACTGTAGCGACGAAATAAACTCAAAAGCAAAGAAACTTAAAGAAAAGCTGATGTTGGTGCAGATGCAATCAGCTGGAAAGGGTGGACAGCGGCAACAGGGAACAGGAACACCAGTAAAGAAACAGAATAATCAGAGCAAAGATGAGGAAGAAAGACCGAGACCGAGAATGGATATCGCGACACTGAAAAAGACAACGAGGTGTCATCAGTGTAACGAGGTGGGACATTGGAGACGCGAGTGTCCATATAATGTCGAGACGGGGGAATTAGAACAGGAGGAGGATGAGGTTCAACCCAGCATGGTAAAGGGAACAGCAGTCCCGAAGGGAAAGTTTATCAAAGGGGGAATCAGACTCCTCGAGCCCCGTTTCCTCAACCGCCTCGCATTACAAATGGAGGAAAAACCTATAGACAAATGCCATTGTTCGTAGGAGGAGAAGAATGCTACTACGTTGATCCTCTTACAGGGCAACGAGTGAATAGGGAAGAAGACTGTACTCTAGGTGCAGCCCTGGAAGTAGATCAGAGAGGACCCTACGTAGAGGCTGAAGTAGCTGGATGTCCTACGACCTTTCTGGTAGACACGGGGGCCACTAGATCCACGTTGAGATCAGCGGTAGTCCCAGGTTTGCCAATGTCGGGAGAGACGATACAGGTGGTAGGAGTCGCAAACAGGAGGATGACGAATTCTTTGACAGAACCAGTGTCAGTGAAGATAGGGAATTACAGTGATGAACATCAGTTTGTAATCTGTGATTCTAGCCCTGTGTGTCTGTTAGGAAGAGATCTGTTGTGTAAATTGAATTGCACAATACATTGCACACCTGAAGGAGTAGAAGTGCAGACCAACGATGAGGATGCTGATTTTAAAGTTGTAAACTCGCAGGAATGTGTGGAACTATATCCTACCTTGACAGTGGAGGGGCTTCCACGGGATTTGAGGGAGAAAGTGTCGGCTGAGGTGTGGGATTTTACTGGAGAAGAAATAGGATTGATCAAAGGGGTAGAACCAGTAAAGATCATGGTAAGACCCAACGCCGAGTATCCGAGAATACCACAATATAAGTTGACACCGGAGACGATTGCAGGAATAAAGCCTGTGATCGAGTCCATGATTAAGCAGGGAATACTGAAGGAGATCGTGGGAAGTCCATGTAACTCCCCGATTATGGGTTTACAGAAGCCTAGTGGAAAATACAGAATAGTGCAGGATCTTCGAAAGATTAATAATATTGTTGTCTCATGTTGTCCAGTGGTACCGAATCCATCAGTGATATTATTTCAGATACCGTTCCAAGCTGAATGGTTCACCGTAATAGATTTGTGCCAGGCTTTCTTTTCGATTCCTTTAGATGAAGAGAGCCAGTATCTTTTCGCTTTTAAGCTGGAAGATCGCGTTTTAACATGGTGTCGTATCCCTCAGGGGTATACAGAAAGCCCATCGATTTTTAACCAGCTACTGAAGAAGAATCTTGAAAGTCTAGTACTGCCCAAGAACTCGGTTCTAGTCCAGTACATAGACGACCTCCTAGTTGCGTCAGAAACCGAGGAAGCTTGCAAAGTAGACACCATTACCTTACTAAATCACTTGGCCGAGAACGGACACAAGGTGTCTCCAAGTAAATTGCAGTATTGTAAGACTGAAGTGCAATACTTGGGCCATAGGATTGAAAAGGGAAAGCGGAAGGTGTCTCCAGACAGAATAGAGGCGATCATGAAAATGAACGCGCCTACAACACAAAGAGAAGTCAGGATGTTTTTAGGCATGGTCGGTTATTGTCGGCAGTGGATAGCCAACTTTTCACTAAAGGCAAAACCGTTATTACAACTGACGCACAAGGGAGTAAGTGATCCGGTACCATGGGACAAAGATTGTTTGATGGCATTTTTGCAGCTGAGGGAGGACTTATGTCGTGCCCCGGCTTTAGGAATGCCTGATTACACAAAACCATTCTTGCTTTATTGCTGCGAAAGAGAGGGATGCGCTTTAGCAGTTTTGGCCCAGTTACATGGAGATGCGCGTAGGCCAGTTGCGTATTTTTCGGCTACATTAGATCCAGTAGCCGCAGCGTTGCCCGGATGTCTCAAATCCGTTGCTGCAACGGGTGTCAGCATTGAACGTTGTGAAAGTGTGGTGATGGGACATCAGTTAGTGGTGTACGTACCGCATTCTGTAGAATTGTTAATGACCAGGACTAAGACTCAGCATCTGACAAATAGCAGGCTCACACGCTACGAGCAAGTCATACTGGCTGCCGAGAATGTGACCCTAAAGAGATGCTCCGTCTTGAATCCTGCAACTTTGATGCCACTTCCAAATGAGATTGATGATGAAATTTGTACAGATCATGACTGCCTTGATGTGACTGAACTATGCACCAAACCGAGACCAGATATCGTGGATGAGCCATTGACTGACCCCGATGAAATATTCTTCGTTGATGGTTCATGCGTAAGAGACGATATTGGTCAGCTGAGAGCAGCTTATGCAGTTTGTACTATTACCAGAGTTGTGGAAGCCGCCTGCCTGGAAGGAGTACATTCCGCTCAGGTAGCTGAAATTATTGCTTTGACCCGTGCCTGCTTAGCGGGTAACAAAATTCGAGTCACCATATACACCGATAGCCAGTATGGTTTCGGGGTAGTTCACGATTATGGGCAGTTATGGTCTCAAAGAGGTTACATGACCTCCTCGGGTTCTCCCATTAGGAATGGAGAATTCGTGAGACTATTGTTAGAGGCATTGCAAGGTCCGTCAGCCATAGCAGTTGTCAAATGTGCCGCGCACACGAAGAAGGTAGACTTTGTGTCGCAAGGCAACCGTTATGCTGACGAGGTAGCGCGTTATTGCGCAGAACAAGGTTATTCTCACACCAATGTAGAAGTGGGGGGAATACAGGAAAGAACTGAATTGACAATGTTGTTAGACACTGTAGAGACGTGGGATGAGTTAAAGAGTGTTCAGGAAAATGCACCAGAGGATGAGAAAAAGGGCTGGGAGACAGCTGGATGTACTAGAAGTGAGATGAATTTTTGGATCTCTGCAGATGGGAGAGCAGTTTTACCAAACGAGCTTGTTAATCCAATGGCAAGGAAATTGCATGGATCAGCACACATAGGTAGAGATGCTATGGTGAGAGTATTCAGACAAACGTGGTTTAACCCGAAGTTTAGAGTAGCGGCAGAAGCAGTATGTCAGCGATGTGCGATCTGTCAGCAGCTAAACGTAGGAAAGAGAACACCAGTCACATTGAGTCACATTGGGAGGTCTGGGTGGCCTTTCAATAGAATGCAGCTGGACTTTATTGAAATGCCCAAGTGCAATCGACTCAGATACGTTTTAGTGATTGTCTGTATATTTTCTAGATGGGTTGAAGCTTACCCGACACGTAGGTGCGATACACTCACAGTAGCGAAATTGTTACTTAGAGAGTTGATACCGAGGTTTGGGGTGCCATCCTCTTTGGAATCGGACAGAGGAACTCATTTTAACAGCGAAATAGTGAAGATGTTGTGCTCAGCTTTGGGTATCGATCAGAAGCTCCATTGCAGTTATCGACCAGAAGCTTCAGGGATTTTAGAGCAAATCAACAGCACGATAAAGTCCAGACTCGCCAAAGTTTGTTCATCAACATCCCTGAGTTGGCCAGACGCACTTCCATTGGTTCTTATGAGCATACGTAGCACACCCGATAGGAAAACAGGCCTCTCTCCACATGAGGTGCTAATGGGGAGAGCTATGAGATTGCCATCGGTTCCGACTGCAGCGTTGTTGAACATCACAGACGATTTGATCTTGGACTACTGCAAGGGACTATCTGATGCCATTAATTCTGTGTCCCTCCAGGTCCAGGCTGCAGAGGTTCCATCAGCACAAGACTTGTGCCATGACCTGTGTCCGGGGGATTGGGTCCTGGTGAAGAAGCACGTTAGAAAGAACTGTCTAGACGTGCGTTGGCGAGGACCGTTTCAAGTCATACTTGTTACGAACACTGCAGTAAAGTGTGGAGGCCTGCCAAACTGGATACATGCTTCACACACCAGAAGAGTGCCAACACCTCTGGAAGAAACAGCTCCTCTCTCGGATGAGAATCCAGCAGAAAGCGGAGAAGCCACAGAGGGGGAAAGCCAAGCTGAAGAGGTGATCGAAGAGGTTGAGCCGGTGTCGGAACAGGTTGACGACGGTCAGGACACCAGTGGGACCGAAGTCGCCTCAGGAGAAGAAAGTAATTGGGAGTTCGACTCAGATACCGAACAAGCTGAGAGCGACCAAGAGACAAGTCCAAGAACCAGGAGTAGGAGGACAAGGAGTGACGAAGCTAGTTGGCCGGAGAGAAGGAAAAGGCCAAGCTTAAAAGCAGATCAAGAAAGAACCTTTGTCCCGATCGCTGAAGAGTCGGATCAGGAGGAAGAAACTACAGACTCAGGCACTGAGAGTCCAAGGAGATCAAGAAGGGTACGTGTGCCCTGCAGAAGGTACGCCACCCCAGAGTGGACCTATCTAGCAGATGTCTTGGGGACAGAAATCTGGGAGAGTGAAAGAAGTGAAGGTAATCGATCTCGATCCATTTGTGGCAGTGGAGATATGGATGTTGACGCCTGGACTCGAGACTGAGGGGTTACTGACTTTCACACTTCCCATACCCCCATACCTAAGTCGGATCAAGGATCTAGTGCTAAATCGATTACAGTTTCCGACTTTTGGTCATCAAATTCCAGAAGAAGAAGAAAAAGTTGTTCGTTTTGAACTATTGGAACTTGTTGTTAAAGCTGCAGGTACGAGAATAATTGTTGATGCATAAAGACTTTTGTATATAATCTATAAAGAAGAAGATAACCTAGAGCCGAGTGGAAAGAAGAATAAATTTAGGGATTACATTTAGAGGAAGGAGAAGGGTTAGGGTTGTCGGTTGCTAAAGAGAAAAAGACATTGTTGTGAAAAGAGACTTTTGTTGATAAAGAGCACTTTATAAATTGAGAGATCGAACAAGGCAAATAAAGCAAAGACTGAAAAGAGAAACTTTCCTCGCAACGGAAGGAGTTACGCTGTTTTGATAACATGGAGAACGGCAACCCAAACCGAAAAACTAGATGCATAATAGGTACACTAATAGCAGTAGTAATTTTTCTCATTATTACAGTAGTGACTATATCATACACAATAGGACATGAAACTGATGAAGAAACAGCAGATGTAAAGCCTGTAACGACTTTGAAACCTGCTCTTGTTGGGAAGGAGGAGGAGAGCAATGTCATCCGTGAAAAGGCGTTACTGGCGAATGAAGCTCGTAGGTTACACGTAGACGAGTCACAGGGAAACTTTAGGTCAAATGCATATGCCAAATTGTTGTACAAGTATATCGATGCCATGGAGGCCAAAGAATGTTACGTTTGTATGCAATTGCCGGCTTCCGTAGACGAAGGCATCCGATATCATCATCTCCCACTGACTTATGGGATAACATGTAGTTTACTGCTTAGTATATTTTATGGTAGAGAAGGGTTTGAGTACTACTTTTCAAATTATGATTCGGTACTGCCTGAAGTTCCGAATTATAAACAAATGAATAAGTGGGACTATTATAAAAAGGAGGATAGACTAGCTAAATTCTTTCTTCCTTGGGATACACTAGATACATCATACGCCCGCAGAAATAATCTGACTTGCAAAGTGTCAGAAGTAGAGAAAAAGTTCATAGGACAAGTAGACGACAGATACAGAAGGCAGAAGATTTTGAAAATGTCAGGACAGTGGAAAACAGATTGGACCGAAGAAGAAAAAGCACACAAGAAGAAGGGTAGCAATGGTCCAATAGCTTTGGATAGAACGCAGAAAGGGAAGTTATGTTTAACTCGAAGCAAGACGTATTATGAAAGTGTATTTGTAGGTGAAGTAAATTGCGAACATGCTTTTAGGTTAGAGTACTACACGAAGGATTTTATGAAAGGGATGCAAGCGATTCCAAATGTATATTTTGTATGTGGAAGAAATGCCTATGTAAAACTACCTGACAATTGGTATGGTTCGTGTTACTTGGCAATTGTCTTCCCCAAAATATATCATGCAAAGGATATAGCGATCATAGAAGGAAAGGCTTCGACAAGAGTGAAAAGGGAAGTAGGTGATGCAGAAGTAGTTGGAGACATATTTGGAGCGATGTTTCCTATGTTAGGTTTGATACTTAACGATGTTAAGATCAGGAGACTAGCTACAGTTGTAGATAGATTATCTGCAAGTACTGCAAGGTCATTAATGTTAGTAGAAGGAGAGATGCAGTCGATTAGAGCAATGGTTCTTCAGAACCGACTTGCTTTAGATGTACTGCTAGCAAAAGAGGGCGGAGTTTGCAAGGCTTTGAAGGTCCAAGAATGTTGTACTTACATTCCTGACAATTCAAAACCACTTGAGAAAGTCATACAAAACATTACACAGATACATAAAGAAATCGAAGATTTATCAAAAACAAATGTTTGGGAAAAAGTAGGTCATGGAGTAGGAAAGGTTGGAAGTTGGTTTGCCAACCTTGGTAAAAGCATAATATGGTATATATTAAAACCTGTATTGATAGTATTGATTTGCATAATCACAATATTAGGGTTAGTGAAATTGTATAAATGGTATAGGTCGAACCGGTTACAAAGATCCATGAGAGAGCAAGAAAGGAGATTAGCTGCTTTACAAGATCAGCAGTACAAAAGTTTAAGAGCTCTCGAAACGATAAAAAGAGGGAATATTGCAACTAGTTCTGTGTAAAGGTGCTATTCAAATTGCATTTAGTGATGACTCCTAGAAGTCATCAAAGGGGGGAACTGAGAGAGCGCAATTTGAATAAAACGTATATCCGAGCCATATTTACAAGCATATCGTATAAACATAGGAATGAAATATATACTGTAACGTGAAGTTAACACTTATAGCATATAATTAGCCAATGTAATCAAGGTAATATAGGAAATGTAACTGTATTTACTCTTGAACATACGTTAGATTTAGAGGCCCGTATACGTAGTGGGCTAATGTAGAAATGTGTAGAAATGCTTACGAACTGAAGAACGTGCAAAGTAGAATTCATGTACATGTGTAACATTAAATGGAGAAACGGCGAGAAATGTAACATGGAGAGATGTGCAGAGAAAATACATAACGATGTAACGAATGAGAATGTAAAGTTATATTCTAGGTAATTTATATTCTATGTAGAATGTATTCGCTTAAGCAAACGATGACTAAATGCGATTATATATAAATGTGTGTTAAAGGTTATACTGTGTAGAAAGCTTCTTGTAAGAATGTTAGAAGGGTTTAGGTCATGTGTGATTTTAACCTTACTGACCAAGGGTTCGCAGGAGTGTAGTCCGCTGTATGTAATTTAGTGGGCTCACAGGAGTCGTGAATAGCCTTGATGTGAACGTGCGAGCCAAGGAGTCTAGTTCTTGCTAGATTTAAGGTGACAATGCCGGACGAAGTTTATGGCCTAAACGTGATAAGGGGCGCTCGGAATTTGAGTCTTGTTTTGAAATGACCATTCACAGGACCAAGAAAGGTTATGCATATAGTTGTAAAGAGTAAAGTTCCGCTGAGGTGATAGACTTTTGCTCCGAAAGGACAACTGATGTGTCAATGAAGTCACCAGCAAGAAGACGAAGATGGCGCCTAAGGAGAAGGGTCAACTTAACGGACGACGGAAAGAGATGAAGCCATGGAAAAGAGAAAAGAATGAGATCATGGGGTAAGTCCGTGGTGGGCGTCGAAGGGGCGTTCCACCCACACTGTGATTGTGTATTTTAGGGACAGCACCCCGGGGAGAAGATAGCGAAGGCGAAGGCGAACAGCTCGGAGCGAAGGGCGAAGAGTAGATGACTTGAGCAGATGCGCTGAGAAAGAGATCAGAGCGCAAGAGAGCAGTAGGCCGAGGACCCTTAGAGAGCGGATGGGTAGGCAGAGAGGGTACTGCTTCTCGATAGAAATTACCTTTAGAGGCTAAGAGAGTTTGTACTTCTTTGGAAGTCAAACTGCTGACACCTTTTTAGGTTAGGAACTTGCGAAATAGGGATGTCACTTAGTATAGAGTAGGGACAGATTAACTTGATTATTTTTCTCTTTCTTTAGATGACGCAACGGAACCACATCATATCTATGCTTTTTAATTTGTTGATTCTCGAGCTGACTTTAATTGTATTCGTTTGTAGACTGAGGTTCTTTAGGGAATATATGTTCCTTCTAGTTCCTGTATATTTGATGAATCTTATCCTGAGAGGATTGTACTTGCAACTTTTCTTAATTTTATATTAAAACTTTTAAACTTTATCAGTTGTAAGTGGTTCTTCAGAGTTGCGTCAGTTTATGGGGTTTATCTAACCTATGCGGGGTTTGTCTTTTACTCAATGACAGAAAATAAGCGATCCAAAATTGACGAATGAGATAAGTTATTAAATTGATCATAAAAAGATATTAAAATCTCATTCCCCGCACCTTCACTCCCTGGAAGAAACAACCACTGGCACGACCATCAGAGCAATGATGCAAATGTTATAATTCATGCTTCCATCTGAGTAATGATGTAATGCTGAGCCCAGTGTGTGGATTATACACATGGAGGTGTCACAAACATGTACATGCATACGTCATGGCACAGTGGCAACCATTTGTTTCCAAAATGACAAGATGCTGCTCACAGAGGAGAAAAAAAAAAACACACAGTGTTTGTGTAGCTGTTGTTTTTTAAATGGGGAGCGTGGCAGCAAATTGCAGCTGCTGGGCCCTCCAGGCAAAAATAAAACTGAAAATATGCTTCACAGTAGGGGCTGCCATAGTGGAGCGGGCTTGGAGCCAGTGAATGCTTCCTGTTATGAGGCGCAACAAGGTCAAGAAGGG
This sequence comes from Lissotriton vulgaris, assembly GCF_964263255.1. Classification (NCBI taxonomy): domain Eukaryota; kingdom Metazoa; phylum Chordata; class Amphibia; order Caudata; family Salamandridae; genus Lissotriton; species Lissotriton vulgaris. The sequence continues at coordinate 279,194,486 of NC_141695.1, read as the reverse complement.
GCTAGGGAGTAGTGGAAGAGCATGCGGGAGGGATTAAAAAATCAACAAAAAAGATTACTGAGGAAGGAAGGGGTGCATAAAAGAATTGATGAGCTTCAAGTGGGAGCAACATAGCGAGCAGAGATGGGTGGGATGTGAGTGGGCGGTCACACTGAAAGGAAGAGAACAAGAAAAATGTCCCATTCACTCTTTTATACACAATTTACACCTACTGTAGGGATCCGACTAGGATTAGGCCTGGGCACCTACAGTGGGTGGACAGTCGTTGGAAGGTCAGAACTCCTGTCTGGATTCCAGTGCTGGCAGCGAGCGGAACCAGGTAAACTTTTGGATTATAGTCCTGTACTCATGTTCGTTTCTGACACTGCTTCTGGGACGCCACTCAGCTGGATTCAGCTCAGAGCATGTTGTGCGTGCGAGCTGTTTAATGTTAAAACCATAGGTAGCTACTCACGTTTATATTTCATTACTGAGACGACGCATTACATTTGTTATCTGGCTGAGGCCTGAACTTTCCAGGACCCAGCCTGCCTCAGTGCCTCGCCCAGCTCACCCATCAGCCCGCCCACAAATGTACCAATTAACAAATTAGAATGGCATGCGCTCTAGTGGTTTTTCTCAGGGGCTATTTAGGCTGAGCACCAGACACAGCGCGATTGCAGTAGGAGACGGTGGCAGTGTCCCCGACCCGCTTGCTGGTACTGGTACAGCGCTATCAGCGATTTATGCTGTGAAGTAATTGGAATTTTAAACCTCACTAAAAGCTTTGTGCGCACTGTGCACTTTTAAACTGTGTAAATTCTGTGTGTGTGTTGATTACAAGCGCGCACTTTTAAAAACTGTGTATTTCTATGTGCTGACTACTAACGCGCTAGAACTCACCGCGCCGATTCTCCCTCACCTGATTTACTAGTAGGGAAGCAGCCTCAGCCAGTTCCACGTTTGGGGACAGCGAGTAGTGGTGGCTCAATTCTCCTTCCTGTCCGCCTCATTCCGACAGGGTAACTAGTACCGTTGTGCGGAGGGCGGACAGGTGAGAGCCAAGCACTTCCGGCACTTCCGGTATTCACTGGAGCAGGTAGCGCTCTAGTGGTTATTCTAAGGGGCTATTTAGCCCTCGCCCCCTTAGGAGCGCGCAGCGATCCCGTGCAGCTGAAAACACGCCCAAGACCAGCCAAAGAGCTGCCCGTCCCCGACAGGACGGGACCAGGGGCCATGTCCCTTACGAGTCCTCCAAAAGACATTCTCGGGGACTTTGCTCAAGAATTGTCTAAACTGAGACCACTCCCCTTGCGGGATTGCATTAGTGAGAAATGGCCATGCTTAGAGGGCCCTTTTTCTTGTATCAACTGCCACTTTCAAGCGACCTACCTAATTACTTCCAGAGTATTGGCCACTGTCACAGATAGGCCAAAAGAAGGACTAAAGTGTATACTATTTAATGTACGCTCTATGCCCAAACACCAACTTCAAATATGGGATCTACTTCATACATCACTACCTGATCTATGTTTCTTCACAGAAACATGGCTTAAGCCCCATACAATCCCCGCTATTACATTAGGGGTTCCTCTAGGATATAAGTTCCTAAACATGGATCGCCCAAACAAAATAGGAGGCGGTCTGGCTATTGCATACAAAGAACACTTGAAGGTTACCATATTGGAGCAAAAATGTAGCCCACTACTAGAAATTGTAATTTTTAGAATTAATCTCTCTACCAAAGTGTCCAAGAAAGGTGCGCTTATTTATCGCCCACCAGGACCATGCTCAGATTTTACTCTCTCTCTTCTGGAACTGCTAGCTCCTTATTTTAGAGCCAAAGAAGATTTCTTTCTTCTGGGCGATTTTAACATTCACGCAGATATCCCAGAGCTTATAGAAACAAAAACTTTGCTTGCTGATTTATCCACCTTGGGTCTGGAACTACAGAATAATGGACCCACACATGAAGGGGGACACTCTCTTGATTTGCTTTTTTCCAATTGTGCTAAAATTCATTGTAAAACTGCCACCCAGCTAGACTGGACTGACCATTTCCTGGTGGAATTTTGTCTGCCTGTAACTAATATACGTCCTCACAATTTTTCAATTTGTAAAGCTTTATTCGACAATTGTCATAAAAGCATCCTTCCTATCCCTAATACAATAAATACTATTTTTAAAAATAATTTTAAAACACATATTAAACATTTTGACAGCCGAATATTACATAATAAATACTATAAGGTTAAAATTCAATTAATTTCTATAAAAAAGAACAGTTCATACAATGCAATAGGATAATTTGGTAAACAACACTAAATCATAATATATTCACATTTGTCTTTAAAGTGCGTGTGCGTATTGACCATGCCCAGGCAAGAAATTTAGCTACGGCAACTACAAGAGGAGTGGAGCAATCCGTTTCAAGTATTCTCAAGGCTGTTGATTGACTACGTGTGCCAATATTTTGGCACACTGGCTTCAGCCATTTACGTCTAGGGGTAGCATATAGTGGACAACAAAACAGCAGATGGGAAATATGTTCAATTTGGTCCTTACAAAAATAGCAATGCTCATCCCACATTGGAGACCAATGTTTTTTAAAAGCATTTACTGGTAAGGTTCCAATGCGGAATTGGAAATACAATTTCCTATCGTAAGGGCGTTCTATAATATCCCAATATATTTCACATGTCGGATACATTTTAATGTCCCAGAAGCGAGTTGTCAATGCAGATTGGGAACCTTTACAAAACATTTCTGCGTACACCATTTCCCAGTACAGTTCTTTCAATTTTGTTTTCGATGGAAAGCTAGCCACATCATAGTTTCCCCATAGATGATCCAATTTTAACAATACAAGAAGCCCCTTGATTTCTTTTAACCATTTAATACAATGGAAACGGTCAAACTCAATGACATCCTTCAAAGCTTCAGCATAATGGCCCAGCTCTGGGGTCACCATCAAGCGCCTCCAGTATAGGAGTGGCCGTAGTCTGGCTATATCCTCAATATTTTTCTTGCCAAGGTCCAACTTCAGAGGGAACATGGGTGTGCTTTGTGGGACCATAACTAGCCCTCGCAAAAACCTATTTTCTGCACGTCCCAATTCTCTCAGATTTGAAAACCCCCACAGTTCAGACCCATACATGCAGGCACCTAATACTTTCATATTGTATATCTCTAGTGCAGATCTAACCGGCTTTGTTAGTGATTTGCGATGTTTCAGTGCTACTGCACCAGCAAGCTGGTTAAATTTTAATAGAGTATTATCAATATGCGATTGCCACTTCATGTTTCCTTGCATGGTGATGCCTAGATAGGTAAAAGCGTCCACTTTCTCTAGAGGGATACCTTTATATTTGATTACTCCTTTGAAAGAGGACTGATAGTTTAGGCACATGAATTTAGATTTAGTAGTATTCAATTCAAGTCCTCTACTATCACAGAATTCCCCAAAGGCATCAACCACTTTCTGGAGACCGCTCGGAGTGCGTGAGAGTAGGAGCGTATCGTCCGCAAACATTAAAACTGGGACGTGGCGACCTGCTATAATTGGGGCGTCACTTGGGGATTTCATTAGGTGGTCGACAATTCCGTTAATATAAATTGAAAATAGTGTTGGAGCTAGCACACAGCCTTGTCTAACTCCTCGTTCTACTGGGAAGGGATCTGTGGCTTCACCTTGCTTGCCCCATCTAATTTTGGCAAAGTTGTTGTCATGGAGGCGGACAAGGAGAGTAATGAGTTCCTGGCTTAGACCTACATCAGCCAGGGTCTGCCACAATTTTTCTCTGGGGACTAGGTCGAAGGCTGCTTTTAGGTCTACAAAGACAGCGTACAACGATCCCTTTTTGAGTGTGACATTTCTCCAGTAGATTGTTAGGAAATAGAGAACTTGGTCAACACTACTAGTCAGTGGGCGAAACCCTGCCTGGTATGGGGATAGTATATTTTTGTCGTCAATCCATTGTTGTAGTTTATTCTGGACTAATCGACCCATCACTTTTTGCGCTGTGTCTATGAGACTAATTGGTCTATAGTTTTGGGCTAGTGTTTTGTCTCCTTTTTTAAATATGGGGATTATTTCTGCTCCCTTCCATGAGTGGGGCACTTCCCCCCCCATAGCCACAGCATTAGCCAGCATTTTAAAATATGAGCACCACGCATTCCGGTCCGACAAAAATACGTCGGCCGGGATGCCATCCATGCCTGGCGCTTTTCCTCCTGCTATGCCATCCAATGCTTTAGTTATTTCATTCTCATCGAATATTTGATTTTTAAAGAGAATAGATGGCGGAGGTTGGACAGAAGCATGGGCCGGATTGCGGGCGTACTGTGGTTTAAAAAACTCAGTCCATTTATTAATGGGGACATTATTTTGCGGCTGGGCAGCTAATCCTCCCCTCTCCCATTTTACTATAGCCCAAAAGCGCTTAGAGTCCTTGGCAGCGCAGGCTTCCTTCAATTCCTGCCACCCTTCTTCATCCCAGCGTTTCTTGGCCTTTTTTTGGGCTTGTCTGTATGCATCTCTTGCTCTCCTAATTCCTATTGCATTGCCAGTTTTTAGTTCTAAGCTCAAGTTAAGTCGTGCCAATCTGCAACTTTTATCGTACCAACCCTGTCTCTGTTGGGTTTTACCCTCTTTACTAGAATCTACTCTTTTGGTAAAAAAGCTTTGCAATTCAGAGAAAAGTTTTTCATGGGCCTCCATCATGTAGTCTTGGAAGCTAGGCATCCCTTGTTTAGTCTTGATATTGTTTACTTCATTTGCTACTAACACTTTAAGTGCCTCTAATTTTACATTATCTTTTATCATCATTCTCCATTTGAGGTGGCGCTGGTTGTTAGAACATACTACATCCTGCGTCACCATTCCATTGTCATTAGAGTACGATGAGGGCTTGCAATGGAAAAAAAAGGTTAGTTTTAAGGGATTATGGTCGCTTTCTAGTCTAGGTTCTACAACCATATCTAGCATTTTGCTCCAAAATTTTACATCTATTAATATATAATCAATTCTACTAGATGAGCGCCCATTGTCAAACGTATTATTACCTACTAGATCGGAAGACGAGCGCCCATTTGCCGCTCTCAACCCTCTGGCTAAGCAGAGGCTTTTTAACTGAATTGCCACATTACTCCATTTTTTAATGGCAGGCAAGTCCAACTGGGGAATTCCCCACTTGGCATCCTCTTCCTCAGACAAAATCCTGTCCTCTTCACCCAGGGGCTCATAAGTTACATTAAAGTCACCACCGACTATTATTTGATTTTGTGGTGGTAATAATTCTATGTTCTGTTCTAAAACTGCTATAGTGTTAGAAGATTGACCCCTGGCCGCTCCCCTGGCATAAACATTAAAGATACTGAGCTCTTGGCCATTATCCCATCTGACAGTAAGGGCCATAATGTCATTTGATGGTATTGATAGTTGTGTTATGATGACATTTAGAGATTGTCGTACCCAAATTAACAAGCCTCCGGAAGGGCGTCCGAGGCGATTTCTGGTTGCCGGGATGTGATAATTCAAATATCCCACTTTGAATGTTGGGGTAAGAGACCAGGTTTCTTGCAGCATAATAATGTCGTGCTGATTAATGTAATCAGCCCATTCTAGAGTGTTTATCTTGCTTGCTATGCCTGCAATATTCCATGATACAAGGGATAGTATATTAGTTTTACATTGATCTAATAGCTGATCTTCTTTCTGATCGCTTGCATTGATTGGCACTTCTAGTAAAGATGTTTTTCCGTCCCTTGGGATAATCTTGGTCTCTCTAGCCCCAGTAGCACATATTTGAACTTCAGATGCTATCTTTGGCTCTTTTGGAGCGGGGTTATTACATGTCAAGTGCGGTGATTTATTTTTCTCTATATTCGGATTGACCAAGTTAGAGCAGTTTATGTTTCCATCTCCTACGTGTTTTTGCTGCAACGGCCCAATATGAGAGGCTAGAACATGGCTTTCGAGTCAATCACATTCGTTTAAATCAGATAAAGCCGAAAAGCAGTTTTCCAGGTTTAACCCCCAGTCACTGCTAGGGCCACCCCTAGCCCTTCTAGATCCAACCACTGACCACTTGGTTCTAAGGATAGTTGGTTTTGCTAGTAGACCTCTTCTACTATAGAAAAAGTCTAACGTTAGTGGGACTATTTCTGCCGTTCTGCGTTGGGGTGGAAGGATATTTTGTAGGATGTCTGGCAATACATCTGGACCCTTCAGATTTAGTACCACACAATCCCCGGCAAATTTCTTGGGTTTAGACCCTATCCACTTTACTCTTCTTGCCGATAACAAATCCTCAGACAGCTTTTCTTTACCCCAAGGAGTTACTTGGATATTATTACCTAGCCACTGCAATGATTTATTTAGGAGGGAGTCTGGGGTCTCAATCTGATCTTTTCTCAATATTGGGACATTGGCAAGTACTAGCACTAGAGGTGACGCTTCCACTATCAACTCTACAGGATTTGAGTCAGGGTGGGAGTCAGATATAAAACCATTCTCTTGTGTTGGAGGGGGAACTACAACAATGGGGTTGGTAAGATCACTTGTGGCACTAAGAGCACCAGTCTGCATTGGTGCAGGTGTAGCTTTAGCGTTCTCAATCATATTTTCCTGAAGCTCATCTATTTTATTTATGATTGAGTTCGGAATGTCCCCCATGTTATCGTTTGCTGTTTTTAGCAAGGACTCTAGTTTATGTACTTAGTCGGACAAGTGATCTATTTTGGATATAAGTGGTTTAATAATTCGTACAATCCTAGATTCTAACATGCCCATAAATTTGTTCGATAACAAGTCATCCCAATCTATGGCACTACTCCCTTCCTCTGTTATATCATCAATTACATTTTTGTATTTAGTGTTAGGCGGAGTTGATGGTTTTTTACTGTTCGAACGTAGTCCTGGTCTTTTAGAGGGAACTTTAGTGGACCTCTTAACTGCTCTTGGAGCAGGGACTGGCGTTGGCGGGGTGATACCGCCATCAACTAACACTAAATCATTACAGTGCAGGTTAGATTCATCTACCGTTATTGATTCGATATTTGTAACAGGTTGTGAAACATTTATAGAAGCATTTAGAGCAGAACAAACAACATTTTCCACGTTTTCAGCATCACTTAAATTCGTGGCTTCTATGTCCAAATCGATTAAGCAAGACACTTCTGTTTGAGCACAGGGAGGGGAATCGTTAAGCCCTAGGGAGGACCTCCGATCATTGATTATTTTTGTCACCCTGTGTACTAGGTAGTTCTCCATGGTGTTGGCAGGGGTGATAGGTGTTTTCTGTTTTGACATTGTTAATCAAAAAGACACAGTAGAGTAGCTAAATAGCCCCCCTACGTATACACAGTCAAAAACAAGTAAACACTGCGGCAAATAACTCACGGTGCAACAGATGTTAGTGTCCTGGTCCAGTCCAGTCGTGGCCAGTCTTGGACTGTCTTAGACTGTCCGCCCTTTGTCCGGGCTTAGTCCAGGCGTCCCGCTCGCGTCCCGCGACGCGGAGGACGGCGGGAATTTCAAGCGCCTCCGGGCGCGGTGACCCCAGGGAAGGTGTTCCGGGTCAGATTGCAGGCAGGCTGGCAGTTGTGGTTCCCTTCACCCAGCGACCGCGAGGGAAACTCGAGCGGCGGCAGGGAAGAAACCAGAATGCGGCGAAACAGGTAGGCGTGGAAGACACTCGCACCCCCAGGCAGGTTGCAGCAGTTAGTTAGCAAGACACCCGCTCCACCGAGGACGGCGGGAATTTCAAGCGCCTCCGGGCGCGGTGACCCCAGGGAAGGTGTTCGGGGTCAGATTGCAGGCAGGCTGGGAGTTGTGGTTCCCTTCACCCAGCGACCGCGAGGGAAACTCGAGCGGCGGCAGGGAAGAAACCAGAATGCGGCGAAACAGGTAGGCGTGGAAGACACTCGCACCCCCAGGCAGGTTGCAGCAGTTAGTTAGCAAGACACCCGCTCCACCGAGGACGGCGGGAATTTCAAGCGCCTCCGGGCGCGGTGACCCCAGGGAAGGTGTTCCGGGTCAGATTGCAGGCAGGCTGGGAGTTGTGGTTCCCTTCACCCAGCGACCGCGAGGGAAACTCGAGCGGCGGCAGGGAAGAAACCAGAATGCGGCGAAACAGGTAGGCGTGGAAGACACTCGCACCCCCAGGCAGGTTGCAGCAGTTAGTTAGCAAGACACCCGCTCCACCGAGGACGGCGGGAATTTCAAGCGCCTCCGGGCGCGGTGACCCCAGGGAAGGTGTTCCGGGTCAGATTGCAGGCAGGCTGGGAGTTGTGGTTCCCTTCACCCAGCGACCGCGAGGGAAACTCGAGCGGCGGCAGGGAAGAAACCAGAATGCGGCGAAACAGGTAGGCGTGGAAGACACTCGCACCCCCAGGCAGGTTGCAGCAGTTAGTTAGCAAGACACCTGCTCCACCGAGGACGGCGGGAATTTCAAGCGCCTCCGGGCGCGGTGACCCCAGGGAAGGTGTTCCGGGTCAGATTGCAGGCAGGCTGGGAGTTGTGGTTCCCTTCACCCAGCGACCGCGAGGGAAACTCGAGCGGCGGCAGGGAAGAAACCAGAATGCGGCAAAACAGGTAGGCGTGGAAGACACTCGCACCCCCAGGCAGGTTGCAGCAGTTAGTTAGCAAGACACCCGCTCCACCGAGGACGGCGGGAATTTCAAGCGCCTCCGGGCGCGGTGACCCCAGGGAAGGTGTTCCGGGTCAGATTGCAGGCAGGCTGGGAGTTGTGGTTCCCTTCACCCAGCGACCGCGAGGGAAACTCGAGCGGCGGCAGGGAAGAAACCAGAATGCGGTGAAACAGGTAGGCGTGGAAGACACTCGCACCCCCAGGCAGGTTGCAGCAGTTAGTTAGCAAGACACCCGCTCCACCGAGGACGGCGGGAATTTCAAGCGCCTCCGGGCGCGGTGACCCCAGGGAAGGTGTTCCGGGTCAGATTGCAGGCAGGCTGGGAGTTGTGGTTCCCTTCACCCAGCGACCGCGAGGGAAACTCGAGCGGCGGCAGGGAAGAAACCAGAATGCGGCGAAACAGGTAGGCGTGGAAGACACTCGCACCCCCAGGCAGGTTGCAGCAGTTAGTTAGCAAGACACCTCACAAAAAAACCCTCCCGCCAATATGGCGCCCTCAGTGGCACAGGGTAACAGTAGAAGAGCTGCAGAGGGTTTGGGAAAAGCCCAACTTTCTGGAAATAGATAATGTGGAGGACATACTAGCCAAATTTAACAAGTCCCTAACTGAGGCAATAGACAAACTGGCCCCCTTGAAGTTGCACAAACAATTTCCCATAAATAAACAGGAGAAATGGTACACTGAGGCACTGAGAACTGAGAAGCAAGGATGTAGGAGGATAGAGAAAAAATGGAGGAAGACACGCACAGAAGAGAACAGGAAGGCACACTATGAAGCACAAACAAACTACTATAAAAACATTAAAAAGGCCCGAAAGAACAGTCTTGTCCAGCAACTTGCAGAAGCAGGCAATTCCTCAAAGGAATTATATAAAATACTGAAGCATTTGTCAAACCAACAGCCTGTGCTAGCCCAGATGATTTCTCACTACCCTTATGCAATGAAATATCACTGTTTTTTTTAAATAAAATAAACTCAATCTATGAGAAAATTCTGAAAGCCACAAGCTCAAACTGTAGCACTCCTGCCTCCCTCATACCTACTCAAAGAAAAGCCTCCCTCTAACCTTTCCACCAGTAACTGACATAGATCTCCCCCTCCTGACCAGCCATATAAAATCAGGTTCCCCCAACGATTTTGTACCAGCTAAAATGATGGCCCCCCTGAGTACCCTGTTAGGACCTCAAATCCAAACAGTTATAAATCACTCCCTCAGAGAAGGGCATGTACCAACAGAATGGAAAAAAGCAGTGGTCAACCCTATCCGAAAGAGTGCCGCACTTCCATGGACAGACCTTCCCAATCTTCGACCCATCTCCCTTTTGCCCTATCTCAGCAAATTGACCGAAAAGGTATACAACTGTTACAACGAAGTTTTTACAACGCACTACCATTACAACGCAGGCATTACCACGCATACCATTACAAAGCATTGCGCTGGGGGGCGCTCTAGGATAGGGAATAAGTATAATTTTATATCCAACACCTTCCCTAGTGTCCACGGGGACTGGAGTTGGAATATAAAATTATACTTACCACTATCCAGCACCTCTAAGCGCTATGAGTTGTAACAGTATTCGTTGTAAATACTGCGTTGTAATGGTATGCGTGGTAAAAGTATGCGTTGTAACATCATACATCCGACCGAAAAGCATGTAAATACTCACCTGTCAAATTACATCGAGGCGGCGAAGGGCCTGGACCACTCTCAATCTGGTTTCAGGCCCAATCACAGCACCGAATCAGCCCTCCTCTGTGACTGATAACATCAGGATGTCACTTGATGGAGGGGGCTCAGTGATTCTGGTGCTGTTAGATCTATCCGCTGCCTTCGACACGGTGTCACATGAACTTCTTCTTGGCCGATTGAGAGATGTGGGCATAGGAGGTGTGGCTATGTCGTGGTTGCAAAGCTTTCTTTCGGGCCGCTCACAAGGTGTTAAGCTGGGCTCCCACTCTTCCACCCTCAGAGAGCTCACCAAGGGAGTGCCACAGGGATCATGCCTAAGCCCCACGCTTTTTAACGTGTATGTGGCCCCCTTAGCAAACATTATAAGATCATATGGGTTCACCCCGGTGTCATACGCTGATGACACCCAGCTTTTATTTCCTTTCCATACTCTCACACCCGCAATCCAAATATCATTTGCGGATGGAATGAGAGCAGTGGCACACTGGATGGCACAGAACTACCTCCAATGCAGCGTGACCAAAACTGAGGTCATGTTGTTTGGGGGGGGCAACTCTAACGTGGTCCCCAGACTGGTGGCCCTTGGAGTTGGGACCTGTCCCGAGCCCGAAACAAACAGTAAAAAATCTTGGTATTCGGCTGGATCAGGCACTCCTACTTAAGGAACATACTACTCAAGTCACAGGTGCATGTTTTTGTGTGGTTGGGCTGCTTCGACGCGTCTTTCCATTTCTGCCAGACAACCAAACGAAAACGCTTGTTCAGACCTTAATAATAGGCAGGATGGACTACTGTAATGGCCTATACATATCGGCCAACGAGGAACAACTGAAAAAATTACAAGTAGTCCAAAATACTGCAGCAAGGCTAGTTCTCAATGCCCCCCCCCCTCCCGAACTCCCTCCCGTCACCTTCTTCACCAACTCCACTGGTTACCAGTAAAGCAGCGTGTTAAATTTAAGATATGTTGTACGATACATAAATGCCTGTTTGGTACTGGTCCCAGATACTGAAAGGAAAAATTTGTTCCATATACCCCTGGACGTACTTTGCGCTCCAGTAGCCACCAATTGCTTCAGGTCGCTAGGGTCAGAAGAGCCAGACAGGGTGGTCGAGCCCTTTCTTACAAAGGACCTGTCCTGTGGAACTCCCTACCCCCTGTGCTGAAACAAATCACCAGCCTTGAATCCTTCAGAAAAAACCTAAAAACATATCTCTTCACCCTGCCTTAGGTAAAAATTTCCCTTATATTACAGCCAAAAAAAACCCTGATAGAGACTAACCAGTGGAAGCACAAGCGCAGAGATATCCCTTTGGGAATTGAATCAGGCGCTCTATAAGGCCATAAATAAATAAATAAATGCCCCTTGACAAACATGCGTGTGCAACTGATATCACTTTCTTATGTGATGCAGTCATCATGCCTGGAGCTGGGTGGGCGATCCTCGGAAGACATCCCAGGCAGACATGCATCCAAGCCAAAGAAAGAGGACAGGAAGTTAGGTACATTTATTTTTTATAATTACTGGGCCTATTCATCTGACAGAGGAGAAAACAATCAATAGCCCCGGTCCTGGTCAATATGGGCTGGTGATAAACACCGAAAAGCACCAGCACAAATTAAGCACTGCATCACCCTGTTGACAGTGTATCTTCTTTCCCCTTCCAACAGCCTGGTCTGTGCTGCTTCTTTAATGGTGTTTTGCTTCTCTCCCTCCCATCCCTCACCATCCCATTGTCCGTGTTATCCACCCACCATAAGACAAAATATGCTATGAAGTAGCCAGTACAAAATAAAGCTTTCTCTGCACTCTTCTCTCTGTCACGTGTTAAAACATGCCTGATGCAGCAAAAGTACATTGCTCCATCCTTCTGATAGAATCTGACTGCCATTCTTTTCAGGTAACTGCACTGTTTCGGCTCCATGCCATTCATATTTTCATTGCTCCAAATGCCCATCAGTCAACAGACTAATTTAATAAAAAAGGGAACTTCATAGCTGGTAGCTTCACAGAGCCTATCTCAGAGTTGGCTGTCCTTAATTTCAGACGAGCTGTCTTCTAGAATGTGCCTGGTCCAGCTGGCTAAAAAAGGGAGTTACAGACAGATAAATATTTATATGATACCAGCAAAAAAAAAATCTTCTATCTGACTGATGTTCCCTGGGCACTACCGGGTCCAGTGCTTAATTTAAGCTTAATTGCCAACACTGACGCTTACGACAGACTGCCACACAGTGGCACTGTCTATCTAATCTAGTGATGAGCAAAATAATAGTTGTTTATTAATCTGATACACATTAAGAAGGGCTCATACCTGTGGCCCAAGCCATTGTTATAGCTTTGGGTGGCTTGCAATAGTCTGAATTGTCATACTTGTATGAGAATGATGGTTAGGAGTTGTGTTGATATTGACATTGGCAGCGCTGCCAGGGGCAATGTATATATGCAAGTTGGAGTGAGCAAATTAAAAGTGCCCTGACACTTAGGGCCATATTTGTGTAGGGGTTGAGTCACTATTTCAACATACTACGTGGTGCATGCGCAAAGCAACCACACATGGGCCCTTATTTATGAGGCCTTTCGTCAATTTTGCGCCGCCGGTGCGTCACTTTTTGTGACGCACCAGCGGCGTACAAAATGCGCCTTGTTGCGCCATATTTAAAAAGTGACGCATCTAGTAAGATGCGTCACTTTTTAAACCCCTGCGCCACATTATACCTGCGTCAGGTATATTGTATGCAGAGGGGGCGTTCCCCCGCAAAAAGCCTCGTAATAGTGATACAGTGAAATTTATGAGATTTCACTGCGTCACTTTTAGGACGCTGTTGCGTCAAAATCTTGCGCCTGCCTCACAGCAGGCGTAAGACTGACGCAAGCCCTTTCACATGGGGCTTTCCCCATGTGAAAGGACGCATTGCTGGAGTTGCGTCACTTTTGTGACACACTCCAGCAATGCGTCACTTTTGCGCTTACAGATGCGTCAGAAATACTGACGTATCTGTAAGTACTTGCGACATGATGCGTCATACATTAAATATGACGCATCATTGGTGTCACAAGGAGTGCGCAGTGAAAAGTGACGCATCGCTGTTTTCACGCAGCGATGCGTCACTTTTCATAAATGAGGCCCATGTGATTTATCAAGCCATGAAAGGATAAATCCAAAGTAAAATGAAACAGGGCAAATTACTGTGTTGCGTGACTCTGCCCCAGGGAGGTATTCCATCGGCATTCAGGGGTGTTCACATGCATCACATGGATTTTTATGCATTCCCATGTATACCATACCATATATATTATGCCAAAATGCTACATTTTCCCAGGTGTGGCGTAACGAGGAGAAATATCACATAAAAAGAGGAACTTTCCTCAGGGGATTGTTTTAAGGCAAGAAGATGTCACTTCCTGCCCCAAAACAAAACTGCATGCAACTCAGTCACCCTTGCACGAAGGAGCAATGGTGTCTGCGTTGGCACTAAGCAGCCCATTGTGCAATAGTGCTGGGAAAAGGCTGGAATGCGCCGTATTTTGATAAATACAACATATTACTGCCCTTTTCCTGTAGTGCAGCGCAGCACAGCAAGATAACTTGCTGAGTTGTGTTACTTTTTAAGAAATATGCCCCTAATTTCAGACTGGTGCCTAGTTCTAAAATTTTAGATGGGATAAAGGGAAATCAGAAAGGTGCTGGCGGGAATGTGTAAGAAAAGGCAGGCTGGTACACTTTTTGTGGAAATAGATCAAAACTAACAAAACAGTGGCAGGAGATGGTGTGAATGACTGATCGTATAAACCTTGCCCAGAGAACTAGAGGTCAACCTGCATGACGTTCTGGTATGAGTTACTTTCAGACTCCTTCCAGGCAGAGGGTACCACATACAAAACTGCAGAATTATTCAAGTTGGATCCACGAGGCGGGTGTTTCACCCCTAGAAGAAAACTTGCTATGCCCTTTCATTCCCCGCCCTGGGATTGCACACCAGCCTTTTATGGAGCCACTTTTAAATGTGATTTCGAGGTGGGAAACAGCCTGCAAACATTATACGAATATCCAGTTCCATACAGGTCTGTGTTCGCTAACTTTTTGCTAGGCAACCATCCCCCATATTGTACTAATGACACCCATTCTTCAACGAAAAAAACATGCAACACTCTTACAATGTTCAAAGTGGTAACTCTGAGGGCACGAATACAAACTGAGTTTCAATCGGTGAAACAGTGTCTAGGAATTTTGGAACGAAGATACATTTTTGGGGAAATGCATGATGTTTGCGAATGTGAAAAACATTTTTAAATCCGCCAATGACATAATTATCCTCATGATTTCTAAAACTGTATTGCTCTATGGGAAAAGATATCCAACACTTTCCCTACTGTTGCACTCACTGGAGTGGTAATAGTACTTTTAACCCCTACGCTCTCCAACACTTTCTCTACTGCTACAGTCACTGGAGTGGGAATAGTAATTTTTACCTCCAGGCTATCCGAAATTTTCACTGCTTTTGCACTGTTTGGAGCTGTAATTTTAATTTTATTCCCTCCCCTATCTAATATTTTTAGAATTATTTTAGTTAATGTAGTATATAATTAATTTTTAAAAATATTGAAAATACTTGTAATTTGTTTAATTTGTTATATATATTTGTTTAATTTGTATTTATATTATTGTTTTATGTGTATAGTTTCATTTGTAATTCATAAGATATTTTGTAACAATTTATAAGTTGATAAAATAATTCCTTTAAAATATTATAGGTATTAATATATTATGTTATGTGTATATGTTTAATATAGTTTTTAAATTATACATATTAGTTATAATTTTTAAACATTTTAATTTTTTAAATATATGTATTATTTACTTTATTTTGCATTATTTTTGTAACTTTAAAGAAAACGATATTTGTAACAATGATATTCTTGATTTTGATATTTTTGCTTTGATATTTCTGTAGGTCGATTTTTTGTCTGTCGATATTCTGTCATACATTCATATGCTTATGTGTGTAGTTTGATGATGAGAATCGATCTAGACCACATATACGTTTCTGGAAATGTTTCAATAATGACATCTTTATAACTTGGAAGGGAGATGAACATTCTTTGTTAGTATTCAAACAATTGATCAATAACATTCCTAAACTTAGCTTTCCTGACCCTACCTTCCAGTTTCTTGTTACTCCGGATCCAACAATTTAATGTCTATATGTTGATTTTTATTGAGTTAACTCCCCTACCATTGAGCTTTGTAAAGTGTAGTCTCCCTTTTATGGGGTCCCATATCCTTTACCCTTTTTCTTTGTGTATGATTTTATTGTTGGCACTATGCTCCTCACATTTAACTTGCAAAGTGCTCTGATACCAGCATGGGTCCAGTATGCGCTATGTAAAAGAAGCAAGTAAATAAATAAATAAATGAGTTCCTTAAATCTACCATATCATTCAGCCATGGTCAACAATCTTTTTTTTTATCTAAGAACTAGAGCCCAAAAAGACACTCTCGTGTGCGAGGTCTTTTACAAGCAAACATACCGTAACTATTTGCTAAGGTTCAACAGTTTCCGTCCATGTTCCTTGAGAGAAAAGCACTAATTTGGCCAGTTTTTATGACCGAGTAGATCTGGCTTTAAAGACACCTTGAGTGCTGAAGTCACACACAAATTGCTATACAACCAATTTTGTTTACAGTTTCACCTCCCCTTGTGACCTGCAGTATGTAGTGAGAGTGAGAATAATTAGGCATCGAAGTACCATCAGGTGTGGCAAAGACAATACAAATCTCACAAGGTATGTCTTTGATATTGAAAATGATTTTAGATGGGTGGTCCTGGGGAAAGAGCTAGGGAGCACAAACCAATTGCAGAAAAAACTCCTCCATTCTGAACATCAATGGATATGTTAATTGTGAGAAGATATGGGCCTAATGACGAATCTGAAACCAGTTGTAATCCCTATTAAGATTGTGTATCTGACACCACCCTTTTTGACACATATCCTAAGTATACCTCATTAGCAACATTGAGGTCTATCAGAGTAACAGAATATCAAATATCCAAAGAGTAAGTTTTTGTAAACAGGGTTCAGACATCACATACTACTAGCAATGATGTCTCCCCCGAACTATAGTCTACATGCAAACTAAACGGAGGTGGGGCTTCTTGAATATGACACAGATAAATGATACAGAAAAACTATGATTCCCATAATCTCCCTACATCTTGTGATTACATAGCAGGCGAGTATTAAAGGGACTACTAAGATTCGGGAGGACTTACAGATTCCATCATGATCTGACACTTCCTAGATACAGATGTTCTATGGACATAAGGATCATAATCCTCACTTCTTCCAACAGAAACGCTTTCTTAATCGGGTAGGAAAAGCCTGATAGATATTAGGAAATAACAAAATTAACACATACTGGAGCACACCCCAGCAGGGAAACAAGATGGCTGCTCGTTATTTTTCCTCTGCAGGAGCTGTGGAATTTTTTCTTCGCGGTTGGGTGGTCCTGGCTCTTCAACATGTGCTCATTCTGGAAACGATGTTGAATGTAGCAGGGTGTGGCTGGGTAAGCATTTAGACCTAAATGTGGTCTTTATATCATCTTTTTTTGTTTTTTTGCCTGCTGCTCCTGCCACGTCAGGAGATGCTGCTGACATTTTAAGCAGTCCTTCGACTGGTTCAATTTATAGCTCTTGAGAGTTATTCTTTTCCGAGCTTCCTCATTTTTTCTTCTTTTAGCGAATAGTGAGCTCTGCTCCACCCCATTGAGCTTCATTTTCTGACTGATGCCTTGGTGCACCTTTTGCAGTGTAATTGCTGCTACGGTTTAAAAAATTCTCTCAAGGCGGACTGCTACTATCAAGTTGCGACTTTAAAATGGATACCGTGCACTCCTCTAAGTCTTTGGCTTCCTCTGTCTCCATTGTTTCTACCTGAAAAGAGTCAGGAAGTGGTGCTAATAAAATGATTAAAAAAGATACTCCATCACCTACGAAATCTCCACTACCCTTGTCTTTGGAACATAACACGTGTATTTGTAAAGTGCACATATCACCCAAGGGTATCAAGACAATGAATAACAGATGTTTATTGTTACCCAACTCAATGGTACTCCTTTTATCAACGTCAGAGGGATGAAAGGCTGAGTGAACCCACCGGGATTTAAACCTGTGACCATGAGGTCGAACACAGGCCCCTACAATTGACGCATTAGTCCACTGAGCCACCAGACCTGATGCAAGACATTATGGAGGAACGAGACCCTTTATAGTGGAGACAAGTGCATCCTTACAGCGGATTGAGAAAAAGTGGTACGTTCTAGATTCAGGCTCAATTACATAGAACAACGGGTCAGTGACATACAGGATGTCTCTGCGATAGTCTCCTACTTGACCAAGGAATTTAAACAGCTCAAGAGACAGGCTGAAGATTTATAAAAACGCAATAGTCAAAATAATTTGTGCATTTATGGTATACCAGAAGGTTCAGAAGGGCAGGGTATGATTACATTTCTTAAATTGCACATTTCAAAAATTGTTGGATTGAAATCTTCGGTTGAATTGAATATCCAGAGGGCCCATCAAATTGGTCCTTCTCCTTCTGCATCATCTACTAGACCCAGAGTAATTATGGATTTGTATTTACAATATTCTGATCTTATGGAAGTCCTAACAATGGACAAAACATTTAAGCAGATGCTCTGGTCTGGACATCAAGTTTTTTTCAGTAAGGATGTATCTAAGGCCATTGTACAAGGAGCAAAGAATTTATGGACTTTAGACAGCATTAAGATCTATGAATCGTCAGTAGGGGCTTATTCACTGTTGCTTTTTGAAGGTCACTTATAAAGACAAGATGACCACCTTCAAAGATCCAAAGGAACTCAAGCTATTCATCCATGCGCATAAGGGAGATGACAAGGAACTCCCAAAACTTGTTTTGCTTTGACACAATCTTATGCTTCTTATTGGTTGTGATGCTCCTTTTCAGTTTCTGCTTTCCCTGGTTCCATTGAAGTTTGCTGTAGTGTTCGTTGATGTCCATCTACTTTCCGTCTCCGCTTTGTGTAATTGTCATATCAATATTTTCAGGGGTTGATTCCCACTCTCTTATCTGCCTGTTCATTGGATAATTTGAAGTAGGAGGCGATTGCAACCAACTAATAGACTCATTTTTAAATCCTCCTTCCCAGATTAAATATATCTCAAACAAAATGCAAAAATCCTTTCAGAGGGTTATCTCCTCCAGAGGTCTAATTGATGCATGGAGAATAGTCCATCCATAAATGTTAGAATTCACATATTTCTCTCTTGTACTTGCCTCACGTTCCAGAAAAGACTATTTATTAGTTGCACAAAATTTCTCCAGTCTGTATCAAATTTGAGATAGGTTCCATTTTGATTTCCGACCATGCTCCTGTCATTTTAGATTTAGACACCCCTAATGACATTTCCTGCTCTAATAGATGGAAATTCACTAATGTACTACTGCTAGATAAACATTTTACCAACTCTTTTACAGGCTTCAGCAATTAGTGTTTTGCTGTTAACCTTACTGTTGAATCAGTTTAATTATTAAATATGAGATGCTCTTAAAACAACTTCTAGGGGTTTTATTATTGATTTTGTTTCTACAAAAAAAATTATTACTTAGGTACTTTTCCCATTTGTTAAAAACAAATTAAAGTGCTAGAACATGAGTTTTTCTCCTCTAACGACTCATATTCTGCCTAAATTAATTCAAGCCAAATTACAATTTACAAACAGTCTTTGGAATGATGCCTGGGGTGATCTACTTAAAATTAACGCAAACATGTATGGCGGTTACAATAAAGCTTAAACATGCGGTACTTAAACTTCCTAAAGACAAGGCTTGCTAATCATGTAAAAATAAAGAAGAAAACATCTAAAATACATGTTATTATGGATGCATATGGAGTCGGTCATACTAGCGACACTAACATATTAGAATGTTTCTTACAACATCATACTATATTATACTCTTCAGAACTCTCTCCTACAGGTGATCAATTTGGTACTTTTTTCACTCTATCCCAAAATCGCTAACAGACAACCCAAGCTCAGCCGACACCAACACTATAAACATTACTCCAACCAGAGAACAACAGAACACCGTACAAACCACCACCCCATCGAATAACCCACTGGATCTAGTCCCTCAACCTAGAGTCATAGACGAAATAGAAAACTCATTCATCGAGAATAAATCAGAGAAAACACAAAACAGTTATAACTGTGGCTCAACAAAGCATGATAGAATGACTAACCCGAAAACCAATGAGAGAGATAATAATCGACCGAAGGGAAATATCAAAAAACCAATGATACAGTGCTCCAAAAGGAAACTCAGGAACAGAAATAGTGATAATGGGAACTTACGAAAGATTATTCAAACTATGACACACAAAGTCATGAGAAATATCCGCGATACCCGAACACAAATCAGCAATCTAGTAAAGGATATATAAAACTCCAAGATAGGGATAGAAAAACTTTATGATATCACAATGAATACGCAGAATGAAGTAAAACTCATCAGAGAGCTAGTAAATACATCCATAGAGATAAACAACACGAGATCCCTACGTTTGACAGACAGACAAAACAGACCAGATAGGAACCAAAACAAACTAACCAAAGAAGACATAACAGCACTACTCCAGGAATACGAATTATCAGACCCCATGAAAGCACAGGAAATCAAAAGAGTAGCGATAGACACAAACAGAACATCCACAAGGAAGGAAAGGAAATTAAACCTCAACAACCTACAACAAATCCAAATAACCACGGAACCGGTAAACATAACCTCAACCAGAACAGAGAAATCTCTAAAATGTCTGTTACTCAACTGTCGATTGGCGACGAAACGGGCTTCGGACATAGCAGACATCATCATAAAACATGAAATAGACATAACATTCCTGACTGAAACCTGGCTATCTGAATCCTCATCGCCAGTCCTGGACCTTCTGGTACCACCGCACTACAACATTCTAAGACTAGACAGGCAGATAAAGACAGGAGGAGGTATTGCCTGAAACCATAGATCGATTCTAGAAGTTGGCCAATTTCAATCCGACCCCCTCAAATCATGCGAATACCTAGGGCTCAATATATAAGAGCGGAAAACAAACAGATCTGCAATCTACATGCCCTATATCACCCACCAGGAAACAATATAAACTTCATTGACCAACTGATGGAGATCATCACTGCTAACACCAACTCCGACATTAATATTATATTCTTAGGTGATTTCAATCTTCGTTGGAACGACAACAACGACAAACAGGTCAACGCCTTTAAAGAATTTTTAAATGATCTACAACAACTCCCAAGCTTGTCTTCAACCTACTCACTCAAAAGGAGCCACACTGGACTGGATTATCTTGAAGAACAAGGACATCGCAATCCTCTCCATTGAACAGTGCGACTGGTCAGATCACCACGCTATAACCTTCCGAATACCTACACAGGAGAAAATAAAAACGACTCAAACTACCAAAATAAAAAGATGGATTAGAGACACCAGGGACTCAAATTTGGATCTGCTAGCTGAAAGTTGCAAGAGAGACTTAAACCCACCTGAAAACTTGAAAGATGTGAATGATCTAACGAACCATTACTACACCACA
Source organism: Lissotriton vulgaris (assembly GCF_964263255.1). Taxonomy (NCBI): domain Eukaryota; kingdom Metazoa; phylum Chordata; class Amphibia; order Caudata; family Salamandridae; genus Lissotriton; species Lissotriton vulgaris. Next base: position 279,173,500 of record NC_141695.1, on the reverse strand, counting down.
GTAACGGAAATAGTCAATGCCACCATACCACTCAATTAAAAAGAGTTACGGAAAACAATAAAAATCCATGGTTCAATGGAATATTGAATGAAGAAAGACGTAGGGGCATATTACAAAGGGCATTATCGCCGCTTTAGCGGGAATTTTTCCCGCTAAAGCGACAATAATTGTATCGCCCTATTACCTAGCTGTCGCTAACACCAGTTAGCGACAGCTAGTAGGAGATAGCGGGCATTTAGGTGCCCACTTTGCATGTCAGCGATAATTATCGCTAATGACATGCAAAGTGAGCGTGCCAAGATGTTAGCGACTGGAAACAGTCGCTAACATCTTTATCTCCTAATACCAACTTTTGGAAATAATCGCGCTAAGCGCGATTATCTCCAAAAGCTAACGCCTGGCCTGAGCTGTTCTTAGCCATGTTATCCAATGGTAGGTGGATAACATGGCTAAGAGCATTTGCTCGGTAATGCATGAATATCGCTGACTTTACAGCGATATTCATGCATTTCGGCCGATTTTTATCGCTTAGGAAATAAACCTTGATAATATCAAGGCTCCTAAGCGATAAAATTAGGCGAAGCTCGGCGATATTATTTTGCCCGCTAACCAAGCTTAGCGATAATTATCGCTATAGCTTGGAAATATGCCTCGTAATTTGAGAAGAGCAGAAAGAAAATGGAGACAACACCCTTCCTTGACTACACTGAAATCACTTAGAAACATCAGAAATAAATATAACAAGAAGATCATAAACACAAAAAAGGAATTCATCAGAACAGAATTGGATAACGCCAAAAACAGACCACGTAAATTATTCGAAATCATAAAACAACTATTCAACAAGCTGGCAAAATCTCTCCAAGAGGTCACTAAAACACAACTAAGTTGCGATGAATTCTCTACCTTCTTCATTAACAAAGCCAATAAGTTGGAAGAAGAACTTAGGACCGCCGCAGATAACATTAAAGGCAACACGCCTCCAGCATTATCTGACCCGAATTATGCAAACAAGTTGACTAAAAACAAAGCACACTGGATCACTTTCAAATTATTAGACCATAAGGAAATTGCTAAAACACTTGCGACCACAAAACCCAACAACCATTATAACGACCCACTACTATCGAAATGCCTGAAAAAAATCCGCCATACTATGATCCCAATATGGACAGATATCATAAACGCCTCACTATCACAGGGGTGCCTGCCAGAAAGCCTGAAGACTGGACAAGTAGTCCCGATCATCAAAAAACCCACAGTGGACCCAACATATCAACTATCGCCCAGTGACCAACATCCCTTTTCTTGCTAAACTCATAGAGAAATGTGTATAGAATCAGCTGAGTAAACATATCGACAATTTCTCATTGCTAGATGACTGTCAATCGGGATTCAGAGCAAATCATAGCACGGAAACATCAATCCTACACATTGTCGATGATGCTTTTCAAGCTCTAGATCGCCATCAATCCTGTTTACTCATCCTCCTAGACTTGTCAGCAGCATTTGACACAGTTAACAACGAAAAATTACTGAACAGGCTTCACAACAGGATTGGAATTTCTGGCACGGTACTGAAATGGTTTGAATCATTTTTAAAGAACAGAACTCAGAGATTCCTAGTAAACCAAGCATTATCGCCATCATGCCCTAACACACTCAGAATACCGCAAGGATCTACCTTATCTCCCTCTCTGTTTAACTTATACATCGAACCTCTCACAGAAATTCTTCGGAATTCAAAAATATCCTACCACATGTACGCCTTTAAAGAATTTTTAAATGATCTACAACAAATCCCAAGCTTGTCTTCAACCTACTCACTCAAAAGGAGCCACACTGGACTGGATTATCTTAAAGAAGAAGGACATCGCAATCCTCTCCATTGAACAGTGCGACTGGTCAGATTACCACGCTATAACCTTCCGAATACCTACACAGGAGAAAATAAAAACGACTCAAACTACCAAAATGAAAAGATGGATTAGAGACACCAGGGACTCAAATTTGGATCTGCTAGCTGAAAGTTGCAAGAGAGACTTAAACCCACCTGAAAACTTGAAAGATGTGAATGATCTAAAGAACCATTACTACACTACAGTAACGGAAATAGTCAATGCCACCATACCACTCAAATTAAAAAGAGTTACGGAAAACAATAAAAATCCATGGTTCAATGGAATATTGAATGAAGAAAGACGTAGGGGCATATTACAAAGGGCATTATCGCCGCTTTAGCAGGAATTTTTCCCGCTAAAGCGACAATAATTGTATCGCCCTATTACCTAGCTGTCGCTAACACCAGTTAGCGACAGCTAGTAGGAGATACCGGGCATTTAGGTGCCCACTTTGCATGTCAGCGATAATTATCGCTAATGACATGCAGAGTGGGCGTGCCAAGATGTTAGCGACTGGAAACAGTCGCTAACATCTTTATCTCCTAATTCCAACTTTTGGAAATAATCACGCTAAGCGCGATTATCTCCAAAAGCTAACGCTTGGCCTGAGCTGTTCTTAACCATGTTATCCAATGGTAGGTGGATAACATTGCTAAGAGCATTTGCTCGGTAATGCATGAATATCGCTGACTTTACTGCGATATTCATGCATTTAGTCCGATTTTTATCGCTTAGGAAATAAACCTTGATAATATCAAGGCTCCTAAGCGATAAAATTAGGCGAAGCTCAGCGATATTATTTTGCCCGCTAACCAAACTTAGCGATAATTATCGCTATAGCTTGGTAATATGCCCCGTAATTTGAGAAGAGCAGAAAGAAAATGGAGACAACACCCTTCCTTGACTACACTGAAATCACTTGGAAAAATCAGAAATGAATATAACAAGAAGATCATAAACACAAAAAAGGAAGTCATCAGAACAGAATTGGATAACGCCAAAAACAGACCACGTAAATTATTCGAAATCATAAAACAACAATCCAACAAGCTGGCAAAATCTCTCCAAGAGGTCACTAAAACACAACTAAGTTGCGATGAATTCTCTACCTTCTTCATTAACAAAGCCAATAAGTTGGAAGAAGAACTTAGGACCGCCGCAGATAACATTAAAGGCAACACACCTCCAGCATTATCTGACCCGAATTATGCAAACAAGTTGACTAAAAACAAAGCACACTGGATCACTTTCAAATTATTAGACCATAAGGAAATTGCTAAAACACTTGCGACCACGAAACCCAACAACCATTATAACGACCCACTACCATCGAAATGCCTGAAAGAAATCAGCCATACTATGATCCCAATATGGACAGATATCATAAACGCCTCACTATCACAGGGGTGCCTGCCAGAAAGCCTGAAGACTGGACAAGTAGTCCCGATCATCAAAAAACCCACAGTGGACCCAACAGATCAACTATCGCCCAGTGACCAACATCCCTTTTCTTGCTAAACTCATAGAGAAATGTGTACAGAATCAGCTGAGTAAACATATCAACAATTTCTCATTGCTAGATGACTGTATATCGGGATTCAGAGCAAATCATAGCACGGAAACAGCAATCTTACACATTGACGATGATGCTCTTCAAGCTCTAGATCGCAATCAATCCTGTCTTTTCATCCTCCTAGACTTGTCAGCAGCATTTGACACAGTTAACCATGAAAAATTACTGAACAGACTTCACGACAGGATTGGAATTTCCGGCACGGTACTGAAATGGTTCGAATCATTTTTAAAGAACAGAACTCAGAGATTCCTAGTAAACCAAGCATTATCGCCATCATGCCCTAACACACTCGGAGTACCGCAAGGATCCACCTTATCTCCCTCTCTGTTTAACTTATACATCGAACCTCTCACAGAAATTCTTCGGAATTCAAAAATATCCTACCACATGTACGCAGATGACACACAATTTTACATCAAGATTGCTAGCCTGGAAGACATAACCACAATGAACGATGCCCTCAAAATATCGCTAAAATGGTTAACTAACAATCATCTAAAGCTCAACGCTAACAAAACAGAATTCTTACTCATCACACCACAAAAAATTCTTTTCTTAGTGAAAGAATGGTCCAAAATGATTACAGCATTAAATTGCATCCCAACTCTAGTTGACTCGGCAAAATCTCTCGGAATCACACTGGATGAGAACCTTGATATGAAAACACACATTAAATCTATGGCTAAAACGCCTGTTTCCACTTGAACTATCTGAGGAAGATTAAATCCTTTTTAACGGAGACAGACTTGAAACTAGCTGTGCAATCACTGGTTGTTTCTAGGATAGAATATGGGTGTACTACACTTGCTGGCCTACCAAAAATCTCAATAGCACCCCTAAAAGCTTGCCTCAATTCAGCGGCAAGGCTTATTACAGGATCAAGGAAATTTGATCATATCTCGCCTCACCTGAAGGCCTTAAACTGGTTACCATACGAAGCCAGAGTACAGATGAAAATAGCATGTATCACCCATAAAGCGATTCATCACAACACACCTAAATATCTAGCCCACAAAATAGAAATCTCAGGAAGAAACAGACTTGTCAGGAGTCCCAATTATCTACTCCTGAAACCACCTATCTTTAAGAAGAAAAAAACATATGAGAGAACATTCTCAGGCGTAGCTCCCAGGACATGGAACTCCCTTCCTGCAAACATCAGAAAAATTACAAACACTATAACATTCAAGAAAGAAATCAAGAACTTTCTTAAGAGCAAGTTATTCCCATAACAAGACAAACTCTACCAAAGACTTGCCACTGACTGTATGACCGTATACCAAATATGGGAGTAGGATTTGACTGAACCTCAAAGAAATGCTACTTCAGAACATTGTAACTTAAGTCTCAATTAAAACCGTCCTGTTATTGTTTTCCCCTATATCAGACTTTTACGATCGTATTGCTTTATACACATTGTGTGTGTAACCCATACCATAGGATGTTAAGCGCTCTGATACCCATGGGTCATGTTCGCGCTATAGAAAACTGTAAAATAAATAAATAAATACATTTTAGATAATAAAATAAGAGAGAAGGAACTCAAACATGCAGTACATCAACTTCCTAAGGACAAAGCTCCAGGTCCAAACCAGGTCCAATTTCATGCACATTTCGCACATCTTTTGCTTCCAAAACTTTATACTTTTAATTTCCCCATTTTACCACACAACAATGCACAAAAGGTACTTTTTCTCAAGCTATGTTTTGCTTGCTACCCAAAAAAGGTACAGATCTATCCAAGTGCGGGACATATAGGCCTATTTCTCTTATCAACACGGATTGCAAGATATATGCAAAGGCACTTTCTTTATGTATTAAGCAGTTTGTCCCAGACTTGATTGTCATTCATCAATCAGGATTGTGAAGGGTCGTTTTCTAATGGACAATTCCAGAACTTTACTCGATATGATCCACATGGCATCTAAATGTAATATACCATGTGCTGTTATAACCTTAGAGCGCTGAAAAAGCTTTTGATCTGGTTAACTGAGATTATATGTTTAACACCTTGAAATGGTATGGGTTCGGCTCTTATATTATCAGATATATTCATCTTTCATTCTCCCAACCTTCCTCTTTTGTTTTCGTTAACAGCAAACAATCCTCTTGTTTCCTATTTTTCGGGAAACTATAGAAGGATGCCCTTTATCCCCACCCCATCTTTTTATTTTAGCCTCAGAGCCTTTTCTAGAGAAAATACGTAGGTCAACAGCTTTTTCTGGATTCAAATATAAGCATAAAGAGGTGAAATTTACTGCATATGCAGATGACATTGTAGTTCCCGCAAGTGAATCGCTCAGGTCCCCCTCCTCTCGCGCACGCCTCCTCCTCCTCCTGCTGCCCCGCGAGCTTGTCCTCTGAGACTGCTGCAGCTGCATGTTGCTTCGTTATATAAATCCAATCGGTTGGTTATCGCCTTCATCTGAAGGCTGTCTCCGGTAAGGGTGGGTGATGGATGCTACGGAGCATGCAGGGAGCTTTGGGGCAGGTTGTGACCGACCGTGCTCGTTGGCTGGAGCAAGCACCCTGTTTCCAAAGCTGAATCGGAGGCCCCTGCATACGGTCTCACTCGCAGGTTATAGTTATGAGGAGCAGAGTTTAGTTAGTGCTCTGCCGCCATTGATTTGGCGCGTCCTCTGGTGTTACTGAAGGGTGCGGGGGCATATAGGAGAGGGCAGTGGCTACTGATAGCGGTAGGCGGGCAGGAAAAAGGGAGCAGCATGATTAGGATGGATGAAGGTGCAGCTAATGGGTCTGGTAGGCAGAAGGGTAACAGGTGCAGTGGTTACTGGTTTGGACCGCTATACTGATTATTTGCTCAACAGTGCCCACTGTACCTCTAATTGTTCATAAAATGTGTACCATTGAGTGGTGCACTTGATATTTAATTTCACCCCTCATTGGTATAGTTTTCACATGTCATAGATTGGAGACCACCTGTATAAATAGCAACAATGCACACAGGCATGTGAAAATAACGCGGAATGGCAGATGGGACGTTCAGATCCAGTGGCCAACGGTGTAATGCAGAGACTTAGAGCGGCACGTAATAACACGCATTAGCAATACCAGCCGGTCTCAACTTTCCACCAGTGCTTGTTGTTGAATGGTGTGAGCATGCAGTGATGGATTAGGATGCCCGCGCCGCAGTGGGGGTCGCGCCTGATGGCTGCATATAGCACTTTTAAATGGTGTGAGCACGTGGTAATGGATTGGGAGGCCCGCGCCACATTGGGGGTCGTGCCCAATGGCTGCATATAGAACTTTTGAATGTTGTGAGCATGTGTCGCAGGATCGGGGGGTGCCACGCCGCAGTGGGGGACCGCACCCGTTTAAGTTCCACAGGTAACTCGTTAGAAGGATTTGGAGGGCCGCACCCGTTAGATATCCGTATCTGGCGCTGTTTAAGTGCATTTTGTTGTATATTTAACTCTGAACTCAAATGTCTCGAAAGAAAAGTGTAACTGTCATTCATGCAAGGTGAAGCATTTGAAATATGGAGTAGCTAGTATGGTGGTGTGGATCAGTAGCAATGTTTTGTGTTTTTGCTACTGAACATTGTGTGTAATCTGCGGGTTACAGATAGTGATGCTGGCATGGCTGACGGTGGCTATAGTTTCTCCTATATTAATAAAACACGCATTGGCATAGCCAATATGTCGTGCTTTGGTATGTTGTGAGTGTTTAGCCATGCAACAGTTGATGTTGTTGCACCACGGATATTGTGCTGCATAACTACTTTTAAGGTCCCAAAAGCGAGACCTATAGGCTATGCAAATGCTTGTTTTTTGCTTTTTTCTCCCTCTCCTCTCAGCACGATGCAGCGTGGGGAGGCTGCTACACCTCCCCATGGTGTCGGAGTCGGGCAGCGTTCTTGGTTTTCCACAGGCCTGGTCACAGGTTCCCCGCTGGGAGGGTGCGGCTTGAGAGCCGCGCTGCCACCGGGTTGCTGTTTTCCTCTTCCGGGCCAGAAGTGCAAGAGCCCGCACCTGCTGGGGGCTTTCTGGGTTACTGCATATTGCGGGAGGCTGTTTTCTGCTCAGTGCTACATGGGGTAGACAAGCCCCGAGGCAGAATGCGATAGGGTCTGTCCGTTGAGGTAGGGAGAGTCCCCTAGAAATGTTTTCGACCAAGTTGGAATCTCACACTCCTACCCTATTGAAACAAAATAGGCTTTGTCAATAATCCCATACAGGGAAAAACCCTAGGCAATACCTCATGCCGTGCGGCAAAAAAAGCTCTGGTATTAGCTATCAGATCCAAAGATTGCCGTACCATACGGCCGGTAAGAGTATATTACAAAAGTGCCATAAGGGAAGCTAAGCGCAGGTGGGAAGACGAAAACAGGGCCTCACTGAAAACCGCACTAGGGGACAGAGACATGAGGACTTTCTGGGGTCTTGGTAATTCTGGCACAACATCCTCAGAAATTGCTGTTCAACCAAACCTAGATGAACAGGTCTGGCGAGAACATTTCGAATCACTCTATGCTAAGGAACCCGGAATCGGATCAGTCTACGACTGTGATCAATCAGTACCCTGTCCAGTAGTCAACAGGGATCCACCACCTCAGACCAATGGATATGAGGATCAGAATATAAGCCTAAAAATAAATAGAGGCCGCAATAGCTAGAATCGCCCCAGGTAAAGCCCCAGGTCTAGACAAGATCCCTGGAGACCTTTATAGGTCCGAACCTGTCATCTGGGCCCCTTACTTGTAGATGCTGTTTAGTGCAATCACGCAAGGTATGGAAATCCCTCCAAGCTGGCTTGGAGCGGAAATAATTCCAATTTTTAAAAAGGGTTCCCCTATGCTCCCAACTAACTATAGACCAATAAGTCTAATGGATATATCCCAGAAAGTTTTTGCACGGGTCCTTCTTTATAGACTGCAGTCCTGGATGGAAGAAAGGAGGGTTCTGTCTTTCCTGCAGGCCGGGTTCAGGGGAATACTGTTGACCCTGGACCAAGTACTGAGATTACAACTGCTGTACTGGAAGACCATACGCTTGCAGGGGGGCAGCCTCTTCTTGATTTTTGTAGATTTAAGATCTGCATTCGACCTAGTGCCTAGGGAGAAATGATGGTCGGTCTTGGGAGAGATGGGGGTCCCTGAATATTTAATTAGACTTTTTAAACGTCTACATGAATGCAATTATGCACAAGTTAGTTACGGTAAGGAGGGCAATCTCTCTGCACCCATTCCCTTTAATCGTGGCGTACGCCAGGGGTGCGTGCTTGCACCAACCTTATTTAGCCTTTATATTAACTGACTAATTGATGCTCTGTTAGCAGAAAAGGATCTCGATGCACCAAAGTTAGCTTCCCGTAGAATTTCGGCAATGATGTTCGCCGATGACACTCTATTGCTTGCCAAATACCCTATGGGAATTCAAAGGGTTTTGGACAAATTGAGAGGGTCCTGTAGAGATAGGGGTCTAGAAATAAATCTACAGAAAACAAAATTTATGGCATTCAATTGTTCAAAAAGCACATGCCCCACTCCGTCCCTCAATGGCAAATCCCTTGAGAGAGTGTCACCCTTTGTTTATTTAGGCATTACAATTTCCGAATCTATGGAATGGGGGCCACACATCACCAAATCCACGCTAAAACTAGCACAATCCACATGGGGCATCTTGAGGGGTTTCAACAACTCTAGTAAAAGAACTATCAGCCCAGCAATCGAAATTTACAGGGCACAGGCTAGAGGTGGGGCCCTATATGGTGCGGATCTTTGGAGCCACCTAAATTTAAAGAAGCTAACGCAAGTGGAAAACCAATATTTAAGACAGCTATTTAGACTCCCTCGTAGTACCCCGCTGGTCCCGTTATGCCTTGACACAGGTATAACTCTAATAGCCGAAATAGCAAGCATCAAACCCATAATGTACTGGCACCGCCTGTTGTCTACATCCGAACTTACACCGTACAGGGAAGAACTTCTAGAAGTTCTTAGAGCACCAGGCACTGCAAAGAACCCATGGCTCACACATATTAAATCCTTATTAATCAGCATGGGTCTAGGGGATTGCTGGTCTGACCCTGAGACAGCATGTCTGCTAACATCTAAGGAACATGTGAAGGCACATTATAAATTGATAGACTAAACCAACTACACACCACTACTAGTATTGGGAAACTTTCTTCTGGGTTTGTGGAAACTAAAGACATTCCTTGCTTCGAGACGAAAATTGATCTTATAAATCCACCTGCAGCCAGGAAACTATATGTACAGTATAGATATGGGGTGCTTCCACTCCGCTGCTTTACATCTTAGTGGAGAGACCAACTCATCACTCATTGTCCGGCCTGTGAGCACCATGCAGAAACCGAGCTTCACGTCTTTTTTAGCTGCCCAGGCTACAAGCGAGCTAGAAGGCGCTTGTTGATAAAGATTTGCAGGAATCTGGGCAATCGGCGCTGCCTTGAAGTTTTTAGGATTTTGAAAACCGACTCGAGTATCCCAATTGTATACTCTGTCGCAGGTTTCTTGTTTGCAATGTGGTGTACCAGAAGGGTCTACCTGAGGTCTAGAAATGAAGTACCGATAGTCCAGCACTGAAGTAGTAATGTCAGTTGAATAAACTCATTAGTCATATTGCACACCGGTAAAGTTTTAAACTTATACATTTTTATATCTGCCTTATTTAACTAATTAATATATTTATTGTTCTGCGCACTTTCCATGGTTGTTCTTTAAAGCTACGCCTATCTAAAGTCTCACTGCAGTGGCCAATATGAAATTATGTACAATTATCACAGGGTTTTACTCTTTTTTCATTTTTTAATTATGATTGACAGCATGTTTATTTTATTTCATTTCTTTTCATGTAAATGTTTGCTGTATGGTGTACTTTCTAGGTCATTTTGACCGAATAAAGTCTTTTGAACTGAACCTAGGCAATATGAAAATCCGGATATGAGTTCACCACTCCTTTCACTTCGTTTAAATAGAAAAAAAAGTCCACCTGGCATAGAAAATAGAGAAGGTTGCATATGTAGTATAGGAGTATTAATAGGTACTATAAAGTGGGATTTCACTTTTAGATATACAGAGTGTGCATGCTTTGCTATGGGCATGAAATGAATTGGCGACTCATCCTCGCCTCAGTGTCTCCTGAGATGGAAAATGATATGGTATCCTATAGGTCTTGTAAATATAGACAGTTGGTAGAGCCGTATGCCTCCTATTGTTCACTGTTCCCTTAGAACTTGACGAAGGTAGCAGGACGGTCTAATGCCCTAAAGATGGCCGAGTGACCAATTAGGCATTTTTAGAATCTGACGAAACATGTTGGCAGAGTAAGAATGCAGGAACTATTGGATTCCTATTTGCCATCGATGGTATAGGTTTAAATCATGATATGGCTACCCATCGAATAAAGATATTTAGGCTATACTTATACCCATTTTTACACTTTGGTTGGATCCCTCGGAATTGTCCAGATCATTTAATATTTAATATTTAATAACTCCCAGACCGGCCGGCTGGCATTGCCCTACCAGGGCGAGACACAATAACAAGCAATAATAAGAAACAACTCCAGTGAAGAAGAAGGCTACCGTTTCGTGGGTGAGGTGTTTTTCTTAATATTATTAATATTCCCTTAGGATTTGGTACCCAGATAGTAATTAACGCCTGGCTTTTCGCATCTTGGCGTGCAGTAGTCAAAGTCCGTACTTTCCTGTAAAATTCACTGTGTTAAAAAGTCATGCCTATAAGATTTGCAATTCTAGCTGTGCCAGCTGATTCCCTGGATGTGCAACTTTATGGAAGGCCGATATTGCACAGCGAGCAAGTAGACTTTCAGAAGCGTTGTTTCTTCAGGTCCGACTGCTGTAATACATGAGTTATTTTTTAGTGTTTGCTGCCATCTCCTGGGCAAATTTGCTAACTTCTCTAAGCTGATTGTACAAATACAAGTTGGCAGTGTACTCTCGTGATTAAACATGAAGCAGTGATTGGGCAGCCTTAGCAACCTCAAAGCAAAGGCTTTTCATGCGAATTGTATAAAAAAACGGAAAACTGATGCCTCATGTTGTTTATGGCATGCTTGCATTCTTAAAACCCCTTAAGTGCTCTAGCAGAAGTATTCAAAATTCCCGTATTTCTTTGCACACTCCGAGTCTACCAGTGGTTCTCCAGTAGAATATCTGTTTGGTGACAAATCGAACGGTGTAGGTAAAAAGGGGCATATTATCAAGGACGTTTTAAAAATTATCGCCAGTTTAGCGGCGAAAAATCTGCATCTAAAACGGCGATAATGAGCTTGATAATATGCCCTGGAGAATTCCAATGCGGCCCCCGGGGAAAGCAGGTCGACAGATTAGTCTTTTCCCCGGGACGAGAGGACGGCAGGCAGAGGGTTAGGTTAGGGGGTGGGTTTAGGGGGTGGGGGGATAGGAGGCTTCTTAAGGGGACAGGAGGGGAAGTACTTCCTCTTCCTGTCCCCAGTGCCTCAGGGAATAGGTTTAGTTTTTGTGGAGGGATTAGCGTAGCGTGTGGTTCGAGGTTAGATAGTGAGGCGGTGATTTAGTGACCGAACGTTGCCACTGGTGCCCCGGTGTGTGAACAGACAGGGAGTGTAGTGTGCAAATTCTTCCCCGCGGACGGACGTTTCTGGGAACCCGGACGGAGGATGAGCAAGCCTGACGCAGAGGCGGTGCGGGCAGCGTTGTTGGTGCTCGGCCGGGCTGGGAGGGACGATCTCCTCCAGCCCGGCGTTCTGTACCAGGCGTGGGTCGGGTTGAACCGACCGCCTACGTCCGCTTCCGCAGGAGTTGCCGCGGTCGTCGCCGCGTGCATCGACGAGCCTGTGAGGGCGCGTGGAAGTATGTCGGGGCGGGGGAGGGGGAAGAAACAGCAGGAGCCTCCCAAGCATGGAGGGAGGCCGCGGAGCGTCCCTGCAAGCATGGAAGGGGGGGTGAGATGCCGGGTGGGCTGGGAGGCGTGGAGGAGGGGGCCGGTACCCTGCATCAGCCTAGCGTGGCCCCTGGGCGGGGCCAGGTTAATTCTGCCCCACCGGTTGGGGGGCCGAGTGGCGAGGGGCCTTTGGTGGCTTATGGGGACAGTGGGGATAGCGATGCCAGCCAGCTGGGGGGAGGACCTGGGTGAGTGGGAGGCGGCGGTGGGGGGTGAATTCGACCTCACGCTGTCCGGGGAGGAGTCTGGGGGTAGGAGGAGGCCCCCCTCATTGAGCAGCCTATGGACCTTTCAGGGTGCAAGAATGGAGTGGTCAGGGCCCATGGTTCCAAGGGCAAGGGCTCCTTGAAGGCGCAGCAACAGGCAAGGGCAGGGCAGGCGGCGGGAAGCCCCACAGCACCCCCCCCTGGGCAGGTGACTTTGGGGGACCTGGGGGGCAGGAGTGCGTGGTACGCCCGGTGGGAGCACATGACAGAGGAGGAGAGGGTCCGCGAACAGCGTCGCATTATTGAGGAGTCAGAAGGGGAGTGGCTGCGCCTGTGTGCAGCCGGGGAGGCGAAGGCCGGTGGGGTGCCTAGGGGCAAAGGGGCCTCGGGGCCCGCAAGCGGCAGGGGTGCGGTTGGTGCCCATGGTAGGGGCGCCACGGGGGCCCTAGGAGAGTGGGTTTGGGTTGAAGGGTCAGGGACTGCCTTGGCGACGCAGAGACCTGGTGGGCCCACCCTCGGTGGGGGGGCGGGTGCAGGCCAGCAGGGACAGCTGGCAGAGGCCGGAGTGGGCCGGCGGGGCGCAAGACGGCCTCCAAACGCTGGGACGAAGCAGCAGGGGGGTCCGCGGCGGCCTGCCCTCCATCGAGGGAGCGCGCACCAGCGATATTAGAGTGCAAGTTTATGCCAGGAGTGACAGGGAAAGGTGCGAAGAGAGTGGGGACTGAAGTATGCGAGTCGGTGAGTCCGGGGGTGGAAGATGAGATGTTGGATTATGAGGATGAGGAGGAAGAGTTGGAGGAGGGTGAAGTGTGTGAGGTTGAGAGCTGGGAGAAGGGCAGAGCGGCAACGAGCAGGTTTGGTGTTTTCCAGGAGGCATGAGATGGCGCCGGTCGGGCCATCACTGGGACTGTGAAGCCGGCGGAGTCACGACGGACGGAGCGGGATGCCCCGGTAACTTTATCAGGTGAGGGCGCATGGTGGGACGCCTGGGGGGACGGGACTAAGAGGGCCAGGAAAAAGGCCTGCAGGTCAGTAGGTGTGGGGGACGGGTCTGTGCGGGAGGTTGGGCACCCAGGTGAGGCGGGTCCTCTTCTGCTGGAGGGTGCTAAACAGTTGGTGGCGGCAAGCGCGCAGACTGACAAGACGGAGGACCAAGTGGGTAAAGAGGAAGGGGTTGAGAAATTGCGGAAAAAATTACCGTACATGGGTCTGGCGATGCCTCTCGGGTCGCATTTGTCTGAAAAAATGAGGGCAAGGATTTGGCGGCATGAGTACGTGGATGTGTTTAAACTCTTGCACAGGGAGATTCAGGCGACGGAAGGGTCGAAGGAGGAGGAGTGGGAGTTGACCAGGCGGCTGAGAGTGCCGGTTACATTGGAGAATTGGATGTCAGCCTTTCTAATTTATGCGAGTATTTATTGTGAGAAACATGCGGATCGGGCGATTGCGCTGTTTAAGTATATGGATGTAATCAGGAAGGCACAATTGCACTTCGGGGTTTTGCTTGGTTGAGCTATGACGAGGAGTTTAGGGCGCGGATCAGTGTTAACCCGGATAAGCCGTGGGGGGATGTGGACCAGGAGCTCTGGGTCCAATGGATGTCTTTGACGCAGGCGGCAGCGTCTTCGCATACGGCGAATGGGCTTCCAGTCACCTATCGGTCGTTTCAATTGCGTCCCGCCCAGTCTGGGGCCGGTGGTCCAGGGGTTACCGGAGGGCAGGGAGCTCAAACAGTGTGGACAGGGGCAGCGGGACAGCAGTACAAACCAGGACCCTCTGGGGCATGCTGGGGTGTCAACAAGGGTTTCTGCAATCGACCTTCCTGTAAATTTAAACATGAGTATTCCAAGTGTGGGGGACGTCACGCGGTCTTACAATGTCTCACACTGGCTACGCCCTCGGAACAGTGGAAGTTTGCATGAGGCAGGGGCCAGGCTGGGCCGAAGGGACCATACTCCGGTTAGGGTGGAGGCCATGGGTCCATGGCTCTCAAGGTACCCTGATAGAGAGGCAGTGTCAAGATTGTACTGGTGTTTTGTGGAAGGTTTTTGGATTGGCTATCAGGGACCGAGTGTGAGGCGTTGGGCTGAGAACTTGAGATCTGCAAAAGAACTGCCGGAGGTGGTGGAGCGCAAACTGGATAAGGAGGTTTTGGAGGGCAGGATCGCGGGTCTGATAGAGGAGTGGCCGTTGTCAGATCTCATTGTCTCTCTGGGGGACTCTAGGGTCTTGTATGCGTTGGTGGATGATGCCATGGGCCTGGTGCGGGCGTGTGGAAAGGGGGCTGAATTGGCCAAATGCGATATCAAATCGGCTTTTCGCCTCCATCCCATTCACCCGGCGTATTTCTCCTTGCTGGGTATGCAGTTTGACGGGTCCATCTTTGTTGACATGGTGTTGCGAATGGGTTGAGCGATTTCATGTGCCCTCTTCAAGACTTTCAGTTTCTTTTTACAGTGGGCCTTTGTGGACCGCAGTGGGCACCGGCTGGTGTCTCACTATTTGGATGACTTTCTGTTAGTTGGAGAGGGCCAGTCGGGTGCATGTGGAGAGGCCTTAGGCCAGTTTCTTTGTTAACTCAGGATTTTGGGGTCCAGCTGGCACCGGAGAAGACGGAAAGGCCCAGTTGCTGTCTGACCTTTCTAGGAATTGAGTTGGATTCTGTGGCTTGGCAGGCGTGTTTACCGCTCCAGAAGGTGGTTCAGATGCAGGAGGTCTTGAGGCAGGTGCTCTGTGTCCGCAAGATTGAGTTGAGGTCTGTGCAGCGCTTGCTGGTATTGTTGAATTTTGCATGCAGAGTTGTGTGGGCCGGGAGGACGTTTTGTAGGCACCTCGGCATGGCCATGTCTGGGGCAGTTCTCCCTCACCACAGGGTCAGGGTCACGTTGGGAGTGCGGGCTGACATGAGGGTCTGGCTAGTGTTTCTTGAAGACTTCAATGGTGTGTCTCTGGATTTTGCACGGGATGGGATGGTGTGGCAGGTGCAACTCTACTCTGATGTAGCGGGAGCGGCAGGTTTCGGGGTTTTCTAGGATGGCCGTTGGTGCGCGGAGCAGTGGCCGGCTCATTGGCTGCACCAGGGCAGGAGCATCGCGTTTCTGGAGTTCTTTCCTCTGTTGGTGGCGCTGTTGGTGTGGGGCCCGGAATTCCGAAACAGGTCAGTGCTTTCCACGTTGATAACAGGACGGTGGTGGACCTGGTGAACAATGAGAAGGCGAGGGACCTGTGAGTGCTGCACTTGCTGCGAAGTTTCATGCTGCTGTGTATGCGATTTAATGTGCTGTTCCACGCGCAACATGTGCCAGGCGCGAGTAATGAAATTGCGGATGCGATATCTCGTTCGCAGTGGCAGCGCTTCAGGAAGCTGGCGCCGGGAGCGGAGGCTTGCAAGGCCAAGGTGCTGGAGGGTATCTGGGCCTGGGGGGAATGAGAGTGGTGGGCCTGGTTGAGAGTTTGATAGCTGAGTCTACTATGTGAGCATACAGGTTGGCGTGGTCTGAGTTTGGCACCTTTTTGGGCTGGAAGAAGGGCGCGTGGTGGATGCCCAGGGAGGTGTGTGAGCAAGGTGTGGTGCGTTTTGTGCTGACTGTATGGACAGAGGTTTGTCTCAGACAACGATTGCGGGCAAGTTGGCGGGCGTTTCCTTTTACAGCATGGTGTATTTGGGTTTTGATCCGGCCAGGACGTATCTGCTGAGCCGTATGTTGAAAGGTTGGGGAAGGTTGAGGGCGGAGGTGGGGGAGAGGCCTCGTGAGGCGATTACTTTTGAGTTGTTGGTGCAGTTGTTGGGGGCGTTACCTTTTTGCTGTTTGACTGCGGATGAAGTGGGGTTGTTTTGTTTGTGCATGGTGTGGATGTTTTTTGGGGCTTTCCGAGTGTCTGAGTTGTTGGGGGATCGTGGGGCGCCTGGGAGGACGTTTGCGGATGTGCGGTTGGACGGGTCGCATCTGGGTATATGGTTGGGACGTTCCAAGACGGACCAGGTTGGTCGGGGCAAGTGGGTGTGGCTGTCTGAGAGCGGTTGTGTGGTAGCGTGCCCGGTACGTGAGTGGAAGGGTTTCTGTGGACGAGTGCGGAGGTCGGCTGGGGAGATTTTCGTGCATGCTTCCTTGAGACGCTTGACACCCTTTCAGTTGTAAATGTAAATGTAAATGTATTTATATAGCGCAAATCGCCCACATCGCAGGCATCTATGCGCTTGCTTAGGGAACCCGTCCTGGTATTCCCCTGTGAGATACCCTAGCAGGGTATCCACAAGGTGAAAGCAAGGCATCCCGCCGCGAGGGGCCGTTGTGGAGATTAAGCAAGCTATTGCCCAGAGTCGCAGAGTGTGAACCCGTGAGTCAAGTAGGCACCAGAGCGAGAATTATCGAGTCCATGGAATTATTGAGCCCAACCCGCGTCGGGCGGGGAATTGAACCCTGGTCCAGGGCCGATCTCAGCTTCCGGGTCAGCCGCCTCTAACCCCTGAGCCACACTTCTCCACTACCCCTGAGCCACACTTCTCCACAGTTGTTGGCGGTGTTGCGTTTGGCGCTACAGAGGATTGGCAAGGATCAGGCACGTTTTGGCACGCACTCTTTTAGGATCGGGGCGGCCACGGCAGCGGCGGGGCTAGGTTGGTCGTGGGAGGAGATTCGGCAGATTGGTCGCTGGCGGTTTTGCTGCTGTGAGCGCTATGTGCGCAAGTAAAGGGAGGGGCGTGGGCTAGCCTTGGCAGCTGCGGTTGCATTTTTGTCTTTGCCGTGGTACTAATCTCTTTCTCTTCGTAGGTTGTGTTCGGGGGCCGGGGGCCAAGACGGTCACTTGGATTGTCGGACATTCTTTTGTACATTGGGCCTCGAAGTACGCGGACAGGCAGGTGTACAGTCGTAGCCTGGGCCTGAGGAGCAGTCAAGTCAAGTCAAGTCAAGTCAAAGAATTTATATAGCGCACTACATACCCAGAGGGTCTCAAGGCGCTTAAGGAGGGGAGGAGGATTACTTGTCAAATATCCACGTTTTAAGTTGCTTTCTGAATGCTAGGTGGTTCTGGGTAAGGCGAAGGTAAGTGGGGAGTGAGTTCCATGTTTTAGCAGCCAGGTATGAGAAGGATCTGCCTCCCATGGTGGTCTTGTTGATGCGAGGTACAGTGGCGAGGGCTTGGCTGGAAGAGCGTAGTAGGCGGGGGGGTGTAGAAGGACAGTCGTGAGTTGAGGCATTCTTGTCCGATGTCGTAGAGTGATTTGTGTGCGTGGGTCAGCAGTCGGAAAGTGATCCTCTTATTGACGGGTAGCCAGTGGAGGTCTTTCAGGTGGCCAGAGATGTGTTCGTTGCGCGGGATGTCTAATATGATCCTGGCTGAGGCGTTTTGGATACGTTGGAGTTTCTTCTGGAGTTTAGCGGTAGTACCTGCGTAGAGGGTGTTTCCGTAGTCCAGTCGGCTTGTGACCAGAGCATGGGTGACTGTTTTTCTGGTTTCGGTGGGGATCCAGCGAAATGTTTTTTTGAGCATGCGGAGAATGTTGAAGCAGGATGATGATACGGCGCTGACTTGTCTGTTCATTGAGAGTGAAGAGTCCAGGATAACGCCTAGGTTCCGTGCATGGTCTGTCGGGATGGGTGCTTTTCCAAGGGCTTCCGGCCACCAAGAGTCGTCCCATGCAGAGGGGGATGTACCTAAGATGAGGACTTCTGTTTTATCAGAGTTCAGTTTCAGACGGCTGTGTTTCATCCATTCGGCAACTTCTTTCATTCCTTCGTGTAGGTTAGTTTTGGCGGTGCTGGGGTCATTGGTGAGAGAAAGGATCAGTTGAGTGTCGTCCGCGTAAGAGATGATGTTGAGGTTGTGTTGGCGGGCGATGGCCGCGAGGGGGCTCATGTATACGTTGAAAAGGGTGGGGCTGAGTGAGGATCCCTGTGGTACGCCGCAGATGACTTCAGTGGCCTTACCCAATGGTGGGGTAAGAGCGGGATGCGTTGGGGTGAATTGCTGCCATGGCTTACAAAGAAGGCGTCACAGCTGGGCTGTCCGGACATGCTCGTGATCCATTTAGGGGAGAATGACTTGGTAAGACAATCGGGGGTGTCCTTACTACACCTGGTGCAGCGGGACTTGGAGATGAAGCGCAATCTGGCTGGCGCCTTTATTGTGTGTACTGAATTCATACCACGACGAATCTGGAGAGGGGCTCTTAAGCCCACGGCCATTGAAAGAGCCCGTAGGAAATTGAACAGGGCAATGAGACTGTTTTGTGCTGATCATGGACTTAAGGTGCTGGCTCATGGTGGGCTCAGGCTGGAGGAGCCACTTCTTTTCCGAGATGATGGCGTGCACCTTTCGCACATGGGAAATGCATTCCACCTTATGGAGCTGCAGGATCTGATCAGTTTTTTGTAGAATGAGTCGATATGGTGTAGGCGTGACTGAGTGCGAAAGGTGCACGATTGGTGGGGCAGGTAACCGCCCTCCGGGGGTTCCCTGGGTGGCGTCCATGATGGGCAGAATCACCCTTCCGGGGAGGGGGTTACAGGTGCAGGATGGGGGTGTGGTAGATGGGAGTGTGATGGATGGAGATGCTGGAAGACTTTGGAAGTGAAGGGTGTGTGAATGGTATACGTGGAGAGGTTGTGGTGTGAATTGGGAGTGCCTAGTGGAATACGTGAGTGGATGATGGTTGAAAGGCAGGATGTTGGGGGGGATTGGTAACTGTTAAAGATGTTTATGTTTGATTATGGTCTGTCATGCCTGTCCTAATAAATGTCCTTTTACGCTAAACTGATGCGTGGAGTGATTATTGCGCGATAGAATTCCATGTTCTGGTGTGAACATGGCCTTCTATTGGAATTCTCCAGGGCATAATATTAAGTCCATTATCACCACTTTAGCTGCAGTTTTCTGCTGCCAAACTGGCGATAATTTTAACGGCGTCCTTGATAATATACCCCACAGTTCTCCCAATTTAACATCCCCTTTCCTTACCACCATTTGTACAGTGCTTACTTTGTAAAACAATTAGCACAAGAGCTCTGTCAGGAGTCTACTTCCGCTTGCAGCGCCCATTGCTGTTGTCAGCACTGCCACTTACACTCACACTCCTACAC
This sequence comes from Lissotriton vulgaris, assembly GCF_964263255.1. Classification (NCBI taxonomy): domain Eukaryota; kingdom Metazoa; phylum Chordata; class Amphibia; order Caudata; family Salamandridae; genus Lissotriton; species Lissotriton vulgaris. The sequence continues at coordinate 279,153,806 of NC_141695.1, read as the reverse complement.
GTCTGACCATTCTGACTATCCCTGACCCCGAAAGCTATAAAAATGGGATTGGCAGCAGGTATTAGTTATTTTTATTGTATATCGAATTAATAAAAAACTGTTGCTGTGTTTGGCTCTAAATTCGAAAAACAGCACCACCATGTGTCTTAAGTGCCATAGTTGACAACCACCTGCTCAATTTAAGCACTGAGAAAAGGGGAGTTTTGTATTTCCAAACTGGAAAGACACTTTGGGACCAATTTAATTCTTGACGGTAAAATACTCCGTTGCCCTGGCGGAACAGGCCATCTGCCAATATATAAATTAGGATCCTAATTTGGCTTTTTAATGAATCTGTGTTTCAACAGTGGCCCAGGAACATTCTCTGTCAGGTTGGTGGCCACAAACGCATTACAAGGGACAGTCAGCCAGACAGTTGCAAATACAGGCTCTGAATGGATCTATCACTGAAACTGATCAGATTCTGTGAATCAGGAGCAGGACATTTCCGCCCTCTGGTAAGTTAATGGTACAAAATGATATGCAAATAAGATTAGATAACCTTGCTTTTTTTGTTTGAACTACAAAAGAGATAATAAGCTATGTTTATCAGCCCAGACAGAGAGTACCAACATTGTGCACTTAACACACTATCAAAGACATTCATTTTTCAAACAGGTTATAAACCTTTCAAAATGTTAATTATTCAAGCAGGATATATAACAGTTTAGAAACGTATCAAATGATTACTTTCTTACCTGTTATATTGAAAAAATGAGAATTGCACCTGACTGTCACACTGAGCCAAAACTAGACTTAAGCACATATCATTGTCCACGTGTGCCAAACCAGGAACACGTTTGTCTTTTAAAACTATACAGCTTCTATAATAGAGAATGGGCAATCTTATTGTTTAAGCTTTACAAATGTAAGCCATACAATATAAAACACGGTCAAGAGATTACAAAAGAAAAATCATCACGAACCCAATAAGAATACTTAAAAAATATCACATTTGTTTTATATTTTAGACATTTCGGGGCAGATTTATGAGGCCGTTGCGCCTCTTTGCGCCGCAATTGCGTCACTTTATTTGACGCAACTGCGGCGCAAACAATGCGCCCTATTTACAACGTGACGCATCTAGGAGATGCGTCACGTTGTAAAGCACTGCGCCATAAAGAGGCGTTCCTGCGCAGGGGGGGGGGGCGTTCCTGCACAGGAACGCCTCCTGAAAGTGGCTGAGTGAAATCTATGAGATTTCACTCAGTCACTTTCAGGACAATGCTGCGTCAAAACCCTGCGCCTGCTTGAAGCAGGCGTAGGTCTTGACGCAGCATTGTGCACATGGTGTACCCCCGAGCCTTGCTGGAGCTGCGTCGCGCTTGCGACGCAACTCCAGCAATGCGCCACATTTCCGGCACAGATGCGTCACGCATCTGTGCCGTTTTTGCACCATGGTGCGCCGCATTATAAATGCGGCGCACTATGGGTGGCGGAGCTGTGGCGCACTGTGGCGCATGTTGACTGGCGCATCCCTGGGGATGCGCCAGTTAACATAAATCTGCCCCTTCGTCTCCCTAGATATTACAATCCAATAAACAACATTTTTCCTTAAGGTCACTAAAAAAGGACCATGGTTATGGCCAAACCGGAGCCACATTTAGCACCTGAACAAAAAACAGGGCAGCTCATTTTGCAGAACAACCTCATAATTATATCACCAGAAACGACTCGGTGATTTCGTGACCCACTTGCATCGATATTTGGCAAGCTGTCACCTTGCAGTAAAGTGATTTTTATACATTTAAGGCTTAATCAAAACCTTAAATTCATACCTTTTTAAAGAAGAGAGTTACTGATTTGATTTACTACCTATGAGTAGGTTTATTGGAAAATATAATATTCTTCAAATGTTTGTTTTGTTTGTGATAAACAAAATGAATGATTTCATTTGTTTTGGATCGATTTACTGACTACTGTGCATGTCTCGAGCCAAGTCCCACTGTACTATGGCCGTTTGCCTGTTGGGACCTGAGCCATCCTCAGACAGTACAGAGGCCTTCTCAGACAAGGGCAGGAAAGTGTTTTTTTAGAAGATTCTGGGGCATATTATCACGCCCCTTAATCGCCACGTTATTGGCACCTTTCTGCCTATAACTCATGATATGTGTATCGCCCTATTATAAAGGCAGCGTTAAGACAATTAACGTGGATTAATGCCATGTAAATTAGCTTAACACTGCCTTGGTAATAGGGCCCATTGCACATAAACTTATTGTGAAATTGGGGGGCGCTAGAGGGCGCGCTTGCGGAATGGCTGCCTAGACCTGCAGCTCCCGCTCCTTGGATATTAATCCTTCATTGATCTGCTGCCACGGGGGGCCGTGTTACCCCCAGAAACCCGGTCCCCGCATCACGAGAGTGCTCCCTGCACTCGACCGAAGTTTGGAGCGGCTGCGAGGCTCGGAGCCGGAGATACGGGCTCCCGAAGATTGCCCGACACCTGCCCTGGAGCGCACTGGGGAGAGACCCCGGCCACCGCAGCTACGCGACTCCGGGGCCCGCCACGAGGCAACCAGGCCGCACAACCACCTTGCCTGCTTCACCCCTCCGAGCCGGACCACTGTGCAGGCCGAGAGGGAAAGCGGCGCTTCCCATCCTACGCTTGGATTCCTCCTGAGCGCAGCTTTGCCGGCACGCTGCGCGACCTGCCTCCAGCGAGACGTCTACTGCCCTGCCGGCGGCCGTGCCTGTCCCCGGAGCCGCGGCGGACCCGGAGCTGCGTGCGCTGCCTGCCGGACCCGGCTTCAGCGGTAAGAAAGCGGGGCTGCTGAGACTGAGTGGAGTCCCCTTGCTACTGACAGCGCTCCTTGCCCACGAGACGCCACGGATCCTCCAGATACTGGCAGCGTGGACAACAGCAATCGAGAGGCCTGACTGCCCTTCCCCCACAGGGCTACCTGGTGGGCTGCATTGCGCGTTATAACGGCTGGCGAAGCGCACCCCCTGAAATTGGCCCGGAAGCTTGGCGCAAAAGACTGGTGCTTCGTCGCCAACGCTGTCTGACTGGTACCTGGGGCTGCTGCTGGATGCGCGGCGGGCGTCTGCTGCCATAGGACAATTGCTGGCCGCGTGGCGCTACCTGTGTCACTGCGCGCTCTTTGAATCGCTGCTGGGCTCCAGCCTTGAGTCACCCCTGGTGAGCAGCCGGTTGCTGACCGCCCGCTTGGCTACTACTGTCCTTGCTATCCTATCTGGACCCTCACTTGCTTGGAGGTACCGCCATGGGGCGTCCCGACGCTCGCCAGCCCAAACTTAGCTTTGATAGCACTCGCAAGGGCCACACATCGACGCAGACGCGCCCGGGTCCCAGTGAGCCACCCCCGCAGCCTGCCCCGCCTGATGCCCCTGCTGCGGATATCGCGAACCTGCTACAGGAAATGCGGCAGGGATTCGCTACCGTGGTAGAGAAGGTGGAGGGAGTCACGGCCCGGCTGGACGCCTTGGTCCATAAAGTGGATTGCCACGAGGAACGCCTTACAACTGCGGAGCAACGGATCTCCGACAACACCGACGCCGCCGCGACCCACGCAACACAGTTAGCGAGAATGGATAACCTCCTCCGTATAATCGCGGCAAAGAATGAGGACTTAGAAGCGCGAAGCCGCCGCAATAACATTCGCATTACCAATGTGCCGGAATCCACTGCCACAGGCAGAATGGAACTCTATGTGGGGAAATTGCTCAAGGGCTCAATCGGGGAGGACGGCTTCTCCTCCCAGTTCATAGTGGAGAGGGCTCACCGATCACTGGCACCTATGCCCCAGCCTGGCCTGCCACCGAGACCCATAATCGCTCGACTCCTGAATTACCGGGACCGCGACGCGGCCCTTCGAGCAGCCCGGACACAGAGATCACTGAGGTATGAAGGCATCACCTTTTCCATCTATCCTGATTTTACACCGATGGTTCAGGATGAGAGGCGCAAATTCCTTCCAATAAAAAAGAAACTGCGGGAAGCCCAGATAGACTATGCACTTTTATATCCGGCAAAGCTGAGGGTTACTCACCAGGGCAAACAACGCTTCTTCACCAACCCGCAGAAAGCCGAAGATTACTTTAAATCCATCCGGAGGGCACGCAGGGATGACCAGGCACCTGAGGACGATCTGGAGATCGATGACCTGCCTCCTGAACGCCAAGAGGATTAACTGCCTTCATGACCTTCGACCTTTGGCAAAAACGTACTTATCTACTGGTCGGTGCTGACTCACCATTTGGTGGATGGGCAGAATAACGTGGATCGGACTTACTGGACATCGCACCCCCTGTGGTAACGTATACCAAGGACCGCTTTCTTGGCCCTAGCCTCCACCAAGGGCGATACAGACTGGAGCTATGGGCCGGATAGTGGCAGCGCGCACCTTTAGATGTTCCCTAGTTGGGTATTCCCCGCTGAACAATTGTATATTTGGCTTTTTGCCACTCTGAAGTTGGGGGGGAGGGGGTTGAGGGGGGGAAGTTCTTGGGGATTTCATGGCTGCTGGCATGTTTGGGATGCTGGGGTGGGTGGGGGGGGATCGGACGTTATGAGGTTACTATTGCATGGACTGTGTATGCATATACTGATGTGGTGTGGGGCTTGGCGCTACTGGTGCGGGTGTGATTCCATGCTTTGGCCCGCTTGGGCGCCTTATTTTTTAATGTCGATGTGCTTATGGCTGCGGTGAATTCGACTGCGCGATTAACATGTCTTTCATGGAATGTTCGGGGGTTGAACGATGCTCGGAAATGCAGGAATGTTATCGCCTACTTGAATAGACACCATGTACAAGTAGCTCTACTACAAGAGACACACTTGCCCGTGCGCAGGGACGCCCCGTTTGGACAGAAATGGGCGGGTACCCGTGCTTTTTCCTCCTATTCGTCTTATGCCAGAGGAGTGGCGATCCTTGTCGCCCGAGGTGTACCTTTCTTTCACATGGGAGAGGTGGCGGACAAGGAGGGGAGATATGTTTTGTTGTGGGGGAGAGTGGGACATGACACTTATCTATTTGTCTCAATGTACGCACCGAATATTGACTCACCTGTTTTTTTTTCCACACTGTGGGGCAAGATTGTTTCCATCGGGGCAAGACACATCATCTGGGGAGGTGATTTTAATCTGGCCTTGGTACCCTCACTAGATAGGGCAGATGGTGTTAATTCTTACAAGCCCCGAGCTAGGGAGGTTTTGGAGGGAGTGATGGAGGAGGGTGGACTATTTGACGCCTGGCGACAGATACATCCCCACGGGCGGGAGGGCACGCACTTTACACATCACACCGGGACCTGGGCACGCTTGGATTATTTTTTGGTAACCCGGGACGTCACTGGGGAACTGTTAGAGGCCGACAATCTACCCAGGACCTATTCAGATCACAGCCCTGTTAGACTACAGTTCCGGGCTCCTGGGTGGGATAGTCCAAGACCGCAATGGAGGCTGAGCCCCGATACGCTCCTCGATGAGCTTTTTCGCACGGAGTTGGGTGAGGAGATCAGGGACTTCTTCCCTAGAAACAAGGGCTCAGTAGAGTCAGTGGAACACATATGGGAGGCCTTCAAAGTCACTATTCGGGGATTCTGCATTTCTAAGAGCCATGGGGTCCTGCGGGATATTCTGCGTACCATTACCACATTGGAAAAAGAGTTGCGTGCACTAGAGCTCCGAATGGTGGCGAGCGATGACCCACTCCTACGGGTGACCTTTAGGGACACACTGTCCAAGTATGAGGAGGAGGCTGCCAGGGAGGCGAAATATCGGGGCAAACACTGGGTGGCCCGGAAATACTGCGAGGGGGATAGGCCTGGTAAAGTGCTAGCCTCGCTCACGTGCGCGCCACGTGAACACAACACCATACTAGAACTTATTGATGAGGCTGGCACTGTCACTAGAGAGTCAGATGGGATACTGACTGCATTCACGACGCACTACTCTACACTATATACCTCAAAGGCAGAAGCTGATGCTCCATACGCTGACCATATGAACGACGTGGCGCTATGCTGGCTCAGCGATGGTGACAGGGAGTTCCTGGCGGCGCCTTTTGAACTCGAGGAAGTTCGCGAGGCCATTATGTCCCTACAGAATGGGAAGGCTCCAGGGCTCGATGGCATCCCAGCCGAATTCTACAAAGCTTATATTGATATTATGGCACCCGTGCTTAACGAAGTCTTCACTGAATCGTTAGCTGACGGTAGGCTACCTCGATCTATGCGTGAAGTGGTTATCACCTCCCTTCTGAAACCTGGCAAGGCCCCTACTTCCTGTGACTCTTACCGCCCACTCTCCCTTCTAAATTGTGATGTGAAGATCCTTGCTAAGGTTCTCGCCACGAGACTGTCTCTGCTAATGACTAGAATCGTCCTGCCCGACCAATCTGGCTTCGTGGCAGGCAGATCCACTTCCCATAATCTACGCACCCTGTTTTCTCTGCTACGCTCTGTCCACCCTGATGTCCCAGTGGCGGCTGTGTTCCTTGACGCCACCAAGGCGTTCGACTCCGTCGAGTGGCCCTACCTCTTCTCGGTTCTGGGACGCATGGGGTTCCCTAAACTGTTCTTGGCCTGGGTGCGCCTCCTCTACACGGATCCCACGGCGAAAGTACTGATCAATGGGAAGCTATCGTCACCTATCAGTCTTACCAGAGGCACTCGCCAGGGATGCCCGCTCTCACCCCTATTGTTTGCAATTGCGGTCGAACCACTAGCGCGCCGCCTCCGCCAACTACACCGGGAGGGAGCGATTCAATGCTTGCAGCGGCAAATTGATGTGTCCCTCTATGCGGATGACATCACACTATATGTCAAGTACCCGGAGCTACACCTTAACCCCCTGCTCCGCGAATTCGTCCTGTTCGGTGGACTATCAGGTGTTCATATTAACTGGACCAAATCACAATTTTTTCCCCTTACTGATGCGGTGAGTGTTTTCCCATTAGATTATCCGTTGGTGTGGTGCCAAGATGATCTTCGCTATTTGGGGATCCGCGTCGCACGGGATAAAGATGAGACGCTTTGCTCCAATTATGGAGTGGCTATAACCAAACTGGCCGCTTCTGTCGACAGGTGGATCACGATGCCTCTCTCCATGGCTGGCAGAGCCTCCCTTATTAAAATGGTGATATTGCCCCGCTTTTTGTACTTTTTCCTAAATATCCCCTATTACCCAGGGGCTTTCTTCTTCAGGACACTTCGCGCCGAACTGCGCAGACTTTTTTGGGGTGGCAAATCTCCCCGGCTAAAGTGGTCCACGCTGACCCTTCCCTACGACCAAGGTGGCTTCGACATCCCAGATTTCGAGGCATACTACCTGTGCGCACAAGCGCATTTTGCCTACCACTGGATGGCTCCTACCCCCTTCATGCCTCACTTAGCAGTGGAGGATTGGATAGCACACCCACTTCCGTTGAACGGTCTGATGCATTGTCCCGAGACTTCCATCTCTACAGCGAACACCTCGATCTCCTGCACCCTGGACGCGTGGCGGCGAATCGCCAAGCGACTCCTCTGCGCGATGCCCTACTCTCCTAAGCTTCCTCTGACCTATCACCCAAAACTTGCCTTGCTGTCGGAAATTGGGTTTCGCCAGCTCTGTAACAAACTGCACATCTCCTTTTGGGGTGACCTGTTCCACAACGGAATTTTCAAAACGGCGGATCTCTTCTTCCAATCGCATGCCCACTCGCCCCTCGAGCTGTTTTACTATATTCGATTGCGCGCGGGGATGCGAGACATCCTTCCGGATTACCCTGCTGAACCTGTGCCCTTGCCTCCGCTACACCATCTCCTAGAATCTCAAGATGGGGCCCATTTGGTCTCTGGGCTCTACCGCCAATGTCGAGGAGCTGCCCCCCTATCGGTCTCTGCTGCCAGACTGCGCTGGGCAGCGGAACTTGACACAGAGGTCTCGGACGACCAGTGGCAATACTGCTGCGCATTGACTTCCCGTATCTCTGCCAGTTGCAGGTTGAAAATAATACATTATAAATACCTGCAGAGGGTCTACTACACACCGGCCCGGAAACACAGATTCGGGCTGGCCGATAGTGACCGCTGTGAACGTTGCCGCGCAGAACACGCTGACTTTCTCCACTTAGCATGGTCCTGCCCCCAGATTGCTGACTACTGGCGACAAGTCATCGGGGCTGTTGTGCAGATGGTGGATGAGGAGATCCCCGCGGACCCTTTGGTGGCCATCCTTGGATACACAAAGCACATATCCAAGGAAAGCAGAAAATTCGTCGATATAGCATTCCTTCTAGCCAAGCGGCGTGTCGCCTGCCGCTGGAGCAGAGGCAGAGCGCCCAAATTCAAGGATTGGCTAACTGATTTAACATATTGCCAGGATCAGCACAACACTTTTTCGGAATTATTGCCTCTCACGAGTAGACCTAGGAATATTTGGGACCCACTGGTACACTACCTGCTCAAACGCTTGGATGATGACACAACGTCGGGCGATGGGCTCACTGCTTCCCAATCCCATTAGCACTATTGTTCACCTTATTGCTACCTGGCTATACATGACACACGCTGTTTTCCTCCACCTGTGGGTCCCCTGTGCCCCTGCAGTCTCCTCAAGGAAGGTGTGGCACTAGCCTCCACGGTACAGCCCCCCCTCGCCTCCCCCTCCTGCGACCATCCTCCCCTTCCGACGAGCCACTGGATATCCTCCCCCTCCTCTGGAGGGTGCTGTCCTGCATACCACTGGCAGCTCTGCACTTTCGCCCCACGGACTACCAATGCCTTAGGTCCTTGAACTCTGGACATTCACCGCCCCACGCACTAGCGCCTGGCGGTACCACCACACTACACCACTATCGTACATTGTAATCGCACTGTAACGCACCACTGCACACACGTAACCTCGTTGAACAGTTGGGGTTTTCTCTTTTTCTTTTCCTTGTTCTACTCGTTACAAAAATTAGGAGTGAGATTCTCTTCTTGCTCACACAAAACCTGTTCGGCTGCAGTACATCCTTCCTTGGCCTGCCCCGCCGGACAGCGCTGTACAGAGCTTTTTCCCTGTAATGTGCCGCCGGGCCCCCGGGATGCCGGCTACAAGGCTGTGTATTGTTGCTTCACTATTGCTGCCGGCCTCCGGGTTGTAGGCACCTCAAGCTGTGTATCCTTATGTGCTCTTATCAATAAAGCAGTTTGAACACCAAAAAAAAAAAAAACAAAAAAAAAAAAAACTTATTGTGAAATTGGGATTACATTGGGTGTTGCAGTGGCGTTCCACCGCAACACCCATTTACATCGACGCTGCCACCTATTATCAAGCTTGGTGTTGTAACTAGATTTATCTCCTTTTAGGTTGCTCAGCCAGAATGAGTGAGATGTCTGCGTGGAATGTTGGTGTGCGTGATGTCAGAGTGAATAGAATGTGTGTGTGCCTGGTGTGTGTGGAGAATGTGAGTTGGTGAGTGAGGGCTGAGCAACATCCATCAAGCTCCTGGTGGGACCTAATACTTATCATATTGAAACCAACTAATAAACACCTGACTTGGATTAATTACCTGGCTACCTCTACATTTTATCCTCTTTTATTCACAACATTTTGGCGACGCTTTAAAGGAAACCTTGCGTGTTTTGACCTCAAGAAAACCGAAGGTGAGAGAACCTACATAATTCTATGAACCTTATTGAACTTTATTGATACAAGTAACTAGAAACTAAGCTATTTTTAAAGTTAAAAGAAAAACAAGGAAAAGGACGCCCTTAAGAGTCCCACCAGTGTCCTCCACTATCTGGACAGCCTACCCAGGGCGCTTCACTTTTCTTGTTATTTTACTTTTACACCGGCCTGCCTTAAACAAGCTTGCCAGACCCTAGCATCAGTGATTTGCTTTCTGAGGCCTTTCTAAACTGCTATTTGAGCTAGCGTATTTAAGGAACTGGGCATTGCTGAAGGCGAGTGATATTTCTTATCTCAAAATTCGTGGAAAGTGAAATAAATAAAATAAACAGCCAAGCGTGAAAGAAATGAATGACGAACCGGAAAGAAAATTGTTATTGAAGTACAAATAGCACTCGAGCAGCCGAGCGTGAAAGAGATGAGCTGCTAAGTGGAAAGGAAATTGACAGTGCCCGTTTTTTCTATATAATTGAAAATAACAACTCTGGTGCTTATTTCTGAAGTACTTTCACTTTTACATGGAGATCTGGTATACAACGACCAATATCTTTTGGACAGTTTTGCTATTTTCCTTGTCAAGTTAAGGGCATCGTTAAAACTGCCTTATTATATTTTAAAAGTTAACGACTGCTCGCGCTGCCTCACCTGCTCCTTAAGTCTTTTTTCAATCCTCTGTGACGTCTGCCTACTCCTGCTACAGACGCTTTGGTGCACGCATTTTCCTCTAGCCATCCGGCACGCCTGCGTCTGCGTCCATGCAATGCCTACCACGTCATTTGAAACTGTACACAGACGGACGTTAAGCTGCTGCTGCTGCAAGCTTTTCATTTTCTTCTTCAAATTCTTCAACGTAATCTCGAAGGAGCAGTTGGTGACTGCAGTGATAAGTATTCTTGCTGGGATCATTTTGCTTGTATTCTACATTAAGCGCAGCGTAAATTCTGTGGAAATGTTTGCAGTCTTCTTTGCTGAGACACGATGTTCATCTATTTAAAGCTTCCTCCAGCATGGCCTTTACTTGCTTCAGGTACTGTAAAAAATTGTTCTTCGTGTTGGGAGCAGTAAAGTAGCACAGTTGTAATGAACATTGTTGTCGCACTAAAGGAAAAGGAAAGCCTTTGGGACTAATTTATGAAAATTGCGAAGAAGTATCGATGAAAATGGATCTACGGTGACAACTTTATTTGTTTTAGTTTATTGTGTTTCAATGGTTGTCATGTTGAACAGTGTTTGCTATAATCTTTTCTCATCCTTTAAGTGGGTGTTTCGGCTTATATGATATGTGCTACATTTTCTGACCTAGACACTTGTGTAGCACTGGCATTATTCTTTTCTGTGGTGTAGTTTGCGTAGGAGATGGTCTCTTTACATTTCTTCAATTCTTCAGTGTGGGTGGTGCGCACACCTTTTCACTGTTGCTATTCTACACAAGCAGTTTTGTTGTGCTCAGGCTTCTACTCTTAAAGTGTAATGGGTCATGTACCAATATGTTTATGCTTTCATGGGGTTGTGCTTCTACCCTATACATTTATGATTTTATGAGCTGGAGTATTATATATTTATGCGGCATTTATTGATGCTTTTATGCCATAATTATTAAGCGCGCAAGTAGTAAGACGCGTTAGTGCAATTATTAAGAAGCGCGCAAGTAGTAAGACGCGTTAGTGCAATTATCAAGAAGCGCATAAGTAGTAAGGCGCTTTAGTGTAATTATTGAGAAGCGCGCAAATAATTATTAATATTCATGGTGCACCTATTGTTGTTGCTATACGAAAGGTTGTGCACTTATTCTAGGGTCTAGTGTTTACCCTATACATTTATTGCTATACGAAAGGTTGTGCACTTATTCTAGGGTCTAGTGTTTACCCTATACATTTATTGCTATACGAAAGGCTGTGCACTTATTCTACGGTCTAGTGTTTACCCTATACATTTATTGCTATACGAAAGGTTGTGCACTTATTCTAGGGTCAAGTGTTTACCCTATACATTTATTCTTGGGTCATGTTTTTACCCTAAATATTTACGTTACTTTTATTGATGCTATTTTTATGCTTCTATGTGGTGGGTTTCTACCCAATACATTTGCGCCTTAGTGCAACATACTGTGTTCTTTTTCTTTTCTTTTCTTTTCTGTTCTCTCCAAGGGAAGGGGATATGTGCCATGTTCTATGGTTTATCCTTTTACATTTTACGTTGTTTCTTTGCTTTACTTATTCTTCTTTCCTTTTCTTTTCTTATATGAACTGTCCGCTTTATTGCATGTGTATCTTTCAAGATTTTAATTGATTTATTTAATTGCTTTATGTTGCAAGCATTTCTGTTTTTTCCTGTTAAGAAAAGGAGATATGTTGTAACTAGATTTATCTCCTTTTAGGTTGCTCAGCCAGAATGAGTGAGATGTCTGCGTGGAATGTTGGTGTGCGTGATGTCAGAGTGAATAGAATGTGTGTGTGCCTGGTGTGTGTGGAGAATGTGAGTTGGTGAGTGAGGGCTGAGCAACATCCATCAAGCTCCTGGTGGGACCTAATACTTATCATATTGAAACCAAGTAATAAACACCTGACTTGGATTAATTACCTGGCTACCTCTACATTTTATCCTCTTTTATTCACAACACTTGGCAATGATAGGTGGCAGTGCTGAACTTAAGACCAGGAAAACCCTGATCTTTATGTGGCAAAACAAGGAGAAATGCTTCATTTCTTCTCATTTTAATTTTTTTCCATGTGTGCTTCCTTTACAGAAAGAAGCCTCTTTTCAAAAATGTCAATTTGTAACTTGCATGTGTGCTACATGAAGCAGCACAAATATGGTACAGCCTGGCATTTCCAAAGTGGCGGAGAGAGGTGTTAACGCCGCTCTTCACCACTTTGTTGATAATATGCCCCAGGAATTTTATGCCGGAAATGCGTAAATAGACAACTCAGATTCACTGTTGAAATGTTTTGTAGTCTTCCTGGGTGCAGGAAGCTGTGTAAGGTTTAGCTGCTTTCTGTCTTAGGCCCACAAGAAGCATAAGGAATGGCTTTGTTTGGAGGAGGAGGAACATTTTTGTTTCAGTAGATGTGTTTTTCATTTAAGAGAGGCCTATTTGTAAAAAATCATGAGGAAAATATCTCTCTGATTCTGGTAGCTGTAAAATAATCACAAAGAACACGTCTTACCTTGCCTTACTGGAAAGTTGGGGGTGTTAAGGGTTGGACATTTTTAGGTCTCGGCCTGGCGTTGGAGAGCATGCGCTCCTCACCTGCGAGAGCTTTAGTAAAGAGTATGTAGAAGGGGACTTCAATTCACGCCCCTGTGTCCGAATCGTTTCTGATTCGCTTGCGTCGTGATTTATGCTGTTTTCTCACTTTCCATTTGCTGGACTTCAGTATTGGCTCTTAATTCCTCTCTCAATGTATTATCCGATTGCCTAAATAGTCCATCTCAGTTGGAAAAAGATTCCTGTACACCACTGGAGGAAAGGTTTAGCATTCCTTGCCTGCCCACTTGATTTCTTCTGCTGGAAAGGTCTTGCACCGGTTCAACCACATAAATTGGTCATTCAAGTTAAATGAGGCATGTTTCTGCCGTGTAGTATTTGTTTGCATGCTAATTAATTTTCCTCCGAGAGACAGTGAGTTAGAGAAGGTTCTGTAACTCTAGAGGAAAATGTTGACATACACGATGTGCTCAATCAATTGGATTCCTTGAATTCTGCAGTGGACTGGAACCAGTAGCCTTTAGTAATAAATGTGTCCTGGGTGAAATAGGTTCTTGTTTTAATCAATATCAGTAAGAATTTATAAATGAGGACAAAGGCACTGTCCACCTCTTCGGGCTGGACTGTTCCCATGAGGCAGAGGGTCAAACTGATTTGCATACAGCCATGTCTGAACTGGGGTGGCAGAGTGGGCTGAAGAACGGTGATGGATTAAACCCAGATCTTTTGACTGGGAGTGAGTGTTTGATTGGTTCAGATGCTCTGTCCATTATCACCCCCCTTTTGTACCGCTTTTGGCCGCCATAAGTGTGGCAGGTTATGCTCAGACGTGAGTCCCTTGCTCACTTTGCCACTGGATTCAAGCAAGCCGGGCTGAAGACGGCTGGAATACCAGAAACCAGTCCTCGGAAGCTTGTTTCCGGTCCAGGGAAGGCATGGCTTGGCAGTTTGGGCTGGACTGTTCCCATGAGGCACAGGGTCAGACTGATTTGCATACAGCCATGTCTGAACTGGGGTGGCAGAGTGGGATAAAGAACGGTGATGGATTAAATACAGATCTTTTGACTGGGAGTGAGTGTTTGATTGGTTCAGATGCTCCGTCCCGCCATAGGTGTGGCAGGGTATGCTCAGACGTGAGTCCCTTGCTCACTTTGCCACTGGATTCAAGCAAGCCGGGCTGAAGACGGCTG